>NC_089227.1:51291623-51907986 GCF_963924675.1 Phocoena phocoena
GTCCCATCGTGGTATTCTGAAAAAATTTACATCTTCCCTCTGGAATTAAGAAGTCTGAATCTACTTAGTTTGGGGGCCTCAGTTAGGCCTGTGAATAGCTGGAATTGAGGAGAAGTTTTTCACCTCATTACAGAGTCTGAGTACAACTAAGTCCATACTTATATGTTGCCTTCAAGATCAGTGTGTCTGTGAGCTTAGTTTGGGGCACAGAATGTTTAAAATACTCCCTTTTTGCAATTTGCCTCCAACGGCAAATTCGTTGCAAGAAATTCTGACTTTAACAAACTTTCCTTAATCAAACTGCTTTTTGGATTAGATAACTTTCTCTTCAGAATAATATCATCACTTTAGAAATACTCTGTTCCCTTGCTTGATTTGGGAAAAATAGAATTATTTCAGTCTAAATTTCATTACTTTTAATTGCTTCCTGTCTAGCAACATTTTTCTCTCCCTGAATTTTACAGTGCCTTCCTTTTCTGAACTCCTGAATAACAACTGGTCATTAAATAGTTGTTCAATGCCCCTTTTGTTGGAAGCATTTAAGAGATGAAAAAAGCTTCATACATGGACTCCACATGTTATTTCGGGGCCAAAGTATTTCATACAAAGTGATGTTTATGGGTCCATGTTTTACTAAGTACAGAACTCAGATCCTTCCTACTTTTTTGCTACTTTCTTGATAGACTAATTGTCAGTAAACTGTTCATTAGAAGAAGGTCAACGAGAAATTGTAATACAGATGCAGTAGCATGATCATCCGTGATTCATGCTGCAAAAAAAGGGCACTGAACTGAAACCAGGGAGACCTCCTGGGATCTACTTTCATCTCTGACACTGACTTTGGGGAAGTCCTTTAACATCTCTGACCTCAGGTTCCTAGCCTTACAAAGGACTGAGCAGGGCTATATGCCCTCTGGAACTTCTTCCGGCTCTAATGTTCAATTTGCTTAAATAGTTACCGCACAACCAAAACACCGCTCTTACTCCCAGCTCAAGCAGCCCAATGGTTTTCCTTGACAGTAGGAAACTGCAAAATCTTCTCAGAATTCTCAGTCCCTCACCCTGATTCTACTAGTCTGGAGAACCTCAAATGCCTACCTATATTCTGCCCTGATCTGGGGCGACCACAATTCTACAAATCCCAAACAACCCCTCCAATACATACCCAAGATGTGTTTTTAAAAAATATTAATGCTAAGAAGTCTGTCTTATAACAAAGAATTTCAAGCACCACTTCATGAGCCATGTGGCCTCTGTTGACATAAAGTAGCCGAGGGCAAAGCAGGCAGGGCAAAGTGGTCCTGGGAGTCACACAGGGAAGGCTCTTCCCATCCCAGAAGGAAATGGAGCAGAGGGCATTACGCAAAAGCATCCCAGTAGTGAGTCATTATGAAACAAGTGAAAGGGAAAATGTAGTAATTTTGCAGTAGACGCTTACTTTTTGATAGAGAATGGGGTTTGGCCTGTGATGAATCTCATCGAAGGTGACAGAATTACTGAAGTGCTAAGAATACCACGGTGTCACCTTTCACCTCCGAGGCTGGCCCACAGCAAGCATCCTGAGGATAGTGATAGGAGGAGACACTCTAGTATGAGAGGTGGGGAGAAGGGGGAAAGAGGGGGAAGGAAGGACAGAGAGGGACTAGAGAGGGGGGGAGGGAGAGAGCGAGAGACCCCTAATTTTGAGACCATAAACCACAGAACCTGAGGGTGAGGAAAAAGAAGTGAGAAGGCAATCAGGTTCAAAGAAGACACAGACCCATTTCCCACTTCTTTTGAGAGAAATTTAAATAGAAGTAAATGATGGGGAAGTGGCAGCTCCCAAGGTTAGATTTCTTATTATATGTAACACACACGTGTGTGTACGTGCACATGTGTGTGTTACACATATATTTATTTATTTTATGCAGCTGTGGCCTGTCCCAGCTGCCTGGTTGCTATGGGAATAAGCTGAAGTTAAGGAATTTTGTGTTAGCATAAATATAAGTGCAGAAGAGGACACATACAGGCTAAATTCTAAAGAATCAATCCCAGTTGTTATCTAGTTGTTCTTTTAAAATCTTAACAATTGTTCTAAGCCAACACAGAATTTTTTTCTCTTGAGGCAAAACAAGTTAAACAAGACTAGTAAGATATGAGAGTGAGGATTACTTTCAAAATTCCTTAAAAATTAGAAAGAGTCATTTTTAAAATTCCAGAGAAGCAAAACCTGTTTATAGAAAAATGATACTTTCTCTAATATATAAAGAACCCCTAGAAATTAGTAAGAATATGACAAATGACACGTAACTCTACTGTAAATTGGCAAAAGATATTAGTTGCTCACAGAAAAGGAAATACAAGTGATCCTGAAACATATGAAAAGATGCTCAGCCTCGTCATAAAAGAAGCATGTAAATTAAAATTATATTAAGATTTTTTTTGTCACCTAACAGGCAAAATTGAAAAGCTTGGAGTGGAGAAGAAGCGTGGAGTGGAGAAGAAGCGTTCTCATGTATTGCTGGTAACAGAGCCAAATGGTACCATCCTTTTGGACAACAATTTGACAGAAGTGTTCAAAAGTATAATTGTATACAGTTGACCCCTGAACAACACAGGAGGTAGGGGCGTTGACTCTTCTGCAGTCGAAAATCTGCCTATGATTTATAGTCTGTACTTGGTATCTGTGGTTCCACATCCCTGATTCAATCAACCGCCATGGAGTACTGTAGTGGGTATTAATGAAAAAAGTCCACGTATGATGGATCCATACAGCTCAACCCGTGCTGTTCAAGGGTCACTGTATACTTATTAATTCTTCAACCCTACTTCTGGTAATTTATCCTTCAGATATACTTGTACAGATGTGATGCGCATATTCATGTGTGTGTATACGGGTTATAATATTTATAATGGCAAAAACACTGGAAACAACCCAAATGTCCATAAGTAGGGACAGGTTAAATCCATACAATGTAAAACAATGTGGCTGCAGGAAAAGAGGGAAGCCACACTGGCCTCCTCTATACAGTGACATGAGAGGACCTACAGGATGCATTAATGAGAAAAGCAAGACCCCAAATTGTTTTTAATATGGGAAATATGAAAATATATATTCATAATTTCTTACATTTACACAGAGGAAAGAAACATAAGAGAAACTAATAAGTGGGGGCCTGTGGTTGGGGCAATTGTTCTGGGGAAGTAGGCAGGTGGCAGACAGGGTGGGGAGGCTTTGTACTGTGCTCCTTTTTTATACGGTTTGATATTCTGAATTGCTTAAATTTATTAAATTTATTATCTATTCAAAAACTGGACAAAGTATAATTTTTCCCATCACACTCCTTGGTGTTTACCCAAAAGAGTTGAAACCCAGTGCCAGTGATGTTTAGAGCATTTTTATCCATAAATGCCCAAACTTGGAACAATCAAGATGTCCTTCAGTACGTGAATGGATACATAAACAGCGGCGCATCCAGACAATGGAATATTATTCAGTGGTAAAAAGAAATGAGCTATCAAGCCATGAAAAGACCTGGAGGAACCTTAAATGCATATTAGTAAATGAAGGAAGCCAATCTGAAAAGGCAACATCCTTTTCAGATGATTCCAATTATATGACTTTCTGGAAAAGGCAAAACTATGGAGACAGTAAAAAGATTAGTGGTTGCCAGGGCCTAGGGAAGAGGGAGGGATAAACAGGCAGAACACAGAGGACTTTTAGGGCAGTGATGCTACTCTGTGTGATACTGTAATGGTGGATAAATGTCAGTATACTTTGTACAGACCGTAGAATGTGCAACACCAAGAACGAATCCTAACGTAAACTATGGACTTTGGGTGATAATGATGTGTCAGCTTAAGTTCATCAAACTGTAACAAATGTACCACCCTGGTGGCGGATGTTGATAACGGGGGAGGCTGCACATGTGTCAGGGCAGGGGATGTATGGGAAATCTCTGCACCTTCTGCTCAGTTTTGCTATGAACCTAAAACTGCTCTTAAAAAATGAAGTCTATCAAGCAAAGCAAAAAAAGTATGTCCTCATGGCTCAGACTTTCTTCTTTTCCCTCAGACTTTCTAAGGCACTCTTTGGGGGTAGAATAAGGAGGTGGAAAGTGGGGTGGGACAGGTGGACCCTGGCACTAATATTTTCTCCTCTGGGAACGTGTATCTTCTTCCCCAGCACTCCCCTGATGGGTCTGCTTAAGTGCTGCATGAAAAGGCTCGTAGATTTGCTCCCTTTGCCTCAGTCTATTATCCTGCCTCTCCTTGACTCCTCTCAGGGCAACTCAGGAAGCGTTTATCACATCTACTCTCATCCACAAGCACCAAGCACTGCCTGGAGTATCTTTTTTGCTAGTCAGCACCCATGCCTTACATTCATCTAAACACGTTATTCTTTTGGACCCCCATTACCGTTTATATATTATGTGTCTGTGGTTGCACTTGTACATAATATTAATAACTTTTATAGATATATATATATACACACCCTAATTTATATATGCCTACCAGAAGAGTCACATAATGTGTTTTAAACATTCAATAAAATTCAGAGCAGCAGACAGTCATTGAACCAAAATACATACTAGTCACAGTCTCTGATCTCATGAAGTTCCCAATCTGTTAGTTCAATTTGCATTACATCATAGTACTTTCCAGACACATTTAAAAATGCTTTTGTGTGTTGCTTATTAAGATAAACTCTATTCACACCAAAATAAACCAAATACTCCATGTTTTCTCCTCTAGAAACTTGGTGGGCCAAATGACTTATCTTAATTGTTCCTTTCTGCATCAACTTTATTCATTTACACCCTTTTCATATTCTCCTCTGCTTTATTTCCCTAAGACTTAAGATTTTTAGATATTAACATGAGGAAGTTAGGCTTCTTTATGAACCCACACCTGGAACGTTTATAAAGAACTGTGTTCTCACTTAAAATCCATTAGTGAGAGCACTTAGAGGATGCTTCTTGTTTAGTTAAAAAAAAAGAAAAAGAAAAAAAAATCCATCTTAATTTAAGTATCTATAGTGTTTCATAACATAGAAGTTATTTAGAATTTTCAGTAAAAGTGCAAAGGGTCCTTGGGGCAGCCAAAGAAAATAAAAGAATTCTCAGCACATGGTGTACTTTCAGAAGAAAAATATTAAGAGTAACAACAGTTTCTACACTCAGTCATTCTTTGGGATTGATAACTTATTCCTGATGGTCCCCCAAAAGAGGAAGGGGAGAAAAAGAATACACTTGGATCCTGTAACAGTAATTATTCATAGCTCTTTTCCCTCATAAAATAATGGACTATTAGACCTTCCATAAAATCCGTTTCAGTAATTTAATGGTAGGTCTGCATTTTATAATCCATGTTTTGTAAACAAGAAAAAACAAAAAGATTATTTTACAATAATTCATTCCACTAATTTTTATTAAATTCCAAACCTTTCATCCCTCCTATAAAAATTAAATAGCCCATTTTGAGATTCTTCTTCCATTAAGCATAATTATTAAAACTGAAAGTTTCTTGACTGCCACCTACTGGTAAGAAAAAAGTGACAACTTATTTTATATAAAAGTTCTGCATTTTCCCTCAGATTTTCTGGTTTAGGGGTTTAAATATTTAAAATTAAAAAAGATGGAATGTTGAACATACAGAACATTTTATATGTTTAAACTCAAATTAATTGATCATGTATTACTAGAGTTTAAAAAAATAAATAAAAATATGATTTTTCCTTTTTACAATGTAATACTTTCCCTAGTATTATTACTAGAAGTCACACAGATGGATTATAGTAGCTTGATTTAAAGTCTTTATAGACATGGATGCTAGTCTAACTGATGATGAAATGAAAGGTTACTTCAAGATTAGCCAGTCAAATCAAACGAAGAACATACGGTGAAAAACTCTCACGAGGGTTGTCATTCAGTTTATCTTTGCCAACAAATAAAACTGTGAAAACCAAAGGACAACTCCAATAAGAGGTTGAATACACAATGGCAAAAGTAACCAGAATTTTCCCAGGTAATATATTAGCTCGAGGGGGAATATTTATATATTCACCCTTTTCATATCAGAAGCACTTAGTCATTTGTAATTAGTGAAACATACCTGGCTTAAAATGTGGTAAAGAATGAACTCCAGGCCACGTGTCCTCATTTGGCGTTCCAAGAACCTAGTGGAGAGCAGGAAATTGTGGAAACAGACTTATTATTTCCAAAGCACTCAAGATTCTCCAGTGCAGAAAACAGTACACTGCATATGATTTAACTCTGGATTTTTCTTCCCATTATCGTGTGCCAGGGATTTTATTTCAGTAAAACAAACCCAGCTAAAGAGCCACCCAAGTCGAATGTCTGTGTTTTAACAAATGCAGCTAAATGCGGTAAGACAAGTTAAATCTGCTGCATTTTATCAACTCCAAACTTAGTTAGCAGGCTTACGACTCAAAGAATGAGCTGTCATCTTCATGGAACTGAATAAAGTATGTATGTGTCCCTCATGATTCTTTCATGAGCTTTTATCCTTCATTCTAGTATCAGACGTGTCATCATTTAACAGTTCTAAGAATTCTGTTATTTCTTCCCCCACATCCTCTGTCTGGGCATCAGAATGTTTCAAAGAAGCAGAACAGACAGCTTGGGATGCTCACATTCTTCACCGGCCATACTATTTGTTAGAGTTAACATCTTTAGTCACATGATATAGTTTCCTCATCCCCAAATACTGTTCTCCCTACACTGTCTTTCTCTATCCATACTTCCAGCTTCTTTCCGCATCTACTTTTCTATCCCCACAATGTTTGATCTGGTCAAAGGCATTAAAAGGCAATTCCGATTCACGTATAACGAGCACACTTTATTCGAATTTTCAGTTCCATCATCTATTGCTATTATACTCAATGATCATGGTAAATCACTGATGGAGAACAGTGGAGATGAAAGGTTTAAGAGCCCAGATCATGGAGACAGACTCCTCTGATCCCCTACTTACTAGCCATGGGACTTCATCGAGCTTTAATTTCCTCCTTTGTAAACTAGGGGTGATGGTAACAGCACCTTTTTCATCTGTGGGAGAATACTACCTGGTATGCAGTAAGCACTATGTAAGGATGAGATACTATTCAAAGCACCCACAGAAAATGGGGTCAGGTCAAGGAGGTGCCGGCAATGGAGGAGAATCCAGCCCACCCACTTTTTCCATAGGGATTCCCTGATCTGGGGGTCAGTGCCAAATGCTGTAACTCAGACTATGATGGACCAATATGACAGTCAAATGAGTTAGAAAGGGGAAGAGATAAAGCCAGAAGCTGGCAAAACTGGAGGAATGGCAGACATCATGGGGGGAAATGACACCTGTTCACTCATCTCTGAGGATTAGCAGATACTACTAGGCAATAAGGAAATACAGAGCTCTGGCTCTTTATGCATAGACTTCCTAGCGGGTACAGGGCTGTGAAGGCAAGGCGGGGCACACATACAGCAAGTGACTCACTTACTGCTTCCTGCTCTGGCGAATCAGGGTTAATAAACACATGTATTACGTTCCTCACTGAAACACGGAATTCACTGACACACTGGGCGTGAACACAGTGTTCAGGGGATCAGACAATACAGTTCTTGCAAGCACTAATTAACACTAATATTAACAGGCAGATCTACATAAACAAGGTCACACTATTGATGGGCTAGGTGGGGATGGAAGGCGATAGGTGAGAGAGGGCTCCAAGAGTTGTAAGATAGGAAAAGAGACAAAGACAAGCCTGACATAAACAACTGTGACAACAGTGTCTCTGCAAA
The DNA here is from genome assembly GCF_963924675.1 of Phocoena phocoena. Lineage (NCBI taxonomy): Eukaryota > Metazoa > Chordata > Mammalia > Artiodactyla > Phocoenidae > Phocoena > Phocoena phocoena. The sequence goes on from NC_089227.1 coordinate 51,299,405, forward strand.
AGGCATGTCCTCCTTTCTTTCCACTAATTCTGATCATTATTTCAAGAGAGGGAGATAGTCAGGTGTGCGGGCAGCAAACAGCTCATCTGGGGGATGCTCCTCTTTTGAGCTCCCACTGAATTCTGCATGAAGGACAAAGGGGTTTGACATTATTAAACTTTAGCAACTAAAGGGAGAAACTCTCAGCTCAAAATCACATCTTGATCATGACAAATCCATCACGTATGAAATAGACCCTCTAAGGTTTTATAAACAATGAAAAGTCCAGCCAGAACACGAAACTTGTTCTCTCACTCCTAGTAAAAGTATGATTGATACCCTGACTGTACCTGTTTCTACAATGTTTATGTTAACAAAGCTTTTTCAAAGGCACTATCCTCATCCAGATCCAGTGTTCTGTTTCAAAGTAATTATCAAATACTATGGCCATCCCATAAAAATTACCTGCAAAGAAAAAATACATCAGACTTTTTTTGAGTTATTATAGCATTGACTGATGAGATTCCACACCTCAAATTATTCTCCTGTCAACAACTCCTAGGCCATTTGCACAGGAAATAGAAAGTAGGCAAAGGAAAAGAAGAATTAGAAGTCAATGTTGCTTCCTGTAAAAGCCTTTTTGGGAAAGAATTTGGGTTAAATGTATGGTTGGAGATGATAGGCTACTTATGCACTAGGGAAAGTGGGTGTGTATTGCCTCTGATGTCACATTTTCCTTTGTATTAATAACTAAGAAATTCCACTACCAAGATACTTGGAAGTTAGAAGGAAAAAGAGGTACTCTTTAAAAGTCAAAAATTATCTTTTGCAAAAAAACACCAAAAAACAAAAAAACAGTGCAGAAGATAATTACACCTCAACATGTAAAATGTGTGCCTCAACATTTAAAGTGTGGTCCCCATATCTGTAAAAAAGCAGGCTTCTAATATCTGAGGTCACCCTCAGTCTTGAAACAACATGCTGTGATATGCGAAAAAGTCCTCTATGTGTTCATTTAAGCTGCTTCGCCTTAAACCTGTGCCCGTGGCTTGTATGTCTCCCTGTCCCTTTGCTGGTTCGCCTCTGCACTCAGTTAACATTTACTGTGTTCATCACAGAAGACAGAAGGATGAGACTGGGCTCTGCCTTGAGGCGCTGGCTCCTACTCTGGTGAGACAGAGGAGTGGGACGGTGATGAGCTGCCTTCGACATAAGAAGAGCTCTCTCAGAAGTGTGAGGAGAACGGGGCAAGAGCCCAAGGCAGGGTGTGCTTCAGGCTACCTGGGGGCGGGGAAAAGTTGCCAGGGAGAGGATTTTTCAGTGGGAGACGGAACACAGAGTGATGGTTGGCCAAGTAAAGAAAGTGTGTGGGGGGGTGCCCAAGGGGAGGGACAGCTGAGTATTCTGGTTATAAGGAAAGGCTATATTAAAATAATCTTGGGCTTCCCTGGTGGCGCAGTGGTTGAGAGTCCGCCTGCCGATGCAGGTGACACGGGTTCGTGCCCCGGTCCGGGAAGATCCCACGTGCCGCGGAGCGGCTGGGCCCGTGAGCCATGGCTGCTGAGCCTGCGCGTCCGGAGCCTGTGCTCCGCAACGGGAGAGGCCACAGCAGAGAGACGCCCGCATACCGCAAAAAAAATAAAAATAAAATAAATGTAACAGTAAACTGTAAAGTCCCCTAAACATATAACTGTCACTGGCAGAGCCCATTAACAATTCCCAGGGAATAAAAATAGTATCTAGGTAATGAAATAAAGTCTAACCTTTTTTCTTCGCCTTGGCGCTTCGTCTAGTTTCACTTGCTCACAGGGAGCCACGGGCAGAGGCCTCACACCAGCCCTTCGGCCCAGAGTTCCTGGTGCAGAAGCCCCCTGCCGACACCTCGGCTCGGGACCGTGAGCAGAAGTGCCGAACACGGAACGACGCGATTCAAGATGGCGGTGGCGGGCTGTGTGCAGAGAGGCTGCGCCCAGCACCGCGATGATCTGGAGCCTGAGCCGTGCAGCCCCGCCCACCCCTCGAGAGCTCTGCCTCTTCCCCCCCCCCGCTGCCCCGCCCTATAAAGCAACCCTGCCCGCGGCCTGTCGGGGAGTGTGTGTGCTCTAGAGCCGGAGCTTATCCCTCTCCATTCTTCCATCAAAAGAGCTTTCCGGGCTTCCCTGGTGGCACGGTGGTTGGGAGTCTGTTGACGCAGGGGACACGGGTTCGTGCCCCAGTCCGGGAGGATCCCACATGCCACGGAGCGGCTGGGCCTGTGGGCCATGGACGCTGGGCCTGCGTGTCCAGAGCCTGTGCTCCGCACCAGGAGAGGCCACTACAGTGAGAGGCCCGCGTACCGCAAAAACAAAAAACTCCGTTGTTTAAGTTCTCATGATGCTCCTGCCCCCATGCCTTCCCAAGGTGGTTTCCTCTTCTGGAATGCCCTGTCTCCACTGGCCAGGTTAACTCCTACCTCTGTTTCTAGCTTCATGGGTCACCTTTTCCTGAAAGACTTCCTGGACTCTCTGGTCCAAGTTACCTGCTGTGATCTCTGTGTTCTCTGAGGGCTTTGTGCAGACTTCCATTATAGGACCACTCACTGCCTCATAAGCGTTAGATCACTCATCTGTCTCTCCACCGGACCATGGGCCTCCAAGTAGAGACCATGACATTTATCTCTGGATCCCTAGTGCCTACCATAGCCTGGTACCAAACATGCACACAGTAAATGTTGAATGAATGAAGGAACGAATGAATGGTGTGTCTGGGTAACAGCGTGAAGTTTCGTGGGCTTTACTGTTGGCTGGGTTATGGGATGGGAGGCTAGGGCCAGATACTGAATGCATGAAGACTGACTGCATTTTATCTCTCTTTCAAGTTGTCACAAACTGCAGGTCACATGACCCACTGGAGGACAGTAAATTTCATTTAGAGTGTTGATATCAGCATTTTTCAGAAGATGAAATCCAAGAGAAGATGTAAGAGGGTAACAGACCCAGTAAAGATGCATGTTGTTTTTATGAAGCAACATTTTATTCAACTTTTATTCATGTTATATCTGTGCATGTACATAGGTATGTGTGCACTGTGAGTCATGATGTAAAATGCATTTCTTACTGTTTAAGAGCCAGTCGATAGGGAACAAGAAAGCTGAAATCAAGAATGCAAGTTTGGGAGCTGAGGGCAATGAGTTTAGTTCTGGGCCTATTAAATGTTAGAAATACCTGCAGGTCAAGACAAAGGGCCTTTAAAGGACAGGTGGAAATACAGATATGGATCCTGGGAGAGGGATTTAAGATCAAGAAAAACATTTAGCGTATATACATTTGTAGAAAGCAAATACCAAAATAGCTCCAAAATGGTCTCCCTTCCCTATATTAACATGTATACAGTCCCCAAAGGGTGTCTCTGTGATTTCCTGGACTTTTAGCATCTGTTAAGAAAAACAAGGGGAGCCTGAACCAAGATGCCGGAGTAGAAGGAGGTGATTTCACTCCCTCTTGTGAGAACACCAGAATCACAACTAGCTGCTGGACAATCACTGACAGGAAGACACTGGAACTCACCAAAAAAGATACCCCACATCCAAGGACAAAGGAAAGCCTCAGTGGGATGGTAGGAGGGGTGCAATCACAGCAAAATCAAATCCCATAACTGCTGGGTGGGTGATGCACAGACTGGAGAACACTTATACCACAGAAGTCCACCCACTGGAGTGAAGGTTTGGAGCCCTACATCAGGCTTCCCAACCTGGGGGTTCAGCAATGGGAGGAGGAATTTCAAGAGAATCAGACTTTGAAGGCTAGAGGGATTTGACTGCAGGACTTGGAAAGGACTGGGGGAAACAGAGACTCCACTCTTGAAGGCACACACAAAGCAGTGTGCACATGGGACCCAGAGGTAGGAGCAGTGAACCCAGGGGAGACTGAACCAGACCTACCTGCTAGTGTTGGAGGGTCTTCTGCAGAGGCGGGGGATGGCTGTGGCTCACCGTGGAGACAAGGACACTGGCAGCAGAAGTTCTGGGAAGTACTCCTTGGCGTGAGCCCTCCCAGAATCTGCCATTAGCCCCACCAAAGAGCCCACAGGCCAAACAACCAACAGGGAGAGAACCCAGCCCCACTCATCAGCAGTCAAGCCGATTAAAGTTTTACTGAGCTCTGCTCACCAGAGCAACAGCCAGCTCTACCTACCACCAGTCCCTCCCATCAGGAAACTTACACAAGCCTCTTAGATAGCCTCATCCACCAGAAGACAAACAGCAGAAGCAAAAAGAATTACAATCCTGCAGCCTGTGGAACAAAAACCACATTCACAGATAGATAGACAAGATGAAAAGGCAGAGGGCTATGTACCAGATGAAGGAACAAGACAAAACCCCAGAAAAACAACTAAATGAAGTGGAGATAGGCAACCTTCCAGAAAAAGAATTCAGAATAATGATACTGAAGATGACCCAGGACCTCAGAAAAAGAATGGAGGCAAAGACCGAGAAGATTCAAGAAATGTTTAACAAAGACCTAGAAGAATTAAGGAACAAACAAATATAGATGAACAATATAATAACTGAAATGAAAACTACACTAGAAGGAATCAATAGCAGAATAACTGAGGCAGAAGAACAGGTAAGTCACCTGGAAGACAGAATGGTGGAATTCACTGCTGCAGAATAGAATAAAGAAAAAATAATGAAAAGAAATGAAGAGAGCCTAACAGACCTTGGGAACAACATTAGATGCAACAACATTCGCATTATAGGGGTCCCAGAAGGTGAAGAGAGAGAGAAAGGACCCGAGAAAATATCTGAAGAGATTATAGTCAAAAACTTCCCTAACATGGGAAAGGAAATAGCCACTCAAGTCCAGGAAGCGCAGAGAGTCCCATACAGGATAAACCCAAGGAGAAATATGCTGAGACACATAGTAATCAAAGTGGCAAAAATTAAAGACAAAGAAAAATTATTGAAAGCAACAAGGGGAAAATGACAAATAACATACAAGGGAACTCCCATAAGGTTAACTGATTTCTCAGCAGAAACTCTACAAGTCAGAAGGGAGTGGCATGATATACTTAAAATGATGAAAGGGAAGAACCTACAACCAAGATTACTTTACCAGGCAAGGATCTCATTCAGATTCAATGGAGAAATCAAAAGCTTTACAGACAAGCAAAACATAAGAGAATTCAGCACCACCAAACCAGCTCTACAGCAAATGCTAAAGGAACTTCTCTAAGTGGGAAACACAAGAAAAGGACCTACAAAAACAAACCCAAAACAATTAAGAAAATGGTCATAGGAACATACATATCAATAATTATCTTAAAAGTGAATGCATTAAATGCTCCAACCAAAAGACACAGGCTTGCTGAACAGGATATAAAAACAAGACCCATATATATGCTGCCTACAAGAGACCCATTTCAGACCTAGGGACACATACAGACTGAAAGTGAGGGGATAGAAAAAGATACTCCATGCATATGGAAATCAAAAGAGAGCTGGAGTAGCAATACTCATATCAGATAAAATGGACTTTAAAGTAAAGAATGTTACAAGAGACAAGGAAGGACACTACATAATGATCAAGGGATCAATCCAAGAAGAAGATAAAACAATTACAAATATATATACACCCAACATAGGAGCACCTCAATACATAAGGCAACTGCTAACAGCTATAAAAGAGGAAATCAACGGTAACACAATAATAGTGGCAGACTTTAACACCTCACGTACACCAATGGACAGATCATCCAAAATGAAAATAAATAAGGAAACAGAAGCTTTAAATGACACAATAGACCAAAAGATTTAATTGATATTTATAGGACATTCCATCCAAAAACAGCAGATTACACTTTCTTCTCGAGGGCGCACGGAACATTCTCCAGGATAGATCACATCTTAGGTCACAAATGAAGCCTCAGTAAATTTAAGAAAATTGAAATCATATCAAGCATCTTTTCTGACCGCAATGCTATGAATTAGAAATGAATTTGAGGAGAAAAAATGTAAAAAACACAAAAACATGGTGCCTAAACACTACGTTACTGAATAACCAAGAGATCACTGAAGAAATCAAAGAGGAAACCAAAAAATACCTAGAGACAAATGACAATGAAAACACGACAATCCAAAACCTATGGGATGCAGCAAAAGCAGTTCTAAGAAGGAAGTTTATAGCTATATAAGCCTACCTCAAGAAACAAGAAAAATCTCAAATAAATAATCTAATCTTACACCTAAAGGAACTAGAGAAAGAAGAACAAACAAAACCAAAAGTTCGTAGAAGGATAGAAATCATAAAGATCAGAGCAGAAATAAATGAAATAGAAACAAAGAAAACAATAGCAAATATCAGTAAAACTAAAAGCTGGTTCTTTGAGAAGATAAACAAAATGGATAAACCATTAGCCAAACTCATCAAGAAAAAGAGGGAGAGAACTCAAATCAATAAAATTAGAAATGAAAAAGGAGAAGCTACAACAGACACTGCAGAAATACAAAGCATCCTAAGAGACTACTACAAGCAACTCTATGCCAATAAAATGGACAACCTGGAAGAAATGGAATTCTTAGAAAGGTATAACCTTCCAAGACTGAACCAGGAAGAAATATAAAATATGAACAGACCCATCACAAGTAATGAAATTGAAACTGTGATTAAAAATCTTCCAAAAAACAAAAGTCAAGGATCAGATGGCTTCACAGGTGAATTATATCAAATATCTAGAGAAGAGTTAACACCCATCCTTCTCAAACTCGTCCAAAATATTGCGGAGGAAGGAACACTCCCAAAGTCATTCTATGAGGCCACCATCACCCTGACACCAAAACCAGACAAAGACACTACAAAAAAAGAAAATTACAGACCAATATCAATGATGAATATAGATGCAAAAATCCTCAACAGAATACTAGCAAACAGAATACAACAACACATTAAAAGGGTCATACACCATGATCAAGTGGGATTTAACCCAGGGATGCAAGGATTCTTCAATATACACAATTTAATCAATGTGATACACCATATTAACAAATTGAAGAATAAAATCTATATGATCGTCTCAATAGATGCAGAAAAAGCTTTTGACAAAATTCAACACCCATTTATGATAAAAACTCTCCAGAAAGTAGGCATAGAGGGAATATACCTCAACATAATAAAGGCCACATATGAGAAACCCACAGCAAACATCATTCTCAATGGTGAAAAACTGAAAGCATTTCCTCTAATATCAGGAACAAGACAAGGATGTCCACTCTCACTACTATTATTCAACATAGTTTTGGAAGTCCTAGCCACAGCAATCAGAGAAGAAAAAGAAATAAAAGGAATACAAATTGGAAAAGAAGAAGTAAAACTGTCACTGTCTGCAGATGACATGATACTATACATAGAGAATCCTAAAGATGCCACCAGAAAACTACTAGAGGCTATCAATGAATTTGGTAAACTTGCAGGATACAAAATTAATGCACAGAAATCTCTTGCATTCCTATAAACTAATGATGAAATATCTGAAAGAGAAATTAAGGAAACACTTCCATTTACCATTGCAACAAAAAGAATAAAGTACCTAGGAATAAACCTACCTAGGGAGACAAAAGACCTTTATGCAGAAAACTATAAGACACTGATGAAAGAAATTAAAGATGATACCAACAGATGGAGAGATATACCATGTTCTTGGATTGGAAGAATCAATATTGTGAAAATGAGTATACTACTCAAAGCAATCACAGATTCAATGCAATCCCTATCAAATTACCAATGGCATTTTTTATGGAACTAGAACAAAAAATCTTAAAATTTGCATGGAGACACAAAAGACCCCGAATAGCCAAAGCAGTCTTGAGGGAAAAAAACGGAGCTGGAGGAATCGGACTCCCTGACTTAAGACTATACTACAAAGCTACAGTAATCAATACAATGTGGTACTGGCACAAAAACAGAAACATATATCAACTGAACAAGATAGAAAGCCCAGAGGTAAACCCACGCACCTATGGTCAACTAATCTATGATAAAAGAGGCAAGGATATGCAATGGAGAAAAGACAGTCTCTTCAATAAGTGGTGCTGGAAAAACTGGACAGCTACATGTAAAAGAATGAAATTAGGGCTTCCCTGGTGGCGCAGTGTTTAAGAGTCCGCCTGCCGATGCAGGGGACACGGGTTCATGCCCTCGTCCAGGAGGATCCTGCATGCCACGGAGTGGCTGGGCCCGTGAGCCATGGCCACTGAGCCTGCGTGTCCAGAGCCTGTGCTCCACAACGGCAGAGGCCACAGTGGTGAGAGGCCAGCGTACCACAAAAAAAAAAAAAAAAAAAAAAAAAAGAATGAAATTAGAACACTCCCTAACACCATACACAAAAATAAACTCAAAATGGATTAAAGACCTAAATGTAAGACTGGGCACTATAAACTCTTAGAGGAAGACATAGGAAGAACACTCTTTGACATAAATCACAGCAAGATCTTTTTTGATCCACCTTCTAGAGTAATGGAAATAAAAACAAAAATAAACAAATGGGACTTAATGAAACTTAAAAGCTTTTGCACAGCAAAGGAAACCATAAAGAAGATGAAAAGACAACCTTCAGAATGGGAGAAAATATTTCCAAATGAATCAATGAACAAAGGATTAATCTCCAAAACATATAAACAGCTCATGCAGCTCAATATTAAAAAAACAAATTACCCAATCCAAAAATGGGCAGAAGACCTAAATAGACATTTCTCCAAAAAAGATATACAGACTGCCAACCAACACATGAAAGAATGCTCAACATCACTAATTATTAGAGAAATGCAAATCAAAACTACAATGAGGTATCACCTCACACCAGTTAGAATGGGCTTCATCAGAAAATCTACAAACAACAAATGCTGAGAGGGTGTGGAGAAAAGGGAACCCTCTTGCATTGTTGGTTGGAATGTAAACTGATACAGCCACTATGGAGAACAGCATGGAGGTTCCTTAAAAAACTAAAAATAGAATTACCATATGACCCAGCAATCCCACTACTGGGCATATACCCAGAGAAAACCACAATTCCAAAAGACACATGCACCCCAATGTTCACTGCAGCACTATTTACAATAGGCAGGTCATGGAAGCAACCTAAATGCCCATCGACAGACGAATGGATGAAGAAGTTGTGGTTCGTATATACAATGGAATATTACTCAGCCATAAAAAGGAACGAAATTGGCTCATTTGTTGAGACGTGGATGGATCTACAGACTGTCATACAGAGTGAAGTAAATCAGAAAGAGAAAAACAAGTATCGTATATTAACGCATATATGTGGAACCTAGAAAAATGGTACAGATGAACCAGTTTTCAGGGCAGAAGTTGAGACACAGATGTAGAGAACAAACATATGGACACCAAGGGGGGAAGTGGCGGGGGTTGGTGGTGGTGGTGTGATGAATTGGGCGATTGGGATTGACATGTATACACTGATGTGTATAAAATGGATGACTAATAAGAACCTGCTGTATAAAAAAAAAAAGTGATCAAATGTATTCTATTGGAAAGAAGCAAAAATAGAGCATATTTACTGTCTAAAAAAATATATATATATTTGATCTCTGAAGAAAAAAAATCAACAGAAATTAAAAATTCACCTTTGACCTTAATCAAAGCTAGATCCCTCTCCTGAGTTAACTACTGGTTTATTATGTAGCTTTTAAAGACCTTTTCTAATGCATTCATGTACTTCTGAATGTTTGAAATATTAAATATCATTTTGTTTTATTGAGGTGGGTCTTTTCATATGTATGGATACTATATGTATTTCTGGAAATTGCTGAACACAGTTTTACTCTGTCTCAGGTTATATTTTAATCAATGCAACAAGTTGAAATAAGGAACAATGCTTGTAATACCACATATTTTTCTTTTATTTTAATTGAATTTTTTATATGTAAAAGTGATTCCCAAAGTCACTTAAAAATGTTAGTGCCAGTTTGTACTAGCTTTCTAGCAAACACCTGGGCAATTGCAAGCATTGATATCCAGACTCTGTAATTCTCAAAATTCTGGTTGCTTTGGGAATGTTCGGACTTTATTAAGTTGATGACAAGATAAACTGTTATTCACTGCATATTATTACACAGACATATTATTGACTTTATTACTCTATTATTAATAGTAGAATTGGCAGTTTTATAATAAATATTACAGGGATTCATGTTAAGTAATAAGAATTTTCTTCTGGAATCAAGATTTTTGAAGCAAATTATGATGTTATAGAGAGATCATGTAAATCATTATATACTATCTTAGAATATTGAGATGCTGAAAGGTAACTGTAAATAGTGTCGTAAATAAAACTGTTCACTTTATTTCTCTAAAAAAAAATAAAAAGTAAAGTGTACAGTGTGACCAAAAAAAAGAAAAAAAAAGAAAAACAAGGGACTATCTCACCTTCTCAGTAGAGGTTTATACTATCTGACTCTGAGGAACTATAATTTAATGACCTCAAACTTACTCTTCTGGTCTTACCTATGTGCTCACAGGTACAGCATAAATCCCACCCATCATGTCAGCCCCTATGATGGGCAGAGGAAGATGCTGAGAAAAAGAGGGCCTCTCTGCTGAGACAGCAAATAACAGAAGAAAAGTGAATTCTAAACTTCCAGAGCTCAGAGTTCAAGAATTAGTGTCTGTCAGAAACATTGACTTGCCCTTCCAAATTATTAATAGTTCCACTAATTTTCACATTCGCTAGTCTTTGCTTTTGCACAGGCCCCAGGGCTGCTAAAAATGAGTCCCTGGGCTTTCCTTGAACAATGCCTGTGGTTGAAGTAGAACAAGGAATCCTAATAGCTTTCCGGTGTCCAGAAGTCAGGGAGGTCTCTAACATAGAGACTCTAGCGCAGGGGGATTCTGGCCTATCGAGTGTGGATAAACCCAGCTCACACACATCTATACTAATGAAGTGATGGGGATGGAACGTGCTGGGTTCCCAGCTTGGAGTTTTCTGTTTTCTGAGCTGGGAGCTCTACTGTAGTGTTGACGATTTCAAACTGACTTAGCAATGGCTCTAAGGAAATGGAGAACAACCAAGTAAATTCCATGATTTTGAAACTGACACTCTGAAAGTCCACACATACAACGTCTCTCAAATCATGATTGCTTCACAGCTGTACTACTTTAGGTTCCTGAAGATTTTTTTCTGGTTCCTCGGTGAGAAGTCCTAAATGAAACTTGTGAAGAAGCTCAGCAGAACTCAGCTTGGATGTTACACACTCTGCTCTGGTGTAAACTTCAAAGATGAGCCAGGGAGAAAGCAGAACTTCCTAACTCTTACCCTGCTTGTGCGCCCTCTAGAAAAATAATTTATCAAGTGGGTGGAGCTGGAATTCAAAATCAGGTTGGTTTGACTGGAGAGACTACGTTCTTAAGAGCTGTGCTATTATGCTCCCAGGAGGATCAGAGAATGTGGCTCAGATGGTGTTAAATGATTCACAGCCAACTAACCAGTCTCTAGAAAGAGATTCTAAGCATTAGGAGCAAGGCTTTTTTTTTAAACTCTCTCTCTCTAGTCCAACGTGCACGCACGCGCACACACACACACACACACACACACACACAGAGTGCCAATTCCAACCTCTCTGGCATTTTCATCAGGGACTTAAAGGAAGACATAGAAAAATATCTTACATTCTCAGGTGACACAAAATAGAAGTGATATGTAATATCTCTTCTATTAAAAAATATTTAATCAGGTAGGAACAACTGGCTGAACCTAACAGGGAAACCCAATAGCAATAAACATAAAGTCCAGTATTTAGGTTCTACTAATTAGTTGTTCAAGATGGGAAGACCTGGAAGGCAACAATTTGTATAAAAAAAGATCCAAGGCTTTTAGCTGAGTACAAATTCCATGAGACCATCCAGTGGAAATGAAAGATGGGGGTGGGCTGACTTGAAGGTGGCACCTTAATCCCTGACTCCTGGTGTTCATGCCCTTCCCCTTGAGCGTGGATGGGACCAGTGACTTGCTTCTCACCAACAGAATACAAAGTGATGAGATGCCACTTCTGTGATTACATTGTGTGAGATGCTGACTCCCATTTTGCTAGGAGACTCTCTCCCTCGCTGGCTTTGAGGAAGCAAGCAGTCACATGAGGAGGGCTGCAGGACATGGAACTCAAGGCGGCCTCAGCCAACAGCCAGCAGGGACCTGAGGCCCTCTGTCCAGCAGCCTGCCAGAAGCTGAATGTTGTCCACAACCACATGAGCGTGGGAGCAAAGCCTTCCCCAGGAGACCCTCACATAAGACTGCAGGCCCAGCTGACACCTTGACTGGAGCCCTGGAAGACCCTGAAGCAGAGCACCCAGCTAAGCCAGGCCTGGACTCCTGACCCACAGCAATTGTGAGATGGTAAGTGTGCATTCAGTCACTAAGTTTGCGGTAATATCGTTATGCAGCAGTACACAACGAATACCAATTTCACCCTAGAATCATACTATACACTAGTCAGAGCCCATCTGGATTGTTGCACCAGCACCAGGTGCTACCTGTGAAGAGGAACAAAAATAAATAAGGGATGTACCCAGAAAGGTCAGGAAGTGGTGGACCCGTGCCCCATGAGGTGGACTGGAAATGTTCACCCTTGAGAAAGAAACAGTTTGGGACATCATAGACCAAGTAACTGCAATGCTGAGGGGGGCTGGTTTACGCTGTGCTGAGGGCCAATGGGGTAAGATACTAGTAAAAGACAAAGAAGGGCATACTAATGACAAGGGCTGTATAAAATGGAGTAGACAGCCTCATGAGGCTTCATCAGATGAAAGGTTGGGCTGCACCACATTTTGCATCCAGATATAAGAAGAATCAACTTCTGTCTCCCTATACACAAGGGTCGTGTGCAGTGAAAGTCTGAGGTAACACTATGACCAAGAGTTTGGGCCTTAAGGTGAGTTCATGCATTTACATCTACCTTCATTTGCATTTGGCCGTAATTATAACTTATGGGGCAGATAGGGAGAAGTGAGTTGATAAGGAAAAGGGTATATATATGAAAGGGGGTAGAGAAGGTATGGATGAAAGCTTTCCTTCCCCATTTTCTATCCAAAGTATATATCAATGGCAGTTATTTTGCAGGGAACCAGCACAATCAATGGCTGATATCAGAATATTTTCAGTAGCAAGATAAGCAAAATATATGCATGTATATGGTGTGTGTGTATTATGTGTGTATGTCTGTGCATACACACACACATATATACAGTTCCTTTCCTCCATCACGCCTTAGGCCTTACCTAAAGTGCCACTGGATAAGGGGTTAGCGTGTTAGGACTTCATTTTTGGCAAAGGCCAACGACATACAAGTTGAATGTGCGATTAGAAAAGCTGCTTTAACATGCTGTGTGATTCTGGGTTAGAGCAGCATAACCTGCAGTGAGATTCTGCAGAGCAGGGAGCTTTACCTAGGACAGGCCAGCAGGGGGAGCCACTGGACTAAGAAAATGAAAAGCTGCTGGGGCTTCAGAAAGCTGCTTGACTATTTAATCAGCTGCTCAACTGAAGTTGCTGGATTGAAAAAGATGGTGTTTCCAAAATATCCTGCAGAGTTTTCAACGTGACAAAGGTTTAGATGAGAAGGAACCCCAATACATAAAGGACAGCTCTTAAGAGTTTTATTTAAAGTGAGTTCAGTTCACCGGCTAGAAGATAAAGGTCTGGCTGAGTGGTGCTTGGCTGCAAGTGGGAAGCATTTGGCAAGCATGAAAAAAAATACAGATAAAAAAGAATACTAAAGACTGGGACCCACCTCAAAGTTCTGATTTAATTGGTTCAAGGTGCAGGCTAGGTACGTGGAATTTTCCAAACCTCCCAGTGATTCTAATGTCACAGCAAGGGTTGGGCTCGCTGACTGGCCCCATCTAACTAGGCCATCTCTCAGAGGCCTTCAGTTTAGTTAGACGGTATATAGATTTTTTTTTTTTTTAAAGTCTTCAGCCTGGGTCCAGAGGGCTACAAAAAGATTTTCAGTAGATGAATGAACAAAATAAGCAGTTGGCTGTTACAGAAATTAGAGGATACCTAGAAACTAAACTGGAAACTACTCCACGAAACGCTCTTAACTGGAAAATTCTGCAGTGAAAGCAGCTCATTTAAAATGTTTCCCTCCAGCAAAATTTTCCTTCTTTTCCCTCTCCCTTTCCTCCTACCGTTTCTATTCCCTGTCTCTCTAAACGCTGACTCCCTCATTGATTTCACTGGCATCTCAACGGCTTCTCTCTTCTTTTCACTGAGTGATGTTATTCTGACAGGGCTTCAGACTGCCAGCTCCCCGCTGTGGGAGCCACAAGGATGGAAATGTCCCTGCACGTTGTTCAGGAGCCTGAGGGTGGAGGCTGCTGAGGCTGGAGGGGCGGCTGGAGGGGGCGATGTTGCCAAGCAAATGCAGCAGAACTAGGCTGGCTGCCTGAAGCAGTGGTACAAAAAGCAAAAACAGAAGGACACCCAGGGAGAGGCACTTGGAGGTAGGAACACTAGATGCTGGATGGAGCCTTGCTGTTCAAAGCTTGTGGTCCATAAACTAGCAGCATCAGCATCACCTACAGAAAGAAGCTCAGGGCCCACTCCCAACCTGATGAATCAGAATTTATAATTCAACACAAATCCTGGGTGATTCATACACATACTTAAGTTTCAGAAGCACTGCTTTTAAAGAAGTCATTCTAACTGGATTTTTCAACCAAAAAAGAGCAAGCAGTAGGTGGGAAGTAATCACTACAGGTACATCTTCATTCAGAGTACCTGTGGAAGATTATTTGCTCAGATAGCATTTGGAAGAGAGGTGGGCATCTCATATCGGGAGCTAGTACAGATGACAATGATTTGCGTTGGAGGACTGGCTCGGCATTCTGTAAGTCAGAGTTCGCCCACCAGTACCTGCTTTCCTGTCCTTACTTCTACAGTCTTATACCCCAGGTGTCCCTTACAGCAAGAGGCTTCAGATCATTTCTCAAAACTGGCGGGATGTGAATAATCATCATCATAAAAGAAATACTCCATTCATCCACTGATGTTCTTTACTTGGGCTGCAAACTTGAGGCCAATTGAAACTCGACTGACAAATATATGTGTCGTATATGACATATAACACATGCCCAGATTGATTGCCATCTTCTTTTTCTTGCATGAAAGTAGTTTTCCTATTTACTGAGCATTGACTCTGTGCAAGGCAGTGCGCTGATTATTGGGAGACAGAAAAATGTGTATTTATAACTTCTGCCCTCAAAAATGTAGCATGTTAAATATTCATTTTTATTACATTAAAATTAAAAAGGACAAAGCTATTGAACTGATTCATAACATTATGAAACTTTGACACCCTTCAGAGTGTTTTAGAAAATTATATAATTTTCAAAAACATGTTAATGTGAATGTATTAGATTCCTGTGGATGCTGTAACAAATAACCCCAAACTGGGTGGCTTAAAACAACAGAAGTTTAATCCTTTTGAGAGTCTTAAGTCAGAAGTCAGAAATCAGATTCATTGGGTTGAAGTTACTGTCAGCAGGGTTAACCTCCCTCTGGAGGCTCTAGGGGAGAATCTCTTTCTTGCCCCTTCCAGCTTCTGGTGGCTAAAGGCATTTTTCACTCTCATTTCTGCCTCTGTCTTCATGCTGTCTTCTCCTCTTCTGCATCAAATCTCCTTCTGGCTCACTCTTATAAGGACACTGATGGCTGCATTTAGGGTCCTCCTGGATAATCCAGGATACTCTCCCCATTTCAAGATCCTTAACTTAATCCCATCTGCAAAAAATACCCATTTTCTAAATAAGGTATAATTACAGGTTCAGGGATTAAGGTCTAATGTCTTTCATGTTTGTTATTCAGCCTACTACAGAGTAAAATGACCATTTACAAAATATTATTTCTAAATGACACTCAAAGTGGATATTTTATACATATAAAACATGAAGGAAACAGAAAAAAAACTGTGAAAGTAAGTCTACTTGCAGCAATAACTTCACATAAGCTGCCTGACAGTTTGTAATGTTACACCTGTTATTTCATACGAGTTGTGATCAACACAGTAAAATAGGGCAATATTGGCTACTCTGCAGGTGAGAAAACCATACTGCAAAGCAAGGCACTTGCTTAGGTGCCCTTGAAGAGAGAAACAGAGGCAGGACACAACCCGGATTTGTGTCTGGTGCCCCACCCACCTGGTCACTTGGATGCCAGAGCAATTAACAGGACCGTTAATTCCTCTCAGGTGACTCCTAAAACAACTTCCGTATGCAGGACCAGCAAAGACTGAAGCCCAGCGGTCAGCCAGGCCATCTCACTAGCTACGTGACCCCTCTCCCCACAGCATGTGCTGCCATGCTTCTGCTGACCTACTGAATGTACTGAGATTGGTTGCAAAGTCAAGGAATGATTCTCTCATAGAGCTATTTACTAAGAAAACGGATATTGTCATTTATTCTTATTCGATTCTATCCGACAATAGTAATGGAAGTGCTTATCCCTCAAACCAAAAAGAAAAAATAATGTATTATTTTTTTCTTTCTTTGGATGTAGTGCACAGAATTTTGTTTATATTAACATAATAAGCACCCATGAGCTCACCGCCCCAGACAAGAGCTAGATTATTTAAAAACAACAACGTCAAATCCTCAGGCCCCATGCGATCACCCAGCATCTCCTGCCCCCCACCTGCCGTAAGCTCCATTCTGAACCATGTTCATCACTCTACCTTCCTTTTAAATATAATTTTATTGTCCTTATAAAGATTATAAAACATTTTAATTATTTAAAAATTTCTACACAAGATATAGGGCTGTAGCTAATCTTTTGAGATTTTTTCCCCCACTTAACGTTATATTGCTAAGATTCATCCAAACTCTTGTGTGACTGTTATGTGAATAGAATATTATTCATCCACTCTCTTATTGATAGACATTTGTGTTGTTATAAGTTTCTGCCCAGGATTCAGGAAGGAAAACTGCATTACGTACAAATGGCAAGTTGAAAGCTCAGCAGTGATCTCATTATCCTTTCACCACCATAAAATTCCATAATACAAAAATAAAACACTGGCACCTACAATGGAGTCGTGTTCCAACAGTTTGAGAACTGTTTGGGACTCACAATGTATTTCCCCAAAGAAACAATTCTCTACATGGTGGTTAGTCCCCTGGCTGCTGCACAAAAGCCTGTTGAATTCATAACAAACCAAAAAGCACTACGGAGCCAAACCACTCTGCACAACGCGGCTTCCAATAAAATGCAGCCACCGTGGAAATCACAACACTTCCTATGGAGGTGGCCAGGGAGCAGGACAGGGCTCCTGTCCCCAAGACTCACCAAGCTCTAGCGTGGGGCAGCAAGGCCAGCCCAGAGGAGGAAGACCAGGCTGGTCCGAGGCTTCCAGGCCCACGGAGAGGCTGGGATGGGGACTGAAACCAAGAGGAAGGGAGCTCTGACTTGGGAGGAGTGACAAGCACTCTAGCAGAAGGGGTGAGGGGTCGTCAAAAAGGGAATCATGGGCTTCCCTGGTGGCGCAGTGGTTGAGAGTCCGCCTGCCAATGCAGGGAACACGGGTTCGTGCCCCGGTCCGGGAAGATCCCATGTGCCGCGGAGCGGCTGGGCCCGTGAGCCATGACCGCTGAGCCTGCGCGTCCGGAGCCTGTGCTCCGCAACGGGAGAGGCCACAACAGTGAGAGGCCCGCGTACCGCAAAAAAAAACCCCAAAACAAAAAAAACGGGAATCGTTTTCTCTGTGTCTTTTGCACTGGTTAATGGGGGTGGTGGTGGTCAACACAACAGTAAGGTGGGGTCCAGAGGTTGCCCTCACGGTGTCTCCAGTGGGTGAAAGGCTTGGCTTTTCTTTCTCCTCTTCACAACCTTTGTATCTCTTCTTTCACAGAGGCACCTACTTGCATTGAGGATGGGACTTCGGAGAGGCAGAACTGGGGGCGGGGCAGGGGGAGCTCTTGGAGGAGGTGGAGAAAACTGAAAGGAGGTGCCACCTCCGTTGTGTTATGTCTGCAGTGCTGGAGCGGTGGGGGAAGGAGAGCATTAGAGCCTCCTGAGCTGTAGCAGGAGCAAGGGCTGTGTCTGTATCGAGAATATGTAGGTCAGGGCCTGCCTATCAAAAGGAAATCCATACATTTACCTGTTCTAAAAAAAGAGGCTATTATTTTTAGAGCTTTGAATGGGCTATGCAGGAATGTATGAGTTACAGCTAAACCTCTGGTTAGTTTACTGGCAAAAAAAGAGGCTGTTAAAAAAATTTAGGTCAAGATAGTTCTATAGAATGTCCTACATATGCAGTATTTTATTATAGTTTTGGCAGCTGTGTATATACTATTCAGATATATACAGTTTCAACAGATATGTATGTTATTACATATTATTCATAAAAAGTTTTTGTGAACTTGTTATTGCCAAGGACCGACCGTGCTAGAAGTTAGGATGCAATTATGGAAAAGATAGTCCTTGATAAAGGTAATCTTCATGATAAACTCTAGGTCCTCCACGGCCCCACGGGCCTGCTCCTTCCTGATCAAGAATAGATTCACTTCGTTATAAAGTAGAAACTAACACACACATACACACACAAAACAATGATGTTGAAAAGAAACAGTAAAATAAAAGAGAAATTGTTCCTCAAAAAAAAAAAGAATAGATTCCCAATCCCAAAGCAACGTTCTCTTGGCAATTGATATGAAATACCACAGACTTTCCCCTACAAAAGGGGTTACTTATTCCTAACAGATTCAGTGGGTCAAGAACTGGTATTTAGAATACCGATGTTAAACTTTAGTATTCATAACCTAAAATTAGTAAATTACTTAGAGTTGAAAATGAGGTATTCTATCAGGAAGTATGGCTGCCAATGAAGTCCTGACAGCTCTGGATGCCCCTGACAACCACTGGCACATCAAGAGAGCTGGGATTCTGCAATTCTCTGGACAACGCTGAGCTAAAGGTTCATCAGTGTTACAATGACCTGGTTATAAATTTTCAGTTGCTGTTATTCTTGATTTTAAAGCAGATATACCTAATTCTTCTTCACCGCTTAATCTGTGTTTTTCAAATACTCATTGCTATGGACTGAATCTTTGTGTCCCCCAAAACTCAGAGGTTGAAACCCTAACCCCCAATGTGATGGTGTTTGGAGATTGAGTCTTTGGGAGATAATTAGAATTATATTAGGTCAGGAGGATGAGGGCTTCATGATGGGATTAAGGTCCTTATGAAAAGAGGAGGAGACAAAGGATCTCTCCATGTGCACACTCCAAGGAAGGCCATGTAAAGACATAAACAGGAAAAGGGCCCTCACCAAGACCTGACCATGCTGGCATCCTGATCTTGGACCTCCAGCCTCCAGAACTGAGAAGTAAACCTTTGTTGTGTAAGTCCCCCAGTCTATGGTATTCTGTCACAGCAGTCAGTAGTGATGAAGACACTGACATTTACTGTTTTCTCCACAGTTAAACAGGAAAGAATGGGATTGGTAGGCCAAGAGTTTACAGGGTTCAGAGGCATTGGGGGGAGCGGCTTCAGCACCTATGAATATGAAATGTGGTATAATGAATAAAAGCCCTAAACGGGGATCCCTGATTTATACAAAGACATACAAATGGTGTCTGAAACAGTTTGAGTGATTTGCAACAGCCAAACAGCCAATGGTGATAGGTGTGGGGAGGGGAGACAGGATGGTCTCTGAACTCTAGAGATCTAATGGGCTCCCTCCCATTAAATTATACTGTAAAAATAATTTAAACACTCATGATGACCTCTGACCACAAATTTTATCCTCATGTGAAGGACAAAGCGGAGATTAAAGATACCCAGATAAATCAGGGATTGGGCTAACAATGGTATCTCTTCCTCTCCTCCACCATGCTTCTCTAAGACCATCCTGTTTTGTTATTTCTTGAGAAGTTGTTTTCACTCTGGATGATCAACACATCATAAAATATTGCCATCATGGTTTATTATTTTCAGTAAAGGATAAAGTTCCCCAAAAGTTTGGGATCTCGATGTTGACATGTGTGGCCTCCTCACACAGGGGAAGCTGTCAGCAGCTGCTTTAGCTCTCCTCTCTCAAGAAGGCAGCTTCACATCATTCCCTCTCCACTGTGCCCCATTCTCCTGCTGACAGGTTATAGGGGACAAAGGACAGCCTTGCAAGACTGCCTGTCAACAAAAGGAGCAAAGGGCCAGTCCAAATAAAGCACAAAGCCTTCTAATGATCACAGTCACTAAAAAGGCAGGGAACTTAGTTCTTTCAAAGAGGTCACCCAGATTTTCTAATATTCAGCCACCTCTGTCTGTGTCTTATGATTAAAATAGGCTCACAGCGCAACAAGCTGAGGAACAGAGATTGAGGGTGGATAGGCATTTCTGAAAGATAAAAAGTGAGGATGTTGGCCAATGGCGCTGCTGCCTAAGAGTCCTAGGGACTCATTCTTTTACTATAAGTGAAATTAAATTAAAAGCAGAAGGAAACACTCACTGCCGCTCTTATTTTCCTACGTCGCTTTAGAGACAGTGCACACGCAGTTGGCTCAGTCTTACTTGCACAAGATTGTCCTCAGCACGTGCGTTTTCAGACTACACTGTACTTTACAAACAGAGCCATTGGTGCCTTTCTTTCTCCTGCTAGCCTTGTCAAAAGAAGGCAGCAGCCAAATGATCAAGGTCATCTACAGTCCCTTAAAGGACCGGACGTGAATCCAAGTACAATCACCATCTTTCAGCACTTTCTCATTCCATGTACCATGCTTACATGAGTGCAATTTAATGAGACTTAAGTCATAAAACTCACTGTCCTCTACTAGCTTATTCACTGCCTAAGGCTTAAACTACCTCCTACTTGAACTGACAAGCTAGGTTTCCCCAAGATGCCTTTGAAAATATACTTTTCCATCTTTAGACAATCCCCTGGAAGAAACCCATCTCTTCCTTAATTGGCTCTTCTGTCATTGATTTCATAATTAAAAGATCCAAACAGTGCCAAGCAATTCAGTTTTGTTATGGTGTATTCATAACATAAAACAGACTTTGATTCTCTTATTCACATGTCTATTACTAGATTAGAAACAACACTTTGGAAATACTCAGACTCAACCAAGACCTCGCTTATTTTAGATGATGCTAGTGGTGATACAGGTGGACAAACAAAATACCTCAAAACACATATTCCCAATTCTTAAGTTACTTTAAAATTACCCAACAGTATTTGCATTTGAGGCCAGGCTGGACTTTGTCTGAAGTGAGGGTAGGGTAGAAAACTCTTAGTTGGTTGAGTACAAGGAATGTTCATGGTTTTAGACTTCAGAGGGTATGAATGCAAGATGAGAGCATGAAGTATTCAGGGGCTGCTACTAGGAAGAGGTGTTTGGAGAGTGCCCACTGAAGGCTGAGGGAAAGGAGGGTCTCTGTCCCATTGTCAAGTGCTCCTCTTGTGAAGGACATGTTGGAAATCACCTTATTTAATCCTCTCAACAAAGCCTCCACGTGGGTCATATTCCTCCATGTTACAGATGAGGAAACGGAGGCTTAGAGCTACCAACGGACTTGACTAAGGCCTCACCATGCAGACAGAAGAGGCAGGATTTAAAAGGGGTATCCGGATCCAAAGTCTACACTCCTTACTTAATATGACCCTGTTTTGAGGTTCTAGGCTCAGGCTGTATCCTTCCTTCTGGGATGAAACTGTCCACCCCCACTCAGTCATTCTTCTGGTTGGGAAGCCACCATCACATCCTGGAGGTGGCTGGGGGAATTGTTGGGGGGCAATCCTAACAGGATGAGTGAACTCATTTCTTCCTTATCCTTGATAACCTCTGCGTGTTTTCTACTTTTCCCCATTTAGCTCTGAAAAAAGTATATAACCACGTCACATTCTACCAGACAATCCATCAAATGGAATTACCTTAACTAATCAGCTATATTGCTCAGTGATTAAGAGACTGTCTACCAGATCTGAGTTTGGGTCTTTGTGTACCATTTACTTACCAACCACATGGTCTTGGTAGGTACTAGGACCTCCAAAATCAATCTATCTGTACTCAAATTTCTACTTAAATATTTTGAATGCTGTAACTTAACTTCTTTTATTCTAGTTAGTTAACTTCCCTGTGCCTCAGTTTCTTCTTTGGTAAAATGGTGATAACAAAGAGTACCTACCTCATTGGGTTCTTGGTAAGAAAACTAAATAAGGTAATCCATGTAAAGTACTTAAAGTCCCATGTGACACACACTGGCACTCAGTGAATGTTAGGGGCCATCACTATCATCACCATTATCATTTATATGGGTTGATTAGCTTAAGACACACTTTCCTTTTATGGCTATGGGATAATAATAACACGATTTCACAACATTGTGAGAGTTAGTGAGATAATGCATAAAAATGCTTACCATGTCACTTTGTTTAGCTAACAGTAATAGTGATAGTATTAGTAGTGATGAAAATATTTATCTATTTCCTCACTGTCGGACTTTTCTATTCGGAAATCTTTGTGTCCTTGTGACTATTTAGCAA
This sequence comes from Phocoena phocoena, assembly GCF_963924675.1. Lineage (NCBI taxonomy): Eukaryota > Metazoa > Chordata > Mammalia > Artiodactyla > Phocoenidae > Phocoena > Phocoena phocoena. The sequence continues at coordinate 51,321,909 of NC_089227.1, forward strand.
CTCCAGGGAGTCTCGTTTCTAACCCAAATAATATGAATACTTAACATTTTTTCTAACTCATTCTGTAGAATCATGCGTCAATTTATAATTCCAGCAAGAGTACAAGAGTCCATCTTGCCAAGAGTAGCATTATTTTGAAAAATCTTCCCTGAAGGATTATATATCTCGCTGAAGCTGTGGAAGTCAACATTATGTGGTGATCTCCACAACCATGACTAGGACCAACAAAAATCAAATTGAAATTTTGTGTCACTATAATACAGAAAATCGATGATGGAGAAGCAGGAGCTACAAGGCATTTGTTATGAAGACTGTAAATCACACATGCTGATAAATGAACAAGCCTGATGAGAACATCATCTTCCCCTGTGTGAGAAGGTGGTGCTGTGATGTGAAAAATACAGCCTCACGAAGTACACTGTGTCCTCAACAGGACAAGGAAATCAATAAAGAGCACAGTTCACATACTCGCAACAAAAAACCAGGGTTAGTATTTTTGAAGTATTCAGTTGTTTCATTAGATGAAAAATGTCTACTTCGAGGGCTTAAAATATCGATGCCCCAAAGAGTTCTTCCTTACTGCCACATGGCATCGGTCTTAGACGAGATCATGGTGAGAGGCTCCCGAGGCCACGGGAATAAGTTAAGGGGATGCAGCTTCTCACTGTGCAGGAAATAATTCTTCTTAAGGGCCATATATCAGTCCAGAAAGAGCTGAGAGGCTTTTTAAAAGATACATCAGAAACAAACTAAAAGAGATTCATTCTGGTCATTTTCTTTTCATCTTGAACACAAATGAAAAAAAAGTTGCTAATAAAAATATAATACACTCGCCCGTGTATCTTACAATAACTAGACACCCAATCTGCATTTATATAAAATTCAGTGGAGATCTCTTGTGACCTAAATTATGGTAACATGTTTGCCTCTGGAGTAGAAACCTGGTACTGTGGTCCTGGGGTTAGAGACATGTTTTTTACTGTTTACTATTTTGTACTGTTTGAATTTTAAAAAATTATCCATGTTTTAATTATTTTAAAGAAACTCATGAATAACTATGTAAATAAATAAATATATAAAGTGTACCGGGACATTTGGCAACACCTGTAGACATTTTTGGTTGTCACAAGTAGGGGTAGGGATTGCCACTGGCATTTAGAGACCAGGCCCACTGTTAAACATCCTACAATGCATAGGACAGTATGCTAAGATGAAGAATATCCAGCTCAAAATGTTAACAGTGCTGCTGTTGAGAAAGCCTCTCTCTAAATGATGGGCCTTTACATAGAGAACATAAACACACAGAGTACGAATTCTACAAACAACTACTGAAGCTCCCTCTTGGCTCATCACTACTCCAGACAGAGGATACCATCCAAAGAGACAGGGAATGGGTCTGATCCTACAGGTGGCACACCTCCCCCATGCCCAAGCAGTTTCCTGCCTGACTGAGGAGAAACAGCTTTCATCAGTGGCTCTTAGCAGAGGAAGCATTAACAGCAAGATCGGGACCTTTCCTGTTGCCTCAAGACATCTTGGAGAGATGACCATAACGTCCTCTCCTCATGGGCCTGTGTGGGTGGAGAGGCAGTTAGGGGGTGTCCTACTCCAATTATTCTTGTTTAAGCAAGTTTGGATAAAAGCCATTCACACTTTTACGTTTTAAATATATCACTAGCACCTATATTCAGTGATAATCCAGTGGCATCAACCAATGGTCTATTTGAGACTCATAGGCTTCAATTAACTTAGGGACAGTATAGTAACTAAAGGAGGAAAGTTTCTTACAAAGCACTATTTGCTTAGAGGGACACTGGTCCCCAAAAAGATCCCTTGACAAGACAACCAAAAAACTTCAAATCGGCAATACTTAGGGAGGTTTCACTGATGGCAAACTAAAAGAGGAATGGATGACTCTTGCCTCCTTGAAACATATGGTCTATTTAGGTTCATTTCAACTTATCCTAATATTGTGCCTTCCCTCCCTCTCTCTCTCAGTAGATGTCCTACCCTTGCTCAGATTTGCATTACAGTATATTGTAATAAAACCACATGTTTCAGCTGAAAGGGACCTTAAAAATCACCTAACAAAATCCTCACATTTTATAGATAACAAAAATAGCTGACACATATAGAGATTTTTATGTACCCAGCATTTTTTTCAGTGATTTACTTCTATTAATTCCTTTAGTCCTCAAAACTACTTGGTGAGTTAGATATTATTATCATTCCCATTTTACTGATGGGAAAATGAGACACAGAGAGGTTAAGTAACATGTTGTCAGAATTCTAAAATGACCTTCAGTTAGTCATGCCCTTGTATAACCCCCTCCCACTGAATGCTGAAGAAGCTATGACTTGCTTCTAGCTAACAGTATATGGCAATGGTGATAGGAGGGTCACTCCTATAAGACTCTTAGTAGACTCAGTAGACTGGAGAGAGATTCTCCCACTGGTCTTGAAGAAGCAAGCTGCCATGTTGTGAGAGGTACTACAAGACAGCCACACAGCAAGGAACTGGGGGCCTCTAGGAGCCAAGAGAAGCCCCTGACTGACAGCAATAAAACAAGGACATCATCCCTACAACCATAAGGAACTGAATTCTGCCAATCACCACGTGAAATTGAAAAAAGATCCCAAGCTCCAGAAAGAAATGCAGTCTAGTCAACACCTAGACTGCAGCCTTGTGACACCTTGATCAGAGGATCCAGTTATGCTGTGTCTGGACTCTTGACTCACACAAGCTATGAGGCAAAAATACATATTGCTTTCAGACACTAAGTTTATTGGAATTTATTAGGAATCAATGGAAAAATAACAACCATGTCCAAGATCACAGACCAAGTCAAAGGAAGAGCAAGGATTCAAACCCCAGTGGTAAGGCTCCACTATCCATCCCCTTAACCACAAACACCAAACTGTTAACAATTGCCATCTCTGGGGCAGGGGGCAGGGAGAGGTGAATTATTTTACTTACCCTATTTAATTTTTCTTCATTGCACTTTTTACTCTCTGACCTATAACACACTCATGAACACATGCACAAATATACAATTTACTGTCTGTTTCTCTGATTAGAATATGAGACCCATGTGGGCAAGATTTCTGATTTTTTTGTTCACTGTTGTATTCCCATCACCTAGAACAATGCCCAGCACTACGTATATGGCAGAATTATTTGTTGAATTCCATGAATGAATGAAATCATTGAGAAGTTGAGGCTTAGAGACTTGCTCAAAGTCCCTCAATGGTTAGCAGCAAAGCCAGATGTGATCAGTTGTGTTACTGATCTTGATTCCTCACCCCTTCCTATAACTGCACCCTCTGTCATGTGACTTTGCAGTTCCTCCATGGCACTCTAACTTGCCTGGTTAATGGGATGGAGCTGGAAGTGAAAGGGGCAGTTACCAACTTAGGAGGTAGCACCTGTTTCCATTCGCCCTTCACGCCCTTCTGCCATTGCCACAGAAAAGCACACCTTGATTAGCCCACTGGTCCAAGGAGGATAAAAAATATGCGGAGCAAACCTGGACTTCGATGAGCTGATCTTGGATCAGCCAACCTAACTAACCCATATGAGCATTTGAACAAGAATAATTGTTTTAAGCTGCTGAATTTTGAGGCAGTTTGTTATGCAGCACTATCATGGAACAGAAAGAGTTCTTTTGCACTTTTAGCCTACCTGAGGTCTTATTAACGTGGAATTTTACAGCATTGGCATTCTGGGGAAGAAAGCCCTAGCAGTAAAGGAAGACAAAATTGATGCTTTAATAGTCCTTTTGTTGGCTATAGGATACTTTGTAACCATTATGTTAAAAGCAGACTTTTAGGCTAGAACACATCAAAGATCATAATTCTACTAAAATAACAAAACCAATACATAAATGCACTTCTGAAATTAAGGCATTACAAAAAAAGTCGTTTTAGATTAAAGGGAGAGTGAAGGTGTGAATTGGAGCCAAGAGTTCAATAGCTAAGAAAGCCCATGTCAATGTAGAGCTGACAATGGTTAATCATCCAGTTTCAAGATCTGAAAAGACTAAAAAGGGTTTGGATTTTTGTAGCCTGCAGTCTCTGTCTATACTTTAAGATATAGTATTATTGTCCATAATTTAGTCAAAATGGAAAATAGATCAAAGATAAGTCTATTTGGTGTAATTTTCCCTGGATAAGGGTGTAGAAGGAGTGTCAAAGCTTAATATTACAGACATGAAAGCAGAAGTACCAGGAAGCTGTTAGCTGGATGGAGCTGTCCTTTCACAGGGCTGAGCTAGCCCACGGGCGGTGATGCAGACTATAGGAGTGGAAGCAGGCTTAGCACCAGGCTGCTACATCTCTGCCAATAAGAACAGCCGAGTTATTCTTACTTATTGGGACCTACTCTATGCCAGGCTCCCTCTGCTAGAATATATATATCATATATATATAAGATATATATATATCATATATATACGATCTTCAATCATCACAGTGATCCCAACAAGTTAGGTACTCTTGTGATCATGATACAGACAAGGCTCAGGAAGTGAAGTTCGCTGTAAGAGGGCAAACTGGTAGTAAGTGGAGGTGAGGAAAAAGAAAACAGAGCTCTGACCCCAAGGCCTAGATCCTTTCTGCACCATCACCTGCTCCTCAGGTTTCTAAATAAGGTGGCTTCCTTTCCTTTCTGTTTTTTCTTGCTTCTTTTGAGTTTTTCCAGTTTGTATCTACTCATCATTAATACCATGACTTATAGAATAAATTTACCCAGCAATACCACTGTCCCCATGCCTCTGTTCAGGAAACAGTGCCACATTTATTTGTCTATTGTTTGCCAGCACAACCCCTGGCTGATGCAAAGCCAATCTAATTTGATTTCATGCAAGCCCTGAAATTGGATGAAGCTGGTTAGCAGCACCATTCTTTACTTATGGAAATAATCTGGAAGGCTGGCTAGCTTCTGCACTCTGGTGGCCCTGTAATTCAAAATGCTCTGTTATCTTTCTGCACAGATTCACCTACTCACAGAACACAAGGGATAACAGAATATACCAGTGTTGGCCCTTCCTCCCAGAGCTCTTTGAATGCAGAGCCCTTCCAGAAGCACTGATACTCATCCATCATAGAGCATTGTCTATTTGCCCCACTTATGTCAAACAGGAACACCCATTCAGGCAGATGAAGTCATCAATAACAGCAACACACACCCAAAGTCCAGCATTTGAGGGAACATCACCAAGCAGCCAGTACTGCTGAGCTGAAAGTTTCTATGAAAGCTCACCAGGAGATATCTTGTTTTAAAGGACTTGCCTCTCTAAAATCTTTGTTTCTAACTTTCAACTGTAAAAAAAGTTATTATGGACGATCATATGCAAATAGACAAATAATAATAATAATTAACAGTATCGGACCATATTTGACAAAAAGTGAGTGTGCTAGCAGAGGCCCAGTCCTAAACCTTGTAGGAAACTACCATCTGGAAATGCTCCCTGCACGCCCTGGACATCATATCATGTCCATCTTATCAGCAGAACGTTCTCTTTTCCTTCCACTAACGGGCACTTAGAACTGTTTCATACTTTTCTTTTACATATCTTGAAAATCTTTCCATATGAGAGAAAACAGTGGGGAATAAAATCTTAGGTCAATCTCTATTGAAAGTGAAATGTTTCTCACTAAGAAGCATTAACTTCAGAGAAAATAGACCTGTGGCCTTAAACAATTTTTGCTCATTACAAATGGATTCCAGCAGATAAAGTGAAGAAAGGAAACATCACAGGACCCACGAGTAGACAAACAAGAGCCCTGTAGGGATTCAGACTGCCTTCCTTCTCGATATTGGGATTTTGCTTCTTATTTCCTTTTCCTCTTTTTCTCAACAGGAACAATAGTCTTATTGACATTTGTGGGAAGCTTAAACAAAGGTCCCTTCTAGGTCACGGTCTGTGCCTCTACAGTACTGGTGCATATGGAGTTACTGTAGACAAGGCTTTGTTAGTTTTGTTTGAAAGTTTGACTGACGAATAAAAATTCATTCACACAGGGCTTCCCTGGTGGCGCAGTGGTTGAGAGTCCGCCTGCTGATGCAGAGGACACGGGTTCGTGCCCCGGTCCGGGAAGATCCCACATGCCGCGGAGCGGCTAGGCCCATGAGCCATGGCCGCTGAGCCTGCACGTCTGGAGCCCGTGCTCCGCAACGGGAGAGCCCACAACAGTGAGAGGCCCGTGTACCGAAAGAAAAAAAAAAAAAAATTCATTCACATACATGCCCTCCCCACCCTCCACTCCTCCTATAGAATCCAGTCTCCAAAACCTTAAAACCTGCCATAAATGATGAATGTAAAAACCATCTTACATATAGTACCACTGGATTTATCACAGCAAGGCCTGAGACAAACTATATGCTACTTAGATTTCAAACGCACCCTGCAATTCTGCTTCTGACCTAGACTGAAAATCTCTCCAGAAGTCCTTACTAAATATATATGATTGGAGCCTGGGTTGGGTGGGCTGAGGAGGAGCAGTAAAAATGCACAACTCACATTTCAGCAGAACTTGTTAGTCCAGATGGAGCCACAGACCACACACTGAACAATTAGAGTATAACCTACAAAGAGTACAAATTAACACGCATAAACTATCCACCCAGTTGACTGCACCAGGTATGCTAACGGCTTGATGGATTTTCATTAACGCTTGAGAGCACGTTTGGAATAGTCTTCCTTAAAATTGAGGGATATACCAAATTCAGTCCTCGAGGCCTGAAAGGCCAGCAGAAATCATGGTAAAATGAGGGGAATGTGTAGAGGGTGGCTGGTAGAAACATGCCGAGTATAATGTTCTTCTTTTGCGGTACACGGGCCTCTCACTGCTGTGGCCTCTCCCGTTGCAGAGCACAGGCTCCGGACGCGCAGGCTCAGCGGCCATGGCTCACGGGCCCAGCCGCTCCGCGGCATGTGGGATCTTCCCGGACCGGGGCACGAACCCGTGTCCCCTGCATCGGCAGGCGGACTCTCAACCACTGCGCCACCAGGGAAGCCCTCAAGTATAATGTTTTTGCCAGCAGAGAAAACATGTCAGATTTCAAATATACCCAAATCAAACTTCACCAGGGCAGAGGCTCTAACCTGCAGGCACAGGTCTGTAGGTGGAGATTGGCTGGAGGGCTGCTTTTCCCATAGGCAGCTCTCTAGTTCCACATAGCACCATGCAGGGCAACAGTAGTAGGAATCTGTTTAGTAGTGGTTAGTATAAGAATTGCTCATGCTAGGTTGGTAATCCATTTCTGAAAAGTTCTGCATGAAATTCTGCATCCATTTCTGCATGAAAATGCTATTGAGAGCCTATTTCCCATTAATATAAGTGAGAGTGAGAGGAATTTTGACATGCTACATGTCAAAACCCCAACCCCCCAATTTCCCCAAGTGTAATTACAACACTGGAGTCTACTAATACATGTCACCAATTATCATTTTAGGATACTTCCTGTAAAAGCAAACAAATGTTTTACAGATGCTCATATACATAGTCTTACCTATATTCCAGGAAGTAGAGTATGAAAAACCAATACATGTTCTACTGGGATAAAACAAAATAAAACAAAACAAAATAAAAAAGCAACCCTGTTCATTGGGAACAGAAATGCTGCTGATGTATATGTAATTATCGTGAGCAATGCTGGCTGCAGATGGCATATAGGATACAACCTGTGTGATCTGAATGGTGAGTAATGAGGAATTAGTAATGGAAGAGCATCTTGAGGCTGCAGACAGCATAGCCGCGAAGAATGCACAGAACATGGATAAGGGAGTAAAATCAGGGAATGGCTGGAGGAAGGGGTGACGGCTGGAGAAAACAAGAGATAGGAATGAGCTTGGTAAATAAGGCGGTTCAATAAGGAGACCAATCAGATTTGACGTAAAGGAACAATGGGCAAGTGAGCTTGAGTCAGATAAGAAGAGATTAAGGTGTCTGGACTTCACCTAATGCAGCAAGACAAGCAAAAGCACAAACAGACTAAGGCAAAGTCAAAGAACACATGAAGAGAACATTCTGTCAGACTGAGATAACACGCTAGAAGAAAAATTACTAAGCATATTAATAAATCTCAGTGACAGTGGAAAGAACTTTTTAAAACTTAGTTTCAAGGATGCTTTAATATGAATAAGAAACTCAAAGACTTTGAGAACTGAAAGGGGCTTTCACAGTTGTCCCAGTCAACAGTGAATCTTCATAAAGGGCTGGTCCGCATAGCCAGGCAAGTGGGCACTCGGGCAGTGGAACCTGAGCTAGGCTGTCCCCTCACACATTTGGGGGTACACACCATAATGGAACTGGATACCTATATCTCATATCAAACAAGCCTCTATTAGTAAAAATAATGACCACTAACCTTTACTGGCAGCTAATCCAGTTTAATGACAGTTAACCACTGGCAAGTTTCTTTAAAATATTAGTTTGTTTAGCGCTCACAAAATCCCTATGCTTGGGTAGTCTACTGCCATCTCTCCGTCACATGTAACCTGGTGACAATGTTCTAATAATGATGAGGAAAAAAATCACCATTGTTGTATGTGATGGCATATTTAATGCCATAGAGTTGGTAACAATTATTTTAAATCTTGGGGAAAAAGAAAAAACATGGGCTAGCCCATCATTCTAAACATGATCTCATGTTTTGACTCCAAGAAAAGAAGGAGGAATTCACAAAGTAATTTCCACTTCTGTTCTGGATGACCTTTGTGTTTCAGTTTTCCCATGTCTATAATAAAAGTCAGCATTGGATTATACTTAAACCAAAGGTGAAGTTTGGTAATAGAACCAGCAGAAAGACATGTTGTTTAATGCGATGTTTTAAAGTTCTAATATCTTGACAACTAACAAAAATGTCATCAGCTTAAACACTAAAAGAGTTTCTGTGAGATAATCTCAGTTATAGTTTCTGTAACTATAAAAGAAAACAAAATTAGGTCACCTACTTTCCAGTCCAATTTTCCAACTCTGAAGATCCAGTTCACTAGTCACACAGATTCATGCAGGGCTGGAAGCACTCTCTAGCATTTTCAGCTGTGCAGAGCTGACCCTCTTCAGATTGAGTCTTAATTACATGTTACCTCAAATTAATCTTGTTACATAAAGTTTGTGATTATTATAGTCAGACACAAAGATTCTCCTATCTTAGAAGTGCCTTTTCTTACCTCAAGGTAAGTTAAGGAGAAGAAGCAAGAGTAAAACCCACAAAGATAATGAGACCATGTGGTCTACAGAAAGATCTTCCCTTAAAAACACTGGTAAATTGATAGGATAGGAACCTAGGCTTTCACCAGACTGAAGTTATTTATGAAGAAAAGTTCAAACAGTCTCAATGCCAGAGTGACATTTTAAAAGAAAGAGGAAGAAAGGTCTCATGTGGGAAATAAAATAACCTGGTAGTTTCCTTTGACAATTTCTAGAATGTCTTTCCGTAAATCTTGACTCAGTTTCTGGGCTTATAAAATTTTGAGAGGCACAGGTAATAAAATACAAAGAAGTTCTAATAATTGGTAGAAGCAAGTGGACATAAGCAAAGAACAATCCACTGCCTGAAAGCAAAACTCAAAAGTAGGAGGACAATGAAAATAGATTAATTCAGCAGTAGCTGATGTCTCTCATAGAAGAACAAATCAGAAGGTCATAAGATCTCCCTGAGGGAGGCACTGGACAGGAAGCTGGGAAGAGGACAGGAAGGGAACAAAGAAGGTAGCAGTGAATTTGAATTTTGTTTACTATGGAAATCTGAGCCTGTGTTTGGGACTTTTCTGGGGCTGGGATGACTTGATGCCTCTCCTGTTGGCTTTGATCAATCAGGTTAGGCAATAAATTAAGTAGTTACATGCCCATGTCATTTCTGCTATGCGGCAGTGCTGGAAGCAGGTAAAGTTCAGAGGCACTGGTGTCCTGAGTGACTGGCCAGGGCATGGTGCAGTCCAAGAAAGCCCTGATCAGAAATGCTCTGGCATCGGACATTTTTACTTACTGTCATACCCTTTCAACAAGTTACACTTTTTTTTTTTCACTTACACACCAGCCAGTTATTTCTATGTGGATCTATGTAAGTGACTATAGTTAGTCTTTGAAGAATATTTACTACATACCAGCATGTTGAATGCTCGGGGGCATGAAGAAACAGTCACAACTTCCAGCCAAGATCAAGTAATAAAGGCTGAATAAAGAAAATATATGAAATAATGGCTCTCAAGTATTTAAATATCAGGCAGTGAAGGACAGTGATTGCTGAGAAACAGGAAACAAACAAGGTGAAATCTATGACTGCTCTAACTGACTGTCTGGAGAAAATTTCTAGGTCATAATGTAGAGAAAGGAAAACCAGGGAGAACTTAGTAACCTCTCACAGTTTAAAATATGCAGCTGGGAGTCCGGGGAAGCACAGGCTGCCAGAATTTGCAGAGCAGACTCTCAGAGAGGAGAAATTCGTACTAAGAGAAAACTCTAAAGATCTTAACTGATGACTCAGTTAATTAGTGATCAGTGCATAAAGTTAAGGAAAACTACCCAATGCTAGGGAAAGAGCCACCCAGATGATTAGAGCGAACAATGCCCAGAGTTCACACTGGGAGAATAGTGCATATTCCCAATAGCCAGAGTGGAAAACCTCATAATTCATAAGGCACTAAGTTTAGAGTACTAAGAAGGATTGTTGACTTTCAGTAAAGTTTCAAAGGCAATTCAGTGGAGAACGGATAAACTTTTCTATAAATTGTGCTGGGACAACTGGATAGCTATATAAGGAACTTTGATCTATTCCTGGCACCACATACAACAAAAAATGAATCAGAGACCTACCTAAAGCTATAACTTCTAGAAGAAAACACAGAAAAATATCTTTGTGACCACAGGATAGATCAAGATTTCTTTGGACTTCATCAAAATTATGTACTTCTGCTCCTCAGAAGAAACTGTTAAGAAATATTTGCAAATCACACATTTGATAAAGTCCATATCTAGAATATATAAAGAAATCTCAATGATTGGGAAAACAAGTAACCCAATAAAAAATGAACAAAAGATTTGAACAGACACTTTCTCAAAGAAGACATATGGATGGCATGAAAAAATGTCCAATATAGTCAGTCATTAGAAAAACACAAATTAAAACCACTGTGAGATATCATTACACTCCAACTAAAATGTCTAAAATTAAAGATGTGAAGCTGGAACTCTCATAAACTGCTGATAACAATGTAAAATGATATATCAACTTTTTTAAAAAAGATAAACATGCACTCACCACATGATCCAGGCTTTCCACTCCCAGGTACTAACACAAGGGAATAGATAACCTTTGCCAATACAAAGATTTATTCACAGCAGCTTAACTTGTAATAACCAGAAACAACAAAACTGGAAACAACCAAAATGTCAATCAACAGGTGAATGGAAAACAAAATGTGGTATATTCACACAATGGAATACCATTCAGCAATATAAAAGAATGAACTACTGACACTAACAACACAGAGGAATCTAAAAATAGTTATGCTCACTGAAAAAAACCAGACCCCCTCACATATATTTCCACTTATATGAAATTTAATAACATGGAAACTTTTTGTCTGTAATGACAAAAAGCAGATCAGTGGTTGCTTGGAGATGGAGGGGTTAAAGAGAAAAGGGATGGAGGAATTACAAGGAGGTACAAAGAAACTTGCAGGGATGATGCATATGTTCACTATCTTGATTGTGGTGATGGTTTCATGTGTGTATACATATGGCAAAGCTTATCATATTGTATACTTTAAACGTAGTATGTCAATTATCCCTCAAAAGCAATTACAATTCTTTTAAAAGGTGAAAATTTAGCATAAAATGAAACTTTGCACTTTTGTTCTAGGGTAGTGTTTCTAAAACTTTAGTTAACTCAGTATCCTCCTATAAAGACAAAATCCTCATGCCTTCCATAAATGTTATTTAACATTTCAGAAGTAATCAAGTATTCTAACAGGAACAAAGAAGAGGTAACTGAACATGCTTTTCCAAACTGCAAATTCTCCTTCACTCACTTTGATATGATCCAGTCCCTTTGAGATTATAATTTTTATGTTTTTGAGAAAAGAATTACTGCCAAATAGGCATTGGAAGATATAATGCAGATACAAGGATGGGAGGAAGGGAGGGTGGGAGAGAAGGAGAAAATTAACAACTAACACCAAACACACAAGAAACTTCAAAGGATGACCTCAAATGTAGTTTCCATTTAAAAGTTTCATTTTGGGCTTTATTCTAAACTTGAATCAAAAGCTGCAATGCTTGTTTAGGTAGTTGTTTGTTCATTTTTCCTCACCCGCCTGTCCTTCTCTCACCCCATATTACTCTGATTATCCCTCCAGCTACACTAAATTTACAATTTCTGTTGCTAGCTGGCTTCACCTTGAGGTGCAGAGCTTTGTGAAGTGTCAGACAACAAATTCCTGAGTGGAACTGTTGCAACTGATGCTGCTGCCACCAGCCCTGTTTTCTGGCCTTCTCCCTCCCCTGGCTCACATTCCCAGACTCTCTGTAAGGCTCTGCTGTGCCCAGAATGAGCAATTCTAGTTCAGTAGTAGGACATGTGGAGAAGCCTAGGTCTTTTCTGGGGAGGCCACCATCACCCTTACCTGAACTAACACACAATGACCACAAAGGCTGCAGCTATTGGAATATCTAACAAAAAGTCAGCTTTAAAGTGAAAACAAAATCAGAATGTAAAGTTGTATATATAAAAGAATTTCAACCATGAAAAATCTTGACAGATGGATACAAATTAGAAGGACACGTGTAAAAATGAAAATAAAGTAGTCGTTAGGGTTTTGTCCCCTCCCTCTTGTTTTCACTATCTTTACTGATGTTATACTGTCCTTATAGAGGAAAAAAATGGTTTATTGACAGCTGCTGGCTTGAAGGCTTTTTTCATTCTATCCAGCTGAAATGAATCTGAGGTTTCTATTCATCTGGGAAAAAAAGGAAAAATAACACATTTATTTTGCTCCTGTGGTGGGTGGTTATAGCTTGGATTTGCTTGACTGCCAATTACTGGTAACAGTTATCTGATTGTTATACATTTTATAAATGTGTCTAGCAGTGTTCTGTCTGGAAATGTATACAGTTTAGGAAAAAAAAAAACTATTATAACTTTATCTCCCATTCCACAGGATGAAGAAAACTGACCCTGCTTTATTCAGTGAGATGGCCGAGGCCTCACTCCAAGCACAGTGGATGTTATAATGACTCCCAGGAAGGTCTGGTCTGAATATTGTCTCCAAGGAAGGATGCTACTGTGGCAATTATCTGATAGGAAATAAGCTTTTGTTGGGTTTATTCAGAAGGGTGCAGAACATGCCACTCCAAAACATGCCACTTTGGCACATGGATTATTTTTTGAGCTGTAGGCACCTGAAAAACAGCAAATGCAGAGGGAGGCTTTGTCTGAACTCATGGCCTAAAGACAGATCTTCTAAAAGGAACTCAACTGTCATAAATCCCTTCCCCGGAAAGAAGTTTCATCAACCAGGGGAGAGTGACTCTTATCACAGGAGGGGAGATGAGAAGTGGACACCAAACACTGACAAACTTTGTCACAAACTATCGTACCTCCCACCTACTCTTCTAAGGGCCCATTCATCTTTCCTAAAAATCATCCACTCTCCCCTAGGAGCCTTACATCTCCTCTCCCCTTCTCCTACTAAGAAGGTATTTAGGTCTGAATTCAAAGCCATATCGGTGAGTTAGTCACTTTCCCCTGGTTATCTCCCCATATACATGAGATATATGTTAATAAACTTTTCTTTTTCTCTTGTTAATCTGTCTTTTATTGCAGGGGTCTCAGCTTAGAACTCAGAAGGGTAGAGAGAAAATTATTTTTCCTCCTGTACAATCCTATCTCAGAAAAGCAAATCATGGGCTGAACAATGACAAGTTGTTGACTCAAGTGCCAACCAGTCCCAGTGGAGTCGAGGGCAGCTTCTAGAGGGGGAATCAGTGGTATCAGCATTAAAAGTGGGACAGGAGAGCACATGCACCGTTGCTAACGGAGTGCAAACTAGTTCAACATTTTTGGAGGATGGTTGGTCAAAATCTATAAAAATGTTCAAAGGACACTCAGCAGTCTTCTTCTAGGAATCGTTTCTGCAGAGATAATGTCTGAGTGCATAAAGTGCATAAAGCAGGTGCTTTCCCCCATGACAGTAAAAAACTGGGAAGTTTCAGGACTGGTGAGATAAACGTGTATCAGCCACAGAGGATCATCATGCAGTGGTTAAAACAAAATGGAGCAAGTTGAAAACAACGTTTGTAACATGTTTTGGTGAGACACATCACTCACAAATGCATACTATTTATGTGAATGACTGCATAGGAACAGAAAAAAGAATGTACATGAAATTTTTAATAAAACTTACCAGGGAGGGGATTACAATGCTGGAGAGAACTTTAACTTTTACATGTACATGCATGCTTTCATAATATAGGAATCTGGAGTGCTTCATAATTTAATAAATCAAAAAAGATGACAAGATCAAATAAATTTAAAATAAATGGGACAGGAGACTGACAAAGAGAATAAATGGAAAAAAAGGGGATGGGATCAAATTAAGAAAATGATTTTGGTAATACAGATGTTGGGAGTAAGACATTTCTATCAAGGAGAATATACAATGCTTTTTTCTGGAGAAAGTAAGCACATGTTAAATGACTTTCCCTCTCCTCCCTAACCCCATCAACTAGCCAGCATCCAAGTTTCTGGATAAATGCAGTCTAATCGCAGACCATGGAATATTAAAGAACAATTAAAAGAGAGGACCTCTGGGGAAGGGGAGTTTCAACATTAAGTTATACTTTTAAGAACTAAAGAGCGCTATGGGGAGAAAAAAGTTCCAAGTTCCTTTCCACATTACAATAGGTAAGGTTATGCTAATTCTGAACATTACCAGCAGGCTGAGTTCCCAGCTGCCCTGCAGTCTAGTCTAGGGTGCTGCCAGTCTGCAGGGTCCAGCAGTGTCTGCCTACAGGGACAGCAGACACAACCTTGTTGCCTGGACCAGCCTGTAGCCATCACTGCCTCTAGGGCGGGACAAGGACAAGACTGGGTGTCTTCATGAACTGCCTCAGATCTTAAACCACAGCCGCCCACAGCACCATCTGCTTAGTGCCATGTGGACCCTAAAAGAAAAATCCGGTCCGGTCCTAAAAATACTACTTGCTTCACCAGGAACCATCTCCTAGGGCTCATGCCTCACGGGTCTCTGTTTTACATAACATTAACTAGGGATGCTAATTCTGTGTCAGAATGGTGCAGTGGCCACACCCTGGAATGTGAAAATGTAAACTGTAAAATTCTGCCAAAATGTGCCATCTTCTCCAAGTGTAGCAAACGCAGTTTTATATGTTCTAAGGCTCGCTGACCACGAGTTATAACTGGAGTCATAATCTTTTTCTTCCTTTGATTCACAATGCGCAAGATGTTTTTCTCCTGTATTTAATAATAAAACTACCATTTAGGGCTTCCCTGGTGGCACAGTGGTTGAGAGTCCGCCTGCTGATGCAGGGGACACGGGTTCGTGCCCTGGTCCGGGAGGATCCCACATGCTGTGGAGCGGCTGGGCCCGTGAGCCATGGCCGCTGAGCCTGCGCATCCGGAGGCTGTGCTCCGCGACGGGAGAGGCTACAACAGTGAGAGGCCCGCGTACCGCAAAAACAAACAAACAAACCAAAAAAACTACCATTTAATAATAAAATTGGCATATGTATTAGCATATGTGACTTAGAAGGATATAAAATCCCTGAAATTGTTAATACATACTCAGTACAGAAGTCAAGAACTGCTTCCTTTATCAATGTAATGCCACTCAGCTCCAAATGCACTTTCCATTGCCCACCTGTGATACTGGAATATTTCTCCCTTGCCAGCTGGTACGATGTAAATTTTGTCAGTAGACAGAGCTGGAGGGACCTTGGAGGAGGAAGGATCTTAGCGTGATTCAGTGGCACATGACCCCCAGACATATACCCTCTCTGCCACCTAGTGGTGCTCACCTTCCAGCTTTCCAGCCCTAGCCAGAAGTTCCCTGCTTGCCCCTCAGAACCCAAGAGGGATCTCCTTCTCACAATGCCCTGCCCACCAGCCTAGGCCTGCTGGCACCCTGGAGGGGGGCCTCCCAACTAGCTAGTCTTGGCTGGCAGTTCCATATAACCAACCTCTATCCTATGGCCATGGACCAGCTCTGGCCCGGGGCAACCCAGTGCACTTCTCCGCAATCCAATGGGTTGCAGACACACCTTTTCCAGTGAGGTCTAAGCCCCAAACTTGGGGAAGGAGACCCTTTCCAAGTTTGTTCCTTTCTTGAGTTCTCTCCCACAGTCTTAGAACATTCTTCAGAATTCTCTTTTCTACCCTTTTAAAAGCAATTCCCTTGTAAATAGTTAATAACTCTCTATATTAAACCACTCCTGTTCAAATTACAGTGTGGTTTGTGACTCCAGACTTGATCCTAATTGATAACTAGCAATTGAAGAAGATAGCGACTTTAAACCTCAAGTTGCCTGAATGCTGTTTGTTAATTTCAGCATTCACTTCTCACTGGTGGTCTGGCACATCACTCACCAGGTTATTTCAGACCTTCTCTTGTGTTCTTTAGATTCCAATTCATTCAACTTACCAATAAATTACTAGTAGAAGATGACATCAATTAATATTCTTTAAGAAAAAGTGGGAGCTTCCTTCAGAATCCAAACTTTATAATCCCTGTATTGTCCTCCTATTGATTTTGCTCACATTCTTTTCCACTTAAAAGAAAAAGCTGAAATTGGCCCTCACCAATACCATACCCTCCAACTTGATATATAACATGCTTGTTTTGTATTCCAGATTTTATCAGTCAGGACCTTCCTTACAGTTAATTGCCCTATCTTTTCTTTCTCTCAACAGATAAAACCTGGAGAACAATTTTGGAAGACTTCACAACAATATTGAGTCTACTAGTTGATGAACATGGTATATCTCTCTATGCAAATCTTTTAAAATTTCATTCAGTAGTATTTTATAATTTGCAGAATACAAATGTTGAACACATTTTATTGGATATAGGTATTTCATTATTTGGATGCTATTATAAATGGTATTTTTTAAAAATTTCAAATTGTTTGTTACTAGTACACAAAAATACAGTTGATTTTGTACATTGGTTTTTCTAGTAGCTTTTTGTAGCTTCCTTAGGGTTTTCTACATAGGTGATCATGTCTGTGAATAAGGAGAGTTTTACTTATTTCTAACCTTTATTGCATTTATTCCTCTCCCCTCCCCTTCTCTTCCCTTCCTGCCTCTCCTCCCCTCTCCTTTCCTTTTTGTCTTATGGAACTTGCCTCCAGTCACATGCTGACTAGGACTAGAAGGAGCGGATGACATACTTGCTTTGTTCTGAACCTTACAGTTAAAACATTCAGAATGTTACCATTAAGTACAATAGTTTTTTGTAGATATCTATAATCAGGTTAAGGACATTTTCTTGTATTTCTAGTTTTCTGAGAGTTTTGGCCATGAATGGGTGTGGAATTTTGACTAATTCTTTTTCTCCGTCTAGTATGATGACCTCATGGACCCACCAGCTTATACTATCCATGAAAAAGAAAACCATATATTTTTCTCTAAGACATGCTATTTTTGCCTCTTTTGAAGCAGCCAAACTAATATGCTAACTAGAACACTTTCATTGCCATTTGCAAGTTGTAGGAGTATTGTCAAGGGTTGGGGGCAAGATAGAGGCCAGACGGAGACTACTGCATTGACCAGGTGAAACATAATGGTGACTTGACTAGCATGGTAGAGAATCATGGATCAACTGAAGACCTATTTTAGAATAGAAGTAATAAAATTAGCTGATAAATTTGATGCATGGGATGAGGAAAGTGTAGAAATTAAGAATGACTTCTAGTGTTTCCCTGGTGGCACAGTGGTTGAGAATCTGCCTGCCAATTCAGGGGGCACAGGTTCGAGCCCTGGTCTGGGAGGATCCCACATACCACGGAGCAACTAGGCCCGTGAGACACAACTACTGAGCCTGCGCGTCTGGAGCCCGTGCTCCGCAACAAGAGAGGCCGCGATAGTGAGAGGCCCGCGCACCATGATGAAGAGTGGCCCCCGCTTGCCACAACTAGAGAAAGCTCTCGCACAGAAACGAAGACCCAACACAGCAAAAATAAATAAATAAACTCCTACCCCCAACATCTTCTTTAAAAAAAAAAAAAAAAAGAATGACTTCTAAACTGCTGGCTTGAACCACTGGATCACGGATACTACCATTTACTGACATCGGAAAACTTGGGGAGGAAAAGATTTGAATGATTTTGCTTGTGATATGTCAAGAGCCATGATTTAGATGGATTATATCTGATTTTCTTATTAGTCATCCAAGTGTATGGATTGATCAGGAAACTGGATACAGGCTGGCACTCAGCACTTACCACACAGTATCATAACGATCTGTTTCCTTGTTTTTCTCCCTGGCCAGACTGTGAGTTCCTTGAAGGTGGGGACAATGTCTTACTTATTTTTACATCCTGGGTTCTAACACAGTACCCTTCATAAGGTTCATATTCAATAAATACTGGTTAAATTAGTCCATGAATCCTTTGCTTTAGTGAAAGGCAATTCATACTATGAGCTATACAAAAAATTGCTATGGGATTATTATACTTATCTATACTTTACACTGATCAAAATAATTAACTAAATAACTAAAGGAAATCAGAAGGCAAGAACAAATATTTTAATGAAGGCAATACACTTAAAACTATTGAGGCATAAAGGGACCCTTTATGACATTAATGTTAAAATGTATGAGAGATATTATACAACAAAAATAACTACAGTGGAGAAAACTGAAAATTTGTGGCGATACCATAAAGATCATCTAGTCTAGTAGTTCTCATACTATGTTCCTTGGAGTTGTACAATTTCTTGGAGGCACACCAGAGCTATCTTGGGGACAGAGCAGGAAGGTCAAGCAGGTGGGATTTGGGATTTCAGGATTATAGGTGACATTTCCCTTCAAAAAAGAAATTATTTTACTAAAAATTTTTTTGGAAAGTTATGAGTACTCTAGCCTCATTCCATAGGTGAAGAAACTGAATCCTACTTAAGCATGTCAAAATTCAAACAGAGACAGGACTAGAAGCTGGGTATTCCAAGAACCAATCCAGAGATCGTGAGCTTTCATTCCAGAATTCATCTAAGAATATACTTGACATACTTTTATATTTACTATCTATCGCCTGGTAGAGTCATAAGTTTCATAAATCTATTACTGATGGTTATATCACTTACACTGGGCTTAAACACAGTATAATGCAAAGAGAAAGAGCTTTGAGGACAACAGCTGGGTTTAAGCTCTGCTGGCTACAGTTACAGGAAAGATTTATGTGCGAGTTATTTTAATGGACGCAGTACAGAGCATTCAGGTCAACTAACTTTGTTGCTCAAACATTACTAGGAGGTGAATATGCAAATTACTGCAACATATCCTAACTTTCCCCCTGAGGTTTCAATGGAATTAATTAAATACTAATCAGAAGTAAAGGACAAAAAGAAAATCTCTTTTTATATTTACATTTGAAAAAGGTATTACCTTTTCCAAGAAAGGAAAAAACAGAAAGCAAGGGTACTACTGAAGGTACCTTCATGTTTTGTTTTCACTATCACTATATTATTTCTCCAGCAGGTTATGCTGCAACACACTGTGGATAAAATCTCTTCATTTGCTTTCTTCTTTCTTTTCTGAGTGATTTTTTTTTATCTTATCGGAAACAGGCTGGTATTATCAAAGCTGTGTATCCTGAGAGTCAGTAGCATGACTGCATTTCCTTTTTTCATTATTTCTGGCAGAACACACAGACCTTAGGGGTAAGCTATCAGTGCCGATATGTCTTCAAATTCTTACTAGGCTCCCTTAAGGGTAAAAGAAGGTAATTAATCTGTCATCTTAGACAGTGTACTGGTCCTTCACAATATTTAAAAGCCTATTTCTTAGGGATGAAATATTATCATAAACAGATGAACCAGAACAAAAGAAAAGGAAACATTTCTAACCAAAAGCTGCTGAAGAGCATGAAGGTAAGTACTGAACTTTTAGGGATTCTAAGACTAAAAACCAAAACCAATAACAACAATAACAAACAAAAGCAATATTTTTGCCTGCTTATTTTTACTTGCTATTTCTGCATTTAGTTACATATTTCTGAAAACTAATCTGCCATATGACTACCTTGCTGCTGCCATAAACTTTATTCCAGTGAAGACCAAACAAATATGAATAAAAAGATTTAGAAATGCCTTGCTTTTTAAAATGCATAATCCTCTTAGTTACTATGTTGATGTCTTGCGGAGTTTCCCGAAGCTCACAGAAGCATTCTGAATCATTCCCTTTACAAGCTGCTCTTTTGAAGTTGTCACTAAATGTGCAGATTCCCACTTAGAATATCTCCTTTTTTAGGGTTTTGGGGAAAAGCCTCTTAAAATGAGTTCTTATCTTTGTCTTTTTCTGCTTTCTAAAACTTGTCCTATATATTGTCATAGGCAGCCCTGAAGCATGAAAAATTATCAAAGAGCAGGCCTGGGGTATGTGGGAGGAAAAAAGTCAGGGTATCCTTCTCTGTCACTGGAGCAACACCTTAATGAACTACTTACACCAATGGGAATCTCAGCATCTTTTTCTATACCTGCAGGGGTAGCCACGTCCTTCTAAGACTTTCTTGGATCCTATCCCAGTGCAATAAACATAAGGCTTGGCTTGTCAGGCCTGGCTGACATCAGTGGAAACAATCTGGAAAAAGTGTGCACATCAGCAAGAAGGAAGGCACAGATGCTTTGGAGGCAGGCATGAGAAAGGACAGTAAAATATCGAGCAGTGAAGTGGAAGTAGCCTATAGTGGACGTATTTGTAGTTCTTTTTACTTTAATATAGTCTTTTGAACACTAAATTCAAATTATAGGCTAGATTCTTGACATTTGTCAAACTCATGGGCTGTAGGCCTACCAGTGGATGGTAAGTCAAAAGGCAAGAGGAAATGAACGTTCTGTTGTGGTTCATTCAGTTCCCTAACTTTCTGAGCAAAGGAATAGCAAGCAGTTGGCTTATTTAAAAATCACAGCTTGCTTCTTGAAGCATTTCATGAATAAAATCATCACTTTGGAAACTCCAAGACAAAGAAACACATATATCAGTACAGAAAATGAAACCATCGCAACGTATTCCTGAGTCATTATTTTTTCTCAAATTGGTATTAAAGAAATGCTAAAGTGATGGCTGAGACAATAGTTTGCTAGTAAGTAATAATTCAATATTTGTAAGTCAGAAATATGTGTGTTTTAACCAATAGGCCATTCTCTATCTTAAAGCTCAAAGGTAAAAGTTTCATTAATTGCTATTAACGTCACGGCATTTTGTGTGTGAGACAATATTCTGTAGCACCTCTTACCTTTTTTTTTAAAGTAATGTTGACACAGGTTTATTCAAATGAATGAATGCTCCCATTGTAACTAACTCATACCACCTTAAATACACAGGAAGAGGACTGATCACCAGCAATGTTCCCCAACCATACTCTCTACTCCCAAAGTACCGATTATAGATTGTTTTTGTTAATGCTACTAAGAACTTTTATTTCCTTTTTAGCCTAAACACATATAGCTAGCTGATGTAAACTAGTAACAAACTAATTATAGGTTTTTAATGCCTCACCTTGACCTTGTTACTATCCTGCTAGCCACTCTACTTCAGGACCTGATACTTACTTATCTTTCCATCTCCCTGCTCCACCTACCACAGCTTCCATTAAATTGCCAGGAAATAAATATTTTTATTGCCTGTCTACTCTCTTCCACATAGTGGCTCATTGACAGAAAAAAAGGTATAATTCCTAGAAGGGGAATCTTACTATTGACTCAAAAGAGGAGAACAGATTTTGAGAACAGTATTCTGCTTTATTTTAAAATAAATTTATTTATTTATTTTGGGCTGCGTTGGGTCTTTGTCGCTGCATGAGGGCATTCTCTAGCTGCAGCAAGCAGGGGCTACTCTTCATTGCGGTATGTGGGCTTCTCATTGCGGTGGCTTCTCTTGTCGCAGAGCACGGGCTCTAGGCGCGCGGGCTTCAGTAGTTGTGGCTCTCGGGCTCTGGAGCACAGACTCAGTAGTTGTGGCTCATGGGCTTAGTTGCTCTGTGGCATGTGGGATCTTCCTGGACCAGGGCTCAAACCCGTGTCCCCTGCATTGGCAGGCGGATGCTTAACCACTGCACCGCCAGGGAATTCCCCAGTATTCTGCTTTGATTCATCTACAACATCTTTTTTTTTTTCCTGATAGATTTTATTTTATGGAGCAGTTTCAGGTTCACAGCAAAACTGAGCGGAAGGTACAGAGATTTCCCATATAATAGCATCTTTTATGATTTGCAAAAATTGAGCTTAATATTTGGAAAGATGAACACTGTATTACATTTGTTAATATATATATATATTTGGCCAGATAGAAGGTTATAATTTCACTAAAGTTAATGCCTTTTCCATTTCACATCCAATTTGACATCATGGTATATCAGGAAGATCACAGTTACGAGAAGAGTCACTGTACATACTACTTGATTATTTGTCTAAAAACAATTTTCACTATAAGGAAGAAAATTAATAAGGAATTGGCAATCAAATTTAGTTCTCTTATGATTTTAGCTTCCTGATTTCCTCAGAGTGGCACTCCCAGTGCAAAGTACTAAAAAGAAGATTCAATGAAAATTTTGTCAAACTTCTTCAAAATAGAAATTTACTGAAGCCCACTTCCGGGCATATAGTAGGCACTCACAACTGCTGAATGAATTGAATCACATTCCAAGAGTCAATAATCAGATTAAAATGTGCAGACATCACCATTCTGTGTGAGAGACAAACAATATTTCCTTTTATTGGGAATAGGATAGGATCCAAAAATGAGCCTAATATTACTCTCCAAAAAAGGTTTTATTAACAACTTTCAGCTATTTACTTTTCACTTGGCAAACATGAAACATTTTTAATATTGAATTTTACTTAGAAATTGATAGTAATTTGTTCTACTGAGCTTCAATAAAATGAACTCTGCATTTGAATGTTAAATGTTATCTGCTGTGAGTGATTTACATATTATTAGAACAATGAACTGCAAAAGAAGAAATTAAAGGAAAATATGAACTCAGATTTATTTTAAAACAAACAAACAAATGAAGGAAGGGAAACTGCCTTTAATTTTAAAAGTGGTTCTTAATGTCATCTCCATAGAGTTCCCTCAAAAAATGCATTTTAAAAAGAACACAATGAAGTTTTAAAAATGCAACAGTTCTCTCATCATGAGTTTATTCCTGCAGCGTCAGGGAACACACTAATTCTTGATTCGCACAAAGTACTCCTTTCTTCTGCATCCCTACTCCCAAATCCTAAACTCTATCAGGGGAATAGGAGCAAAAACAACTGCAAGGCAAGGTTGAAGCTGAAGGGAGACAGCAGAGAGGATCCGGTAAAGAAACCAAGAGGTCCAAAAGAAGGAGAGATAATTTGTAATCGGGAAAACAGAGAGAAATTCATTACAGGGGAAAACATTTCTAATATTTAGAATGGGTTAGATTTAGACATTGGAGATTGGAGGAATTCCCGGCAGGTGTAAAGGCACAGAAGTTTGAGAGCATAGGATGTATCCTTCTACCAATTCTTGCATCTTTACAAAAGACTGGACAAGATGAAAGGCAAAGTATGACAAGACTGCCATTTGCTCTGGTCACAGAGAATAATATCCTCCCAAGCAGAGACTCAAGTTCACTGATAATTTTAATACGTAAAGTTATTCAAAACTAACAGAAGCCTGAGTTTATATTAGACACAATAGAAGAATAAAATTCATTGAATGCTACATTTAAAATAGACAATTCTCAAGATAATGTGGTAATATATACAACAAAATATTATTCAGCCATAAAAAAGAATGAAATCTGGCCATTTGTGACAATCTTGGACCTTGAGGGAATTATACTAAGTGAAGTAAATCAGACAGAGAAAGACAAATACTGTATGATTTCACTTATATGTGGAATCTAAAAAACAAAACAAAACAAAACAACAAACCAAGCTCACAGACACAGAGAACAGATTGGTGGTTACCAGAAATGGAGGGGGGGTGTAGTGGGGGAGGGGTGGGTAAAATGGGTGAAGGGGGTCAAACTGTACAAACTTCTAGTTATATAATAAACTAGGGATGTAAAATAAATAAATGGATAAAAAACAAAATAAAAGACAGTTCTCAACCCTTTTCCAGTACAACTAAACTCACAGATAAAGAGATTTTAGGAAGAATTAAAAAAAAAAAAGCCATAGTCTACACACTACCTGGAAAATGTATGTCTGTCATTTTCAAAAGAGGTGAGTGAAATAAAGAACAAATTCAGCTCCAAGGTCAGATAATCTGTTAACCTGACTTAGGAGAAAACCATTCTCTAGGGGACATGCTCCAATGACTTAGGTGTATTATTTTATGTGATAAATTTTAATCAACTAGCCATAGCTTTCTATCAAGATATAAAATAATGAGACATGAGATTGATTTAAAACAGAATGTTTTGAGGATGCTCTTTTTCCTTGCAGGGGGTTTTGCAGGAGATGATACAAGGTCAGGTTTTAAATGAATTCACACCTCACAAAAAGATTAACAGCCCAGACAGATTTATCCTTTTGGGTAAAGTCTTCTGAGGCATAAGAAAACATAGGCTGCAAAATGAGGGAGGAAACCAGAATGTTTATCAAGTAATCAGGCCAGATAAGAAGTTACAGCAGCTGGAATATGATGATTACATGTGATGATTACAGATATTTGCTTGTATACACAATTCTAATAATAGTTACATAACATTATTAATATAAAGCCATGTGAAAGAAGCCCCCAAATATACTCATTATAAGACATGCCCCTTGAGAATCATATCAAAAGTATCCCTGTAAGAAACACAGGACTTGGTTGGACTGAATTTCTATATTCTGGATAGTAAGCCCATACTACCTAGGTTTTTAGGTTGCCACATGAGGCCAGAAAATTTAAAACATGCATAACATTTCAAAGTATGACATGCATCTTTTAAAGTAAGAGTTTCTTCACCAGAAGGACTCATCAACCAGGGTCTGCTCGTTTGTCTGAACGCAGAGTCCCATCCCTGGAAACCTGATTCTAAAGGCCCTGAGTGGGGCCTAAGAATATGTATTCAAGAAATGATTCCCAACATGGAGACTTTGCTGTGATATTACTGAGACACTAAACCAATGCCAGCATTTGCCTACCCCAGATTTCTCATGACATGAGAAAAAATAAATTTTTATATTGTGTAAAAAATAAATTAAAAACACAAATAAAAATTAAAAAAAGAAATGATTCCATGTCAACCTCCTGCACACTCATGGTTATGAATCAGAGCAAAAACAACCAAACAAACAACTACAAAACAAGAGTATTTTGGTGGAAGAGTCAGCAGACTTAGGATATAGTCTCAGTTCTAGCACTTACTGAACATATCTTCTTAGGCAAGTTCATATAATCTCTGAAGATAGTTTTCTCAGCTATAAAACAACAGGTATAGCACCTACTCTTTCTTGGTCCTGGGATCAAAGGAGATGTATTAGTTATCGATCACTGTGGAACAAGTTACTCCAGAACTTAGTGCCTTTAAGTAACAAACACTTACTATCTCCATACTTTCTGTTGGTAGGAATCCAGGTGTACCTTTGTTGGGTTGTTAGTCAGACATAAGCTGATCCCCACCCCATCCTAGACCAGGTCCTCTTTCTCTTCTCCGGCCCCACCCCTGCACACTTGTGATCAGAACACACTCAGAGATCCTCCCTTTTTGTAGTCAAGGACCGACCAAACAAAATAAAACCCACCAGCACAGGTTGGCGCAGACGCACCAAGACCTAAAAGGTGACTCAAAGTAACCCAGGGTTCACTATGCTGTACTTGTAATAAATTAGCATTGTGGTTTTTGCCCCCCATCCCCAGTGGATTTCACTTTGGTGCTTGTGGGTAAGTGCCTGCACACTAGGAGAACAGTTATATAACCTAAAGCTGTCAATCAACTTGTCAGTTAAATGATGCAGGACACAGGGAGGGACGTTCCACCACTCTGAAACACCAACCCGACCCTCACTGTGGGGCTGCTTCTGGTTTCCAGAGAGCTTGCTCTCCTTCTCTCTCTCAGAAGTACACTTTTGCTTTGCTTAATAAAACTCTTGCTACTTAAAACTGCTCTGTCTCTTGATTGAATTCTTTCCTTTGGGGGACAAGGACCAAGGAAATTGCCATTTTGGCGGTAACACCTTAACTGTGTGCCTCTGGCTCGGAGTCTCTCATAAGGCAGCAATTAAAGTGTTAACTATGGCTGTGGTCTCACATATAAAAAGTTCAACTAAGAGAGGGACCCACTTCCATGCTCACTCACACAGCTGTTGCCAAGTCTCAGGTCTTCAGCAGCTGCCGGCTAGAAACATCAGTTCCTTGACACAAAGGTCCCTCCACAGAACAACTTACAACATGGCAGCTGGCTTCTCTCAGAGTGAGCCAGTGAGACTGTAAGAGAGGGTGAGCAAGAAGGAAGTAGCAACCTTTCTGTAACTTAGTCGCGGAAGTAATATCCCAATCTCTTTTGTCACAGTCTGTTCATTAGAAGCAAGTCTTTAGGTCCAGCCCACACTCAAGGGGAGGGCATTACACAAGGGCATAAATACCAGCAGGTGGGGGTCACTGGGAGCCATCTTAGATGCTGTCTACCACAAGAGCTGACATGTGATGTTCTGAGGAATGAAAGACTTATATGTGGAAACACGTTCCAAATGAAAAAAGAGTTAAGCTAGAATTTGAGTTATAGAAGTCTACTTTATGGATAACATTCTGAGAATTTGCTAAGAAGTGTCATCACCTCACTCACCTCAGATGTGTCACACTATGGCAGTATTTCACCATTTTTTTTTTCAGTCTGACACATCTGTGAACTTGTTGGTCAAAAAAGGAAGAAAAGGAGAGTGAGCAAATAAGGGACCTCATGACCCGCCAATTAACACTCTGACAATTCACACTTTCATATTTATCATGGGAAGCAGTATGGTAATGGCTATAAAGAGTATAGGAAAAACAACAAAAATTTTAGAAGCTTGATAAAACTGTTTTTTCCTACAAAGCTGTTTATCAGCTCAAAATGGTGATATGCCCTAATGGAACTGTATCAATACATAATCAATGTGGCAGTTTTAAAACATGGCCCCAGCATTCTTGACACTCTTTCCATCTAGAACTGGGGTCTATGTCCCTTCCTCACAAACCCTCACCTTCCTAGGTGAGGGTTTGTGACTGCTTTGGCTGACAGAGTCACTGTATGAATTCTGAAGCTAAGTTAAGAGAAACCATGCAGCTTCTATCTGGTCCTCTTAGGACACCCACTCTTGAAACACAACACCATCCCATGAGGAAGCCCAAACTAGCCCACATGGAGAAAACTCACGTAGGGCCTCAAAGACTATGAAGAGAGAGATATTTGGCTAGTCCCCAACTGCTCCAGCTTCTGATTGCTTCTACTCCAGCCACCATCTGTCTTCAAGCATATATCTGCAACCATGTGAGAGACCCCCAAGTCCATAACTGCCTGGCCCATCCCTTACTGAATTCTTGACCCTAAAATTATGACAAATAATTTTAAAATATGACTGCTGTTGATTTAACCCAGAGTTTTAAGGTGGTTACATAACAAGAGATAAACTGCAAAAGCCAGTAAGTAATCCCATACTGACAGTAAGTTAAAACATTCTCAAAACATTTAAGACTGTTAGACTACAGATATGAACCACTGCCTCCAGAAAAGTCTTCGTAAAAACTATTACAATTGGGAAACATTTATAGCTAGGATGGATATGCCTAAAAGTAATCTTATGTTAATAGGAAAGTAAACTATTATACATCATACAAATTGGGAACAAAGCATTTCTATTTCTATAATAAGGTCTCAGATCAACAGCTGATTAACAAATGTGGTCAGCAATGACCTCCTTCTCTTGTCATATCACATATCATAATACCACTTGGTATTACATCAGCTTTGCATATATTATCCATTTCCTTCAACATCTACCCCCACAGATGCACGTTACTGCCGGCCACATCCCCTCCCTTTCATTTAAGAATCATGCAGATCATGATATCTTCAAACTCCTTTTCTTCTCCTCTACAGCATTTATGTAAATCTTCCTCTCCTTCCTTTCCTTTCTTCTTTCTTATCTTCGAGAAAATCTTTTCATCCACATTTTCAAGGCACTGTCTCTTCCACCCATCCACCCTTGCCTCCCAATACCTTGATCTGTCAAATATGCTTTCTTATATCTTTGGTGTCCTTTACCTTCCAAACATCCTGGGCTTCACTATTTAAAACAATATTTATGACACATAAAATTTATAAATCTTGACTTAAAAAATACCCTTAAGGTGACATCTAATCCTATGTACTCAGCCAATACTCAAACAGATTGTCTATACTCAATGTTTTCATTTTTTCACTGCGCACTTACTCTTTAAACCCATTGTAACCTGACTTTAAATATCCAACCCTACTGGAACTATTCCCTCAGAAGTTACCACCTGTGGCCTTTTTTCAGCACCATCCTCCACTGACTTCACTGTACTATTTGGTGCAGTTGATAAAGCTTTCCTTTTTGAAATTCTTCTACTTTTGACTTAAAAAAAAAGTGCTATCTGGCTCCCCTTGAATTCTAGATATTCCTTCTCTGTTCTCTCCTCCAAAGCACTGTCTACTGTCCAAATCTGAAACATTTCCCACTTTCTTGTATCTACACCAACATTTCTGATGAACTCAATCAGGAAGCCCAAATCTCTTGCTGCAGCATAATTCCAACTTGCAACATGCACACAGGTGTACTTCAAACTCTCTTACTGATTTGCTCAATCTGATGTTTGAATATTAACCTATACAGGAATTTAATGTTTTACAAAAAGCAAGGACTTCTCATATAAGAAAATGCTTTCTATAAAGGAGGTCAAAGTAATAAGAGTATTAGAAATCTCTTTGATGCAGTGGGAAGAGTGATCCTTAATTTGACAAAGTCAGGCCTGAGAACTCTGATTTTAATACTCTTATCATTAAGCACAAACAGGTTGCTATCCTCTCCACCTAAATGCTCTGAGCCCTAAATCTGCATGTCTTGTGGCTTGACTAACTTCACTCAATGCACAAGTATCAGGATCCTTGAGAGAGACTTCCCCAGTACGCCATATGTAAAGTGGCATTCCTCATGCAACACTCATGAGATACATTATATATTTATTTGCTCATTGTCTATCTTCCCTCACAGCAATATAGGTTCCACAAGAGCAGGGACTTCGTTTTGTGCAATGCTGTCTCCCCAGAACATGGAAGAGTATTGAGCCCATAGTAACCACAAAATAAATATTTGCTGAAAGATGAATAACAATGAGAAAGTGAATGATTTAATGAAAATCTTCTCATTTTCCATTCACAGAAAGTTTGTAACACTATAAAGTGAATGTAAGAATCCTCAAGGTAAAAAAATATTTTTTTCACCATGTGAGCCTATTCAAATCTGTAGGTAACAGCCAGCTAATCTTCAAATAAATGTTTCTTTGTAAAAAGTAATGTGACTACCTATTCTGTAGTGAAATATCCCTCTGTCTTTGTTTTCTTCTCAAGACAAATGACCTTACTGAAGTTTACTACAAAAATTTCGATAGCTTATTGGCACAGAACTTTCTTTATTAGAATACATATCTAATGTCTCCATATATGAATCAACCAATTTTTATTTCTCTGACATCTTCATTTTCACTGGCTCTGCATCATTTTTCTTCCTCATGGACGTCTGTTTTTCATAGAACACTTGACCTGGGAAGACCCTAAGACAGCGTTAGTCCAGGGGTTTCGAACCTTTCTTTCAGCAGCGAGATCTATCTCACATACAAAATCTTGATGAAAGCAGAGCCAGGAGCGGAGGGGTCGGAGCTGGCCTCCCTTGAGGCTACACTCACCTTGACTCCAGCATCCCTGAGACACTGAGGAGGATCGTAAGTCTCCTTTGAAAATTCATGGATAGTCTAAATTTCCCTAATTAAACTGAGAGGAGTGTTCCGTGTCGACCCTTTCATTTCTCCAAAAGGAAACCCTTCTCATCCTCTGGGCTAAAAGCATTAGCTGCAAAAGTACAGGATGCGTGCCACATACTATACAGGCAGTGGAGGCACACGCTGAGGGAGCACAGAAAGGAAGGGCCCTGGTCCCAAATTCCCCACCAACCAGCTAACCAGACCTGAGCTGATCCATAGCCTCCCTCGAGGGAGTGATTATTTTTCTATTTTATCCTCACTTCTCTGCTGCCTGCCCTTACCTTGATCTTTGTGTAATTGTCCTGATTCTCTCCTACTTTACCTCCCTACCGCCATCCCACCCCCACAAACTATGAGCATCCCTAAAGCCTAGGCAGTGTTCCTCTGCTCCTCCCCCACTTTCTCATTATTTAAGAACCAGTGCAGTTTAGGTCCCAACATTGTCTGGTTTGGGTCAACAATCCCTTGATCCTCATCTTTCTCCTAATTCTGTTCAGTAAGAGCTGTGTACTGGACGTCTCCACCTGGGGTCACCTGCTATCATATAAAGTCCAGTCCCTGAGCTCTCTTCTTCCTCTCCCTCCACTGGCACTCCTTTTCTTTCTTTCCTCTTTCTTTTCTTTCTTTCCTCTTTTTCTTTCTGTCTTCTTTCTTTCTTTGTTTCCTTCCTTCCTTTCTTCTTTCTTTCTTTTTTTTGATAATTATGCCATCACTTCCATTAATCTTTATTTTAATTTTATTTTTTAATTAATTTTATGGCTATGTTGGGTCTTCATTGCTGCGTGCAGGCTTTCTCTAGTTGCCGTGAGTGGGGGCTACTCTTCGTTGCAGAGCACGGGCTTCTCATTGCAGTGGCTTCTCTTGTTGCAGAGCATGGGCTCTAGGCACAGGGGCTCAGTCGTTGTGTCTCGTGGGCTCTAGAGCATGGGCTCAGTAGTTGTGTCTCGTGGGCTCTAGAGCACAGGCTCAGTAGTTGTGTCTTGTGGGCTCTAGAGCACAGGCTCAGTAGTTGTGGCACATGGGCTCAGTAGTTGTGGCTCAGGGGCTCTAGACTGCAGGCTCAGTAGTTGTGGTGCACAGGCTTAGTTGCTCTGCAGCATGTGGGATCTTCCGGGGGACCAGGGATCAAACCCATGTCCCCTGCACTGGCAGGCGGATTCTCAACCACTGCACCACCAGGGAAGTCCCAGTGGCACTCCTTTTCAATGTCCCCATTATTTTCCATGACTTCATGGAGCACTTAGTTCCCCAAGCTTGAAACTCTGAAGTTATCTTTGACTCCTTTCTCTTCCGAATCACTTATGTACAAGATGTATTACAACAGCTTTGCAACAACATCCTCCTGACCTGACTGTCTGGAAGCTGTTCTAATGTAGCACAGCTAACAGTACATTTGAGGTGCACAGGGACCGTGTCTGTCGGTTTTCCACTGCCTGTGGGCACAGAGCCTGGCACGGAATAGATGCCTAAAAATTCTGGTTGAAAGTATAACTGAATGGGATAAAATTTACTGTAGCATAAAAACCGTAAGCAAGTTACCTAGTACTGTAATAGGGTAATGTGTTAGTACGCTTGGGAACATTAATAAGATATTATAGCATAATTAAAATGATATTTTCAAGCACATATTAATGGCTTGGAAATTGCTCCCTATTATGCTTTTATTTTATTTATTTTTTTTTTGCAGTACACGGGCCTCTCACTGTTGTGGCCTCTCCCATTGCGGAGCACAGGCTCCGGACGCGCAGGCTCAGCGGCCATGGCTCCGCGGCATGTGGGATCTTCCCAGACCGGGGCACGAACCCGTGTCCCCTGTATCGGCAGGCGGACTCTCAACCACTGCGCCACCAGGGAAGCCCCTGCTCCCTATTAAATGTGAAAATAAAGAGAAGCTGAATACAAAATCTATAAATCTATTATTAACCCAATGGTGAAAATCTAGAAAAGAAAATACAAAATTATTTAACACTGGTTATCTCTAAATGGTGGTTTTAATTTCTTTTCATACGGCTTTAAAATTTTTCTAGCTGCCTTATTTTTTATAAGCTTAAGACTGAAAAAGATTTGCCACCATGGAAATAACCAGGACTATTGATGAGATTTGAAAGAAACGTGTACAAATTAAAAAAGGCATTTATTTCAGGGTGGGTGGTATTATAATCCATCTCCCCGACTTTGTTTTTCTAAAATCAGCTTTAAAAAAACATTGCTTAATATTTTCAGTATCCTTTACTCCAACATGTATTGCTTAGTTCTCTCCTTCTGTCAGCCTTTATATAGTTGAGTTTATCATTATATCATATTACATTAATTTTGCTGAAATGCCACTTTAACTTTATTATTCTTTTGTTAAAAATTGTACTGTCTCCTTATTACTTATAGACAAAATAAAATTAAAAGTCCTCAATCTATCAAAGTCCAAACTTCAACATCCTATCTCACCTTCCATGCATACAGGACAGACTCCTACTGGGCCTACTCCACTCCTGGACCGTTGCCTGATGTTCCCCATATCCTTTACTCCACTTCAAATCTTATACTTCCTTCCATGCTTAACAAAAATGTTCTTAGAAATTTCCTTTGAACACCCACAGCCCTTATGCATAATCCTGTAATATGCATTTTTAGAATTAAAAAAGGTTAGAGCCGCAAGACACTATTGAAATCATTTAGTTCAATTCCTCCCTTTACAGATGCAGAAACTACAATCCAATTAGAAAAGGTGGCTTGTTCTGGGAAAAAAAAACAATCTAGGATTAGAATTCAATATTGAATGCTTAGAGTTTAGTATTTTAACTAATACAGGATCTACTATATTACTGGATCTCCCATCTGCTGATCAATTGCTGGGCAATTTTTCATGACTCCATTCCTAATGGTATGCCTTGCCTGCCTATCTTGATTGCCCTCATTTGCTCCAGGGCAGATACCCTGGCACAGAATTCCTTTCCATCTCCATTGTACCTAGTGTTGCAGAGGGAGTGCTGAAGAAGTATGGCGGACGTCACCTCAAGCAACCCAATGATGGAAGTGAAGATACAAATCTGTGACAGCAATATTCCATCTTAACAATGTGGCTGCTACATCCAATTGGATGGTAATGACCATCAAAGGAGGTGGTGTCAACTTTCTTTTACATTCTATATGGCCGTTCTAGCCAATCATGAAACCTCAGGGTTATGGTTTCCATTAATATCCTGGAAAGAGAGCCAGGATGGGGAAACAAGGACTGGAACTGGGTCTACAGGTTACATCTCGGCAGTCAGTTCAACAGTAAAACACAGAGGCTTAAGGAAGGATCTGACTCAAAAGCCAGGCTGAGTAGTAGATTTCAAAGTTGCCAGAGGCTCTTTTCACACACACACAAATACACACACACACACACACACACTCTCTTTTAAATTCTGAATGATATATACACGGAAGAGAAACATTCTAACAACTGTACCAATCAAATAATGTACAATATGTTAACAAATAACTGGTGGATGAAACTCCATTGCAAACCAGAAGACCAGGAGACAGGGAAAAGTGAGCCTCTTGGGGTTAATCAACATTCAAAGGCAGGGAGAACTAGAACAGGCCCCCAGAACACAATCATGCCAGCCCCTCTGTCGTGGCTGCTGTACTCTGGGGCCATGAGCCATACAAACCCAGAAGCATCTGCCAAAGGTTTCAGACAGCTGTGCGATCACTCTCTGCCATTTGTTCAGCTGTTCTGAAGTGGCAGAAGAATGCTCCCAGGGTTCCATCAAGTAGAGTTCTTTTTCAATTCAGAACAATATGATTAGAATATGATTAGAATATTAGTTCTGATTTTGTCACTCTGAATATATATATTTACCTGGGTGAATACATCTACTGCTTATTTTCGCAGCTAACAAAGGTGAACAGAAAACATCGTGACACATTAAAACATGAGTAACGCTGAAGAAATGATATAAATCACTCTTTTACTGTAATAGCAGAGTTACTGCTTAGAGAAGTAGGTGCCCGTTCACC
This sequence comes from Phocoena phocoena, assembly GCF_963924675.1. Taxonomy (NCBI): domain Eukaryota; kingdom Metazoa; phylum Chordata; class Mammalia; order Artiodactyla; family Phocoenidae; genus Phocoena; species Phocoena phocoena. The sequence continues at coordinate 51,356,096 of NC_089227.1, forward strand.
TGGCAATTCAAAATGTCTTGAATATAATTTGTCAAAATTCTATCACTTTCCTTCCTTTCTTGTATATGAGCATCACAATTTCAAGGAAAATGATTTAATGGTGAAATCTCAGACTGCAGTATAGCCAGCTCACCTTACATAGAGCAACACAGTTACTATGTTGTGGAAGTGAATGCACTGGACTTGTTAAGAATGTGAACTGCTCCTTCCCACCAAAGGAAGGAAAAAGAAAAAAACAAGAAAAAGAAAACCTTCAAAAGAAAAATATAAAGGCTCTAGTGACTGATCTTTGTTGCTTTTCACATAAAGACTCAGTGTGTAGGAGTTAATTATATTAGTCATCTTGGGTAACAAGCTTGAATTCTGTGCTTCAAAGTTATTAACCAACCACCTTTCTATATACAGTTCACAGGCAAATGAATGGACTTAATCCCTGTATTAAAACACAAAACAAAACGAACAATTCCACGTTTCGTGACTTTTCAAAGTTGATTAGCTCCTTGGCAATGCTTTACGAGAGGCCAGATACACAACTGCTGCTTTAGAAAAGAGTCTCTGGCAGTTTACATGAGAAGCCCGTGAAAGTGGATTTAATCACATTTAAAAGTTATTCCTCTTCAGACCAGACATAAAAGGTCACCAAGAAAAAGCATTTTTTCCCAGTGATTCAACCACATTGGGTTAGTAAAATTTCTACTTCCAATGATCGCACAACTCCTGAGAGTCTGCTTGTTTAATGTGTCATACGGCTAGCATTTGCAAATTTAAACAATTCAGGGGAGGAAATAAAATATTTAAGATGATAACATTTACTGTCAAAAGAAGTTTGCAGATTTCTCTCTCTCTTTTCTTTTTTGGTCACGTCTAATTCTTCAGGGTAAAACGTAACATTATTTAATTCTAAAGCAGCAATTTTATATAGATGAGGATCTTTATCTCCTGATTACCAAAGGACATTTTACTTGTAAAAATCATTACACGCGTAAAATAAACTACAGTAAATGAAGGAGTTATTACCATAAATCATGATGCTTATCCGCATTTAAGCGTCTCTGTGGTCTAATAAGAGCAAACAGTAGCTTGGTGTATCAATATTCCCATAGACAATTTACAATGATGTATTTCTCTGATTTATTAAAAGCCTAGTCATGGCTCAAAGGTCTCTGAATACCCATAAAATTAGGAAATAATTGTCATAAAATTAAGAAATAATAACAAAATCTCCATACAAGAAGCAATTCAACAAGATAGTACCTATTGGAAATGACTTACATTATAAAAATAATATTGAAAATTATAACTTTGACTAAGCTGTATCAATAAACTATGTTTTCATGACACAAAATTTTTGATACAACTGCTATAGAATATATCTCATTTATACAACCATTTCTTTTTCTTTTAAATTTACCCTGAAATAATGTATATGTAGGGATATTTCTTTCTATATAATTTCCCTTTGAAGTTTTCTGATTTCAAATATAGTAAATTAATGATTTTAGCATAAAAAATAGGTAATTTGACAAGGTTATATAAGTATTGTTCAATAGCTATCACAGTGAATAGTTAAGTGGAATCTAAAGTTTAGGAAATTATTATCAGAATATAATTAAGTGGTATTATTATATTTAAGCTTTAAATAAATTAAAAAGCTAAATATTTAAAGATATGTTTTTTGGCATAAAGATCTATATGATGCAAAGTATAGCCCATTAAAATTCCCTCTCCTGTCATGTTTTTCACAATATGTGAACAAGTTAATAAACTTGTTTGGGGAAAATAACTGTGGAAAGTTACTTAAAATAGCTGAATGAAAATAAAGGCTTGATTAGAAAAAAGGAAAAGAGAAATATGTTTATGTTAAATTTATGCTAAGGGCCATGAAATATGAATAAAGAGATTATTTTTCCTTGGCTGGGAAAGTTCATTTTATATCATTTCTTTGTAATATAATCTAGAGGCTCAATACAATCTCAATGAAATCAGTAAGCGACTTTCTTGACAACAGAGAGAAGGAAGTGTTTCATGAGTTTAGATGGAGGGAATGAAGTATAAGAATGGTCAATAGACTTATGAAAATTAAACTGTATTCAATTCAGGACTTTCAATTCTAATAATTTTTCTTAATTAATAGGATAACTGTGCAAAGAATATTTCTGACAGCGCTTTATAATAGTTAAAGACTATAAACAATATCAGGCTGATTAAGCAAATAATTCTCATCCATACGATGAAATACTCATCACTAAGAATGATGATAAGTTTCTGGATTTATTTTCCAATGAAAGGTGTTAACTACCTATTGTTAAGTGAAAAAAGGAAGTTACAAAATAGTATACAAGATACAATTTAATTTTTTTAACATGTGTTGAAATGGAAGATATATACCGAAATACTAAAAGTAATTTTCTCTGGGTAGTAGGACAAAGGGGTTTTTCAACTTTTATACTTTTTGACATAGTGGGAATTTTCCATTATAAGGCTGCATTATTATAATCATAAGACATTATTTTAACACTCTGTGTGGGAATTTATGGATGATAATAATAATTAAGTAAAACTGAAAGGAAGTGGATACAGACAGCCTCTGGGAGAAGAAACCAATAAGATAAGACTTTGAAGAAAGTTTCTATAATATTAGAGACTCTGCTGTTTGTCCACCCACTGTGAATACACAGGGATGCCTGGGGTATAGGATACTGCATGGTGGAATCACGTGTGCTTTGATTTTCTAGTTTTCATATTCCTTTTCTTATCATTTAATGCTGACATCAAGGTGAACACAGCAGTGATGGAGTCTCAATTCATATCACTATACCCTCCTGTGGTCCTTATACTTAATATGAAAGCTACATTTTAAGGGTGTACTTGCATAATCCAATAAGTGCATGTCTTCACAAGGTCCATTCTAAAATGTGCCCCAGTGATTTCACATGGGAGATTTATTTTTTAAAAGTATGATAATGTGGTTAACTGCTACAATGTATATAGTGTGACTCCTTTTAACAAAAAAAATTAATTTGTCTAGCTCTTATTCCATGTTTTAAATAATAAGTTTATATGAATATTAGCTAATGTGGAAGTTCCACTGAATGAAAATATCTGGTATAAAAATGATTTGATTAAAATAATAACAACACATCTATTGGGTATTTATTATGTGTCAGGCATAGTTCTAAAAGCACTTTATGTAATTAAGTTAATTATTCCTCAAAACAATCTATGAGGTAGGTTTTATCATTATCCCTTATTTTACCCACAGGAAAACTAAGGTTCAGAGAACTAAGTCCCTTGCCCAAAGTGACCAGAGCAGGTGACAAAACCAGCTCATCTGGCTACAGAACAAATTTTATTTTTATTTTTCACAGATTAACAAAAATTTTTTAATTTAAAATTTTAGAATAGTTTTATATTTATAGAAAAGTTGTGAAGAGTAATACAGACAGTTCCTATACACTCCTCACCAGTTTCCCTCATTGATGAAATCTTACATTACAGGGAACTTCCATCACACCTAAGGAGCGCACACTGCTATGCTGATATTAACTAACCTGCACGCTTCACTTGTATTTAACTCATTTTTCCCTAATGTTCTTCTTTTGTCTCAGGATTCCATGGAGGATACCACATTACATTACGCTGTCATGTCTCCCTAGCCTCCTCTGGGCTGTGACAGTTGTTCAGACTTTCCCTGTTTTTCATGACCTTGACAGTTTTGAAAAGTACTAGTCAGGTATTTTGTAAATGTCCCTCAGTTTGGGTTTGTGTGATGTGGCTTTCCAGATTAGGCTGGGGTTATGGTTTTCGGAGGAAGACTACAGAGGAGAAGTACCGTTCTCGATACGTTATACAAAGGGTACATACTACCAATGTGACTTATCTTTGATGATCTTAACCTTGAAGACCGGGCTAAAGTACCATTTGCCTGGTTTCTCCATTTTGAAGTTACTATCCTCCCTTCCCTTCTTTCCATGCTCTACTTTTTAGAAAAAAAGTTACCAATCAAAGCCCACATTTAAGTAGGCAGGAGTGGGAGGGAATAAGATACACCTACTTGAAGGGGGGATATCTATATAAATTATTTGGAATTTTTGTCAGAGCCTTCGTTTTCAACCCACTCTTCTATATTGCCTCTGACATCCTACCCTTTCTTACCATTTTGGCATATTATTCATGTGCAGTAGTTTAAAAACACAATTCTTCACTAATTTCCTGCTTTTGCAAAGATCCAAAAATATGTTAGAATTAAATGTGACAACCAACAAATTTGTTTGAAATTATTTTCCACTACCACTGTAGGATTTGTCACTGAGGGATGCATTCAAGTCCAATTTTTTTCAGAAGTATTCTGTAAATAACTTACCAGAAATATTCGTTCAAGTTGATCCTGAATGTCTTTCATTCCTGGAAAAGCAGCAACTCCTTGGATCATTTCAACAAAGATGCAGCCGACTCCCCTAAAGAGAGAAGAAAGAACTGTTACTAAAACATCAATATACTCTGCTAAGAATACTAAATCTGGAATTAGAACATCTAATTAGAACATCTAAATCTGAAATTAGAACATCTACTCCTACAAAGGAGAAACAATGAACAAATAATATTCTAAGTAAGTATAAAGGGCTGTGCCACATGTACCTAGATCCCTTAACTTTCCTTTCCCTTCTCTGTCTACTGCCCAGAAAGGACTCCAAGTAGATGCAACTACATAGGCTCAGAAAATGGTGCAAACCAATAAAATATAAGCCTCACTGACTACGTTACTCACAGGATATGGCCAAGAAACTCCTTAGCTTGATATAGAAAGCCTCCATAGTCTTGTTCTAACACCCTTTTCCAACTCTATTTCACAAATTCATAATGTATTATCCGCTATAGCTGTCCAGGGCTCAAAGCTCTCTTTGCATCAAAATCATTTGGGGAACTTTTAAAAAATGCAAATGATCTGAACACAAACCCCAGAGACTCTGTTTCAGTCAGTTAGAGGCAATGCATTGACTCGGGCTTCTCAGGTGATTTAGGGCAGCTACACTGAGGATCTCTGAGCCATACTGATCTGTCCACAGGCCAAGCATAAACCTATATAACTTGACTCACGTTACTCTAATACCTAGAACTCCCTTTTTCTTCATTTGTTTGCTCTTGACATGTAAATCCAACCCAACCTATATAATATAATTTAAATGTAATCTCTTCTACAAAGCCTTCCATGAACATTCTGCCAGACAGGACAGCTCCCTTTATGAGTTTATTTCTTAAGCTCTTATTCATTATCAGTCATCTACTATGGTCAAATTCTTCTGCCAGGCTCACAGTTCCTATCTAGTAAGGCAGTCGAGCATATCAGGAGACCTTGCCTCCCAGACCACAGAACCCAACAGGAACACCGAATCCATAGTACAGGCAGACAGCCAATCAGATACTTCTACTGAAAGTTTGGAGATAAAGTCACCTGGGACCAGGATGGAAAGAAACTAGCATATGTTGATGAAATAAGTCACATTAAAGGCAAAGAACTTGCAAGAATGACCACCTTCCTGCAGATGAAGTTCCCTGAATTGACCTGGTTCCCACCTTCTTAAGGCCTGGATATTCTGATAAACCAGTGTTTTTGCCAGATCTCTCTAACTTCTAGCAATTCTCTAGGATTTTTTTTTTTAATGGTTCTACCTTTAATGGGTTTATGTTGCCTGAAAGGATACTAATAAAATCATCAACATATTGGGACACTTCGTCAATTGCTGCACTCACATTCAATTTAGAGTGAGCAGTCCCTTGTGTATTTATTTCAGATCCTCTAGAGGTTAAACACAATGCCTTACTTCTCTATACCTGCCCCAGTTGTATGTAAACAATACCTTGAATTAAAGAAGTAATCCATTAGCAGAACTCTCTTCCCTATTACACCACATAATTGTTATCCAAATTAAACACCAATAGTATATACAGTGAAAATGACTGAAAACAAATGGTACTTTATATCATTAAAAAATTCCATTTAATAATGAATTAATTTCAAAATCAGTATTCTAGGGAGATGAGTTTTTATTTTTATTTATTTTAACATCTTTATTGGAGTATAATTGCTTTACAAAGTTGTGTTAGTTTCTGCTGTATAACAAAGTGCATCAGCTATACATATACATATATCCCGATATACCCTCCTTGGGTCTCCCTCCCACTCTTCCTACCCCACCCATCCAGGTGGTCACAAAGCACTGAGCTGATCTCCTTGTGCTATGTGGCCGCTTCCTACTAGCTAGCTGTTTTACACTTGGCAGTGTATATATATCCATACCACTCTCTCACTTCATCCCAGCTTATCCTTCCCCCCTCCCTGTGTCCTCAAGTCCATTCTCTATACCTGCGTCATTATTCCTGTCCTGCCCCTAGGCTCTTCAGAACCATTTTTTTTTTTAGATTCCATATGTATGTGTTACCATATGGTATTTGCTTTTCTCTTTCTGACTTACTTCATTCTGTAAGACAGTCTCTAGGTCCATCCACCTCACTACAAATAACTCAATTTCCTTTCTTTTCATGGCTGAGTAATATTCCATTGTATATACGGGCCACATTTTCTTTATCCATTCATCAGCCGATGGCCATTTAGGTTGCTTCCATTACCTGGCTACTGTAAACAGAGCTGCAATGAACATTGTGGTACATGACTCTTCTTGAAATATGGTTTTCTCAGGGTATATGCCCAGTAGTGGGATTGCTGGGTCATATGGTAGTTCTATTTTTAGTTTTTTAAGCAACCTCCATACAGTTCTTCAGAGTGGCTATATCAATTTACATTCCTACCAACAGTGCAAGACGGTTCCTTCTTCTCCACACCCTCTCCAGCACTGTTTGTAGATTTTCTGAAGTTGGCCATTCTGACCAGTGTGAGGTGATACCTCATTGTAGTTTTGACTTGCATTTCTCTAATGATCAGTGATGTTGAGCATCTTTTCATGTGTTTGTTGGCAATCTGTATATCTTCTTTGGACAAATGTCTATTTAGGTCTTCTGCCCATTTTTGGATTGGGTTGTTTGATTTTTTGATATTGAGTCGTATAAGCTGCTTGTAAATTTTGGAGATATCCTTTGTCAGTTGCTTCACTTGCAAATATTTTCTCCCATTCAAAAGACAAAGAGGATTGTCTTTTTGTCTTGTTTATGGTTTCCTTTGCTGTTAAAAAGTTTTTAAGTTTCATATGTCCCATTTGTTTATTTATTTATTTTTATTTATATTATTATTGTTTTTGTGGTATGCGGGCCTCTCACTGTTGTGGCCTCTCCCGTTGAGGAGCATAGGCTCTGGACGCGCAGGCTCAGCAGCCATGGCTCACGGGCCCAGCCGCTCCGCGGCATGTGGGATCTTCCTGGACCGGGGCATGAACCTGTGTCCCGAACCCGTGTCCCCTGCATCGGCAGGCGGACTCTCAACCACTGTGCCACCAGGGAAGCCCCATTTATTTTTTATTTTAATTCCATTTCTCTAGGAGGTAGGTCAAAAAGGATCTTGCTGTGATTTATGTCATAGGGTGTTCTGCCTATGTTTTCTTCTAAGAGTTTTAGAGTGTCTGGACTTACATTTAGGTCGTTAATCCATTTTGAGTTTATTTTTGTGTATGGTGTTAGGGAGTGTTCTAATTTCATTCTTTTACATGTAGTTGTCAAGTTTTCCCAGCACCACTTATTGAAGAGGCTGTCCTTTCTCCACTGTACATTCCTGACTCCTTGATCAAAGATAAGGTGACCATATGTGCGTGGCTTTATCTCTGGGCTTTGTATCCTGTTCCATTGATCTATATTTCTGTTTTTGTGCCAGTACCATACTGTCCTGATTACTGTAGCTCTGTAGTATAGTCTGAAGTCAGAGAGCCTGATTCCTCCAGCTCCGTTTTTCTTGCTCAAGATTTCTTTGGCTATTTGGTGTCTTTTGTATTTCCATACAAATTGTGCAGTTTTTGTTCTAGTTCTGTGAAAAATGCCGTTGGTAGTTAGATAGGGATTGCATTGAATCTGTAGATTGCTTTGGGAAGTAGAATCATTTTCACAATGTTGATTCTTCCAATCCAAGAACATGGTATATCTCTCCATCTGTTTGTATCATCTTTAATTTCTTTCATCAGTGTCTTATAGTTTTCTGCATATAGGTCTTTTGTCTCCTTAGGTAGGTTTATTACTAGGTTTTTTTGTTGTTGTTGCTGCAATGGTAAATGGGAGTGTTTCCTTAATTACTCTTTTCAGATTTTTCATCATTAGTGTATAAGAGATATCTGTGCATTAATTTTGTATCCTGCTACTTTACCAAATTCATTGATTAGCTCTAGTAGTTTTCTGATAGCATCTTTAGGATTCTCTATGTATAGTATCATGTCATCTGCAAACAGTGACAGCTTTACTTCTTCTTTTCCGATTTGGATTCCTTTTATTTTCTTTTCTTCTCTGATTTCTGTGGCTAAAACTTCCAAAACTATGTTGAATAAGACTGGTGAAAGTGGGCAATGTTGTCTTGTTCCTGATCTTAGTGGAAATGCTTTCAGTTTTTCACCATTGAGGATGATGTTGGCTGTGGGTTTGTCATATATGGCCTTTATTATGCTGAGGAAAGTTCCCTCTATGCCTACTTTCTGCAGGGTTTTTATCATTAATGGGTGTTGAATTTTGTTGAAAGCTTTCTCTGCATCTATTGAGATGATCATATGGGTTTTCTCCTTCAATTTGTTAATATGGTGTATCACGTTGATTGATTTGCATATATTGAAGAATCCTTGCATTCCTGGAATAAACCCCACTTGATCATGGTGTATGATCCGTATAATGTGCTGTTGGATTCTGTTTGCTAGTATTTTGTTGAGGATTATTGCATCTATGTTCATCAGTTATATTGGTCTGTAGTTTGCTTTTTTTGTGACATCTCTGCTTTTGGTATCAGGTTGATGGTGGCCTCACAGAATGAGTTTGGGAGTGTTCCTTCCTCTGTTGTATTTTGGAAGAGTTTGAGAAGCTATTAGCTCTTCTCTAAATGTTTGATAGAATTCGCTACGAAGCCATCTAGTCCTGGGATTTTGTTTTTTGGAAGATTTTAAATCACAGTCTCAATTTCAGTTCTTGTGATTGGTCTGTTTAAATTTTCTATTTCTTCCTGGTTCAGTCTCAGAGGTTGGGCTGTTCTAAGAATTTGTCCATTTCTTCCAGGTTGTGCATTTTATTGGCATATAGTTGCTTGTAGCAATCCCCCATAATTCTTTGTATTTATGATGCAGGGTCAGTTGTTACTTCTCCTTTTTCATTTCTAATCTTATTAATTTGAGTCTTCTCCTTTTTTTTCTTTCTTGATAGGTTTGGCTAATGGTTTATGAATTTTCTTTATCTTCTGAAAGAACCAGCTTTTAGTTTCATTGATCTTTGCTATTGTTTCCGTAATTTCTTTTTCATTTATTTCTGATCTGATCTTTGATGGTTTCTTTCCTTCTGCTAACTTTGGGGGTTTTTTTGTTCTTCTTTCTCTAAATGCTTTAGGTGTAAGTTTAGAATGTTTATTTGAGATGTTTCTTGTTTCTTGAGGTACAACTGTATTGCTATAAACTTCCCTCTTAGAACTGCTTTTGCTGCATCCCATAGGTTTTGGGTCTTCGTGATTTCATTGTCATTTGTTTCTAGGTATTTTTGGATTTCCTCTTTGATTTCTTCAGTGACCTTTTGGTTATTTAGTAGCATATTGTTTAGCCTCCATGTGTTTGCATTTTTTACAGTTTTTTTTCCTGTAATTGATATCTAGTCTCATAGAGTTGTGGTGGGAAAAGACACTTGATATGATTTCAATTTTCTCTAAATTTCCCAGGCTCAAGTTGTGACCCAAGATATGATATAGCCTGGAGAATGGTCCATGAGCACTTGAGAAGAAAGTGTATTCTGTTGTTTTTGGACAGACTGCCCTATAAATATCAATTAAGTCTATCTTGTTTAATGTGTCATTTAGAGCTTGTGTTTCCTTATTTATTTTCACTGGGGTATTAAAGTCCCCTACAATGATTATGTTACTGTTGTTTTCTCCTTTTTGTGGCTGTTAGCATCTGCCTTATGTATTGAGGTGCTCCTATGTTGGTGCATAAATATTTACAATTGTTATATCTTCTTCTTGGATTGATCCCTTGACTATTATGTACTGTTCTTATCTCTTGTAATAGTCTTTGCTTTAAAGTCTATTTTGTCTGATATGAGAATTGCTACTCCAACTTTCTTTTGATTTCCATTTGCATGGAATATCTTTTTCCATCCCCTCACTTTCAGTCTGTATGTGTCCCTGGGTCTGAAGTGGGTCTCTTGTAGACAGCATATTTATGAGTCTTGTTTTTGTATCCATTCACCCAGTCTATGTCTTTTGATTGGCGCATTTAATCCATGTACATTTAACGTAATTATCAATATGTATGTTCCTATTACCATTTTCTTAATAGTTTTGGGTTTGTTTTTGGAGGTCTTTTCCTTCTCTTGTGTTTCCTGCCTAGTGAAGTTTCTTTAGCATTTGTTGTAAAGCTGGTTTGGTGGTGCTGAATTCTCTTAACTTTTGCTTGTCTATAAAGATTTTGATTGCTCCATCGAATATGAATGAGATCCTTGCTGGTAGAATAATCTTGGTTATAGGTTTTTCCCTTTTATCACTTTAAATATGTGCTGCCACTCCCTTCTGGCTTGCAGAGTTTCTGTTGAAAGATCAGCTGTTAACCTTATGGGGATTCCCTTGTATTTATTTGTTCCTTTTCCCTGCTGCTTTTAATATTTTTTCTTTGTATTTAATTTTTGATAATTTGATCAATATGTGTCTTGGCATGTTTCTCCTTGGATTTATCCTGTATGGGACTCTCTGTGCTTCCTGGACTTGCCTATTTCCTTTCTTATATTGAGGAAGTTTTCGACTATAATCTCTTCAAATATTATCTCAGACCCTTTGTTTTTCTCTTCTTCTTCTGGAACCCCTATAATTGGAATGTTGGTGTGTTTAATGTTGTCCCAGTGGACTCTGAGACTGTCCTCAATTCTTTTCATTTTTTTTTTCTTTATTCTGTCCTGCAGTAGTTTTTTCCACTACTTTATATTTCAGGTCACTTATCCGTTCTACCTCAGTTATTCTGCTATTGATTCCTTTTAGAGAATTTTTAATTTCATGTATTGTGTTGTTCATCATTGTTTGTTTGCTCGTTAGCTTTTCTAGGTCCTTGTTAAACATTTCTTTTACTTTCTCCATTCTATTTCCAAGATTTTGGATCCTCTTTACTATTATTACTCTGAATTCTTTTTCAGGTAGACTGCCTATTTCCTCTTCATTTGTTTGGTCTGGTGGGTTTTTACCTTGCTTCTTCATCTGCCACATATTTCTCTGTCTTCCCATTTTGCTTAACTTACTGTGTTTGGGGGTCTCCTTTTCGCAGGCTACAGGTTTGTAGTTCCCATTGTTTTTGGTGTCTGTCCCCAGTGGGTCAGGTTGGTTCAGTGGGTTGTGTAGGTTTCCTGGTGGAGGGGACTGGTGCCTGTGTTCTGGTGGGTGGGGCGGGATCTTGTCTTTCTGGTGGGCAGGGCTGCACCTGGTGGTGTGTTCTGGGGTTTCTGTGAACTCAGTACGAGTTCTGCTAATGGGTGGGTCTGTGCTCCTGTCTTGCTAGTTGTTTGGCATGGAGCGTCCAGCACTGGAGCTTGCTGACCGTTGGGTGTAGCTGGGTCTTAGAGCTGAGACGGAGATCTATGGGAGAGCTTTCACCGATTGATGTCCTTAACTCTACTCTCCCATCTCAGAGGCTCAGGCCTGACACCAGGCTGGAGCACCAAGACCCTGTCAGCCACACGGCTCAGAAGAAAAGGGAGAAAAAAAATAAAAAAATAAAAAGTAAAAACTAAATAAAAATTTTAAATTATTAAAATTTAAAAACTTCGAAAGTAATTAAAAAAAAGGAGAGAGCAACCAAAGCAATAAGCAAGTCCTCCAACAATAATAAGTACTAAAAACTATACTAAGATAAACATAAAAATCAGAACAAGTCAGTCACAGACAGCAAACCCCAAGCCTACAGTTGCTCCCAAAGTCTACCACCTCAGTTTTGGGTTGATTCATTTTCTATTCAGGCATTCCACAGATGCAGGGTACATCAAGTTGATTCTGGAGATTTAATCCACTGCTCTTGAGGCTGCACGGAGAAATTTCCCTTTCTCTTCTTTGTTTGCACAGCTCCCGGGGTTCAGCTTTGGTTTTGGCCCCACCTCTGCATGTAGGGTGCCCTCAGGCTTATGTTCCTACCCAGACAGGATGAGGTTAAAGCAGCGGCTGATTAGGGGGCCCTGGCTCACTCATGCGGGGATGGGGAGGGGTACGGTAGTTATAAGTGGAATGCAGGGCAAGACTGCCACAGCAGAGGCCGTTGTGACATTGCAACAGCCTGAGGCGTACCGTGAGTTCTCCCAGGGAAGTTGTCTCTGGATCAGGGGACCCTGGCAGTGGCGGGCTGCACAGGCTCCCAGGGGGCTATAGATAGTGACCTGTGCTTGTACACAGGATTCTTGGTGGCTGCAGCAGCAGCATTAGCCTTTCATGCCTGTCTGTGGTGTCCAAGCTGATAGCCATGGCTCGCGCCCATCTCTGGAGCTCAATAAGGCAGTGCTGTGCCTTCTGTGGGCAGACAGGGAAGGAATCCCCTCTCCTTGCACACCCTGAAACAATGGTCTCTTGCCTCTTAGGCAGTTCCAGAGTTTTTCCCGGACTCCCTCTTGGCTAGCTGTGGCGCACTAGCTCCCTTCAGGCTGTGTTCATGCAGCCAATCCCAGTCCTCTCCCTGGGATCTGACCTCCGAAGCCCGAGCCGCAGCTCCCAGCCCCCACCCGCCCCACCGGGTGAGCAGACAAGCCTCTCAGACTGGTGAGTGCTGGTCAGCACTGATCCTCTGTGCGGGAATCTCTCCACTTTGCCCTCTGCAACCCTGTTGCTGCGCTCTCCCCCGTGTCTCCGAAGCTTTCCCCCTCCGCCACCCACAGTCTCCAACCGTGAAGGGGCTTCCTAGTGTGTGGAAACCTTTCCTCCTTCACAGCTCCCTCCCAGAGGTGCAGGTCCTAACCCTATGCTTTTGTCTCTGCTTTTTCTTTTTTCTTTTGCCCTACCTAGGTATAAGGGGATTTTCTTGCCTTTTCAGAAGTCTGAGGTCTTCTGCCAGTGTTCAGTAGGTACTCTGTAGCAGCTGCTCCACATGTTTATGTATATTTGGTGTATTTGTGGGGAGGAAGGTGATCTCCACGTCTTACTCCTCCGCCATCTTGAAGGTCCCCCTTGGCAGATGAGTTGTAACACATTGTTTTCATCAAATTTGAAGGAGATTAAGAACAAGAAGGTATAACAGGAAGACGTGGAATCCAACAAACACATCAAAAAAATATATACACGTGGAGCAATTCTCACTGAAAACTAACTGAAAACTCTCAGAAAGACTTATACAACCCATAAGAGAGACAGATATGTAATCAGATAGGAAGGGAAGAGAAGCAGTCAGGTCGGGACCTGTGCTCTTGGGAGGGGACTCAGAAGAGGAGGGAGATCTTCCCTGGGGAGTGAGCTGTTAGAGCCACATATTGGGCCGCCAAGCCCTGAGTTCCAACAGTGGGAAGAAAGACTCCCCTCAGCTGGTTAGAAAACCAGTATGACTCACACAGGGGCTGTAAGAAACCTGGACTCCACTTGTGAAGTGTGAACACACACTTGCTTACTCACAAAACAAGGTGGAGAAAGCAAATTGAAACTACACAGGACTCTGGCCAGTTTCCCATGACCACTCTGGCATGCGACCCAGCTGAGCCAAGTGTTCATTCTGGCCCCACTTGCTTTGCAGTGCAGCTCCACACTAGGTGAGGGCTGCTACAGACAAGCAGAGTGAATTGTTGTGAAGGATGGAGCCAGCTCAGAGCCAGTCAGCTCAGATCCCAAATGGCACCTGAATGGGGTAACAGTGGCCACTTCTGGCACCTAAGGGGGCAATGCACCAGAAGCAGTTCAGTACTCTGCCACAACCCACATCCAGATCCACACAAAGAATCTAGCCAGACCCTCTTGATCCAGCACTATGCCCTTCTGGGGCAAGGGTGCTAGTGCTGGAAGAGGGGAGAACACAGTCAGATGGAGTTGACCCAGCTCAGACCTGACCCTCAGAGCTTCTGCTCCAGCAGCTTGGGACCTGACCTTGCCCCCAGTAAACTGGAGTTTGCCACTAAGAATAGGGGAAGCCCCAGCTCACACCTAGCTCTTGCTCTAGCCACTCCATCTCTAGTCCCACTTCCTACCAAGGTGATAGCTGCCAGTACGCTCTGGGGAAAGACAAGACTCATGTTTACATCAGATCCAGTTCTCCCACCAAAGCCAATGGGCACAGACAGACTATATAAGGATGCTTCCACATAAGGACACCCCTTCAAGATCACAATAGGTAATGGTTTCACCTAATTTCCAAGAGACGGAGAAAGATAAGCAAAATGAGAAGACAGTGGAATTTGTCTTAATTAAAAGAACAAGAGAAAACCCCTGAAGAAAACAATAATGAAACAGAAATAAATGATTTGTCAGATAAATAGTTCAAAGATTAGTAATAAGACTGCTAATAGAATTAGGGAAAAGAATAGATGAACACAGTGAGCATTTTAACAAGGAAGTAGAAAATATAAAAATAACCAGTCAGAAATGAAGAATACAATAACTGAAATGAAAAACACACTAGAAGGAAGTAACAGCAGACTAGGTGATACAGAAGAACACATAAGTGATCTGGAATATAGAATAATGGAAATAATCTAATCAGAACAGCAAAAAAAATTTTTTTTCTTAAATGAGAATAGTTTAAGGGACCTCTGAGACGTCAAGCATACCAACATACACATTATAGGAGGACTAGAAGGAGTAGAGAGAGAGAAAAAAGGGTTGAAAATGTATTTGATGAAATTGTGGCTGAAAAATTCCCAAACCTGAAGAAGGAAAACAGCTATCCAGGTACAGGAAGCACAGAGAATCACAAACAAGATGAACCCAAACAGACCCACACCGAGACATATCATAATTAAAATGCCAAAAGACAAAGAGAGAATTCTAAAGGCAGCAAGAGAAAAATAAAGAGTCCTATACAAGGGAACCCTCATAAGGTGATCAGGTGATTTTTCTGCAGAAACTTTGCAGGCCAAAAGGGAGTGGCATGATATATTTAAAATGATGAAAGAGAAAAACCTGCAACTCTACCCAGCAAGATTACCATTTAGAATCAAAAGAGAGATTAAAAAAAAAATTCTCAGACAAGCAAAAACTAAAAGAGTTCATCAATACTAAAACTATCCAAAAAAAAGTTAAAGGGTCTTCTCTAAGTGGAAAATAAAAGGCTACATCAACAAGTAAGTATCCAGGAAAGGAAAAATCTCACTAGTAAAAGCAAATACTGTAAAGACTGGGGATCAACCACTTAAAAAAGCTAGTAGGAAGATTAAAAGACAAAAATAATTGTAAAATCAAGTATAACTACAATAAACAGTAAAGGGATAAACATGAAGATGCAGATTATGACATCAAAAACACAAAAGGTGAGGGAGTGGAGTAAAAAGATGTAGATCTTTTGAAAGGTGTTTGAACTTAAATGACTACCAGTTTAAAACAAGTAGATAGGGACTTCTCTAGTGGTCCAGTGGTTAAGAATCCACCTGCCAATGCAGGGGACATGGGTTCGAGCCCTGGTCCAGGAAGATCCACATGCCATGGAGCAACTAAGCCCATGTGCCACAACTACTGAAGCCTGCATGCCTAGAGCCCGTACTACGCAACAAGAGAACTCACCACAATGAGAAGCCCATGCACCGCAACAAAGAGTAGCTCCTGCTCGGTGCAACTAGATAAAGCCCGCACACAGCAACAAAGATCCAACGCAGCCCAAAATTTTTTAAAAATAAATTATAAAAATAAATTAATTAAAAAAATAACATTTGCATTTCCATGGCAAGATCCTTTAAAAAAAAAAGCAAGCAGATATAGTTATAGATCAACATATATGAACTCCATGGCAATCACAAACCAAAACCTACAATAGATACATGAAAAATAGAAAGAAAGGAACATAGGCATTCCACTAAAGAAAATCATCAAACTACCAGGAAGAAACTAAAAGAAGAAAAAAAGAACAGAGAAGAACTATATAAACAACCAAAAAAACAAGTAACAAAATGGCAATAAGTACATATCTATCAATAATCACTTTAAATGTCAATGGATTAAGTGCTCTGATCAAAAGACATAGAGTGGCTAACTGGATAAAAAAACAAGACCCATCTATATGCTGCTTCCAAGAGACTCACTTCAGAGCTAAAGACACACACAGACTGAAAGTAAGGGGATGGAAAAAGATATTTCATACAAATAGAAATGACAAGAAAGCAGGGGTAGTAATACTCATATGAGACAAAATAAACTTTAGCCTTTAACAAAGGCTAAAATGAAATACAAAGAAGGGCATTATATAATGATAAAGGGATCAATAAAAGAAGAGTTTATAACACTTGTTAACATATATGCACCTAATACAGGACCACCTAAATATATAAAGCAAATATTAACAGACATAAATGGAGAAATTGACAGTAATACAATATTAGTAGGGGACTTTTAGACCCCACTTACATCAATGGACAGATCATCATCTAGACAGAAAATCAATAAGGAAACAGTGGTCCTAAGTGACACATAAGACAAGTTGAACTTAATAGATATCTACAGGACATTACAACTGAAACCAGCAGAATACACATTATTTTCAAGTGCAGATGGACTATTCTCCAGGACAGATCACATGCTAGGCCATAAAACAAGTCTCAACAAATTTAAGGGAATTATATAAAACATTTTTTCTGACTGCAGTATGAAACTAGAAATCAATAACAGGGAGAAAAGTGAAAAAAACACAAACACGTGGAGATTAAATAACATGCTACTAAAAACCAATGGGTCAATGAAGAAATCAAAGAGAAAATCAGAAAATACCTCAAGACAAATGAAAATAAAAACAACTTTCCAAAATCTATGGGATGCAGCAAAAGCAGTTCTAAGAGGGAAGTTTATAGTGATACCAGTCTAACTCAAGAAATAAAAGAAAAATCTCAAATAAACCACCTAACCTACCATCTAAAGAATTAGAAAAGAAGAACATACAAAGCCTAGAGTCAGCAGAAGGAAGGAAATAATAAAGATCAGAGAGGAAATAAAATAGAAACACAACACACAATAGAGAAGATCAATGAAGCCAAGAGCTGGTTTTTTGAAAAGATAAATAAAATTGATAAACCTTTAGAAAGGCTCATCAAGAAAAAAAGAGAGAGGATCCAAATAAGCAAAATAAGAAATAAAAGAGGAGAAATAACAACTGATATCACAGAGATACAAAAAAATAATAAGAGAATACTACAGTCATATGCCAACAAATTGGACAACATAGAAGAAATGAACAAATTTCTAGGAACATACAAGCTGAACCAAAGAAAGAGAGAATCTGAACAGATCACTAGTAGTGAAAATGAATTTGTAATTAAAAAACAAAACAAAACAAACTCCCAGCAAACAAAACTCCAGGACTGGATAGCTTCACAGGAGAATTCTACCGAACATATAAAGAAGAGCTAATATATATTCTTCTCAAACTATTCCAAAAAATTGAAGAGGAGAAAAAAATAACAAAGCTCCCTGATATAAGACTATACTATAAAGCTACAGTAATCAAAGCAGCATGGTACTGGCACAAAAACAGACACTAGATCAATGGAACTGAATAGAGAGTCCAGAAATAAACCCATGCACTTACAGTGGGGTCTTTTTTTTTTGTATTTTGAATCTTTATAAATGAGTGGTTAATGGGGAAAAATTCAGTTTTCTTTAAAAATATATTTAAAGATATCCTTCCTGACTAACTAATACATTTGCATCTTCACCAGAATATCTATCACATGCTTTAATTTCACTGTTTTTGACCAAATTGACTGAAACCAAGGTTATTAAAGAACTGGAGCCTCAGTTTGAAATAATCTATGACAAAGGAGGCAAGAATATACAATAGAGAAAAAGACAGTCTCTTCAATAAGTGGACAGCTGCATGTAAAAGAAGGAAATTAGAACCGTATATGAAAACAAAAGAAAACACCTCAAAATGGTTTAAAGACCTAAATGTAAAACCTGAAACCATGAAACTCCTAGAAGGGAACATAAGCACAACACTCTTTAACATAAATTATAGCAATTTTTTTTGGATCAGACTTCTCAGGGAAAGTAAACAGAAATAAAAATAAACAAATGGGACCTAATTAAAGTTAAAAGCTTTTGCACAGCAAAGAAAATCAACAAAACAAAAAGGCAACTATGGAATGGGAGAAAATATTTGCAAATGATATGACTGATATGGGGTTAATATCCAAAATACATAAACAGCTCATACAACTCAATATCAAAAAAACCCCAAACAACCTGGTTAAAAATTGGCAGAAGACGTGAATAGACATTTTTCCAAAGAAGATATACAGATCACCAACAGGCACATGAAAAGATGTTCAACATCACTAATCATCAGAGAAATGCAAATCAAAACCACAATGAGATATCACCTCACACCTGTCAGAGTGCCTATCACTGAAGTCTACAAACAACAAATGTTGGTGAGGATGTGGAAAAAAGAGGACCTAGCGCACTGTTGGTGAAAATGTCAATTGGCGCAGTCACTACGGAAAACATTATAGAAGTTCCTCAAAACACTAAAAATAGAACTACCCTATGATCCAACAATTCCATTCCCAGGTATATATCTGAAGAAAACAAAAACTCTTATTGGAAAAGATACATGCACTCAATGTTTATAGCAGCATTATTTACAATAGCCAAGATATGGAAGCAACCTAAGTGTCCATCAACAGATGAATGGATAAAAGGGATATATATATATTTCACAGTATGTATTACACATACTATGAAATAACCATATAAAGAATGAAATTCTGCCATTTGCAACAACATGGATGGATCACTAAGCATAATGGGTATTATGCTTAGTGAAATAAGTCAGAGAAAAACAAATACTCTATGTTATCACTTATGTGTGGAATCTAAAAAATAAAGCAAATAAATGTATATAACAAAACAGAAACAGACTCACAGACACAGAGAACAAACTAGTGTTTTCCAGTGTGGAGAGGGAAGTGGGGGAGAGGCAGGATAATGGTATGGGATTAAGCGATACAAACTACAATGTATAAAATAAACTAGAAACAAAGATATATTGTACAACAAAGGGACATATAGCCATTATTTTGTAAAACTTTAAATGGAGTATAATATATAAAAATACTAAATCACTATGTTGTACATCTGTAAAACAATATTGTACATCAAGTACACTTTAAAAAAAATATAAAAAATAATGATAGTAATAATAATAAAACGTTAAAAAGATTTGAGAGACAAGAACTATTTTATTTGTGTATTTATTTATTTGTGTATTTATGTATGTATTTTATTTGTGTATTTATTTATTTTATTTGTGTATTAAAATGCAATGATATTCTTATAGATATTGGGGCTTCAGACATCCAGTTAGATCTAAAATTTCAATTTGATGCGTTTTTACATTTTTTATACCAAGAATTCTTTTCTAAGACTACTGAGCTACCTTTCTATTGTCTTATTATTTCAGTTTACATAAAATATCTTGAATCTTTAATAGCTACTGGCACCTTCCTTTTCTCTATTCAGAATATACCCTCTATTCTCCACCTATCGGCCTTAGTCCTTCCCACCACAAGCTGCAACTCTGAGTGTGAAGACCCTCAGCAGAACCCACATCCACCCCCATGGTGTATCTGCTAAGCTGGCTGGTGAGGTAACCGTTACACTGTCAGAACCACTTATGGAAATTCTTTTACCACTACTTGTGCTTGGTCCATAACATCTCCATAATATGATACTTAAAACAAAAGATAAATCTATGCTGCAATTCTACTCAGTTGGAATGAGATGATATAGCATTTCTATAGGCACTTATCTGCTTAGCTGGCTAAGGGATTTGGACTTTCATTTCTCATGGATGTTTCCTATTCTGTCATTTTTCAAAGATGCTTGAGGGTATAACTAATGAAGCTGAGAGAATTATATTTAAAGGATTTACAAAAAGAGACAGAAAGCACAAAAAATAAAAAAGTAGAAGTATAAAACATATCAACATCTTAACACAGCAGAATATTTTATTACTGGAGCTTCTTTATTGCTAAACAGCAATAAAAAGCCATTCAATTTAATATGGAGGGAGTATTGCCTGCTTTTCTCCCCCCCCCCCTTTTCTTTTGCTACCCTCCATTAACCCTGTGCTACCTCTCTCGATGGATTAAGTTGACTGCCCTGAGTGGTTTACTGAGAAAGAATTCATCCATTTAAGCTCTATACTTATGATATATAATTTTATTTCAGGAAATAAAATTTATGTATAAATAAATGTCTCCTTTAATTTGTTTCTATTGGGAATTTGAATCACTGTGTAATTATCAAGTGCTTAGACTAAATTTTTCAAGAAAAAGAACTGGTCACAAAAGCTTACAATTAAAGGTGTCACAGGATGCAGTGTGTTCAAAGTCTCATTTTAGGATTACTTACCAGGCAAGGTAATATATAAAACACCCACCCATGCTCACACATCTTTAATTCTTTTGAGCTCAAAATTTCCTAATTTAATTTATGCCACAGCTGTGTAAATATTTTTTTCATTATAATTCAAATCAAGATTTTAAGCAGAATTGATAATGCTTTGTCATTATGAGCAGAGACAGATAATTTTTTTAGTCCCAAAGGTCATACAATTTGGGAGTTCTCATTATGAATAAAAAATTAGGTACAAAAGTGAATTTAGGGTGAGAAAAAATAATAAAAAGAAACCATAAATTTTTTAAGGCTAACGAATATGGCAATAATACATAACTTGGAAAAATAATATAACATACTTATGAACTATCTGACACACCTCCCTAATACTTTTCTTTTTACAGTTTTGGCTATATAATGTTCAATTACCTATTCTATGATAATTCTATAATATATTTTTCTATAAAGAGAACACAGAGATAATTTAGTCATTCCTCTAGCATAATGATAACTTTTATCTTTTCCTGATAGTATGGAAAAAGTGTGTGTGTGTTTTTTTTCTCCCATCTTCACTTATTATTGGTACAGTCATGTAAACGTTTAGGACTGTTGTCAATTTGGGCAAAACGTCTATCACGTGTCTCTCAAGTATGTATGCTATAAACACAATAATTCTAAAACATTCTACACAATTCCCACGATATTGGATAATGAGGTGATGGAGCCAGGAATGGGACCCGTGCATTCCAGGTAGAGAAAACAGGAGCCAATAACTGAGGAATATTGAGAGAGCCAAGTGCTAGTGTTATGTATGGCTCTGCGTGGAAAATGGAAGAAAAAGTTAAAAAGAGAGCCATAGACCATATTCTACTCTAAGAGGTTTGTGTCTTATTCCTAGGCTAGAAGTTCTTGATTTTTGTCTATATCCCAATATTCGTGGTGAATAAAGTTGGACATAACCGTGGAGAACCCAGTTGTTTTACTAGCTTTGAGGGCAGAAGCAATTATAACCACTAGTTGTAAAGCCACCAGAGTGACAGCTGAGCTTAGTGACCTGTTTCCAAAGAGTCAGGTGGGGGACGGAGAGTAACATTATCATGGAGGAACCAGAAAAACAGTACCTTAACCATGTGTTCAAGGTTAACATCATCAATAAGTCATGTTGATAGCATAGAGTCTTGACATGATGTGATGAGACTCATGTCACTTCACCTCTATGGTCTTCCTTCCCAAAACATGAGACAAACCCAAACTGAGGGACGTTCTACAAAATACCTGACTAATACACCTCAGAACTGTCAAGGTTAAGAAA
Organism: Phocoena phocoena; assembly: GCF_963924675.1. Classification (NCBI taxonomy): domain Eukaryota; kingdom Metazoa; phylum Chordata; class Mammalia; order Artiodactyla; family Phocoenidae; genus Phocoena; species Phocoena phocoena. Next base: position 51,378,070 of record NC_089227.1, read on the forward strand.
AACAGGGAAAGTCTGAGAAACTATCATAACCCAGAGGAGGCTAAGGACACATGGCAACTACATGTAATGTGGTATCTTAAACGGGATCCTAAAACAGGAAAAGGAAATTAGGAAAAAATAGTGAAATAAAAATAAAGTTTGATTAATAGTAATGTACCATTGTGGGTTTCTTAGTTGTGACAAATGTACCATAGTAATGTAAGATATTATCAATAGGGAAACCAGGTGAGGGTATGTAGGAACTCCTGTCTTTGCAAGTTTTCTATAAATATAAAACTCCTCTAAAATTAAAAATTTATTTTAAAAAAGGCGAAATGAAGGAAGGCAGCCATCTCCTTGGGACCATATATAGAATCAGTCATTTTAAGTGGAAGAGCCATGGCATTTTGAGTTTTCCCTATATGAGAAAAAAAGAACCTGTGTACATTTTTATAAACTTTTTCTTGGAATCAACATGAGCTGTCTAGTACTGCAGGCTAGAATGCGAAATGTCAAAGTTCGATCTTAAATAACTTGGGCAGCAAACTAATTAAAGATTAAGTAAGCTAGATATGAAGGTATTTGAAAACTGATGTACAAGCTCTATGGCAAAAGAATTCAAAATGAAAACATTTATCTAAACTACTAAATTTGGGGCAATGGTGAGGAGAGTGGAATGCAGAGAAAAAAAAAAATTTCCCAAGGAAGGGGCAAGAACTTCTCTCCATCAGAGTAGGAAACATCAAGTTTAATGTCACTTCCTTGGGAAGGTTTCCTGATCAACCACTAGGTTAGGTCCCCTAACTCCATACTTCTCATATGACTTCCTCCAACTCTAATTTATTTACTTGTAAATATAATGGGCACTATCATCTTTCTCAGAACAAGAATTTGGTCTTTCACTTTTAAAGATACAGTTCAAATGAATCAGAGAGGTTTTTGCAATATAGCAGCCCTCCCAGACCTGAATCAAACAGAGGTGGTCACTACAGTCCCCAGCTGAGATGCAGTGTAATGCATCTGATTATTAAAGTCCTGTTGGGATGATATGGTGCAAGATAACTTTACATCTTTCAACTAAAATAGGTTTAATTAGACCCATTACCTCCCATATTCAAATAATACCTGCATTTGACACATGACATTGCAAGTGGAGTATACTCAATTTTCCCAAAAAACATTGTTACAAGATGCTAAATAACCCAATAAGCAATTAACCCACATGATGAAGTATAAAACAGAACCTAGAGGTTATTATTTATCTACTTGACATGAACCTTATTTTGGTCACCAAAAAATAAAACATTGCTCTCCTTCTTCCTTAAGTCTCAGGGCAACAGTTTGGCTGAACCTCAAGAGATAATGTAGAAAGACTTTAATATTTTAAAATATGGTGCAATTAAAATCTCAAAAAGAAAAAAAAACCCTCCTAAATTTTAGCTTCCAATTTCATCCATTTATTAGCAAAGGCTTGAGATTCCTTAGGATAGAGAGCTTTAGGCAGAGAGTAACAGTTTCACCCTCAAGTGGCAGCATTTAGCCACAGAGACCAGGAGGGATCACGACACAGCACAGCCCATGCACTGGAGAGGGTGCAGAGGGGACAGCGACCCACCCAGCTCACAGTATGACCATGAGGGAGACCAGCCCCTTCTCCTACAGACTTCCCTAATTGAAAGTTATGAGGCTTCAATCAAGTTATCATTTACAGCCATTCAGAACCATCTGCACTGTCAAAACATTTGGAAAGAGGGCTGCAGATAAAGCCAGTGTCGGGCTGCATCTGACAGGAGGACAGCAGATGAACAGAACCATAACTCGCCACAAGTCAGTATTTTTGCCTTTCTCTTCTTCAGCACTATGATGGCACCAGAAATCTCCTCAAAGCCTATGTGTTCATTGAAAAAAAGCATCTGAAGTAGTGTTTCTCACTTTTTAATGTATACACCAATCACATGGGGATCTTGTCAGAATGCAGATTCTAGTCACCTAGGTCTGGGTTGAAGCCTGAGATCTTGCATTTTTAACAACCATCTCAGCAATGCCGATATTGCTGTTCAGAAGACCAGAAACTGAAGAGCAAGAATCTAAAGGAATCTAGGTTAAGTCTGTGTTGAAAGGAGTTTTATAACTCAGATTAATTCTCTAAATATGTATTCAGGCTCCATCCAAGGGAACCACAAAGAAACAGGAGACTAATAAAATAAGTTAGATTAAATGCTAAACACAATCTGAATTTAACACATAGGGATGCAATACTAACTCAGAAAGGTTTCATGTTAATTAACCTAATAGGTAATTTTATTTAGCCATGCTTCACTGAAATACATCATTATGTAATTAAAGGTAGTGCAATTTGATGCACAAGGTGGCCATTTATTTATCTTTTCTCTGTTGGAATATATATATTTGTAAAATAGAACAAAGAGGTTTTTTTTCCCCCTAGTTTAGCTTCTAAAAGATCAAAGTTTTTTAAAAAGTGGGTTTTTTTGTTAAACTTGTATGAAAATGTATTACACATAACAAACGTGATCTTTTCATTTTGGCATCTGCAGTATTTGAAAAGTGAAAGATTAAAAAATTACATTTCACATGTCCTTGGTAGCTACTGAAGGGACTGAACTGATTCAACTGTCACTCACCATTTACTGTGGTTAGTGCTTCATTAGGCACAGATAGGCACAATATATCTTAGTCAGATACTTCTATGGAGCACGCAGCTCTCGAGGAATGAAAACAAAACCAATCCAAACACTAGACTGTGGGTGAAAGCCCATCTCAGAGAACATTCAGTTCAAAACAATAAACTTTTTATATATGGGGATACGTTAACATTTATTTTTCAAACTATGAAACAGAATTGTATCTCTAAGAATTGTACTTACAAATGAGGCATGTCAGGACAAAACCTAAACAAAAGCAAAGAATGAAGTACAGGAACCTAACGTAGTTCCATAAAGCCAAGGCCCAGGGTGGCCCGCTGCTGACTGGAGAGGAGGGACCAGGCAGTGAGAGGGAGACCCTTACCAGCATCTACATCTGAAATAAGACTTACCAGAAAGATCTAGAAGCCTAACCACCTTAATGTACCAACTGGCAACAATGCTCATTAAGTTACAATGATAACTCTTGCTCATACATTTTAATATGCAGACATCTATGTTGATATATTTTAGTGTATGTATTTCAGTATACATATATTTTGGTACATATATATTTTAGTGTATATGTATGTGTGTACATATATACTTTATATATATTTATGCATAAATATATAATATAAAAAATGTATACTTAAAATATGTGTATATGTGTGTGTGTGTGTGTGTGTGTGTGTGTGTGTGTGTGTATATATATATATATATATATATATATATATATATATATATGTATTTTTTTTTTTTTTTTAATCACATTGCAAAGCTGTATTTTTGCTTTCTGGTGCAGTTACCTGAGCCAGAAATCCACAAATCATCTGAAACCCTTGCCCTTCCCTTATCACTCTCATTCAATCGAGTTGTCACATCCTAACTATTCCTAAATATTTCTCCATTCTGGCTTCCAACCACTTTCCCCCACTCTCCATTTTTTCCTTTTTCTCTACCTGTTCTTAAACTCTGTCCCTCTTCCCTACCCACAAATATCAGCTGTTTCACCCCCTGGTGGGGTACTTTTGTCCATGGCCTGGCCAATGTGTCCTCAACTCTAGCTTTGTTAACTTTGAAAGATGGCTCTGATGAGTCGGGCCAACTAATTACCACTTGGTGACACCTTCCGTGACCACCCCCCCCCAACCTATCCTCAACTATCCACCAAGGATAAATTTATCACCTTCCCCTCTGAGCCACCACTGTACTGACTGTATATCTGTGTTACAACTTATTACACTGTTTTTCCTTCTGATCTTGAAGGCATGGAAGGATCTTTCTCATCTTTATAAGCTCCAGGACCTAACCTGGTACCTGGTACAAAATAGGTGTTCAATAAATATCTTTCGAATAAAAGAATGAATGAATGAATGAATTATACAAACTATTCTCAGGAGTGTACACAAGAAACTGAAGTAGAGAAAGGAATTTGATTTAGAACTAATATCATATAAAATTAAACATTAGAAAAAATCAGTTCAGTCATTACATCAAAATATCTAAACCCTAACTTCATTTATGTCACTCTGAAGGAATTCCAATGGTCTCCATGGAAACCTCTGGTTCAGCAGTACAATTTACTCGATTTTTAAAATTTAGAAACAGAGGGACTTTAGAGAGTGCCTAAGACAATGCCTTGATTTTTACATGTAAAGAAACCATATTACATGTTTAAATGTCAGCCCCAGAACCTGAAGCTGTGACTCAGAATCCTGGGCCAGTGAGCCTTCGTTATGCCACGCCGCCTCCCCAGTTAGAATGACGCGTCTTTATTTGATCAGTCTGGTCAGATTAAAAAAGAAGAAACGGAGATGGCGAATTCGTTCTCATTCCTGGTGACATAAATGCTAACAAGGATAAAAATATCAAAAGAAAGTCTATAAAATTAAGGTTTGGGCAGAAAAAAACCAATAAAACTATCCCTAAAGACTGAAGTCTATCACCATTGATAGTGTACTGAAAGAAGGATGGGTGTTTAAAGATGCTTGAAAATTTAAAACAGACTTCCATAGATAATGAAAACCCCAGAGATAAAAGTCTTAAAATAACAGCCACACAGGACTTCCCTGGTGGCGCAGTGGTTAAGAATCCGCCTGCCAATGCAGGGGACATGGGTTCGATCCCTGGTCCAGGAAGATCCCACATGCCACGGAGCAACTAAGCCCGTGCACCACAACTACTGAGCCTGCAAACCACAACTACTGAGCCCATGCGCTGCAACTACTGAAGCCCATATGCTCTAGAGCCCGTGCTCCTCAACAAGAGAAGCCACTGCAATGAGAAGCCCACACACCACAAAGAAGAGGAGCCCCCACTTGCCATAACTAGAGAAAGCTCGTGCACAGCAACGAAGACCCAACGCAGCCAAAAAATAAATAAATAAATAAATAAAAGTAACAGCCACATATTATATAGATACCTGGGAATATTCAGACAGGAACATCCAGAAACCATTAACAATTGATACAAAAATTTAAATAGGAAAGGCCCTTACTGAGGACTACAATAAGGAAAAAATATAAAACTCAACATATTGCATTGAATAGCCGAGAAATATTATTTCTTGCACTACGGAACAACAAAGGAAGAGAGAGGTTCCATTCGGTTAGTCATTTAAAATGCTACCACAGAAAGCACTTCTCCAAGGAATAACTGTAGACCAGGCAGGCCAAGAAAAAACAAATTAATAAGCTTTGCACATCTTTAATTTCTGTTTACATGACAGCTGATGCAAAACAAGGAAGTCATATTATAAGATTCCTCCCTGCAAATTTATTAATCGTCCTGCAATAATGTGGGGAATTAGGAAAAAATCGTTCACGGGTAATTATCTTAAAGATCAGAGCAAATGACACATTCAAGCAATCTTTTTAGAGAAACATATCTAGCATATCACAAAGACAAATCACTGCTGAAATCATGTAAATTACTCTCCTGAAAGAAGAATTCTGAACTTCAGTTTACAGAGTGGTAAGTTGATACATTCAGTTCCAGTCATCAAATGGCATAGCTGTACTTAGATGGTCTGTGGTTAAGAATGCTGGAATGAACACCACTAAGGTATACGACCAGATGGATGATACTTGACAGGGAAATGTTTGACACCCATCTGCTATGACAACCCTCTTACATAACACATGGAAGACCTGAAGGCAAAAACCTTCCCACTGTAAATCCTCATTGTCCATTTTTTGGTGAAGTCTATGGCCTTCTTGGAATATACTCAAGGGCTTGCCCTGGAATGTGGCTGTACAGATTAGACAATGCATACAGATTACAATGTGAATGATGCCCCCTGGAGTTGTGTGATGCTGTAACACTAGTGGGTGCTGCTGAAGGACAGGGACCAGGTCTTTTTCACTCTTGAACCTCTGGACATTCTGTAAGGTGTTGTTAAATGAATGAATGAATGGCTGAACATAATCATGTTGTGTAAGGGAGATCTTAGTGGGAAGGAGGCTGGCCCTGAGACTCTAGAGGTTCTTTTTCCCTCTGAGCCACCACCAACCAGCTAGTGTGAACAGCATAACCAAGAATCTTCAGATTTGGGAGGCAGGGGTATAAAATGGCCATAAAACCTAGTAAAAACAAAATTATGAATTGATTTCACTGGGTTGCTAAAATTCTGAAACAGTTTCTAAATTAAACATGTTAGGATTAAAAATGACAAACATGAAAATTTTTATAGTTGATATAATAAAGTTTTTCAATTTGTTGAGTCTACATTAGGCTATGAATATATTCTGTCTTCAGAAGCAAACATGGTGAAAGCTAGCTGTCAAGGAAGAACCACTGAATTTTCAATGAGAAAGAACAGAAATGCCTTGCCAGGCTCTACAGAAAATGCAATTATGTGAGTATCTCATTCTTAGAATCTACTGTCTCACATGGAAATACAGAGAAATATAAATGCCATACCAAAGATGAACAATCCACATGTGTACAGGAAAACAGGAAGCTACTCAGATTCTGTCCTTAGTAATTACTAAGTGCCTGTCACAGACTATAATTAAGTTTTCTTTTATATTTTAACGGAATTTAAAGCAGGCTGTTTCTTGGCCACTGATAGGCTATTTAGTTAAGTTTGACTTTCTTTTTCAATTATTGTACTATTTCTTTTTTTGCCCAATGTCATCTTTACCAATAGGAATCTAAGGACATTCCATTTGAAGAGCAAAACTGGAAAAAAAGAAAAACCCCAAATATCTAAGTTTATTGATTACATAATATAGTATCTAAAATCAAGAAAGCTACTAGTATATTTAAGTTACGTTAATTCATAGAGCAAAATACCAGTAAATGAAAATGTGATTCCCAATTAAAGTACATGCTAGATAATGCAGTGTCCTGAGGAATTAAATCACAAACGTCACAATAGCACAGAGGTCCCCACTTTCGTCCTTCAATGAACAGTATGAAGTAGACACCCAAGTCCCTTTACCAACAATGATGTTTATTTAAGCCCCTAGCTTCTCTCCAATCACACTGTCATTCAATCATATCTTCCCTGTGCATGTAAGATAACAATCTACTTTTTCACCTTCATTGGATTAGAAACTTCATATTGACTGGAACATTTGTTGAAAGAGTTTCACTGATTGCTTTTGCTTGTTTTAATAGTAAGCTCATGGTGGATTCACGCATTGCCATTGATCAGAGAACTACCTTCTGCAATCACTTCTTTCAATTCATGTAAAATTTTTATCTTTTAAAAAACTATCATTTCACATTCTATTCCTTTCCAGCACTAGCTTATCAGAAAGTGCTTGGCTTTCTTTTCACATTTGTTTTCATAAATAAAGTTGTCCTCACTACATTAACAGTTAAATGGTAAGGATTATAAATTTCCACAACCACACTAAGAAGCTGGCAGTCAAGATGCTCCTGCCTGCACCATGCTGTTGATTGGCTCCCACCCATCAGGACTTGCAACTCAAATCTGTGGCCAAGCAGTCACAATTTTCTCTAGGACAAGAACCTTAGCAGTCAACTGTCCATAAGTAAAGCCACGAATATTAAATTATCAACAAGAGTAGGACATTCGGTAAAATGTACACAAACTCCCCCTCCCTCCCAAAAGTGACTGAAGTGTCAGTTAAGGAATAACATTTTAAACAAGGATAAAATAGATGAGGACACACAAGAAGATGAGAGAGAATTTTTTTCATAAGTTGTGGATAAAGGTGTAGCAATCTAGGCAGACCATAAGCAGCTACAACTTCTCAAGTTATAGACTATTTACCTACAACAACTTAGAAAAGGCACACGACTTGGAATACGTAAGTTCTAGAAAGTGTAAAGGTGAGTCTGACAACTGGAAATAGGGTGGAGGATTGAATGTTTGTACAAACCAATTGACCCATAGGCCTTCTCTGACCATCTCTCACCCCAACCCACCAGCAGGACACTGAGTGTTTATCCTCTGGAGAAATTAAATCCAAAAGTCCTCAAATTGAGGATAAAAGGTGAGAGCAGAGTGAGGCACAGAGCTGAAAAAAGGGAAATTAAGTAAAAAATGTGTTTAATTGGTCTGTGTATCTAATTGGCACCAACAGAAAAAGATACAATCAAAGCTCATTATCAAGCAATTTCAGAATACCAGGGACAGATATAAGAACCTAATACTTGCCAGGGAGAAAGTATGATGAGGCACACAAATGCTTGCAAATCTGAATGGAATCAGACTTTTCAGTAGCAATACTAGAAGCTCTAAAGAAAGTAAGCAATACATTCAAAATTCTGAGGGAAAAAAACCCCCTCATTATATACTCAACCAAAGTTTATCAATCATGTGTGGGAGCAGCATAAAGACATTTTGAGAAAACTAAGAGTTTGAAACTTATATTTCTAACACATTCTTTCTTAGGAAACTAAAGGAGGAAGACAAGGAATCCAGGAAACAAGGAATCTATAATCAGTAAAGGTCAGAAGGAAAATGTATCCAACCCAGAACAGACTCTGATGAATTTACTACTTACAGAGGTGTAACAGAACTAATAAGACATACTGAAACACCAAGAGGCTAGCAACAGCAGGAAGTCATTACTTGCCTTAGAACTAAAAGCCGGGAATTCCCTGGAGGTCCAGTGGATAGGACTCCATACTCTCACTGCCGAGGACCCAGGTTGCCATGTGGCACAGCCAAACCCCCCCACCCCCGCCAAAAAAGCCTAAAAGCCATTATTGCCCCTAGGATCATAAAGGCCAAATCTTATGGAAATCTACTGACAGCTAGAGCCATGAAAAAGTGCTTCCGCACAGAAGCTGTAGTTAGCCATTCCGAGAAATATAGGTTAAAGCAGGGAAGAAGTAGGGATGAATATATTCAATCCTCATACTTTTCCATTGCCTGAACTCGATTTGGAACCAGTAGCCAAGGCAGCTTGGAGGATGTATTCCCTAGGGGTTAGTCATCCAGGACACAGGGCAGGGAAGAAGAGGGTAGAGAACAGATTTGGAGGGAAACAGAGAACAACTAGCTTAGGACCTACAACAACAGGAGAGGGGGGAAACGGAAGTCCTAAGATGACAGATGATCAGCTGTGCTAAGGCAAGAAATCAGAGAGCCGAGAGAGGAAAGTTTCAAGGAAAAGGTTGAGGGAGGGAGATGTCAAGAAAATTAAATGGAATTGACAGATTTGCTGATGTGTTTGAGCATTTGGAAAATATTTTCCATATATAATCGACAGATCTTTTATGACTATAAATAACAGTAGGGACAAAGACAACTAAACTAATAAAAAGCAGAGACAATCATAAAGTCCAGGAAAAACCAAAGGTTATACAAGAAAGAATACATAATCATGAATACTACTTAACTTCACCATGAATAATATTAATATTTACACATTAATATTTCAAAATGTGATATAGATTATATATTGGGAGAATGAGATGAAGGTGGAGTTGGGGGAAGGTTGATGGAAGAAAGTTAAATCTTTGTCTACTATACGCCTACTTAGTAGCAATGTCTAAAATAGTAACTTAGAGATGGCAATATAAACAATTATTTAAGACGTGGAGATAGATCCTAAAAGAGTTGAAAGTAGTAGTTACTTCTGAGAAATAGGATTAGAGGATGAGAATGAGTGAGGCAGGAGATTACTAATACTTTTGTTATTGTTACTACTGCGGCAGCTATTACTAACTAGTTATATCTGAAATAGGTTTAATTATTAAAATTTTCTGATTTGGAAACTGAAGATAAGGATAGTTAAGCGATCTGATCAACTAAATTCACACAGGTAAGGAGTGGCAGAGCCTAATTTAGGCTTTCAACGTATTTTCTACCATAACATGGCCTCCTCTATACAGCAAACCACTGTTAGTTACCTTGATCAGAGAATCAATAGCTACATGAAAAAATACACAACTTGTAAAACATAAAAGGCACTAGTGAACATCCAATGCTCTCCAAACTTGGAGTACTAACATATATTTCCAAATTAAACGCACGTGTGCACACACACACTCGCACGTAAGATGAGAACATCCTGGGCCGACATTTCTCTCTAAATCTCCAGACATAGACAGTATGTGAATCTCCCTAAAACCAAATACAACAGCTTTTATTTCTTTGATATATTCTATAGCACCCTTGGATTGTATACTTTAATAGAAATACAAAATATTTAGCTTGGCTGGTTGATGTTCCAAAAGCTGAATAAGAACACGATTTTCAACATTTATGGAGTCATATATTTCTTAAAGAATTTCCGCATTTATCCATCTCTTGCAGCTATGAACCAGTGAGGCAGCTAAGTATACCAAGGGCTATCTTAGTATCATGAAACTTAGTCATTGTGATTGGCTATTTAAATATTATCCACGGCTTCCCTGGTGGTGCAGTGGTTGAGGGTCCGCCTGCCGATGCAGGGGACACGGGTTCGTGCCCCGGTCCGGGAAGATCCCACATGCCGCCGAGTGGCTGGGCCCGTGAGCCATAGCCGCTGAGCCTGCGCGTCCACAGCCTGTGCTCCGCAATGGGAGAGGCCACAAGAGTGACAGGCCCACGTATCACCAAAAAAAAAAAAAAAATCCAAAAACCAGTTGTGGGTGACCAATTACTTTGCCAACTTTGATACAAGTGGGGGGATTTTTATTTGTTTTAAAAATATTTAGTAGTGAAAACTACATATACAATGTCTCATTTTATATGTTATGATTCAGCCAGCCCATCATTAACAGGTGACCAAACACATCCACTGAAAACACACATACACTCTCTCTCACAAACACACACTGATAAACAACATGGGACGTAATAACTATAACCACGCTAAGCTTCTGATAGTATAAGAGAACAGGTTCCCTTCAGCATTCCAAAGCCATCACTAAATGCAGCACTGTGGCAGCCACTCCATAATGTCGTAATAATCTAATATTAGAGAACTATACTTTTGGAGACAATTTGTTATAAAGCAATGTAACAGAAGTTTTCCACAAGGAATAGTTTGTAGCCAGCACTCCTTCGGTGTGTATTAAGCACTCATATGCATTGTCTCTTCTGACTACTAGTATTTAGCAAATTATTTCTCCAGTGCTTTATGAGTAAGAGGACCACATGTCACAGTTATATCCCTGTTTTACACCTATTGTCCTAGCAGAATTACTATTAACTCTAAAAAGTATCCTGGTATGGACAATATACTCTATGGTCATCGCAATTTTAAGGGACTTCAGTAGTGGGAGTGGTTCAGAAAGTACGCTGCCACCAGGAGCTCAGCTTTTGTCCCCCAGACACCCTTCTGACTATCCCTGTTCTTTTGTCATGTTCTACTGCATTGTCAGTGGCTACACTGGCAAGTCATTTGGATCATGTATTATTTGAGCAGCTCTCAAGATCTCTTAAAGAGTTGTTACTTTTGAGAGTGACTAATTTGAATCCCCCTTGGTCTCATGACCTGATTAATTCGAATATGTGTAAATAATGTTGATAGATGATTTTATGTAGCCCATGAACTCAAATTCTCATTTTTTACTAGCATTCTTTTTTAAATGGACACATTCGTTTTAGCAGAAGCGGTAAATGAGTAATGGTTAGAAATTGTGAAAATACTTGCCAGTATAGATATTGGTCTCATTAAAATGTATTCAATCCAACGATTCATGTCTTAAGTTTATTTCAAAAAAACTCCACCCTGAATAAAATTATATAATATAGACTATTGATGTGAGGAGAGAAAGCAGTCTGCAAGGCTGTTGTGTGAGAGGTAAAGCCATCCACTTTGTTTGAAATATGCAAAGGATCCAACATGACTCAGATTATAACCTGAATTCTCAAAGAGGTATTTTACTTACTTGTGTTTTGGAATCACTTTACTAGTAAAATAAAAAACAATTGCTTATAAATCATCTTAAGAGATTATGTAATATGTTATAAGGAGAAAGGGCTTTGGAGTAGGTTAGCTCTGAGTTTGAATGTCAGCTCTATTTACTAACTATGACCCTTACTCTCTTATTTAGTCTCCCTGGGTTTTGTTTTCTTTCACTGTATCATAGAACAGTAGGTAAGTAATTAAAATGCATAAGAGGACTTAGAATACAGTTTGTGTTCAGTAAAAGTATCTATTATTGTTACCATTGTTATTACTATTGCTTAAGATGATTTATGATTCTTTCTCTTAAAACACTGGTAAACAAGCCTGAGTCCTTAGGAGACTTTATTTTATTACATAAATTTCCTTGGTTCAGGAGAGATCATTAAGGATGATGGCAGAACTCTATATTGCCAGTATGTATGGTGATTAGGCTTATTTAATAAAATGCAATGCTAAATGGCCTTATAATACTCAATAAATAGGCAATTTCTTTTCTGATATATGCAAAATCAATTTTGATGCAGACGTTTTTCTATATATCAAGATCGGTATGGAAATTTTTTTCTAACCACCCAGCTGCTACAATGTTAAATAAATTAATTTTAATCCTAAATCAGAGATGCTATAGAGAAAAGGGTGATTTAATATGCAATCTCATTACATTTGACAGGTTTATTTATAAATGATTTGCCCCACATTTTGACAAGCATAGTTAATATGTTAATTAGCTTTGAAAAAGATGATGAAAGGGAGAGACTGACATGCTATCATTCTTTACACACCATGTTGGGGAGCACTGGAATTGACACAAGGTGGTATCACTATATATTGTGCCCCCCCAAAAGCACCGTGATGATGAGATATTTATTAGCTACAGATTAACTTAGTCACTATGCTAAAAATTAATCCCTTAAAATAATCCCAAGTGACCTTCTGCTTTAGAAAACAAATGCCATTCTAAACACATCTATGAGCTTCTATAAAGGAATATAAGGCTTATTAAGAGCAATAACCTCGACAGCTAGAGCAGAACTCCTTGACAAGGGAGGAACTACACAGATAAGCTCCTTTTCACATTTGCACTTCTCTTAATGTGGTTTTCAGTACTTGGTAAGCCTTTTTGGTTTAGAAGCTTAAAGATGATGTCCTATGCCTTGACTTTCAAAGAGTTATAAAATCCAAGAATTAAGGGAAGCTACACATGACACAAAGTCCAATTTGATTCCTCTGCTTAAACCCTCCTTCACGGAGGCAAAGGTGCCATAAAGCTATCTTTCTTGATGAGTTCTCAAATCACACACTATTCATGCATCACCACCATGCTGGAGACCTAGAGCAGTAAATCATAACAGGGAGAGCTCTGACTTCCATCACTTGCTGCCAATGTTAATGAGTAAGTGTCTTCATTAATATTTTTATTGCCCGAAGCTATTTAAACAGAAAACTGGAAATTGTAACACTGTGTAGGGATCCTTAGTTTTCAGTTACTACCCCACTGCCCCAGGATGGTAAATGAACTGTAAAAATAGCCTGAAACCACTGCCACCTGCCCCCCTGCTACTGTCTATGGGTTAATATTTGTACTTCTCTTTGATGCAGCTGAGCCATGACTCAATTATAGTCCCATTTCTAGATCTCTGAATACCCAGCATCAAGGTCACTAATTATGCAAAAATCATTGCCCTGTGAACGTTTCTCTAACTGGAAAAATACATACGTTTTACCTGACTTATAGGAAAATAACAAAATGGTTTTAAGAAAATGGCTTGGAATGAAATCAGATTCAGAGTGACAGGCATAGCACAGACATAACTCAGATTTTAGGGCTTAGAAATGTAGAGCCAATAAGCATGGGAAACTGCTCCAACATAACACATTTACTATTTGCTTTTGGCAATGAATAATATTGGCATGCAGACAAAAGGGCATTTGGGGTCTATTATTTTATATCAGTTTTCCTCCCTTCCACTTAAATAACCATCTTCTTCTTATGCTTCATTATGTCTCTGCTTAAAGCAAATTGGCAGAAAGCAACCAAGCCTTCTTCCTTAAGAGAATGGACACCAACAGGCACATACATGTCACAGAAAGGTTGGGGGCAGGGCGAGTGGAGAGGCACAGACTGGAAGTCAAACATTATATATCACAAACAGACATATTAGCAAGTCCCAATCCACGCGGTTCTCTGTACTTTAAAGAGCACTTTCAAAGGTTTGGGAAAAATTAGCCACTAGTGTATAAAAAATAGCTTCTCCTCATTCTGAGGGTAGAGTCTTAACTGCACTGCCAAGCAACTAAGACAAAACTGGCTCCAAGCCACAAATATTTCCAAACTATGTTCTATTAGCAGAGTCCTTAACTGACCTCACTGAAAAACAATCTAGAATTTCCATTCTCAAAACGTAGAGAAAAACACTCTATAAGTCATACAGATCTACAGCACAGAAAAATAAATATATCCACGTGTACACAAAATGTTGCATATATTTTCAGTGGCTTTACAGATGCCCAAATCCCATTCCTAAGGGGTTGTTGGAATCTAAATTAAGTAAATCTACACTGTACCCTACATCACAAGGAACTTGATTATTTTCTCTCCATAAAACGTTCGGATCAGGGCTTCCCTGGTGGCACAGTGGTTAAGATTCCGCCTGCCAATGCAGGCAAAATGGGTTCAAGCCCTGGTCTGAGAAGATCCCACATGCCACGGAGCAACTAAGCCCACGCACCACAACTACTGAGCCTGTGCTCTAGAGCCCATGAGTCACAACTACTGAGCCCACGTGCCACAGCTACTGAAGCCTACATGCCTAGAGCCTGTGCTCTACAACAAGAGAAGCCACCGTAATGAGAAGCCTGTGCACCACAATGAAGAGTAGCCCCCGCTCGCTGCAACTAGAGAAAGTCCGCATGCAGCAACGAAGACCCAACGCAGACAAAAAGAAAGGAAGGAAGGAAGGAAGAGAGGGAGAGAGGGAGGGATGGAGGGAGGGAGGGAGGGAGGAAGGAAGTTTGGATTAAAAATATCAGGGAAGAAGCCAAGCCTCATCACAGCCTAATTTACTAAAAGTCAAGATTATCTAGGGTAGAGCAGTGAAGTAAGTACAGGGCAAGAAGATAAATGACACATGCTGAAGCTTTATTGAGGTCATAAATATTATGTGAACATGTAGCTGAATTCTGTATGTAGGGCATCATCATTCATGGAAGATGATTCATGCTATCAAATAGCCATGTGCTATGTGAACTGTTTTACTCTGAACACAATTGTGAGTCTAGAAAAGGGATTTTTCTATTAATAAATGACCTTTTCAACATTCACTATTAAGCCTTTCTGATTGCTAAAAAGGAGGTTATTCCCTTATTTGATTTAGATCACACTAGACTGGAAACTCATCGTAGTTTATCATTAATAATAATTACACATTAAACCTTGCCACTCTTTGGGCCTCCTATAATAGAATTTTAAGTTTTGCTAAACCATTGTGTAAAACTGTGACTCTATTGAAATTAAACTTACTCTGATATTTTTAAAAAGTAATCATTTAATTTCATTTTGGATAATTGGTACCAACAGTTTTCAGGGGTATATTGTACCAAATTTAGTACCTTACAGTCACATCAAAATTTTCAGACCACTTATCTGATTTCTGTTGTGAATTTAAACATGCTCCTACGACTTCCAACCTATGCTGCTGTTTGGAGATATACACTTCCTTGTTATAAAATAAATCTACAAACTAAGACCCTTAGGGAGAAAAATCACCAAACTGACAGCTAGAAAAATGTCTCTGCCCCTGTCCATCAAGAACCATTAGCAGACACCATCTGTAAGGGAGTCCCTGATTAGGGAACATTCCCAATTATGTTTTCAAAAACTCCAGTGGTATTGCCACACACAGGCCAACACTCCAGCACCATTAATCTTCATTCAGACTGTTAGGATGTTTGTCTAGGCTTGACCCAGACCAAGCACTATAGATAAATTAGCTAGAGTAAAGCTTCCATTTCTCACCACATGTCAAGGCAGGTGGAATATTCTGTCGAGCCCAGGAGGACATCTGGAGGTCTGTACCACAAGGTAACCACTTCATTGGAGTATGTGTGGCTAGGGACGGATTTTGCTCTTGCAAGACCTGTGGGTTACATGAAACATAAAGAAGTTTAATAGGCATTAATAAAACAAGGGAATTTAAATTTGAATGTTCACAGTTTTAAAAGGTCAAAGGTGATATTATAATACAGAATCACGAATGCAATGTCAAGGTTACTGGAAAGGTTGGGGAAAGCATTATTGTGGTCTACCTGTTTCAAATACATGCTAATAACCAATAAATCATTTATATTTCCTAATATAGCACCAAGAATCTAAAAAAAAAGTATCCCAGGAGAGTAAACAATTCATAAACTATTTGATACTATACAGAAGCTTGGAAATCTCCTGGACTTAACAAAGAATGTCTCATGGTACTTTAGTTCTGAGAGTTACAAATAAGTGTGATATGGAAAAGTCCCAAGGTCAAATACCTTTGAGAAAAGATGGTTTAAAAAGTAAAACAGGTTTCCGTAATGTGAGACTTCTCAGTGCCCTTAATTTTTCTAATGTGTACGGTGAATCTGAAAGATAAGAATATGACTCTTTTCTCAAAGGGTTTTTCCAAAACTTCTTTTGGTTTCAGGGTTCTGTCAAACACTCACTAAGAAATGCTTATTCGGGAGGTTCATTCGAAAACCACATAAAAAATAATTATAAAGGAACCGTTAAATAAATCTGGTATGTGGAAATGATGAGATACCATATAATAAATTAAATTGTTTTCTAAGAATGTTTAAAAATTGGGAAAGTGGTCACAATAAAATGTTAAGTGATAAATTACATGCAGTTTGACCTCACAACCATAAATATTTATGCACTGAAAAAAGACTGGTGGAAAATATATTTGAATAACCTTAGTGGTTAGTTCTGGAATACAAGATTATCTGTTTTTTTTTTTTTTTGCGGTACGCGGGCCTCTCACTGTTGTGGCCTCTCCCGTTGCGGAGCACAGGCTCTGGACGCGCAGGCTCAGCGGCTATGGCTCACGGGCCCAGCCGCTCCGCGGCATGTGGGATCTTCCCGGACCGGGGCACGAACCCGTGTCCCCTGCATCGGCAGGTGGACTCTCAACCACTGCACCACCAGGGAAGCCCTGGTTTTTTAATTTAATAAGTTTTTCTGAGTTTTTTCCAAGTTTTCTACAATTAATACATAATTCCTTTAAAAAACACAAAATCTATAGATACTATTTTTTTAAGAGAAAAAATGTGTGATAGCTTTCTATCTGAGTATGTTCATTATGACAAGTGTAAAGTATTATTTATCACTGTGATGCTCAAAGCGAATAAACATTTTTACAGTGAACCTACCATAACATATTTATTTTAATGTTTTGATTATTTAAATTTTTATGTAGTACTTAGGAACATAACTTTTCTCAGTTTATTAAACACTTGGTATTCCCTTTACTGTATTATATGTAAATGTTAAAATTAATAGAGCATCTGGTGAGAAGATGAATTTCTAATTAGTTCAACTATGGTTACAATAACTCAATTTTTCCTACCATGCAGCTTTTATAACAACACAATGGCATATTATAAATTGACTAATGTTTATAAGTATTCCATATTAAAATATACAGATTATACACACACAAACATACCTACACATGTACTGCCCCTAACTTTTCTGCACATGAATAGAATAACTATTTCTGATAACAGATTTCCATAGTAACCTCTACTCCTTTTCTCTGCAAGGTTTTATCCTACCTCAAAGCAGGCAAAACTGAACAACAGATAAAACAGTCAGGGTGGTAAAGTGTTTCCAGAGTTTAGTAATCTCATCAAAAAGTTTAGTTCCTCAAATGAGCATGTTTCTATACAGACTAAAGAGCTAATAAGCACAAGTCCTTAAGTAGGTTCTGACTCGTTCCATATGCTGTTGTCAAGGCAAATGGGATGCCAAAAACATTCAGGCTAGATTCCCTTGGTTTTGCCAAGTCCCTGTTGACAGGAAGCTAGGCCAGAGGGATAGGAGAATTTAAGAATATGAGATTTTCTTTGACAGCTCAGAAGACCAGACTGGTTACAGAAAATTGTGATACCCCCAGTATATATATATATTTTTTTTGCGGTATGTGGACCTCTCACTGCAGTGGCCTCTCCCGTTGCGGAGCACAGGCTCCGGACGCGCAGGCTCAGCGGCCATGGCTCACGGGCCCAGCCGCTCCATGGCACGTGGCATCTTCCCAGACCGGGGCACGAACCCGTGTCCCCTGCATCGGCAGGCAGACTCTCAACCACTGCGCCACCAGGGAAGCCCAGATACCCCCAGTTTTAAAGGGAGAACCAGACCTCAAAATTACCTAGAAATAGTATAAATCTAAATAATGATATGTGACTTCAGGTCAGTTATGCCCACTCTGAATATAAGTTTGTAAAACTGATTAAATATTTATGAAAAATATAAACAGAAAAAGCTCTTCATCTACATTATTTTTCTCCATCTCATGTTTCAGTCAAGGACTGCCCAAACTCCATTCACATGGGTCACACAGCTTCCCAAATCAACAATGAAAATGAGTTTTCAATATCTAACTCTTCAATGTGTTAAGACAGTTTCTTAAAGTGGTTTGCATGTAAATGTGTCATATTGAAGCATGTTATTATATTTTTAAGATATTCTTCTGTATCACTTGAGAAAAACTCTCACATCTCACTTTAATAGAGTCAATTAAAACAATCTTGTAGAGAGTGTCCTGTATATTGTTAAACAAAAGGTTTTTACCCCAAAAATATTTCTGTTCAGTTAAAAAGATAAATAAATGCCAAAACTTTTCAGGGAGGGAGCACATTATTAAAACAATGACTCAAAAGAAAAAAAAAGTACACCTTGAAGTAGAAATATACAACTGCATTTTTAAATAAATATATTTAGTAAAGATATTGCTATGTATTTATACAGTTCATGCATCAAAACACGCTCACTATGCAAAATTTATTAAACTGCATCCTCCGGCTGAAGGAAAACTGTAGGACAGGATTAATTAGCACAGCATGTGTGAAAGCTTTCTTTCTCTGTTCCTTGTCAGTTGCTATGGTTACACTACAGGAAGAAAGCTACAATACCTTCTAAAAAGGATGAAGTTCATGGGTTATTATCAAAACTTCTTATATTAATGTTCAGTTTGAATTAAGAGTCAAAAAGCAACGTGAAATGCTAACTAGATGAGTATAGGTTATTTATACACTGCTGCTTTGGCTGAGTGTGTACATATGAAAGGGTGCATGTTCCTTAGGGCACCTAAAATGGCTTGCCTAACAATTCAGAGTATCCAACTTGAAGATGTTACCACTTCTAACTAAGGAAAGACCCTAAGAGTGGAGCAAAAAATCCTATCATTCAAGCCCTCTTGCCAATTATTCAAAGTTGGACAACCTTGATTCTAGCTAGCATAGTAGAATCTTAGATATCCAGAAGAGTTAAGAAGCTTTACAGGTAAGCTCTTACCCAAGGAAAAAATTCCTTTTCATATCTCTATAAGATGGTCTAACTTCTGCTGCCACCCTGAGCCTGGTTCTACCCTCTGGCAGGGACACAAAGTAAATCATGTGACAGTTCTTCCAACATTTGCCTCCAGAAGCCCAGCCCTTCCGTGCCAAACAATGGAGATTCTTCAGACTTTATCTTAAAAGTTCTCTCAGTTGCAATGGATACAGCTGACCACTCCCATTCTTTTAAATTTACTCCCTTGACTTCTCAGTTATGGAAGAGATAATAGGAGTGACTTGGTCTGCTTCTGGAATCTTCCTCTATCTGCCCCATAACTGCTGGACTTGTCTAGAGTTATATATTTAAACCAGTGCTTTCTAAATGTATACACTCTGTGGGTAACTGTGGCTAATGCTATGTTTTAACTGTCATCCCTAGGTGACTTCTCTTAAGATTTTATCTCCAGCTCATACTTGTCTGTGGGCTTCAGATCTGGGTCTACCCAATTCCTCACTAGACATAGGGATGAGGATGTCCTACAGGCACTAACCACAAGTTACAACCACTAACCACTGGACCCCAACCACAAGTCTCTATGGCCAATTGCATCGTTAATACAGGGAATATGCTGTGAGTCCAGGGTCAAATGCAATTTACTAGTAAACTGTTATACGTTCCCCAAACAGTAAAATTTCTTTTAGCTGTACACTCATGTTCATTAGATTTCTATTCTATGCACATCTAATTATTCTTTCAAATTCTAATGCATCCTTTTTGCAGGTAGTAACATTGGTTAGAGACTTGAGTTATCCCTCTGACTCTATGGAGAAAATTACTAAAACTAGCATTGGGGTCCAAGAATACTAATTCCCATGTCTTTGCTTTGACTAAGGAATTGAGGAAGAACTGGCAACACTGACTTGTTTCTTTTGAATTAAGTGGAATAATGGCAAAAGGTAGATGGACTTGCAAAAGCCAACTAAAATACAATATAAAGGAATATCTCTCACCACTTCAGTCTTTCCAGAGAATGTGCCACTGTTCTGTGCTTGTCAGTGGTTTTGTATTTTATATTAGAGCAACTCGCACACGTCTCTCTCACCTTACCTCATTCCCCACACTGAATGATCAGAAAAAGAGTGTCTTGCTCTTAATCGCAAAATCAGTATTTCTAGGAAAGGGGCTCCTTTCTTCACAGCTTGATTCCACACAGACATGACATACTTGGGTAACAGTTTACCATTAGGCTGTCAGGCTGAAAAGGGGAAGACTTCTCTATTCTGTTAGCTAGTCCACGGAGTAAGGGCAGAGGAAGGCTTTTGTATTTCTTTCCCATTCCGCAGTCCTGAGAACTGGCCTGGAATTTATTTTAAACTGACACTTTTAATGGTGTCCTCTCCCTCCTAGAGGGTTTACATTAAGTATCTGATGATGTGCTAAAGCTATTTTTAAAAATCCATTATTGCTGCTCTTACAGTATATCAATAAACAACCATCAATCAAAACAAAACAAAACAGCATTTTCTTCTGGTGTTGTCCAGAGTTTTGGCTTTAACCTTTTGCCTCTGCACTTGACAAGTTTTCCTGGAGGATCTGATTTACTCCCATGTGTTCAGTTACTATCTGTCTGCTGAAGATCCCAAATATGTATCTCTACTATCAATCTTCCCCTAAAACTTTAGATTTCTAAATAAAAAATGTCAACTTAGATCCTCCATATATATCTTTAAGATTTTTATTGTCCCCAATTTTCCAACCATTACTACCCCCTCCAGTGTTCTATAACTCACCACTAAACATCACCATCCATCCATTCACCGAAGCCGGAAGTCTTGTTTCATTATAGGCTACTTTTGAAACAGGAGGGAAGGGGGCAGGGCACAACCTTTAAAAGAATGACATAGCCCGAGGACAGACATAAACTGATTAGAACCAAGTAGGTCCAAGATGGCGGACTTCCACTAGACCTCGAGCCTCAGTATACGCTGACTGTAACACATCAGCAAGCTAAATGACACACCCACAGGTGCCATGACAGTTCCAAGGCTGACTCTAAAAGTCAAAGAGTGGGTAGTGGCCCAGTTCCTGGAAATTCCCACCGCTTCCCCAAAATAGCTGGAATACTCTCCCCACTCATTAGCCTATGAAATTACCCACCCCAATAAAAACTGACAACCCCATACCCTGGGCCGCTCTCCCCTTCTGAGATGGACCATACTCTGTGAGGTGTGTTTCTCTCTAAATAAATCTACTTCCTACCTATCAACTTTGTCTCTCACTGACTTCTCTCTGCGATGCGAGATCAAGAACCTGAACTTCATTAAGTCCTGAGACCAGGTGTGTGACCTCAGTTGGAAGAGCGTGGGTTCAAGTCCCAATCTGAGTTGCACAGTTTCACTTCCACTTAAAAAATTTAAAAATTCAATGGATTTTACTTTATAATTGCTCTCTTTTCTTCCTTCTCCTTAGGTCCTCATCATCATCTCTTGCTAGAGTATTACACTAGCCTCAGGTCTGTCCATGGCAAATAGTTATCAACTTCGAAATACATCCTAGACAATAAATGACCTACATTTACTGAGATTAATTTTACTGAAAATTAAAGTTTAACTGGAACACTCTTCAGTGTGAATAATAAAAGACTTGAATGCCCAATCTTCCCCTATAAGCATCCTCCAAACCTCTTGCCCCATATTTGCCATAAAAGAAAGCAGGAAATGTGAGCATTTTAGGAACAGGCCTATGTTTTTTATACACTTAATATCACATGGTGTTTCTTTTTTTTTTTTTTTTTTTTTTTTTTTTTTGCGGTACGCGGGCTTCTCACTGCTGTGGCCTCTCCCGTTGTGGAGCACAGGCTCTGGACACGCAGGCTGAACGGCCATGGCTCACAGGCCCAGCCGCTCGGCGGCATGTGGGATCCTCCCGGACCGGGGCACGAACCCGTGTCCCCTGCATCGGCAGGCGGACTCTCAACCACTGCGCCACCAGGGAAGCCCTCACATGGTGTTTCTTAAAGTGGAAAAAAAGTTTTGAGATAACAATTATAATCTCCTTTTCTTTCCTTTAAATGAAACATCTTTGTTTTTTTTTTTTTTTCTGTCCAGATTTCTACTTTAACAGAAGCTACTCTTTACAGGATACAAAAATCCCTTTCAAATGTTATGACTGGCATTTGTCAGAATCTTTCAACTGAATAAGAGTAACCTCTGAAAACAAACTCTAATTAAAATGAAATTAAGTCCAGAAGACATTAAAACATGTTAAGGCAATATTTTATTTTGTTCTGATTATATATATATATATATATTTTTTTTTTTTTTCTTTTTTTTTTTTTGCGGTACGTGGGCCTCTCCCTGCTGTGGCCTCTCCCGTTGCGGAGCACAGGCTCCGGACGTGCAGGCTCAGCAGCCATGGCTCACGGGCCCAGCCGCTCCGTGGCATGTGGGATCTTCCCGGACCGGGGCACGAACCCCTGTCCCCTGCATCGGCAGGCGGACTCTCAACCACTGCGCCACCAGGGAAGCCCTGAATTTTTTAAGTTAATAAATTATGCCTAACTTCTGTCTATCCTCAAGGGCACTTCTTTTATATCTTTCATTTGAAATAACAGAAATGATCATAATATTTTAATAAAGACATTCTAAACAAGAAAGGAAATTTTCAAAGAATTAAATTTTTTATATAGAAAGACTTTATTTTCTATTTTGCATAGAAGATAAAAACAATATATTCCTCTGGGAAATACTGCTTTACATGAAATTAATAGGAGTGGTGGTAAGACCAATTAGTCAGAGTTCTTTGGCTGCCTACCATATAAGAAACATGCTTTTGCTACCACAGCAGTAGTCTGCATATCAGAAGACTTGTGATAAGAAAAAAAACAAAATGCCTGACAGTCAGACACAACGAGTTAGTTGTGTCTCCTTGATTAAGTCACTTAAGCTCTCTTGCTTATGTGTACAATAAGGGGGCTGAGATCAGAGTCATCAAACTACGGCCTATGAGCTGGCTACCTGTCTTTGTAAATAAATTTTGCTGGAACACAGCTACGTCTGTTCTTTCACGTATTGTCTATGGCTGCTCTTGTGCTCTGCAGCAGAGTTGAGTAAGTACAACATGTAAAGCTACAAAATATAGTATTTGACCTTTAAGAAAAAGTTTGTTGACCCATTGGCAGACTAAGGAAACTTTAAAGTCCATCTGGGTACTAAAACTCAGTGATCCTAAGAAAATATTACTAAGAACCTTGTTCATTAAATGTATGAAGGTCATATATGCTCAAGTTCTTAAAAAGCCCTTTTAAGTAAGTAATTCCACCTCACTGATCCCATCACATCGCATCTGCATTAGCAGAAAAATGCAAAATCATTTTCAAGAGCGTATACATGAATATATCATCATTTTCACAGTTCACTGGTTTACATTTAATTTTCTAGTTTCTGCTTCTCAGTTAATGAAACTCATAGTTATTATTCCAATGCTAGATGACAACAAAATATAGAAAATGAATTTCATAACCTGACTAAATTGGCAATTTTGATGAATTTCCATATCCATGATGATTTGTTTCCAGTTTTGAAAAATTAAAGGTAAAACATACTAAATTCATCATAAGAATCTAAGTTTTAAATCAAGACATAATACTCAGAACTTTTAGGCCATTTGCTTATAAATATGTATTTATATACCAAAAATATTATGAGCATGCATTTGTATATGTTAAAGAGAGATTATTTATTGAACAACTGTAACTATAATTAGGTCAAATAAACTAAGAATAATTACGATTTTATGCCAGAGGTATGCTTTGTGCTTAATATGAAAGAAGCCAATGTATAAAGATGAAATTATCATACATACATAACATTCGAAATAACAACCTATGCTCATTAATTTTTTTAGCTTTGAAGAAAAATAATAAATCAGAGTGAGTGTTCCTCTTGGAGACTTTATGAGAAAATCATTCCCATTTCCTTCCTAAACCACCTAAAATTTTGTAAAAAGGAGGGGGGACAATACCCTTACCTAGTCTTACCATAGGTAATATAAAAATATGAGAATCTGTAGATAATATGCTAGTGATTGTAATAGAGGCAAACTTGATGAGAAATTCCTGAGTAGTTACAATCTGTTGGGTATTCTGAGGGTTTTAAGGTGTGATGTCATTTAATCATTGAAATAACCTAGAAGGTAATATAATTATTAGTATCCCAATTATACAGACAGGAAACTAATTTACCCCTTGGTCGACAGTAATAAGTGGCTATGCCCGGATGTGAATGCAGCCAGTGTCACCGCCTCCCCAGAAAGACTGGGCATCTGGGAACAAACATGCTCCTGGGCTCCAGATGGGCAGTGGCACAGACTGAGTGGGTCCAAACCCCAGAGCGGTGACAGGTCAGTCTGTGAGAGAGGGAGAGGGATGGGGTGAGGACAGGGGACAGAGGAAAGAGAAGTGGGGCGAAAACACAGCTGGTTTTACTGAAAGGAGGTTCCAAAAGAATAAGTAAACTCAAGTGAAAATGACTGACGTTGTCTAGAGGGTCTCATAGAACATTCAGACCAAAAGCCCTCAAGGAAAAGAGAAGTTTGATAAGAGAAATGCTCAGGAACCTTCAAATTAGGGTTTGGTTGCTTAAATACTAACAGTTCTTATCAGCTGCTTTGTTTGTCTGTTTTAAAGTGGAAGTTGGCAGAAAGCAGTAGCCCCAGAAACGGAGTAGTTAGCCAGAAGGCTGCGGTAACTTGGAGAGTAACCGCTAGGAATTCGATTGTTTTTTGGGGGGATGCTCTTTATCTTACAGGACCCCAAAGGCTCATTGTTTTTTTCCAGAAACCCCAAACTTGGGTGTGGTTAAAGCTAATCTGAAGGATATGCTCTTCTGAGGTGTCCTAACTGAAGTGAATTTTTAAAATATTCCATGAGATGAAAATAGGCAGCTATGCTCAAACTTGAACTAAGAGGTTTTTATGTTTTTATAAGGGTAAATGTCCAACTAAATCAGTTCAAATTAATGAGGGAATCATTGAGCCAATTCAAGGGAAAAAAAAGGTTTAGGTCATGCTAAGTCATTATGATATTTTAAAAATTTTATGGTTGTTGCCCAATTTTTGTGAATTATTTTCTCCCATGCTTTCACTTTTTTTCTTTTCTCTTTTCATACTATTTGAACAGAGGTCAAGTTATAGTTTGGGGTCTCAACACTGTACTCAGTACAGGATTTCAGACATCATAATGAGAAGAAAATGCCTACTAAAAGACATGAACATTATTTTGATGATTTTTAAACTTTATTTGGATGATTTTAAAACATGTTTTATGACATCTGGTGACAATCTTGGTTGTCCTAATACTGGAGTTGGGCATTACTAACATATAAATAAACTTTAAATCTCCAAAAGGAGATATATTGAGCATCTGGGGAATATTTTCAAAGATACATTAATTCCATGAAACAAACATATATCACAATCACTGCAGAGATGAGTCATATAGCTTTTGTGCTGGAAAGAATCTAAGATAGTCTGTCTTCTATATTATCATTTTTTATAAGGAAGTTGAGGTCCACAGTTGTATCCATCCTGTCTCTACTGTTTCAAATCCATTCCCTTCTTTTTGTGCTCACTGCACTGTCATTTTAGGCCTTCATACTTATTCTTCTGGGTCTTGAATCTTAGAAAGAGCTCCTCACTGGTTTCCCAGCTGCCACGTTTGCCCTTCCTATTCCTTCTCCATAGTCTGAGGAAGAGACAGTTCCCTGTAGTGTGTAAGAGCTTCCTCTGTGTGCTCATGTGGGACCACCACTTACAAGCTGTGTGATTTGGGGCAAGTGATTAACCTAGCTGACTTTTAGTTGCTTCATGTGTGAAATGCATGTGGTAACTTTGCTGGATATTCTCTATTTGCCTCTCCTGATGCATTCTTTTTTTTTTTTTTTTTTTTTTTTTGCAGTACACAGGCCTCTCATTGTTGTAGCCTCTCCCGTTGTGGAGCACAGGCTCCGGACGCGCAGGCTCAGCAGCCATGGCTCACGGGTCCAGCCGCTCCGCAGCATGTGGGATCTTCCCGGACTGGGGCACGAACCCGTGTCCCCTGCATCGGCAGGTGGACTCTCAACCAATGCGCCACCAGGGAAGCCCTCCTGATGCAGCCTTGACTCTTCCTCCTTCCTGTTCTCTGCTGACCTTAATGAGCTTGTAATTACAGAGTTGTTGGTCCCCTGGCCTCAAGTGCAGTTTGGCCAGTGGGAGGCACAAGGACCAAAAATCAGAGGGAAGGAAAAAAGTGAGGTTGGTGTACATTTTTACCCTTGGCTCCTTCCCAGCTGGACAGGAAAATGGCTGTGGCTAAGTACTCCCTTGGAAGGCTACCACTCTTTCTTTTTCTTTTTTTTGGCCACGCTGTGCAGCAAGTGGGTGGGATCTTAGTTCCCTGACCAGGGATGGAACCCACGCCCCTGCAGTGGGAGCGCCGAGTCTTAGCCATTGGACTGCCAGGGAAGTCCCGGAAGGCTACCACTCTTGCTCAGTGGGTTCCAGAATCTATTTCTCTCATAATCCTGCAGAGCAGAATGGTAAAGGCTCCCCACTACTGCTAGCCTGGAGGGGTTTTACATCTTTAAACCTGCCCACAGTTTCATAAATAGTCCCTTCAACCAACTCTCCTCTATCACCCTGTTTGAGTTGCCCTTTGTTTTCTTCTAGGATCCCTGATACAATGACCACACCTGACTCCTAGAGCAATTGTGTGATTAAATGAGAAATGCATGGAAAGTGATGAATAGTGCACTTGGCCTATAATAACACAGTACATATTGGCTATTATCATTAACTAAAACACCACCTGATCAGGTCACTCCTCTGCTATAGAGCTTAATGGATCCTCTGGGCTTTATTCTGAAAGTCCAAACTCTGAGAAATAACTTCCCCTGCTATTATTACCCCAGCCTTTTTTCTTCCCCTTCCTTTCTATGCTCTGTTATAGAACAGAACATAGGCAACTGTTACCTGCCTATCAAATTACCTGTAATTATCTGATTTCAAGTCAGTTTCTTTGCACAACAGGTCTCATTCCTTGGAATGCCTTACTCAGCTGATGCCTACATGTCCTTCATACCTATACTGTGGCCAAGTCCTCCAGAAGCTTCCCTGACTTGCCCTCCCTCCCTGGTCCAGGCAGTGAGCCTTCCTCTGTTCTCTGAATGACAGCAGCCCTGAGTGTGCATGGACATCCCAAGTCATTCATTTACATATCAGCCCCCCAGACCCCCCGCCCTACATAAGACTGTAGTTTCCCTGAAAGAGGACCATGCATCATTCACCTTGGTAGCTCCAGCTCCTGGCAGGGCGTCAGCCCACAGTGAGTCTATTGTTGGACTGACATAGAGAAAGAGAACAGCACCTATCATGAACCCCTGAGACAGTGTTCCCATAGCAGATGGTACGTGTTTGTCATCCTGGCCAACAGGGTGAATAACCAAACCCACCTCATCCAGAGCACCTCTACTTTTACCTATGTTATAGCTTGGGACTTTGTGTCAGATTTCAACAGAAAAATCTGTTCCTGGGTTTAAAAATTTTTTAAACCTAATGCAAGCAAGATTAAATTACCTAAAAGCTCATGATTTTTTTTTTTTTTTTTTTGCCACAGCATGCAGGATCATAGTTCTCCAACCAGGGATCAAACCCGTGCCCCCTGCAGTGGAAGTGTGGAGTCTTAACCACTGTACTGCCAAGGGAAGTCCCCTGATTCTTTTTTTTTTTGGTAAGAAGTAAACCCAATATATATATACATAGTGCTTTAATCTCTTTATGATGTTCATAAATATGTTAAATAAAAATATAATATCATACCATAAGACTATTAATATACAAGCTACTGGTTCTTAATATAAGTGATGAACTTATTTTCCTAACAAACTCCATGATGTCTCAAACTTTATCTAATGTGATATTTAAAATTTAGATGGGGATTTCCCTGGTGGTCCAGTGGTAAAGAATCCGCCTTACAATGCAGGAAACGCTGGTTCAATCCCTGGTCAGGGAATTAAGATCCCACATGCCGCAGGGCAACTAAGCCTGTGTGCCACAACTACTGAGCTTGTGCGTCTCAATTAGAGCCCGCGTGCTGCAAACTACAGAGCCCATGCCCCCTGGAGCCTGCACACCACAACCAGAGAAGAGAAAACCCACACACCACAACTAGAGAGAAGCCCACGCACCACAAGGAAGAGTCTGTGCACCACAACAAAAAGATCCCGTGTGCCTCAACGAAGATCCCGCATGCTGCCACTAAGACCCCACGCAGCCAAAAATAAATAATCTTTAAAAAAAATTCAGATGAATGAAACCTCAAGAATTAATCAATCTCTCCTCCAAATTTTTATATCACATCTCATTCTCTATTCAACTCATTTGGCAGTAAGTACATAAAACTGTTTTATTCATCTGTTTATCTCTGTTTACCTCTCCATCTATATTATAAGCTCCCTATGAGCAATGATCATTTCTTATGATTGTCTCATTTCTTACCATCACGTCCCACCCCTTCTGCATCCCAAAATAACAGTCTTTTGTAAAACGTAGGACTTAGACAAGACTGTCTAAAGCACATTCGGACAGGAGATCAATTTGCCTCTACTTACTGGAATCCCTGCCTATGAACTGACGTGCTTATATGTGTGAAACCAGCTTAGATCCCAACTACAACAATAGCAGGTGTCTCTTATTCTGCATGGCACCTTAGCTGCCTCTCAAAGAGTTAACTTAAGCATAGAAAGAGGTGTGCCCAGACCTGAGAGTTTCTTATAAAAAACCTTGATGAGCAGAAGTACAAATACACTCATTTCAAAGCTTCCAGCTGTTTAGTTTTACTGATAGGAAGAGACCTGAATTTACCTTAGCTGCTGACTGTTCCTTTATTCTAAGAAAAGCAACTTAATGGCAACTTCTGTTATATAAATGTAAAGCAAGCCCCTACCCACTGTTCTGGAGCAGGCTGTGAAATTAACTTGCATCTGGATGCTTCAAGCAGACCAAAGGGTTTAATGTAAACTGGGTGCCTGTTTTGGCAGAGCTAATAGGTTTCTGCGGCTCTGCAGTTTATTTGAGGGAGATGTTTGCTGCCTCAAGGAACACAAAGACAATGTACCAATGCCTCTCCCAGTTCCTGATCAGAGATTTTCAGGAACCCAAAGGACTGAAGAAAGGGTAGGTGGTGAGAGCTATTCTTCACCCTAAAAAGCACAGGACCAATTAAGCCCAACTTAATAACATTTAAGTCTAAATCCTACTGAGATTACTGATACTGGACTGTTGGTTGTGTTTTGGTGTAAATATTAAGTGCTATGATTGTTTATTGGGGCTGCAGGTCAGAGCACCCAGTCCTGTGGCTAGGGGATGCAAGGGGGACCCCAAGATCTGAAATTAGACCTCTCAGGAGACTTAGATTCTCACAAGGAGGGAAATTCCTCTTTCTGAAGCCTTAGGGCCTGAATTCCAGGTAGCATCACTGGGGTACACTCACTTCGGGGAGAGGAAAGCCAGTCCTAGGCAGAGAGAGGGACGAGCAAGAGATAAACAGAGAGAAAACCCTCTCTCCAATGCTAAGCAGGGGTCTCTAGGTTCTAAGCCAACCACTTTGAACAGAAGTGAGTAGTACCACTACCTTGCCCTTCCCCAAATTCTCCACTTTCATAATTGTTGTTGGAAGTGATACCCTGATGGTGGCTGCCTTGTAGCAGTCTAAGGGAAGGGCCTGTTTTGCCCTTGAGCAGATGGCAAAGGAGACCAGAATGGCTGTGGCAGTGCCAGTCACCAGGGAGGAGCCAGCTGTGCCAGAGGCCATCATAAGAGGCACTTTTACATGGTGGTATTGAGAGGAAGAGCAGAGGGCAGGAACATGAGGCACTGGTTTCTGACACGACAGGACAAGACCTGGAGGGCATGGGCAAATAACCAGGGCCCACAGTGAGGAGCTCTGATGACCTGTGGGCATCCCTGCAAAGGGAGCAAGCCATCAAAAAATCTTGGTGAAGTATTACAGGCAGAAGGCACAGCAAGTGCCCGCATTCTGAGGCAGGAGGGGGCCTGGCACATGGCAAATATGATGAGGAGGCCCTGTGTGTGGAGGGCAGTACACCCAGCATGTGCTTTGGTGCACCCACGCTTCCTGAACCCTCTCCCCATGCCTCCTCTGCCACTTCCCACATGGAATTCTAATTCCAACCCATCCTCAAATTCTTCCCTGATCCCCAAGATCAGAAGTCATTCCACCCTGCTGTGTGGATTTCCACAAGATTCTGCCGCACTTCTGATCTGTCACCCAGCACTTTACCTTGAAGCATCACAGTCACTGGAGAGTGATACTACCTTATTTAAGACAGGGACCACGTCTGATTCTTGAAAGTCCCCATGACCGGCCTAGACAGGGCCCAGCCTAGACAGGATGAGTAATATGTTCACCAAGCTGGCTGGCTGGACTGAACTTGGAAGTCACTGGGTGTGTTTCAGAAGTTTCAGAAAGTGATCAATGGCACCTTTATCCTGTATTTATACACAGAAAAGACTTATGTGCATGGATACCTATTGTGACATTGTTTATAGCAAAAGACCAAAAATAACCACAAATTCCAGGAGGAAAATAGCTAAATAAATTATGGTACAGCTTCAAAATGCAGCCGATGAGGCCATTAAATCTGTATGTACTAATATGGAACCAACTATAATATACTGCTAAGGGAAAAGGCAAAATAAAGAACAGTGGGCATGATATATACTATTTGCATAAAAAGAAACATGCTTATACATGCATATTATGTCTCTGAAAAGAGACAAAAGAAACAGGCCAAGGTGACCTGTCTGTGGGAAAACAAACAAGGAAACAGGAAGAAGGAGGATACAATTTTCACTATACTCCCATTTTGTAGTCTTGGAAATATCTATTACTGTTGTGCGCATGTTACCTACTCAATAAAAATACTTGTTTTTAAAAGAGAGAAAAGGGGTCAAATAAGCCCTAACCCAGTCCTGTGCAGTCTCAGCACCCCCTCCCCCTTTTCCGCCTCCGCTGTAAGAATTCAGCGTATGTATTCTTTATACTTTATAGTGTGGGTCCTAAAATAGTCATGGTTTGTAAACGACAGGCTTTCCTGGTGCAGGGAACCTGATGGCTGGTGCAGTGAGTTAATGACTGGGTAGAGCAGGCTGAAATAAACGATTATTTAAATATTCTCACCACTATAACCAAGTTGCCTTCTAAAGCCCTCGCTTGTCTGCATAATAACCAGTTTAGCTACTAAGACAGAGGATAAGCTTGCATGAGTAATCTGAATCATCAGGCAGTTCTGAAGTTAAAAACAAAAAATCTTCCTTGAAGGGAAACATGCTTCTGCAAGTATAATACTTAGAACAGAGTTCCCTCAGATGAAAGTGTCAAGACTGCCCAAGCAGTTAGGATTTTATTTTAAATTTTTACAATTCATACAATAAAGGCTTCATTTCTATATCCAATGTAACCACATGAAGGCATGATGCTCTAAATAACTAAGAACTAATGGAGGTAAGACTATCAGGTAGATTTTGAGAAGTTCGAACTCAGAATCAGCAGCCTGACAATCTATTTATCCTCACTTGTCAGCAAACATCACACATGCTGAATTTGAGAGGACCAAGAGTGTTCCCAGAAGACTGCCATGGTTTTAAAAGAGCTGTCAGCAATAAAATGTAAACTCATCTTGTGCTATACTAGACAACTGTCTTATCCTTTAAGAATTAAAGACAGAAACCTAACATCTGAAGCACATGTCCTTTTTAGAATCTGTTAAATATACTTTAAATATCCCCATCTTGTCAGTCCAAATAACTTGTTCTTCAAGGCATTTATCTTCACCAGAGAAGCTTTATTTGAAATCCTACAATGTAACTGAAGGCATTTTAAATTTAGAAACTTTCTTCAAACCAAATGTGAGTTCCGGAATCATGAATTCCTCTCTATTTTGCTATCCATTCTTTTATTGATCCTACTCATTCCTTCATTAAACAGTTCATTAAAGGAGCACAAAGGGGTAACTATACTTGAAATATATGTCTGGTGGTTAAGTAAAATTTAGGACATGTATGGATTGATTCATATTTGAAATGATTGTGTACTGAAATCCAAAAGTATTTCAAATCCAAGAGTATGAGACAATACCTCATGGGCACTAAATGACTCTAAATGTATTAACATGTCATTAAAGATGAGACTACATCAAATGTTATGAACAAATGCAGTATATATTTCTAAAAATAAATTTCAAGGGAATTAATCTTCAAAACAACAAAAAAAAAGCCCCATAGACTTTAAAAAAACATATCCTTTACACTATATCATTTTCTATAAACTTGTTTTTTTGTCTTAAAAAATGGCAATTTGGGCTTCCCTGGTGGCGCAGTGGTTGAGAGTCCGCCTGCCGATGCAGGGGACACGGGTTCGTGCCCCGGTGCGGGAAGATCCCACATGCCGTGGAGTGGCTGGGCCCATGAGCCATGGCCAGTGAGTCTGCGTGTCCGGAGCCTGTGCTCCGCAATGGGAGAGGCCACAGCAGTGAGAGGCCAGCGTACCACAAAAAAAAAAAAAAAAAAGGCAACTTTACACATTTCTCACTTTTAAGTAAAAAGGTAAGCCATCTTATGTAACACTTTTTTCCCAAAGCACTTTTTCCTGTTAACATCCAGTTTTTGCAATGTTTCTATCATGAAGTCACAAATGACTATTTTCTATTACAAATTACTGACTTTACCTATGAGTTCCTATGATAAGCCCATTCTTCCTCAATGTGTGAATTAGCAAATTTGGGCTGATTTTTTTTACAATATTACTAGGTTTTAACTTAAAAATGGTTTGGTAAAGACAACATAACATTATAAAGTTGGATTTCTTAGGAAAGAAAAGATACATATGACAAAGGCCATATGTTCAGAGGTTAAAACTCCAACATGCAGAAGTGCTCTAATCACAGCCCAGTCTGTAGGTATGCTCAATTAGCCCAAAGTGTTCTTCTTCCATGATAAGCTCTCAAACCCTCAGGATTTATTTAGTAAGACTCTTCAAATGGGTATGAAACACTCACAAAACACAGGTAGATTATTCATTAAAAAACAAACAAATAACTATGCCATTTAGAGCAGCAATATTACAAGAGAATACAACATGACATATGTCAACAATTGTAAAACTTTTGTAGGTTAGTGCCATGATTTAGGATCTACAATTTACGTTTCAGTTTTTGGTACTAATACTAATTTTAACAACTCTTTTTTCATTAACTCTTTGTTACTACACACAAAGTTGGACAACATTAATTTATTCTAATTACACTTGGCAGGTTTTTGGAATAACACATATCTTGGACATTTTCAGAAATAATAACTTCTAAAAGACAAGTGTGCTAAATTAAAATGCTAACAATTATTTTATTAACTAATGTATTCCTTTGAAAATGTTTTTTACCAGCTCATTGGTTATATTAATAAGAAAAACTGAATTTCAAAAGGTCTAGAGCATGGGTTGGCAAATTACATCTCATGGACCAAATCCGGCCCCACCCATTTGTTGAAATAGTGTCTGTAGCTGCTTTTTCACTAAAACAATAGATTTGTGTAGTTGTGACAGAGACTTCATGGCCAAAAATATTTATTATCTGTCCTTTTAAAGAAAGTTTGAGATCCCTGGTCTAGAATATCTCATAAGACAGAAATTTTGTTTTCCAAGCAGTGTTCTATTATTTGGGGTCCCACTCTTCCAGGCTGACTAAGGTCTGAAAAAAATTTAAAAATAATAGTAAGAAAAATAATATTTACTTGACTGCTATAGCAAGGGGACTTTCTGAGGTGATGAAAGTGCTCTAAAACTTGATTGGGGGGATGGTTTTACCATTATATACCTTTATCAAACTCATCAAATTGTAATTGGTAAATTTCATTTTACATAAAATACTGTGCAACAAACAAAAACACTAAAAGATAACATTTGAAGTAAATTCACCTCATTGTCATAGTTGGATAAAATATTAAAACTGAAAGGTATTAGAAGATCATAAAAAGGAAATCAGCTAATGATTTGATTTTGTGATTTCTGATAGGAATGTTTCTACAGTTTATGATATGAATTACTAAACACAAAACAATGTAGAATTATGAAAACTTATTCTTAACTATTATTTATAATGCCCTATAGTTTGAATTATTAAAAATACTTTAATTTAGATACCAGACTCAACATGAGTATTCATCCATGTACCAGAAAGTAGATAAGGGAGTGGTAATTATTTTGTGATGAAGACTATTTTCTTCCTGAGGACACCCAAGCTAAAGTTTCAGAACTGAAGGGTTTAAAGAATTATTTAGCTTGAGATACACATTCAAAATTAAAATAATGACCATTTAACAAGACTGAACAAATCTATTATCTATTAAGAGAATCTAATGACTACGGTGAACTCAAAGGAAAAAAAGAGAGAAAAAGCATTAATAATAGGAGACCATCCAGGTTAACTGTACAAAAGTTTTCATTAAAAATCTGAGTAGTATGCTTTATGTATATGGATGCATAAGGTAGCAAAGGACCTATTTGTGTTGGAATACAACATTACTGAATTTCAATATAAAGCTTGTGACCATTTTAATGGAAAAACATTTGTCCATTTGTCTACTACATTTCTGATATGTCACATAAATCTCCACGTTACCAAAAACATCATTTTGGACAACTAATAAACTGGTGATTGTTGAGAAAATTCAACAAATTAATAAAATCATATGCCCTTAAAAAGTAATGTATGTGCCATTAAAAATTAAAGCAATTTATCTTTTTTAAGAAAAATATGTCATTATGTAAGTGTACAAGAAAAGCATTGAGCTATGTTAACAGGGGCCATATTATCGAAAAATGATGTTAGATAATGTTTCTCTTCTTCTTTAAAGCAGTCCATAATGTCTATTTTAAAATGAAGAACATATATGACTTACAGCTATAAAAGTTAATACACAGGGGCTTCCCTGGTGGCGCAGTGGTTGAGAATCCGCCTGCCGGTGCAGGGGACACGGGTTCGATCCCTGGTCCGGGAAGATCCCACATACCGCGGAGCAGCTAAGCCCATGCGCCACAACTACTGAGCCTGTGCTCTAGAGCCCGCAAGCCACAACTACTGAAGCCCGCACGCCCAGAGGCCATGCTCCACAATGAGAGAGGCCACCGCAATGAGAAGCCCGCTCACTGCAACCAAGAGTAGCCCCGCTCTCCCCAACTAGAGAAAGCCTGCGCGCAGCAACGAAGACCCAATGCAGCCAAAAATAAATAAATTTATTTAAAAAAAAGTTAATACACAAACTCAAAATACATGGGCTTCCCTGGTAGCACAGTGGTTAAGCATCTGCCTGCCAATGCAAGGGACATGGGTTCGAGCCCTGGTCCGGGAAGATCCCACATGCTATGGAGCAACTAAGCGCGTGCACCACAACTACTGGGCCTGCACTCTAGAGCCCGCAAGCCACAACTACCGTGCCCGCGCACCTAGAGCCCGCGCTCCACAACAAGAGAAGCCACTGCAATGAGAAGCCCGCGCACTGCAAAGAAGAGCAGCCCCCACTCACCGCAACTACAGAAAACCCGCGCGCAGCAACGAAGACCCAACACAGCCAAAAATAAATAAATTTATTTTAAAAAATCAAAATATAAAAAAATCTTGCTATGTTAGTGATTAAAAATAGAATCCATGTTATCAGTGATACAACTGCTACTATGTGAAGATATGCATGCATGTCATCAAAGAATTGAAGGTATTTAGAAAATTTTAAAATAGCTACTGTGACTAGGTTTACAAGTTTATGATTTTAGATTTGTTTCCTTTGGCATTGTTACCTTATTCTCAATGTTCAGAACAACAAATATAGAGAGGGAAAGAGGGAAAGGATTGCGCATTCTCTTTTGGTGCAGTTAAAGATTTGCCTTGAATTTACTTTTAAAAATGAGACTTTCTACAAGCATTAGAAGTTCTTTGTTCTTTTTCCTTATTTCCTAGTTACAGTCATTAGAATGATTACACTAAGAAAAGCAATAAAATCTCCACTCTAGATAAGGCTGGTAGTCAATTCTATATATGTTGGGTTTACATTTTCATGGGCAAAGCAGTTTACTTTGAAGTTGACAAAGGTATTTATAAGATAATGACCACAAATTGTACATAGATGATAGAGAATAGAGTAAACCTACTTAGAAGAACAGTTTTTAAGGGACATTAAAAAATATTAAAACTGGGAATTTAAAGCTTAAAGATCATTAAATCCAGTCTTACTTTTTTTAATTTTCAGAAAACAAAACTGCCTGTTTAAATGACTAGTCCAAGGTCAAACGTCTAGTTAGTAAAAATGTTGGAACAAGCACTTGGACTTCTCACTCCTGCTACCATGTTCTTTTTATTAAATTTCACTGCTTAATGAGCAGAGCTGCCATCTCTGCCTAAGGGAGGGCTTCCAGAGAAGACATAGGTGTCGTAGTTTTTCACCCTCAGCCTTTGCTGTGGGCTTGGCTGCTACTCTTCTAGCCCAGAGGGCTGGGAAACCAGACCAGGACTTACTCTCGCAGCTTGGCCCTCCCCCGATCTGTCAGGTGGCTCTGCGTGGCAAACTGAAGGTTGCAGGCAACTGGCTCATTGCCCTGCCACACTCCCAGGGGCCTATCTGTGCAGGGATGGGGCCTGGCCCAGGCCCTGGCTGACTGGCAGCAGGTTCTAGCTGACAGGAGCCAGAGAAACGAGTGTGCTGCAGCCCGGGAGGCCTCCGGGCCCTGGTACCAAGTGCCTTTCCAGATACATGTGACTGAAGGTGAAACCTGGAGACCAAAACTGGAGAGGCAGAAGTGGATGGAAACAAGTCTGCCTAGAACAGCCTGCAGGCTAAAGAAGAATAAAGCAAGTGGACCATCAGATCAGCAGCTGTTTCAGCACCATTTTGGAAAGCGGCCTGGGATAAATAAATAATAAAACGTATAACCAAAGAGTTGCCATCTGCTGCTGTTGCCACCACTTAACTGACATTTAATCCACTCTCTGACTTTGTTGCCCATATGTCCACCATCATCTCTGCCCGTGGCTAAACAGTCAAAGCTCTGTCCTTTGTCATGGTACTTGTAGAGGGACTGTAAATATTACCATTATATAAACCTACTTACCTTTACTTATATTGACCCCTGTCCCTGTCCTTGTCTCAGAAACCTCATAAAATCCTACTCATGCTTTGAAAAGACTTCTTTACGTTGTCCCCTCTAAGTCTCCCAAGCAAAAACTTTGGCACCCTTTTCTGCCCTCCCATTCTGTATAGAGAAGTCACCTATTGGAAAATATTATAATTAGTGGCATAAATTGTCTATTTTCTCAGTGAGCTGCTTGAGAACAATCTACAGACCTATTGTTTACTTAACTTCCTAATCTTCTATTTTGGTTTCTGGAAAAAGGAGGCTTATGTGAGGATCAAGTAAGATACTACAAGCAGAGGGCTCACCCAGTGTCTGACACAGCACCAATCAATAGGCTTACTTATCATCACCATTTATCATCATCATCATCATCATCACCATCACCAATATCCTTTAAACATCTTTACACCCTAGCATAAGGCCTTACATGCTCAGTTCATTACTCTTTATGGAAAATCATATCAAACAGTATAGCCACCATGAAATAACTGGATAGTACTTTTTACATCAGCAGTGGTTGGCAGGCTCTAAGGTAGTCCCCCTGACCCCCTAACTCCTGTTTTTATGCACTTGTGGAATCTCCTCCCCTTGAGCATTGGTGAAACCTGTTACTTGTTCCAAAAAAAAAAAATGGAACATGGCATAGATAATGGCATATCATTTCTAATATTAGGTTTACATAAGACTATAACTTCTGTCTTGCTGTAGTCTCTCTTCATTGCCTTCTTGGTTTGCATGCTTTGGTGAAGCAAGTAGCCACACTGGAGAGGTCCACACAGCAAGAAACTGAGGGTGGCCTCTGGCCTACAGCTAGCCTGGAACTAAGGCTCTCAGTCCTATAGATGGCTAGCAACTGAATTCTGCCAACAATTATGTGAATTGGGTAGATCCTTTTCCAGTAGAACCTTCAGAAGACACTAAGACTGCAGCCTCGTGAGAGGCCTTGGAGCAGAGGCACCTAGCTAAGCCATGCCCAGATTCTGAATCCACAGAAACAGTGAGATAATAAACTTGTGCAGCGTTAAGAAGCTTAGTTTGTGATAACTTGTTACACGGCAATAAGTTAACCAGGACACCAACATTTCCCCAACGTACTTTCCATAAGTCAAAAATCTGTCCTTAATGCAATAAATCTTGGAGATATAATGTCAGACTTTGGTTTAACTGCAGCAAGGTCAAGGATCTTTAATCACTAGTTAATATATGCTGTGATTCCACTGGGTAGGGGGAAGTGGGGAAAACACACACATGCAGCTCACCTGAAACTGATCTGACCAAGAAAAATTTTTGTAACTTAAAAAATTATTTTTCATTAATTAATGTTCAATGGACCACAAATTTTTAAAATGTCTTTTCAGGTTTACAGAAGCAGTTAAAGAAATAGCAATCAAAAGCTCTCTCTGGCTGCCTCAGTAAAAAGAAGGCAAGTGTACAAAGGGGACAAGAGCCATCAACTAATTGAGGAAATAATTGTCTGGCTCCTTCAAGAAATAATACAAGGATGAAAAAGTTTCACTTCCAATATTTCTATAGTCTTTTCTGGTCTTTTATCACTCTAAGTATACCAAGCATGATATTTTTATGAGCAAAACCAATTATACACCTGTGTTTCTCAATAAAACAATTCACAGCTATAAAGAAGACCAAACTGTAGTTCTCATTCTTTCTTTCCTCATGTTTCCCCATCACATCAGTGACGTACATCACCTGTTACCAGCATCCACGGTGTCTGTCAGTGAACTGACAGATTGAATGGGACAGGGCAGCTTGGAAAGAGGAAGGGAGGTGGTAGATGAAAGTCTAATGAGCACCTTGCTTGGTGTCGCATATGTTAAGAAAAAAGGTTTTGAGTTTTGTTTTTGAATGCCCTTCTGATTTCCAGAAATTTTATCTTTGGCAATGAAAGGACAAGTAGGCAGATAATAGCATGTTTTACTGCCTTTAATGTTTGTGTTTTCAATTTATAGATGACCCATTAGAGCCAGTGGGCAAAAGTGCTACAATTATTTTGGCATTCACTTAGTGATTCAAAGACAATTTCAAATTTTCATTAAAATTTCTCTACTTCTCAGAGGGATACCAAAGAGTTTATTTATACCTATTCCCATTGAAAAGTGCTGGACAGCAAAATGTATTTATCGATAATTTTCAAATTTAGAAGATTACTGATCATAATAACAGTCAGAACAACTTGAACACTCTTCACTTTGTTATTTAAAATATATAAAAAGTCATATGATCTTACAAGATGATTTCAAGACAAATTATTTTCAAGCCTACAGACTCAACAGAAATGCCACTGTTACAATGTCAGTCATTCTGATACCCAAGCTGAGTTACTATTACAAGCACAAATCAATATTCCCATATTAAAAAGGGGGTAAAGAGACTTGTACCATCTACTTCACAGGGTTATAAGAATGAAATAAGAGTTATGAAATCACTTCATGAACTATAAAGCGCTGCTATTATTATTATTAGAAATAACAGAGGTTTGAATCAATTTCATTTCCTAAGAGCATTCTAATGTCAAGTGCATCAGATAAAATGTTTCAATGATTCAACCACTAGAATGCTTCAAATTGTTGAATTTACTATAAAAAATAAGAATGCTTTCAGATACTGGAGGCTGCAATGACTTCTACATCTTATAATAGGCAAAATAATCATCCTCTGCTTCAACACTGCACAGCACAAGTGCCCATATCCAAAGCATAGACATGTCACTCACAAAGAAGCTACAACAAGCAATTCTTAAAATTTAAGAAGTGACTGAGTTTGTTGTCATGGCCAAGGCTGACAAAATGTAAGGTATTGACATTTTTATTGGAATGAAGGATACATGCTACAAT
Source organism: Phocoena phocoena (assembly GCF_963924675.1). Taxonomy (NCBI): domain Eukaryota; kingdom Metazoa; phylum Chordata; class Mammalia; order Artiodactyla; family Phocoenidae; genus Phocoena; species Phocoena phocoena. The sequence goes on from NC_089227.1 coordinate 51,418,638, forward strand.
GCAATTGACTTATGAATCAGCTAAGGAATCTGCAATCTACCATTATCATAAATCATTCATTTTGACAACCTACACATACTCCTTTTTGACAATTACAAGTATATTCCTTAATTTATGCATATTTCTAGTTGTCTATATTTCCTCTTGAGATTTTTAAAAGACTGATCAAATGAACTTTGACATCAAGGCTAATTTTCAAAAAAGCTGCCACAAAAGTCTTAGAAGACAAGTTATAATGGTCCCACACAGTTTTCTTCTCAACTAATTTCACTGTTTTACAGAGCAGGAAACCTCTGAAGACCCTTAATAGATCAAAATGCCATTTTTCTTTTAGATTTCTGCATTACCTAACAATGTAAAAGTAATTCCTGCAGTAAGATCATCTCCTAAGAGACTACCAACATTGACACTGGACAGAAGTAGTCTTCATGCTAGCAATTTCAAGGGTTCCCTCATTTCTTTACTAAACTGTACGCTAAGGTGTAACTGTATTTTTCATTAGGACTGATTTTTCTTGTGGTTCATAAAATTTTCTCATCTCACAGGTCTCTCCTAATGATCTATTTGACAGAAGCATTAAGATGTTGTTTATGAAGAGAAAATGTATAACACCAGTGAACTTTTGGTTGGTTAACCAAGTGTTCTACCTCTTAAAGGAATTAACATGAAGTATAATTTTATTCTCAAAGAATGACACTAGTGCTACAAATCTATCATAAAATTTTTTTATCATAAGAATGATTCCCTTTTATTAAATTATCCTTAGTCCCTCTACCATGGAAGCTAAACATAATGGCACTGTGATAGAGATATTTTAAAATCTGAACTACAAACCACAGGAAGTTTTTAACATTAGTTTGTAAATAATTATTTTTAAAATCTTACCTTAGCTGCTCATGCAGCTCAATATCAAAAAAACAAACAACCCAATCCAAAAATGGGCAGAAGACCTCAATAGACATTTCTCCAAAGCAGATATACAGATGGCCAACACACACATAAAAGGATGCTCAACATCACTAACCATTAGAAAAATGCAAATCAAAACTACAGTGAGGTATCACCTCACACCAGTCAGAATGGCCATCGTCAAAAAATCTACAAACAATAAATGCTGGAGAGGGTGTGGAAAAAAAGGAACCCTCTTGCACTGTTGGTGGGAATGTAAATTGATACAGCCACTATGGAGAACAGTATGGAGGTTCCTTAAAAAACTAAAAATAGAACTACCATATCATCCAGCAATCCCACTACTGGGCATACACCCTGAGAAAACCATAATTCAAAAAGAGTCATGTACCACAATGTTCACTGCAGCACTATTTACAATAGCCAGGACTTGGAAGCAACCTAGTGTCCATCGACAGATAAATGGATAAAGAAGATGTAGCAGGCTTCCCTGGTGGCACAGTGGTAGAGAGTCCGCCTGCCGATGAAGGGGACATTGGTTCGTGCCCTGGTCTGGGAAGATCCTACATGCCACGGAGCGACTGGGCCCGTGAGCCATGGCCGCTGAGCCTGCGCGTCCGGAACCTGTGCTCCGCAACGGGAGAGGCTGCAGCAGTGAGAGGCCCGCGTACCAAAAAAAAAAAAAAAAAAGATGTAGCACATATATACAATGGAATACTACTCAGCCTTAAGAAGAAACGAAATTGAGTTATTTGTAGTGAGGGGGATGCACCTAGAGACTGTCATACTGAGTGAAGTGAGTCAGAAAAACAGATATCATATGCTAACACGTATATATGGAATCTAAAAAAAAAATTGGTTCTGAAGAACCTAGCTGGAGGACAGGAATAAAGACAAAGACGTAGAGAATGGACTTGAGGACACAGGGAGGGAGAAGGGTAAGCTGGGATGAAGTGAGAGAATGGCATGGACATATATACACTACTTAGTGTAAAATAGATAGCTAGTGGGAAGCAGCCACATAGCACAGGGAGATCACCTCAGTGCTTTGTGACCACCTAGAGGGGTGGGATAGGGAGGGTGGGAGGGAGACGCAAGAGGGAGAAGATATGGGAATATATGTATGCGTATAGCTGATTCACTTTATTATACAGCAGAAACTAACATACCATTGTAAAGCAATTATACTCCAATAAAGATGTTAAAAAAAAAAAAAAGAAACTTACCTTGCCCAGTAATTACACTTTAAAATAGACAAATGAGGGACTTCCCTAGTGGCACAGTGGTTAAGAATCCGCCTGCCAATGCAGGGGACACGGATTAGAGCCATGGTCTGGGAAGATTCCACATGCCTTGGAGCAACTAAGCCCGTGTGTCACAACTACTGAGCCTGTGTGCCACAACCATTGAAGCCCGCATGCCTAGAGCCTGTGCTCCACAACAAGAGAAGCCACTGCAATGAGAAGCCCGCACACTGCAACGAAGAGTAGCTCCCGCTCGCCACAACTGGAGAAAGCCCATGTATAGCAACAAAGACCCAACGCGGCCAAAAAAAACCTTGAAATAAATAAATAAATAAAATACACAAATGATAATATCCATAAAATATATGAGACTCATTTAAAAATCAGATCCTTTAAAAAAGATTACTAGCCCCCAGGGCATCTCTGTACAATGCAATAATTAACATTCAAAATGCTGACTGCAAAACGGTAAGGAAAGCTTAGAGTGGGATTGTAAGAACCATGTTGCCTTGATTTACCACTGTATACTTAGCCATGAGCACAGCTGTGGGTATACAGTAGGCACTCAGTAAAAACTTGTTGAATGAACTATTGAATAACAGCCCATATTATAACCTTGTTCAAGAAAGTATCTTATACATTTTAGGGAAATAAATCACATTAAAAATAAATAACATTTTGAACACTTAAACCCTAAACCCAACCTAAGTGTCCATCAGCAGATGAATGGAGAAAGAAGCTGTGGTATATGTATACAATGGAACATTACTCAGACATAAAAAAGAACGAAAATTTTCCATGTACAGCAACATGTACGGACTCGGAGGGTATTATGCTAAGTGAATTAAGTCAGACAGAGAAAGACAAATACTATATGATATCACTTATGTGTGATATGTGAAATCTAAAAAATACAGCAAACTAGTGAATAAAACAAAAAAAACAGACTCATAGGTAGAGAGAACCAATTAGTGGTTACCAGTGGGTGGCGGGAAGGAGAGTGGGAAATACAAACTACTGGATATAAGATAGGCTACAAAGACGTATTGTATCACATGGGGAATATAGCAAATATTTTGTAATAACTGTACATGGAAAGTAACCTTTAAAAATTGTACTTTAAAAAATATATAGAGAAAAAAAATTAAAAGCTTAAAAAATTTTTTAAATTAAAAAACCCCCCTAAACTCTAAAGGTTAAAAATAAACATGACATTTATATGGACTGTCTATAAGCCAGATACTGTCCTTAAATAATTTGTAAGTATTAACTTATTTAATTAATTCTTCTTATAATTTTGTGAGGTGCCCAGTATTACCATCATCATCCTCATTTTCAAACAGATAAATTAAGACAGAGAATTTCAGTAACTCACAATTTGTAAACAGCAGAGACAGGATTCAAGCACCTGACTCCAGAATCTGCACTCTAACCATTCTGGGATATTTTACTTTATTCTGTTTTTTCGTGTGGTTGAATTTGTTTCCATATAAAAAGTTTTCTCTATCAGACTTAGTGTTTTACTTACTATTTCTGTTACAGCCCCACCTGCCCTGCAGTTGTGTACTGTTTCTTTCCAACCTTCGGAAAAGGTAAGATTTGAATAGAAGATTCCCCCCACTGGGAGGCATCAAGTGTATTTTTCAGCCACAACCCAGCACTGCTGCGTTGTTAAGAGGAACATTGTTAAAACCAATTCAGCCTTCATTTGCCCACAGGGCTTCTCAATGCTTTAATTTATCCCAGGAATGTAATGAAAGAGGGTAGTTCCTTCTAATTCATAAATTACCAAGGCTTTATTCCAATTTGTGTTTCCAACGAGGCTTCCTACAGGTCTACTGTGAGAAACATTCTTTATGTTGTTTCTTGCAGTTTCCTCAAGACACGTGTTCTAGTTCCAGTGTTTAGGACTGGGTGATCTCACTGTTCAGCTGACACAGGTCACCAGGCCAGCAGAGGCTATTTTGACCTGGACATTTGTTTAGCACTTCTACCTTCTCACATGTTTGGGCAACTAAGACCACCCATGCATGTGTTAAGTTATCAATAGTCTGTTGGAACTATACTAGAGCTGTAGAGACACCAGTGATAATAATATTAATAATAATTAAACACAACACTAAGTAACAGGCACAATGTTCACTTAATTTTCCATCTCTGGGCCAAAGTATATACATTTTTTAAATGAGGGGTTTGGACTAGATAATGTGAGGTTCCTTCAAAATCCAGAGAAAATCTAAAATAAAACATTCTGAAAATGTGAATGACAGGCTTTCCTTTTCTTTTATACAACTATAACAGATTTATTTCAACTTTCCCCTCAGAGTTGTTACCTTTATTCTGAAAAACAGTAAGAACAAAATTCTCCCAATGATATGACTCTATGAACAGCTAGATGATGACTTCAACAATATCATACTCTGCTTCCAATTCTTTGAGCAAAATCCTTGCATATCATATTTATTTTGTGTTATTCTTGTAATCTTAATATTAGTGATTCTCATTAGATGCTCCCAACTTATTTTAAGTAGGTTGAGAGCTTACTGGTAACTTTTCAGAAACCATCATAAATATATTATCCTGAAATCTTCCAACTTTTCATGTACCTCTCTTTATACCTCTGTGGTCCCATTCTCTTGATGGGGGCACTTAATTGAGCCAATTCATTGACCCCTTTCACCCTCTGCTCTCCAATCTGTGACTTCCAGGCTGGTTCTAAGCACACTTTCCACATACAGGATGGGCTGGTCTTTGTTTCACACAATAGATTTCTTTAGCTGACAACTCTACTCCAAAACTGGAATAAACACTTCAATCTGCCTTTGATATCAGTATCTTTCCAGATTAAAAATGAGAATGTCAAATAACTTGACAGATATTTAATACAGCGATGCTCCATTTTTAAAGTTTGAATTTCTGCAAAAAGTTATATTTTAGATCTGTAAGCTTAATTATGCACATCAAGGTTATTTTATAGCATGTGATAAAATAAACATAGATTTTTTTAGACATGTATCTAAATTTCCTAAGCAGTACAGATCATTAGCTCTCAATTATATCTTATTTTTAAATTTTCTAGTACTTCATTTTTTCATTAAAATGAAAAAAGTCTTAGCTTCCTATGTTTACCTACTGTCAAGGAAGAAACCACATTCAAGGTGAAAAGGAAATGTTTTTTCCAAATATATATGCCTTTTACTGAATGTTCTTTTAGAAATTATTATTAAAGAACATATTTGTGACCTCCCCAGGAAAATTTTGTCCAGCCTTCCCAGACTTCCAGTCACTACTCACCCCCAAGGGGAATTCCTGTCTTGATATCAAACAGTATTGATAAGTTTTGTCCTTTTTTTGTTCTTTAAGTACAATCATACAACATACACTCTTTTATAGCTGGCTTCCTTCCTTGTATCACTGTGTGTAGTTGTAAATTGCATATTGAAATTTTAAAATATTACTATGAATATGCACTATTTCAAAAGTAGTAAGCCAGCACATACGGCATTAAAAAAAAAACCTTAGAGAACAAAAGAGGAAAGCAAACTAATATTGAACGGACAGTATTAAAGTAAGAAAAAAAATCAAAATCACAAATTTTTCAAGTATGTCTAACGTTCAGAATTTTAAGTATATCTTGGATTTTACAGAGTAGCCAGTAAGTTTTTCTTGCTTCCAGTAAAATTTTTAGAAAACATGCGCTTTAGACTACAATGACTCACTGTCATCCATGATACTAGAGTAAATCAGCAGTATTCATGTATGTATCAGTCAAGTCTGGTTTTGGCTGCATTTTAAAATGCTTCTTGGAGGGCTTCTGGGAAGATGGCGGAAAAGTAAGATGCGAAGATCACCTTCCTCCCCACAGATACACCAGAAATACATCTACACGTGGAACAACTCCTACAGAACACCTACTGAACGCTGGCAGAAGACCTCAGACCTCCCAAAAGGCAAGAAACCCCCCACGTACCTGGGTAGGGCAAAAGAAAAAAGAATGAACAGAGACAAAAGAATAGGGACGGTACCTGCACCAGTGGGAGGGAGCTGTGAAGGAGGAAAGCTTTCCACACACTAGGAAGCCCCTTCGCGGGCGGAGACTGCGGGTGGCGGAAGGGGTAGGCTTCGGCGCCACGGTAGAGAGCGCAGCCACAGGTGCGCAGAGGGCAAAGCAGAGAAATTCCCGCACATAGGTTCAGGGCCGACCGGCACTCACCAGCCCGAGAGGCTTGTCTGCTCACCCGCCAGGGTGGGCGGGGCTGGGAGCTGAGGCTAGGGCTTCGGTCAGAGCGCAGGAAGAGGACTGGGGTTGGTAGCATGAACACAGCCTGCAGGGGGTTAGCGCGCCACGGCTAGCCGGGAGGGAGTCCGGGGAAAAGTCTGGACTGGCCGAAGAGGCAAGAGACTTTTTCTTACCTCTTTGTTTCCGAGTGCACGAGGAGAGAGGATTGAGAGCGCTGCTTAAAGGAGATCTAGAGACGGGCGCGAGCCGCGGCTAAAAGCGCGGACCCCAGAGACGGACATGAGACGCTAAGGCTGCTGCTGCCACCACGAAGAAGCCTGTGTGCGAGCACAGGTCACTCTCCACACCCTCTTCCGGAGAGCCTGTGCAGCCCGCCACTGCCAGGGTCCCGGGATCCAGGGTCAACTCCTCCGGGAGAACGCACGGCACGCCTCAGGCTGGTGCAATCTCACGCCAGCATCTGCCATCGCAGGCCCACCCCGCACTCCGTGCCCCTCCCTCCCACCCGGCCTGAGTGAGCCAGAGCCCCAGAGTCAGCGGCTCCTTTAACCCCGTCCTGTCTGAGCGAAAAACAGACGCCCTCGGGCGACCTACACGCAGAGGCGGGGCCAAATCCAAAGCTGCGTCCCTGGGAGCTGTGAGAACAAAGGAGAGAAAGGGAAATCTCTCCCAGCAGCCTCAGAAGCAGCGGATTAAAGCTCCACAATCAACTTGATGTACCTGCATCTGTGGAATACATGAATAGACAACCAATCATCCCAAATTAAGGAGCCCTGTGGATGAAAGGCTCCTGGTGCTGCAGCCAGGTGTCAGTGATGTGCCTCTGAGGAGGGAGGGCCAACTTCAGGACACTGGTCCACAAGAGACCTCCCAGCTCCACATAATATCAAACGGCGACAATCTCCCAGATCTCCATCTCAACACCAGCACCCAGCTTCACTCAATGACCAGCAAGCTACTGTGCTGGACATCCTATGCCAAACAGCTAGCAAGACAGGAACACAAACCCACCCATTAGCAGAGAGGCTGCCTAAAACCATAATAAGTCCACAGACACCCCAAAACACACCACCAGACGTGGACCTGTGCACCAGAAAGACAAGATCCAGCCTCATCCACCAGAACACAGGCACTAGTCCCCTCCACTAGGAAGCCTACACAACCCACTGAACCAAACTTAGCCACTGCGGACAGACACGAAAAACAACGGGAACTACGAACCTGCAGCCTACAAAAAGGAGACCCCAAACACAGTAAGAAAAGCAAAATGGGAAGACAGAAAAACACAATACAGATGAAGGAGCAAGACCAGACCCACCAGACCAAACAAATGAAGAGGAAATAGGCAGTCTACCTGAAAAAGAATTCAGAATAATGATAGTAAAGATGATCCATAATCGTGGAAATACAATAGACAAAATGCAAGAAACATTTAACAAGGACCTAAAAAATCTAAAGATGAAAGAAACAACAATGAACAACACAATAAATTAAATGAAAAATACTCTAGATGGGATCAATAGCAGAATAACTGAAGCAGAAGAATGGATAAGTGACCTGGAAGATAAAATAGTGGAAATAACTACTGCAGAGCAGAATAAAGAAAAAAGAATGAGAAGAACTGAGGACAGGCTCAGAGACCTCTGGGACAACATGAAACGCACCAACATTCAAATTATAGGGGTTCCAGAAGAAGAAGAGAAAAAGAAAGGGACAGAGACAATATTTGAAGAGATTATAGTTGAAAACTTGCCTAATATGGGAAAGGAAATAGTTAATCAAGTCCAGGAAACACAGAGAATCCCATACAGGATAAATCCAGGAAGAAATATGCCAAAACACATATTAATCAAACTATCAAATATTAAATACAAAGAAAATATATTAAAATCAGCAAGGGAAAAAACAACAAATAACATACAAGGGAATCCCCATAAGGTTAACAGCTGATCTTTCAGCAGAAACTCTGCAAGCCAGAAGGGACTGGCAGGACATATTTAAAGTGATGAAGGAGATAAACCTGCAACCAAGATTACTCTACCCAGCACGGATCTCATTCAGATTTGATGGAGAAATTAAAACCTTTACAGACAAGCAAAAGCTGAGAGAGTTCAGCACCACCAAACCAGCTTTACAACAACTGCTACAGGAACTTCTTTAGGCAAGAAACACAAGAGAAGGAAAAGACTTATAATAACGAACCCAAAAGAATTAAGAAAATGGGAATAGGAACATACATATCAATAATTACCTTAAATGTAAATGGACTAAATGCTCCCACCAAAAGACACAGATTGGTTGAATGGATACAAAAACAAGACCCATATATTTGCAGTCTACAAGAGACCCACTTCAGACCTAGAGACACATACTAACTGAAAGTAAGGGGATGGAAAAAGATATTCCATGCAAATGGAAATCAAAAGAAAGCAGGAGCAGCAATTCTCACATCAGACAAAATAGACTTTAAAATAAAGACTATTACAAGAGACAAAGAAGGACACTACATAACGATCAAGGGATCGATCCAAGAAGAAGATATAACAATTGTAAATATTTATGCACCCAACATAGGAGCACCTCAATACATAAGACAAATACTAACAGCCATGAAAGGGGAAATCGACAGTAACACATTCATAGTAGGGGATTTTAACACCCCACTTTCACCAATGGACAGATCATCCAAAATGAAAATAAATAAGGAAACACAAGCTTTAAATGATACATTAAACAAGATGGACTTAATTGATATTTATAGGACATTCCATCCAAAAACAACAGAATACACGTTTTTCTCAAGTGCTCATGGAACATTCTCCAGGATAGATCATATCTTGGGTCACAAATCAAGCCTTGGTAAATTTAAGAAAATTGAAATTGTATAAAATATCTTTTCCGACCACAATGCTATGAGACTAGATATCAATTACAGGAAAAGATCTATAAAAAATACAAACACATGGAGGCGAAACAATACACTACTTAATAACGAAGTGATCACTGAAGAAATCAAAGAGGAAATCAAAAAATACCAAGAAACAAATGACGATGACATGACGACCCAAAATCTATGGGATGCAGCAAAAGCAGTTCTAAGATGGAAGTTTATACCAATACAATCCTACCTTAAGAAACAGGAAACATCTCATATAAACAACCTAACCGTGCACCTAAAGCAATTAGAGAAAAAAAAAAAACCCCAAAGTGAGCAGAAGGAAAGAAATCATAAAGATCAGATCAGAAATAAATGAAAAAGAAAAGAAGGAAACTACAGCAGAGATCAATAAAACTAAAAGCTGGTTCTTTGAGAAGATAAACAAAATAGATAAACCATTAGCCAGACTCATCAAGAAAAAAAGGGAGAAGACTCAAATCAATAGAATGAGAAAGGAGGAGTAACAACTGAAACTGCAGAAATATAAAAGATCATGGGAGAATACTACAAACAACTCTATGCCAATAAGATGGACAACCTGGAAGAAATGGACAAATTCTTAGAAATACACAACCTGCCAAGACTGAATCAGGAAGAAATAGAAAATATGAACAGACCAATCACAAGCACTGAAATTGAAACTGTGATTAAAAATCTTCCAACAAACGAAAGCCCAGGACCAGATGGCTTCACAGGCGAATTCTATTAAACACTTAGAGAAGAGCTAACACCTATCCTTCTCAAACTCTTCCAAAATATAGCAGAGGGAGGAACACTCCCAAACTCATTCTATGAGGCCACCATCACCCTGATACCAAAACCAGACAAGGATGTCACAAAGAAACAAAACTACAGGCCAATATCACTGATGAACATAGATGCAAAAATCCTCAACAAAATACTAGCAAACAGAATCCAACAGCACATTAAAAGGATCATACACCATGATCAAGTGGGGTTTATTACAGGAATGCAAGGATTCTTCAATATACCCAAATCAATCAACGTGATACACCATATTAACAAATTGAAAGAGAAAAACCCTATGATCATCTCAATAGATGCAGAGAAAGCTTTCGACAAAATTCAACACCCATTTATGATAAAAAACCTGCAGAAAGTAGGCATAGAGGGAACTTTCCTCAACATAATAAAGGCCATATATGACAAACCCACAGCCAACATCATCCTCGATGGTGAAAAACTGAAAGCATTTCCACTAAGATCAGGAACAAGACAACGTTGCCCACCCTCACCAGTCTTATTCAACATAGTTTTGGAAGTTTTAGCCACAGCAGTCAGAGAAGAAAAGAAAATAAAAGGAATCCAAATCGGAAAAGAAAAAGTAAAGCTGTCACTGTTTGCAGATGACATGATACTATACATAGAGAATCCTAAAGATGCTATCAGAAAACTACTAGAGCTAATCAATGAATTTGGTAAAGTAGCAGGATACAAAATTAATGCACAGAAATCTCTGGCATTCCTATACACTAATGATGAAAAATCTGAAAGTGAAATCAAGAAAACACTCCCATTTACCACTGCAACAAAAAGAATAAAATATCTAGGAATAAACCTACAAAAGACCTGTATACAGAAAATTATAAGACACTGATGAAAGAAATTAAAGATGATACAAGTAGATGGAGAGATATACCATGTTCTTGGATTGGAAGAATCAACATTGTGAAAATGACTCTACTACCCAAAGCAATCTACAGATTCAATGCAATCCCTATCAAACTACCACTGGCATTTTTCACAGAACTAGAACGAAAACTTTCACAATTTGTATGCAAACACAAAAGACCCTGAACACCCAAAGCAATCTTGAGAACGAAAAACGCAGCTGGAGGAATCAGGCTCCCTGGCTTCAGACTATACTGCAAAGCTACAGTAATCAAGACAGTATGGTACTGACACAAAAACAGAAAGATAGATCAATGGAACAGGATAGAAAGCCCAGAGATAAACCCATGCACATATGGTCACCTTATCTTTGATAAAGGAGTCAGGAATGTACAATGGAGAAAGGACAGCCTCTTCAATAAGTGGTGCTGGGAAAACTGGACAGGTACATGTAAAAGTATGAGATTAGATCACTCCCTAACACCATACACAAAAATAAGCTCAAAATGGATTAACGACCTAAAGGTAAGGCCAGAAACTATCGAGCTCTTAGAGGAAAACATAGGCAGAACACTCTATGACATAAATCACAGCAAGATGCTTTTTGACCCGCCTCCTAGAGAAATGAAAATAAAACCAAAAATAAACAAACGGGACCTAATGAAACTTAAAAGCTTTTGCACAGCAAAGGAAACCATAAAGAAGATGAAAAGACAACCCTCAGAATGGGAGAAAATATTTGCAAATGAAGCAACTGACAAAGGATTAATCTCCAAAATTTATAAGCAGCTCATGCAGCTCAATAACAAAAAACGAAACAACCTAATCCAAAAATGGGCAGAAGACCTAAATAGACATTTCTCCAAAGAAGATATACAGACTGCCAATAAACACATGAAAGAATGCTCAACATCATTAATCATTAGAGAAATGCAAATCAAAACTACAATGAGATATCATCTCACACCAGTCAGAATGGCCATCATCAAAAAATCTAGAAACAATAAATTCTGGAGAGGGTGTGGAGAAAAGGGAACCCTCTTGCACTACTGGTGGGAATGTAAATTGATATAACCACTGTGGAGAACAGTATGGAGGTTCCTTAAAAGATTACAAATAGAACTACCATATGACCCAGCAATCCCATTACTGGGCATATACCCTGAGAAAACCATAATTCAAAAAGATTCACGTACCAAAATGTTCATTGCAACTCTATTTACAATAGCCAGGAGATGGAAACAACCTAAGTGTCTATCATCGGATGAATGGATAAAGAAGATGTGGCACATATATACAGTGGAATCTTACTCAGCCATATAAAGAAACGAAATTGAGCTATCTGTAATGAGGTGGATAGACTTAGAGTCTGTCATACAGAGTGAAGTAAGTTAGAAAGAGAAAGACAAATACCATATGCTAACACATATATATGGAATTTAAGAAAAAGAATGTCATGAAGGACCTAGGGGTAAGACAGGAATAAAGACACAGACCTACTAGAGAATGGACCTGAGGATGTGGGGAGGGGGAAGGGTCATCTGTGACAAAGTGAGAGAGTTGCATGGACATATATACACTACCAAACGTAAACTAGAGAGCTAGTGGGAAGCAGCCGCATAGCACAGGGAGATCAGCTCGGTCCTTTGTGAATGCCTGGAGGTGTGGGATAGGGAGGGTGGGAGGGAGGGAGACACAAGAGGGAAGAGATATGGGAACATATGTATAACTGATTCACTTTGTTATAAAGCAGAAACTAACACACCAGTGTAAAGCAATTATACTCCAATAAAGATGTAAAAAAATATTAAAAATAATGAGAAAAACAAAATAAAATAAAATGCTTCTTGGAAGTTAAAGAGCAGAAGATGAAGGAAGATCCATAAATAGGGGACATTAGTGAATTGCTGAACTCTAAGCACTTCTACGCTTACCTAAAAGTTATGAAAACTCACGTTGAAGTGTAATCATAGTTGTCTTAAATAGCATGTGAGTGTTACATAATTCTAAGTTTCATTCCAGTGCTATTCTTGACAACATCACTTATAATTCTTCCACTCTGGTCATCACTGCCAGCACTTAGGGTTCCAGTCATCCCATATGCAGATTTTTAAAGGACATATTAGTGTATTTCAACTCATATCTGCATTACTTATCTGATTTGCTGCCTACAAGTTTGCCCTCATATTGTATAGAACAAAAAATATTTTGCATATTGAAATCTTTTTGCCCAGAAAGTTTCCATCAAGAGTAGAGAATGAGATGATCAGCCCTATTTGAAGCAGTCTGTTATGCATTTTCAGATGTCTCGTTACCTCACATGCATGATTTGGCTAAAAATGAACTAACACTTTTGCATTTTCTCATTTACATGGAGTTTGAAGCTGCCATTCTTAGCAATCAACCCCTAACCACATTGCTTCAATCTGCTTTATGGTGACTGAACAGAGATTTCTCATACATAGAGTAGAATATGCTTATTAATTGCAGTTCATATATTTCTTTCTTGTCCCCATTTACAACTTAAAAAGAAACAACGGGGATATTTGGATATGTATAGCTGATTCAGTTTGTTATAAAGCAGAAACTAACACACCACTGTAAAGCAATTATACTCCAACAAAGATGTTAAAAAAGAAAAAAACATACAGCTAAGTTTTTTAGAAGGTTTTTAGAGCAGTGAAACTCTTCTGTATGACACAATAACAGCAAATATATTAATGGCATTATAATCTTTCAAAACCCATAGAATGTACAACATCAAGAGTGAACCCTGGGCTTTTCTGGTGGTGCAGTGGTTAAGAATCCGCTTGCCAATGCAGGGGACACAGGTTCGAGCCCTGGTCTGGGAAGGATCGTACATGTCACAGAGCAAGTAAGCCCGTGCGCCACAACTACTAAGCCTGCGCTCTAGAGCCCGTGAGCCACAACTACTGAAGCCTGTGCACCTAGGGCTCATGCTCGGCAACAAGAGAAGCCACCGCAATGAGAATCCCGTGCACCGCAATGAAGAGTAGCCCCCACTTACTGCAACTAGAGAAAGCCCGCGTGCAGCAACGAAGACCCAGTGCAGCCAAAAAATAAAATAAAAAAATTTTTAAAAGACTGAACCCTAATGTAAACTATGAACTTTGGCTGATACTGATGTGTTAATTCAGGTTCAGCAATTGTAATGAATGTACCACTCTGGTGGGGGATGTCGATAATGGAGGAGGCTATGCATGTGTGTGTACAGGGAATGTATAGAAATCCTCTGTACTTTCTGTTAAATTTTACTGTGAATCTAAAACTGCTCTGAAAAATAAAGTCCATTTAGGCTTAAAGACTTAAATATAAGACATGACACCATAAAACTCTTAGAGGAGATCATAAGCAAAACATCCTCTGACATAAATCCACCAATGTTTTCTTATGTCAGTCACCCGAGGCAATAGAAATAAAAGCAAAAATAAAGAAATGGGACCTATTCAAACTTACAAGCTTTTGTACAGCAAAGGAAACCATAAACAAAACAAAATGACAACCTACAGAGGGGGAGAAAATATTTGTAAATGATGCGACTGACAAGGGGTTAATTTCCAAAATATACAAACAGCTCAAACAACTCAACAACAAAAAAACAAACAACCTAATGGAAAAATGGGCAGAAGAACTAAACAGACATTTCTCCAAAGAAGGCATACAGATGGTCAACAGGCACATGAAAAGTTGCTCAACATTGCTAATTATTAGAGAAATGCAAATCAAAACTACAATGAGGTACCACCTCACACCAGTCAGAATGGCCATCATTAAAAACTCTACAACTAACAAATGCTGGAGAGGGTGTACAGAAAAGGGAGCCCTCCTATGCTGTTGGTGGGAATGTTAGTTGCTGCAGCCACTGTGGAAAACAGTATGGAGGTTCCTCAAAAAACTAAAAATAGAGTTGCCATAAGATCCAGCAATCCCACACCTGGGCATATATCCAGAGAAAACTATAATTGGAAAAGATAAGAGGAGACCTTCAAGATGGCGGAGGAGCCACATGTGGAGATCACCATCCTCCCCACAAATACATCAGAAATATACCTACATGCGGAACAACTCTTATAGAACACCTACTAAACAAGACCTCAGACTTCCCAAAACGCAAGAAACTCCCCACGTACCTGGGTAGGGCAAAAGAAAAAAGAAAAAACTGAGACAAAAGAAGAGGGACAGGACCAGCACCTCTGGGAGGGAGCTGTGAAAGAGGAAAAGTTTCCACACACTGGGAAGCCCCCTCATTGGCAGAGACGGCGGGTGGGCGGGGGGTGGGGAAGCCTTCAGAGCCATGGAGGAGAGCACAGCAACAGGGGTGCAGAGGGCAAAGCAGAGAGGTTCCCACGTGGAGGCTCACTGCCGATCAGCACACCAGCCTGAAAGGCATGTCTGCCCATCTGGTGAGGTGGGTGAGGATGGGACCTGAGGCTCGGGCTTTGGAGGTCAGATCCTAGGGAGGTGACTGTGGTTGGCTGCATGAACACTGCCTGAAGGGGGCTAGTGCGCCGCAGCTAGCAGGGAGGGACTCTGGGAAAAAGTCTGGAGCTGCCGAAGAGGCAAGAGACCATTGTTTCGGGATGCGCCAAGAGAGGGGATTCAGAGCACCGCCTAAACGAGCTCCGGAGATGGGCGCAAGCCGTGGCTATCAGTGCAGACACCAGAGACGGGCATGAAATGCTAAGGCTGCTGCTGCAGCCATCAAGAAGCCTGTGTGCAAGCACAGGTCACTATCCACACCTTCCCTCCCAGGAGCCTGTGCAACCCACTACTGCAAGGGTCCCGTGATCCAGGGACAACTTCCCCAGGAGAACACACCACGCGCTACAGGCTGCTGCAAGGACACGCTGGCCTCTACCACTGCAGGATCACCCTGCATTCCGTACCCCTCCCTCCCTCTGGCATGAGAGAGCCAGAGCCCCCTAATCCACTGCTACTTTAACCCCGTCCTGTCTGGGAAGGGAACAGATGCCCTCAGGCGACCACGCAGAGGCGGGGCCAGATCCAAAGCTGAACCCCAAGAGCTGTGCAAACAAAGAAGAGAAAGAGAAATCTCTCCCAGCAGCCTCAGGTGCAGCGGATTAAATCTCCACAATCAACTTGATGTACCCAGCATCTGTGGAATACCTGAATAGACAACGAATCACCCCAAAATTGAGGCAGTGAAGCTTGGGAGCAACTGCAGACTTGCGATTTGCTTTCTGCATCTAATTTGTTTCTGGTTTTAGGTTTATCTTCGTTTAGTACTTAGAGTTTATTATCACTGGTAGATTTCTTTATTGATTTAGTTACTCTCTTCCTTCTTTTTTAATATAGATATATATTTTTTTTCCCTTTTCTCTTTTTGTGAGTGTGCATGTGTATGATTTCTTTGTGTCATTCTGTCTCTATAGCTTTGCTTTCACCATTTTTCCTAGGGTTATTTCCAACCATCTTTTTTTTCTCTTTTTTTATTACTTTTTAATATATCTTTACTAATTTTTTATTTTTATTTAAATACCTTTATTTTCTTTATTCCTTCTTCCTTTTCTTCTTTCTTTCCTTTCCCTCCCTCCCTCCCTCCATCCCTTCCTTCCTTCCTTTCTTTCTTTCTTTTTCTCTCCATCTTCTTCTGAGCCGTGTAGCTGACAGTGTCTTGGTACTCCAGCCAGGTGTCAGGCCTGTGCCTTTGACGTTGGAGATCCGAGTTCAGGACAATGATCCACCAGAGACCTCCAGGCTCCATGTAATATCAAATGGCAAAAGCTCTCCCAGAGATCTCCATCTCAATGCTAAGACCCAGATCCACTCAATGACCAGCAATTTACAGAGCTAGACACCCTATGCCTAACAACTAGCAAAACAGGAACACAAAAACACCCATCAGCAGAGAGGCTTCCTAAAATCATAATAAGTTCACAGACACCCCAAAACACACCACCGGACGCAGTCCTGCCCACCAGAAAGAAAAGATACAGCCTCATCCACCAGAACACAGGCACCAGTCCCCTCCACCAGGAAGCCCACACAATCCACTGAACCAACTTTAGCCACTGGGGGAAGACACCAAAAACAATGGGAACTACAAACCCACAGCCTGTGAAAAGGAAACCCCAGTAAAGTTAAACAAAATGAGAACACAGAGAAACAGAGAGGAGATGAAGTAGCAGGTAAAAACCCACCAGACCAAACAAATGAAGAGGAAATAGGCAGTCTACCTGAAAAAGAATTCAGAGTAATCATAGTAAAGATGATCCATAATCGTGGAAATAGAACAGAAAAGATACAAGAAATGTTTAACAAGGACCTAGAAGAACAAACGAGCAAACAATGATGAACAACACAATAAATTAAATTAAAAATTCTCTAGAAGGAATCAATAGCAGAATAACTGAGGCAGAAGAACGGATGAGCGACCTCGAATATAAAATAGTGGAAATAACTACTGCAGAGCAGAATAAAGGAAAACGAATGAAAAGAATTGAGGACAGTCTCAGAGACCTCTGGGACAACATTAAACGCACCAACATTCGAATTATAGGGGTCCCAGAAGAAGAAGAGAAAAAGAAAGGGACTGACAAAATATTTGAAGAGATCATAGTTGAAAACTTCCCTAATATGGGAAAGGAAATAGTCAGTCAAGTCCAGGAAGCACAGACAGTGCCATACAGGATAAATCCAAGGAGAAACATGCCAAGACACACGTTAATCAAACTATCAAAAATTAAATACAAAGAAAAGATATCAAAAGCAGCAAGAGAAAAACAACAAATAACACACAAGGGAATCCCCATAACAGGTGATCTTTCGGCAGAAACTCTGCAAGCCAGAAGGGAGTGGCAGGACACATTTAAAGTGATGAAAGGGAAAAACCTACAAACAACATTACTCTACCCAGCAAGGATCTCATTCATATTCATTGGAGAAATTAAAAGCTTTACAGACAAGCAAAAGCTAACAGAATTCAGCACCACGAAACCAGCTTTACAACAAGTGCTAAAGGAACTTCTCTAGATAGGAAACACAAGAGAAGGAAAAGACCTCCAATAACAAGCCCAAAACAATTAAGAAAATGGTAATAGGAACATACATATTGATAATTACCTTAAATGTAAATGGATTAAATGCTCCAAAGATATAGACTGGCTGATGAATACAAAAACAAGACCCGTATATATGCTGTCTACAAGAGACCCACGTCAGACCTAGGGACACATACAGACTGAAAGTCAGAGGATGAAAAAGATGTTCCATGCAAATGGAAATCAAAAGAAAGCTGGAGTAGCAATTCTCATATCAGAGAAAGCAGACTTTAAAACAAAGACTATTACAAGCGACAAAGAAGGACACTACATAATGATCAAGGTATCAATCCAAGAAGATATAACAATTATAAATATTTATGCACCCAACATAGGAGCACCACAACACATAAGGCAGATGCCAACAGCCACAAAAGGGGAAAACGACAGTAACACAATCATAGTAGGGGACGTTAACACCCCACCTTCACCAATGGACAGATCATCCAAAAATGAAAATAAATAAGGAAACACAAGCTTTAAATGATACATTAAAGAATATGGACTTAAATGATACTGAAAGGACATTCCATGCAAAAACAACAGAACACACTTTCTTCTCAAGTGTTCATGGAACCTTCACCAGGATACACCATATCTTGAGTCACAAATCAAGCCTCGGTAAATTTAAGAAAATTGAAATTGTATCAAGTGTCTTTTCCAACCACAATGGTATGAGAGTACATATCATTTACAGGAAAAAAAAATCTGTAAAAAATACAAATACATGGAGGCTAAACAATACACTACTAAATAACCAAGAGATCACTGAAGAAATCAAAGTGGAAATCAAAAACTTCCTAGAGACAAACAACAATGAAAACACGACAACCCAAAACCTATGGGATGCAGCAAAAGCCGTTCTAAGAGGGAAGTTTATAGCAATACAAGCCTACGTCAAGAAACAAGAAAAATCTAAAATAAACATCCTAAACTTACACCTAAAGCAATTAGAGAATAAAGAACAAAGAAACACCGAAGTTAGCAGAAGGAAAGAAACCATAAAGATCAGATCAGAAATAAATGAAAAAGAAATGAAGGAAACAATAGCAATGATCAGTAAAACTAAAAGCTAGTTGTTTGAGAATATAAACAAAATTGATAAACCATTAGCCAGACTCATCAAGAAAAAAGGGGAGAAGACTCAAATCACTAGAATTATAAATGAAAAAGAAGTAACAACCGACACTGCAGAAATGGAAAGGATCATAAGAGATTACTACAAGCAACTCTATGCCAATAAAATGGACAACCTGGAAGAAATGGACAAATTCTTAGAAAAGCACAACCTTCTGACACTGAACCAGGAAGAAATAGAAAATATAAACAGACCAATCACAAGCACTGCAATTGAAACTGTGATTAAAAATCTTCACACAGGGCTTCCCTGGTGGCATAGTGGCTGAGAGTCCTCCTGCCAATGCAGGGGACACGGTTCGTGCCCCGGTCTGGGAAGATCCCACATGCCGCAGAGCGGCTAGGCCGGTGAGCCATGGCCGCTGAGCCTGCGCATCCAGAGCCTGTGCTCCGCAACGGGAGAGGCCACAACAGTGAGAGGCCCGTGTACCACAAAAAAAAGTCTTCAAACAAACAAAAGCCCAGGACCAGATGGCTTCACAGGCGAATTCTATCAAACATTTAGAGAAGAGCTAACACCTATCCTTCTCAAACTCTTCCAAAATATAGCAGAGGGAGGAACACTCCCAAACTCATTCTACGAGGCCACCATCACCCTGATACCAAAACCAGACAAGGATGTCACAAAGAAACAAAACTACAGGCCAATATCACTGATGAACATAGATGCAAAAATCCTCAACAGAATACTAGCAAACAGAATCCAACAGCACATTAAAAGGATCATACACCATGATCAAGTGGGGTTTATTCTAAGAATGCAAGGATTCAATATACGCAAATCAATCAATGTGATAAACCATATTAACAAATTGAAGGAGAAAAACCATATAATCGTCTCAACAGATGCAGAAAAAGCTTTCGACAAAATTCAACACCCATTAATGATAAAAACCCTCCAGAAAGTAGGCATAGAGGGAACCTACCTCAACATAATAAAGCCCACATATGACAAACCCACAGCCAACATTGTACTCAATGGTGAAAAACTGAAAGCATTTCCACTGAGATCAGGAACAAGACAAGGATGCCCACTCTCACCACTATTATTCACCATAGTTTTGGAAGTTTTAGCCACAGCAGTCAGAGAAGAAAAAGAAATAAAAGGACTCCACATCGGAAGAGAAGTAAAGCTGTCACTGTTTGCAGATGACATGATACTTAAACAAAGAGAATCCTAAAGATGCTACTACCAGAAAACTACTAGAGCTAATCAATGTATTTGGTAAAGTAGCAGGATTCAAAATTAATGCATAGAAATCTCTTGCATTCCTATACACTAATGATGAAAAATATGAAAGAGAAATTAAGGAAACACTTCCATTTACCATTGCAACAAAAAGAATAAAATACCTGGGAATAAAGCTACCTAAGGAGACAAAAGACCTGTATGCTAAAAATTGTAAGACACTGATAAAGAAATTAAAGATGAGACAAACAGATGGAGAGATACACCATGTTCTTGGATTGGAAGAATCAACATTGTGAAAATGACTATACTACCCAAAGCGATCTACAGATTCAATGCAATCCCTGTCAAACTACCAATAGCATTTTTCATGGGAATAGGAGAAGAAAACTGCACAATTTGTATGGAAACATGAAAGACTCCAAATAGCCAAAGCAATCTTGAGAAAGAGAAATGGAGCGGGAAGAATCAGGCTCCCAGATTTCAGACTATACTACAAAGCTACAGTAATCAAGACAGTATGGTACTGGCACAAAAACAGAAATATAGGGCTTCCCTGGTGGCGCAGTGGTTGAGAGTCCGCCTGCCGATGCAGGGGACGCGGGTTTGTGCCCCGGTCTGGGAAGATCCCGCATGCCGCGGAGCGGCTGGGCCCGTGAGCCATGGCCACTGAGCCTGCACGTTCAGAGCCTGTGCTCCGCAACGGGAGAGGCCACAGCAGTGAGAGGCCCGCGTACCGCCAAAAAAAAAAAAAAAAAAAAAGAATAAAACTTTCCTTAAAAAAAAAAAAAAAAAAAAACAGAAATATAGATCAAGGGAACAGGATAGGAAGCCCAGAAATAAACCCACGCACCTGTGGTCACCTTATTTGTATTAAAGGAGGCAAGAATATACAATGGAGAAAAGACAGCCTCTTCAATAAGTGGTGCTGGGAAAACTGGACAGCCACATGTAAAAGAATGAAATTAGAACACTCCCTAACACCATACACAAAAATAAACTCAAAATGGATGAGAGACCTAAATTTAAGGCCAGACACTATAAAACTCTTAGAGGAAAACATAGTCAGAACACTCTATGACATAAATTAAAGCAAGATCCTTTTTGACTCACCTCCTAGAGAAATGGAAATAAAAACAAAAATAAATAAATGGAACCTAATGAAACTTAAAACGTTTTGCACAGCGAAGGAAACCATAAATAAGATGAAAAGACAACCCTCAGAATGGGAGAAAATATTTGTAAATGAAGCAAGTGTCAAAGGATTAATCACTGAAATTTATAAGCAGCTTATGCAGCTCAATAGCAAAAAAACAAACAATCCACTCTAAAAATGGGCAGAAGACCTTAAAAGACATTTCTCCGAAGAAGACATACAGATGGCCAACAAACACATGAAAGGAAGCTCAACATCACTAATCATTAGAAAAATGCAAATCAAAACTACAATGAGGTATCACCTAACACCAGTCAGAATGGCCATCATCAAAAAATCTACAAAGAATAAATTCTGGAGAGAGTGTGGAGAAAAGGGAAAACTCTTGCACTGTTGGTAGGACATAAATTGATACAGCCACTATGGAGAACAGTATGGAGGTTCCTTAAAAAACTAAAAATAGAACTGCCATATGACCCTGCAATCCCAGTACTGGGCATATACCCTGAGAAAACCATAATTCGAAAAGAGTCATGTACCACGATGTTCATTGCAGCTTTATGTACAATAGCGAGGGCCTGGAAGCAACCTAAGTGTTCACTGACAGATGAATGGATAAAGAAGATATGGCATATATATACAATGGAATATTACTCAGCCATAAAAAGAAACGAAATTGAGTTATTTGTAGTGAGTTGGATTGACCTAAAGTCTGTCATACAGAGGGAAGGAAGTCAGAAAGAGAAAAACAAATACCGTATGCTAACATATATATGGAATCTAAAAAAAAAAGAAGAAGAATGGTTCTAAAGAACCTAGGGGCAGGACAGGAATAAAGATGCAGATGTAGAGAATGGACTTGAGGACACGGGGAGGGAGAAGGGTAAGCTGGGATGAAGTGAGAAAGTGGCATGGACTTATACATACTACAAATGTAAAATAGATAGCTAGTGGAAAGCAGCCGCATAGCACAGGGAGATCAGCTAGGTGCTTTGTGACCATCTAGAGGGGTGGGATCGGGAGGGTGGGAGGGAGATGCAAGACTGAGGAGATATGTGGATATATGGATATGTATAGCTGATTCACTTTGTTATAAAGCAGAAACTAACACACTGTTTTAAAGCAATTATACTCCAATAAAGATCTTTAAAAAAAAAGAAAGTACACATGCACCACAATGTTCATTGTAGCACTGTTTACTGTAGCTAAGATGTGGAAACAACCTAAATGTCCACTGACAGAGGAATGGATAAAGATATGGCACATACATACAATGGAATATGACTCATCCATAAAAAGAACAGAATAATGCCATTTGCAGCAATGTGGATGTAACTAGAGATTATTATACTAAGTGAAGTAAATCAGGAAGAGAAAGACAAATATCATATGATACCACTTACATGTGAAATCTAAAATATTACACAAATGAACTTATCTACAAAACAAAAACAGACTCACAGACGTAGAGAACAGACTTTTGGTTGCCAAGGAGGAGGGGGTTGGGGGATAGATGGTTTGGGAGTTTGGGATTAGCAGATCTAAACTATTATATATAGAACGGATAAACAAGGTCCTACTGTAAAGCACAGGGAACTATATTCAATATCCTGTTTTAAACCATAATGGAGAAGAATATGAAAAAGAATGTATATATATGTATAACTGAATCACTTTGTGTACAGTAGAAATTAACACAACATTGTAAATCAACTATACTTCAATAAAATAAATTTTTAAAAAATAAAGTCCATTTAAATGGAGGAAAAACACAGGTATGTTAACATACCTGGGAAAAGTTACATTATGATAACACAAAACAGAAAGAACAATATAATGAAATGTCATCAACATCCCTTTTGAATCCAAGAAAACTTCTGAATGGATGAGCGGGGATATTAAACAAGATTTAAATAATGACGCTAAGTGATATTTCATGATCCTAGAGAAGACAATTTGAAGTATCAACACTCCTTTTCAAAAGGGTTACTACATCTTTAAAATAATGAGTCATGGGGATTAACTTTAATTCACATGTTAATCAAATTATTTCTAACATGGAATGTTGATAATGTATTTGATACATTTTAAGACATGTACATTTTGATTTGGAGTTTTAATGAAGCCCAGAAAAATTAGGTAGAAAAACAGCCCTTTCTTTGGTTCATATTGTAGCACAAATTATTATAAAAATATTCTTTGGCTTTCAGATCTTCATGAAAGCAACTGCCTAAACTTTGCATTAAAACTGCTTATGTTAAAATTCAAAGGACCTTTCTAAAAGTAGATTGATACCTCACGTTAGACAATAAAGATATTTTTGCTAATAGAAATTATATTCTAAACCAAATATACAGTAAAATTGAATCCTACCAGTCAAAGCATGGTTAGTTATATCTAACATTTAATATATAACTATGGCTTCAATGGTGAATTTTATAGGCTAACGATAAAAAGTAGTTAAAGGTTTGTAATTTGAGGACTAACAGGCTTTTATTCAGAGACTTTATATTTATCACACAGACAGACTCTACTCTGTATCTGAAAGCAGTTGATTTCTTTCTGTTTTCTACTATTCCCTACATGAATTCTGAGAGACACATTACAAACAAACCCTGCACTCACCATGGCCTCTGCAGTTACATCTCTGGTGTGTTCTGCAAATTAATCTAAAATGTGATTTACAATAATTCCTTTTTCAAATTAAGACAAGGAACAGCCTGGAGGAGGAAACTACCAACATTAGAAAGGTAACATTTTAGACCTCTGGTGGGAAAGAGACCTGTGTAATTTTACTTGATTAAAACCACAGAGCTGTTTAACTTGGTTCCTACATTAGGAAAGCCAGTAAAATAAGCCAAGACCTTAAATGCTTATATTACAGAGTTTGCACTGTCTCTTTTTTTCAGGGGCAAATTTAACCCAGCTGTCTTTCCATGTAGCAAAGCCCTGACCCCTAAAAATAGCAGAAGAATGGCTGGAAAATGTGGGTGACACAATCATCAACATCTTGCAAGAACTGCAGAAAGCTGCAATTCTACAGACTCAGCTATTTTGTTTTCATCTCATTTACATGGAAAAATACCTTTAAGTTTTCATACTATCATGCTGCAAATGAACATTAACTTCTTGGTGAGCTTATTTATGCATTTACTTGTCACACTACGATAATTTTCTTTTAATGTGATCTCAACACATATCATAAAAGTGTGGCTCTCATCTACTTGAATTTCTAGAAGCCAGAATAAAAAAATTAGACCATAGGAAGGGATGGTATAGCCTTGACTATGGATTCAATTGACTGATTTTTATCCAACAGTGAATATCTGATCATTAGAAGATAAGTTAATAATTTCAGAAATGTACAACATAAAAAAACAACTCTGAGAAGAATCTTAGAAAGTATCTGTTCAATGCACTTATTTTTTAGTTGAGGAGTCTAAGCTCAGAGGGGATAAATGACTTCCTGAAAGTCATAAGCTAGTTATAGACAGAGCCAGGTCTCCTAATTCAAGGCTCAACACACTTTGATTTCAACAATAGTACAACCAGACAATCATTTAAGGTCTGCAGAGTAGGAACTTCAAATCTTATACATCTTTTCTACATGTTTACATTCATTCAGTGATATTTACTTCTGCAGCTTTAGGCTATAAATATAATACCAAGCAGATATGCAGAGCCAATGTATAATAGCCTCAAAGCAATCCTGAGGCTCCAACACCATCTGAAGTCATCTAATTCCATCTGCACTCTTGACTATGCCCAGCCAGGAGAGCGCTGATGAAGAGAAAATTAATTTGTAAACTGTTGGTTTGCTAAAGCGAATCAAGCAGAAATTAGTAAATTCACTAGTAATTAGTAAATCAGTGGGTCTTAGTCTTTACACTAATACTGAATTTTGTTATGCATATTGTTTCTTCATTCAACCAATATTTACTGAGCATCTCCTATGATCTAAACATAGCACAGACAACAGTGAGCAAGACAGGACTTCCCTGGTGGCCCAGTGGCTGAGACTCTGCGCTCCCAATGCAGAGGGCCTGGGTCCATCCCTGGTCAGGGAAATAGATACCCCATGCATACTACAACTAAAGATCCCTCATGATGCAATGAAGATCCCGCATGCCACAACTAAGACCCAGCACAGCCAAATAAATAAATAAATATAAGAGTGAGCAAGACAGGCCATGTCCCTGCTCTCATGGAAGTTACAATCAAGTAGCAGAACCAAAAAATTAACCAATAAACAAATGACAAAATAATTTCAGCGTGCCACAAGTGCTACTGAAGAAGTTGAACTGGGTGATCATGGTGGTAAAATTCTATTTTTGGAAAGGTGGCCTTTTTGAACAAGTAACATATGATCTATGATATGTGTGATGAGAAAGAGGCAGCCACGTGAGAAGCAGGAAGAACAGTATTCCAGGCAAAGCGAAAGGCTAAGTAAGAGGCTCTGATGTGGGAATGCGTTTGGCGTTTGGTTGTACTACAGTAGGCAACGAGGAGCAAGGTAGTGAAAACATAGGCTGGGTAAGGGATTTGAAATAGTTTTTCCCCAAAATAATGTAAACACGAACGCTTTTTTAGAAATGGGTCTAAACACTACACAATTTTATTATCTTATTATACACAGGTGGCACAAACTTCTGCATTAGGAAAGCCATAGTGATTCTAAATCATGTGTAATTTACTTATTTTTAAATGCATATAGAAAACAAGTCTCAGGTAAGTGCTTAAATATGATTTTGTTTACAAGGAAAAAAAAATAGTACAGCATTTTGACCACCCGGAATTCAGAACTGCATTCCGTTTAAACATGAATGGGTCTGTGGATACATTATCATCTGGTTTACCTTGTCCAGCAGGTAAAATCTCCAAAAGACTAAGGCTGAAATCACTCATTACTACTGAATTAGTCAAATGACAAAATGTTCTTTAAATTATGTGATGCATTTTTTTGGTATTAGTGCAATCTATTTTCGTAGCACGAGTGTCATGTTTGTCATATGTATAAAATACATAAAATGGTTAATAATTTCCTATAATTATTAATATATAAATATAAATATATACAATGAACAATAATTTACTGGAAGATTAGGCAGGTCTGTAAGGTAAAATATCTATGTATATAAATATAAAGATCCTGGGCCACCTGAAATTGAAGGATGTGGATCAAGCATCTGAATTCCAGTTTTGTGAGCAGCTACCATCATATAATCAAGCCTGTGAGAATTTCTAACCCTCTCTGAATCTCATGTCTCTCTCAAAAGTATAGGTTACTATACATAACTACATTTAAGAGACAATGAAACAAGAATTTCTAAGCATCTGGCACACAGAATAAACTCAATAAATTTTAGTGCTTCTCCCTCCCCCCCATATATTTCCTCTAATAAAAGCAGTAGCATTTATGATAAAGGAATTATACTCATACAGATTTCATTTGTACCTCTGAATCAAAATTTTATGATATTTTTCACATAAGAGATATAGGTAGGACAAAGGAACTGCTGCTAAAGCTCTTTACACATCAAACTCTGAATTAAGACCTAGTGTTTCTAATTGTTCTGCTTCCTGGAACCGTCCCATTTTGACTGTCTAGCTCCTCCATCTCAGACTGTGTTTCCTTCATCTCAGACACAAACACGTGCCCGACCGCAGTAAATCACAGTTAATCGCATGTCTTAAATTAAAAGACAAAAATGATGCACAATTGGGAGAAATTGTCAGTTGGTGAATGAGTCTCCCTCATTACACTTCGTGCACAGGATGCATGCCAAGTCTGTGTTCCAGGCAAGAAGATTCAGTCTATGACACTGAGGTACAACCTTTGTGCAGAGCAGTCTGGTTCAAAGAATCAAATGCTTTAAAACACGCAACGCTGTAATTGCAGCATATATGGAACATTCAATACAGGACTGTGCATAATCATGAACAATTAGAAGGAACCAAAATATTCACTGATGAGGGACTCAATAAAAAGACTAGGTCTTGGCTATTAAAGGAAAAATCTATGCTGTTACAAATGATTTTTTCATGTTGAGTAACAGGAGAAAATGTCCATGAAATATTCTTATGTGAAAACTACTTACAAAACAATGTTTCTTTTTTTTTTTCAGGATTATATAATTGATGGGAGAAGCAAGAAAAGAGAGAGAGAAGGAGGAGAAAGACACTGGGAAAATATACAACAAAAATGTTAACATTTGTTATCTCTGAATTGGTTATACTTTCTAAATTTTCTAATTTTCTAAAAAAATCTTTCTAAGTTGTTTAAAATTACACTTGAATTTATCTCTGAATCTACTGCAAAATGTCAGTTTTTTTTTTTTTTTTTTTGCGGTACGCGGGCCTCTCACTGTTGTGGCCTCTCCCGTTGTGGAGCACAGGCTCTGGACACACAGGCTCAGCGGCCGTGGCTCACAGGCCTAGCCTTTCCACGGCATGTGGGATCTTCCCAGACCAGGGCACGAACCCGTGTCCCCTGCATAGGCAGGCAGACTCTCAACCACTGTGCCACCAGGGAAGCCCCAAAATGTCAGTTTTAAAGATCCATAAGAATCTTTTAAGGTGAACTTACCTATTATAATAAAAACGTCATCGTAAAATTAAAAAACAATCCCTCAGTAAGCACTTAGATACAATTCTATTATTTCCTTGGTTATACAGACAAAATAAACTTTGTAAAAATGTATTCTATAAATATACAAGAAAACCATGTTCAGCAAAATTAAACGTTCAATACAATCATTTATTCCAACATATACCTTATATTAACATACTAGAAAAAAATCATTATAAATTCTTACTAATTTAATAGTAATACCCACAAACTATAAAATACGTTCACAGCAAACCCAACAGCCTTGAATTTGAGGAACTGAAAATCTTCTCTCCTCCACCCACCTACTCTCCCATTATTTTCTACACTGTAATAGAAAGACTTTACATCTAGCCACCTAGTATTATTCTGATGCTAAAACCTGACAGCAAACAACATATACACACACACAAATAAGATGAGAACAAATAAAGTTTTGCAGTATATCACCAATCATGCTAACTTTTGTTTCATTTCAATTTTAGAAGAAAAGAATATAAAAAACCCAAGAGTAGAGTCATTCCAAAGGTACTGAACAGTCTACTAACCTTGAAATAAGAAATAAACATTTCCTGCTCTCGTTTATTTCTCGGGGGGTGGGGTGGGAAAAGATAATCATATTTCGGTAAAAGCCCATATCTCAACCTCAGGCGTCTTTGTGTCCCAAGGGTAATATTTCCATTCCATTCTTAATGGAACAAATTTCTAATCAGAATATGTATTCAAAAATAATTGAGGCAATGCAATGTCAACACATCATGCTGCCATCAGCATTCCTGGTGCTGGGAATTGACCTGGCACACTCTGGTGTGACAGGGAGTCAGGGCAGTGCAGACACATCAGACATGATGATGAAGTGAGGGGAGCCAGCAAGGACAACACAACAGTTCTGCTCCTCTTTGGGTGCTTAAGCCAGTGTTGGATGAAAGCTTCTAAGCTGTAAGAGGCCAACCTTAAAACCTTTAAGGAAGGGATGACTTTTAATGGATCCAGGCCAGGACCTCAACTTTTAAATCAGCAACAGTGTCTACTTTTATAAAGTTACTGAGAATTTTTCAAACAACAGTCACTTTCAGAAAGGTTAACACTGCCCCTAGATTTTTAAATTATTAAAATCTCAGGACAACATACACTACTGAATATATTTTGTGATGCTCTGAAACAGTCCCAAGGTTTAAATCCAGGTTTCTTCAAGTTTGACAATATATTGGTAGTTGTTGAAGCCGGGTGATGGGTAATGGGGCTCCTTATCGTATCCTTCTACTTTTGACTGTGCTTGACATTTTCATAATAGAAAATGGAAAAAATAGATTTCTTTCAATGTATTTTATATTCAAAATTTTACTGACTTTTCCTTTGGAAAAATATGAGATCTGATTTGTGCTTATGATTATTTAATGCTTTAACAAGCAATGTGGATTTTTAAAAAATCTACCAAGCATGATGTTGATCATAAAAAAATTTTTTTTTTCACTCCTGAAAAAATGTTACCAGGATCTGGAATGATAGAAGAAGTGCACCTAAACAAATGCAGTGCCACCATCTGCCTGGCATTCTCACAGTGTGACAAAATAGACTGGTAATTAACTGCTTTCCTACCGAAATCTGCCAGCTTTAACTCCCCCGTGTCACTGATCAGAAGGTTCTGTGGTTTCAGGTCTCTGTGCAAAATATAACGCTGGTGGATGTAAGACAGCCCTCGCAGCAACTGAAATAAAAACAACTGAAAAAATAGGGAGACAAAAGTTAAAATCTGAACACAGACAAATGCCAGTTTCTACATACAGTCTGCCAAGTACTTGTGTTTAGTGAAAATGGGTAACCATCACTAAATTTCCTACCAAACTATTTAACCAGAATTTGCATAAGGGTATGGAAATTCCTAATTCATTAAGAAGTAAATCTGAAAATTTCTAACAACCTATTATGTCAACCCAGAGTGATACCTCCTCAGCCAGAAAGATCTATAATCCAATCTGTGTTCTATAAATTAAGTACAATGTAAAGAATCATTTTTTAAATAATATTTTATTTCTTCAGGTCTAAATTGATGCTTGAGACAGAGAAAAAAAATCTATCCAGAATATTATAAAAAGAAGCAGAATTTTTTACTAAGTTTATGTAAATGTGCATGTATTCAATTCCATAGAAATGACATAAACATGGTACCGAAGGATTCACCCATTAACATGCTTTAAGGAATGAAAGATAAGATGATTTCAAGTAATTAAAACAAAAACAGTCACATGGTCCAATTATTACTGGATTGTAATTATATTGCTTTTGCATATATGGCCATAGAGATTAGGCTGTTGCCTAAAGACAGACAGGTACCTTCACTAATTACAGAACAGACCCATCCTAAAGGGAAAGGAAACAGAAAACAGAGAAATCAAGAATTCAAGAGCAATGGTTTTATAAGAAATAATTTTAAGAAGTGACTGATGGCCTTCCCTGTTTAGTTTCATATTGGATCCTATCAAATGTTCCCAATTTTGATAACAAAAAATGTGAGTCACTAGGCTTTCCAATATTTATAAAAATGTTTATAAAAAAGAGACTATCTTTAAACAATTTACTTGCCAAAATAATCCTAATTGACATAGTTTTTAAAAATCAATCTCCTAAAACAAAAATAAAAACAAAAGGTTTTAGGTGCCATCAATACCGGAGTCTATGTAATCAGCTGGTAACAAAATGCAGTTTCAGGGAAATTTTAAATGAATCAGATGCCAAGTGTGGGCAGTATAAGGATTCCAGGATCTTCAAACGGAAAAGACTGGCAACTCCTTGAGGGCCCTGGAAGCTAGCATTTCTGGAATATTTTCCAACTAACTAGGGGCTCTGAAAGCCAAGTAAATTTTTTAGAGAGTGGATACCTTGAAATAACAGTAGATGAATTCATTTCAAAATCTCTGTATGTGATAATATGCTGTGGAGCAGTGAAGGCCTCGGATCATTATTTCCAGAATCTAAGTACCAGAAACTAAAAACCTGTTCTGTGTTAGCCTGGATTAAATTACTGGCTCAAGAACCTCGGGAAGCAAATGTCTCCTGGACTCCTCTTTTCAATCCTTTCTGTGTAGCAGATGGAAAGACTTAACGCCATCACCAGCAGCTTCCAGCCTCGTTCCTCCCTTCTAATACCCCCTGCATCCTGAAGCCGAAAGCTTACAATTTCTAAGAAAATCCATATCCCTTCAGTTTAGAAGGGAGAAAGGATGAGCAAATAAAGCCGCTTTGTGTTTTCAAAATCTTTTCATCAATCAATCAATCACAAAGGCAGACCACATAACAAACTTAATTTCAAAAATAAACTGATTTTGAAAAGAAAGTTTGCATTCTGCAAGGTGCTAGCAGAGACTTACCAGACTGCGATTATCTATTTCACCACAGCAACACATCTTAGTTGAACAAGCAATGACACGAAGTGCCAGCTGCCGTTCTATGCATCACAGAATACGAACTCATTTGATCTCTGTAATAATTTTAGTGGTGAAGGTACCACTATTAAATCTGTATTAGTGATGAGGAAACTGGGATCAGTTTAAGTGGCAGAGCCAGGACTCAAACCCAACAAGTTTGACTCCAAACTCCATGCCCTTAACCACTCCACTATAGGAATCTTGGCCAGAACACAAGTAGGGAGTGTTGATATAGAAGCTGCTTCCAACTAACAGGATAAAGTCTGGGCATCTAACAGCATGGCCTTCGAGGCTGCTGAGCTGAGCCCTGATTCCAGCTGGGTGCCCAGGCATCACCACTCTACATTCCCTGACTCCAAGCAGTCTCACGTACGCCCATACGCAGAGCATATTGCTCTTCAGCCCTTTACCTTTGTTCTTACCTATTCTCTGACAGAAAAGCGCTGTCTCACCTTTGCCTGCTAATCTCCATGTGTTTCTTAGATCTCTCCTCAAAAACCACTCCTCCCTGGAGGCTTTCCTGACCCTAGGCCTTCCCTCTCCCTACAGGTCTGTGTGAGGGGTTCCTCCTCTGTGCTCCTGGGGCAGCCGCTACATCTGTCTATTGCAGTTATGGTATTACCCTATCTCCCTCAGACTGTGTGCCTTAACTACCTTCCTAACCTGGGTCCACAGCTGGATGAAGTAGCTACAGAAATAACAGATGCCTGGAATGGGAGTCTCTAGAAGCTAAGGGTAGAAGTGGGTAGATCAAGCAGTCCCAAAGGGCTCTTCTTTTAATACCTCTACCAATTAGTGAAAATATATAATCCTCATGCTAATCCGGAAGCTATTCAAATAGGGTAGCGTATTAAAGAGGATTAAGAAAATCAGTGATAGGAAGGATGCAACCACACATCCAACTACAGTTGTATACATGACAAACTAAGCCCCAAACAAGACAAGTAGAACCCCAAACATTAAGTTGGAGCCCCAAACAAATTTTTAAATCTTTGATCAATGCACAAAGTCAGAACAAATCCCCATAGAATAAATTCATTCAGGATTTACTAAGTGCCAACCATGTGCCAGGTGCTGTCATGTAAGAGGGATGCAAAGATGAACAGGATATAAGATGTAGTCCCTGGACTCGAGGAACTCACAGCCCACTGGGTATGACAGACACATAAACAGATAACTACCACCTAAAGAGGTCTGCACTGTGACAGCAACGTGAACTGAGTGTACTGAAGGCACAGAGGAGGGAGGAAACTTGTCACTCTGAAAACAGAATTCATTACACATAAAATTTTAATAGGAAAACAAGCATTCACTAGATGCACAAGATGAAGTGATGTATTATATGACAAACCTCTTGCTGTTCTGAGTGAAAAAATTGAGGGGACCAAGCAAGCAGATCACTAAGAAGACAAATTAAGAAGAAAATTTTAAATAAATGAAAAGAAGACAATATATGAAACAGTAAAATTATCAATGCACCATCATAATAGTAATGGTGGCAAGGGGATAACAGTATACTTCACTGAAACCATTAGTAAACTTGGTGTTTTAGAAATAACATTTTAATGTGTTTAACAGAAAATATACTGCTAGCTAGGGGTGGGAAGGCCACAAGGAATTAGCACTGAGTTTAACAGAATGTCCCATGGAATATTCTTTGGGAGTGTTTTGAGAAAGGCAAGTCTCGGGCATTTCTTCTTTTGGCAAACAGGCAAGTATCTAACTTGCCCATGTAAATTTTTCAGAAAGCCACTTCACTTGGTTGTTGTATAAATCACCACATAACAAGCTATGTTTGATCTCTGTGAAAACCAGAGGATACTATGAAAACAAGAAGGACCACCAAAGAGGGGGCCACATGCAGAGAAAGAGTAAAAATCAGCTTTGCTACTTGCTAATAAAACTTGGTGAACATCAATGCAATCTCAGGTACTGAAAAAAAAAGGAAGGGAGAGTATTACTAATTGAAGGCTTACACTCATTTAAAGGCTGTTTTAAGTAATTTTACATATATTTTATAATCCTGTATTTTTCCTTTTCTTTTAAACAAATGAGAAAACGAAAGTTCTAAAAGCATGAGAAACTTAAAGTCATCCAACCATCACACAGCACTTGTGAACTTTCCACTACACTTCATTATCTTAAATGAGGTTGATGCTTACTAAACGCATGGATGAATACAGTTATACACCCAATATAATCAAAGTGCTCTGATTAAGTGAACCCAAGTTTGTAAGCCTCAATTAGCATATTATGTAATGAGCATATGATTCCTGAATGTCTATTTTTGCTACTTAAAATCCTCTTAAAAATAAATAACATGGCAGAAGACAGCTTTATGTCCTGAAGCTGATAAACTAACATATTTTCATTTCTATCTTCTTATTTTTCTACTGTAGTAGCCATAAGGTCTTCCTAAGAATACCTTGTCCCCTCAGGATATTCTATTCCACTTTATAAAAGGAGATATCTTCAAATCCTACAGTATGATCCTGAAGAGTTATACTCTAGTTCGAATATGTTCACTTTTTGCAATAAGAATCCCCATGGGAAAATGACTTAAATAGCAACGATACGATGAACAGGGACACTTTTACCAGCAGCAGATCTATCTATAGCCACGTTGTCTTGCCATCTCCCGCAGAAAGCAGCTCATATTCTCAGGGCCATGGCATATACTTCTTGGGAATATCCTTTAATACTCCTTCTATTCCCTTCTGAAACTCTTTAGACTTTAAGTAGGTAAAGAATATGAAGATAAGGCTTTTTATCAAAACATTTAGAGCAAGTTGGTAAAAAGCACACACACACATCATTGGACTTAATATACTTGTTACTCAAAAGAATTATTGCCACTTGCAGTGAGCAACAAATTTTATACTCCTCCACCCCCGTCAAAGTCTAAAGATGTATGATCAGATGCTCTTTGTCTCAATGCTTACAGTCATGAGATTCCATGAATGGTCTGAAATCCAGGCATTATTTAATAAATGTGGTTCCATCTAATATGAGACTAAGCACAGTGAACATCTTGCAGATTTTCCAGGCTTGGGTCAACTATCTTCAAGGGATGTCCACGGTCTCTTAGGGCTTATTAGAGTGATTAGCAATGCACCCTATGCCTTATGGCACAGCAGCAATTCTTACAAAGAGAGTTAGTTAAGTTACTTTTCTGTCACCTGGGGACCAAGTTTAAATCTTTGTATCTTAGGTTTTTCATCTTAAAAATGAGATTGTCTCAGATGCCCTTAATATTCATTCATGCTGTAAAACTGTATCCTTTCATTTTACGAATAACAGAAATAGAAGGGACTCTACAAATTGAGCAGCTGTAATAACTGCCATTTACTAAATACTTACTAGTAAATTAATCCTTCCAACACTTCTGCTAGGTAGATACTATTATCTTTATTTCACAGATAGAGAAATAAAGGCTCAGAGAAACTAAATGAATTGGGAAAAGGGACCCACAGCAAGTGTAGTAGAGGTAGTAGAGATAGTTCCCATTTTTGTCTTGCTCTGACACCCACAATTTAAAATACTGCTACCCAAAAACCATGTATACTATTTGATTAAAGTAGTTACACATTGTGTGAATCCAAGGCTAGAAAATGTGACACTGGCAAATAAACCAAAGTTGTACATCGCTAATACATGCTTCAAGTAATATGCTCCATGTTTAGCACCATACCATTTAAAACTCCACAGGATGCACAAACATTAAATTACTCATGCATCAAACTTTCTAGAAATGAAAAATAATTAGAAAATTTGAATCCTCAAAATATCTAGTGAATGTAAAAATATATTAAAATATGCATCAGATAATGATTTTACTGCAATACTAGGTCTTCTTCAACTTTCAAAAGAATGATTCATTCCATTTAGTTGAGTTTCAAATTTGCAAATACCTAATGCAAATATCAAATCATAATTTGTAATACAATGTACATAATACATTGCCAAATAGTTTATATTTTATAAAACATCATTGCAATTTTATGTGTTGAATTTTTTAAAAAGAATACTAAGAAGGTTATATGGAGCTATAAGGGAGACAGAAATAAAAGCCCAGGTAGTAAAACATTATGGTATAATTTATTTGTCACTTTGGACACACTTGACAGTATTAAGTGTGCTACTGGGATAGTGTAAGACACAAACATTCATGCCAGGGCATCGGGTCGTAGATGTGTCCTTTTTTGCCCTGTACTACAGACAGATATGGGTCTTAGAAAATCTGAGTAGTAAGGACAGTTTGTCTTGCCACGTTTTGCCCTTTTTGAGTTCTTTCATTTAACTTTCTGCTTCTTCATTCCACTCCCTCATAAGTCTTAGATACGGAACATGTTCCATTATTTCTAAATAATGTAACAAAAATGTAATTTTCAATCTCTGTGTTATTTATACATTAATATTCTATTCTTAAAGATGATAACTTTCTGGAAGGGAATAACTCAAAGAATAAGAGTTTCAAATACTTGGGCAAACTCTTGGGAAAAAGCTCTTGCACGCTTTCTGTGATCCTTAAGTTGGCCTCCCATTCCGCCCTCTCCTCCTGCCTCAATACAATGGTGGATATCAACAAGGTGTTGCTCTAGGCACCGAGATGCCCACAGTGAGCAAGTTGCCTGGAGCCATGGGAACCAGAACCGGGATACTTACAAGGAGTCAAATGGGGATTGTAAAACAGATCTGTGTTTTGCCATGTTCCTTGAAAGAAGCACATTAGCTTCTTTAGTATGTTAATATATTATCATAATATGTAATATTATATAATAATATACAATATATTATAATACTTAGTATACTAATACTAAGTAGATTTCCAAATTATTAGAGTTTGTATGTATGATGAAGAAAATGGGGAGGGCTGAGGATGAGAAACTTCCATTTAATAAACTTGGTCAGCAGCCTAAAATTAGTATTAGAAATATTCCTTAGCTGAGTAGAAAGAAGATGATCAAATTTAAGCTACTGGCTTTAATAGTTGCCCAACATAATTTTCCAAGAGAAAAACTGAAACACTTATTCCAAGGAATTCTAATAATATAATAATATTAAGTATACAACTGACCTTACTGATAGGCACTTTTTAGAACCAAAAAGAAATAGCATGAAATACAAATATTTGCTCAACCTCATTTGTGAATGTATGCAACACTCCCCCAACTACAGGCCATTCTTTTTACACACAATGAAAAGGAATAAATAGAATTTAAAATGGTTTTATTGCCTAAAGCAACACCTTAAACACTATCAACATGAACTGTCTTAATATCAGTTGATAAGGCCAATGCAACTTTTTCTTTTAAATTGAGAGAGACAGATGCAGACTGAAAAACTGACAAAGGTGATGAATCTTGAGTGTAAGAGTCTTAGAGAAAGATCACTTCTGCAAGCTATACAATAGAGAAAAATATGTTTCATATGGAATGCAGTAAAGACTCTGAGTTTGATAGGTATGATCAATAAACCTCTCTCTCTCTCTCTGCATCTTCTTAGAGAGATCTCAAGTAACAGGGATTTATATATTAATGAGAAAATATCTATGAAATGTACTGGCTACTCACATGAAGGCTGAACTTGTCTAGGACTTTCAGAAAAATCCCTGGAAGTGTGTACATACTCTGTTACTCAGCTAATTTCCCCCCTGGGTCCTCATGTTTGTCTTGGAAAACATGCAAACAAAGGGGTCGAGTGCAAGATCCATCTTAAACGGGAGAGAGGCAAGGTGAATGGCTTGAAGCTTGAAACCCAGGAGGGTACCTGTCCTATTTCCACTGGATACCACCGCCCCTGCCCCACCAAGCTGGGTAATTCCATCTAACAAATAAAATACCACAGGGCATACTTCTAACGACTATCTGTATTTCATCAATCTTTGGGGTGATTTCTTTTCAATCTGGGTTTTAAAGCACCGCTAGGAAAGAGTGGGCTGTTCAGTTAGCTGCCTTGATTCCTTTGTCTGATTCAAATCATTAACAAGCACATCAGCAGATGATGCCAAGCATACAAAAGACATGTTCTAAACAACGGAACGCACGCCCCACATCTTAACCAGAAATTCACTACTCAGACCCTCTCTGAACATCCAACACAATATGAATTGACACATGAATTTCACTTTCTTTTACTGTTAATCCTTCGCTGTCTAGATATGGAAAATCATTTTGTTATAACAAAAATAGGATGAAAAGGCTCAAAAGAAAACTGAGACTAGGTGTCAAATTTTTAAAACACTCCTGAATGGCTCCATGAAATAACCGTATTTCCCAAAATACAGAATAATGAAAGGCTCTATAATATTCGCTGTAATGCATAGTAGGAAATCATTACCAGCTAAATGAGAGTTCTAACGCAAAATATGGAGAAAATCAGGTGTTACTGGATTTTCTATCTCAACATTAGAAAGTCTCATTCAGGAATCAATTCTCAGTGCCATCTGTATGAGACAGTCTTAATTTGGCATAACATTATTCTGACTGTTATACACCTGCTTGCTCTTGGAAAAATAGCGATTTTTCAACCTTAATAATCCTCATATCTTTTTAATTAATATAGATATTGAGATAAAAAATAAAACTCAGCTTTATGTCCAAAGAATTTCAGATACTTCAGAGAACAAGGCAGATAATTCAGAATTACTTTACTTTGGATTACAGTTCTTTAAAAAAAAAAGACAAATGTTTTTACAAAAAAATCTTCTAGAAAAGTCATTAAGGTGACACAGCAATGAAGGTAATTACATAAAAACACAGGAAGACCCAATGTCATCATGGTAATAAGATTCAAGCACCTATATTTCTGGATATGAGCTGGAGACAGTATCAATTAATCTTTCTTTTCTTTAATGAACCTTAATTTTCAGTCTCTCATGCTTATCACTTTTTAAAGAACACATGAAAAGCTGAATGAAAGAGGGAATTTAGACTGTTATGGTCATTTTTTAAAAAACTGATCAATCTGTAAGTCACTGAGAATTATAAAATGAAGAACTCCAA
The DNA here is from genome assembly GCF_963924675.1 of Phocoena phocoena. Lineage (NCBI taxonomy): Eukaryota > Metazoa > Chordata > Mammalia > Artiodactyla > Phocoenidae > Phocoena > Phocoena phocoena. The sequence goes on from NC_089227.1 coordinate 51,457,201, forward strand.
TACAAGTCTGCCTTCAACTCAGCTATGACAGTCAAAACCCAAGAAAATTCATAGTGAATGGTTTGTAAAGGGGGCAAAAATGAACTACCTTCTGCCCAAAATTCTAACCAGTTTCCTACATACCAATTATCATGTTCTAACAATTGATTGTTATACCTTTAATCATCATAAATATTTACAACAAGGCCAATGTCCTCAGGCTTTCGATTCAGGCTTTAAATTGTCCTTTAAGTAATTAACTGCTAAAATTACCCATTTGTCTAAAACTGATATAATACAGACCATTAGTTAATAGTGAATATTTATTTCAGAAGGCCATACTGAGAACAGACACATTTTGTAGGCAATTAAAGTAGCAAAGTGATTACAGCAATTTAGTTAACATTGACAATTTTTCTTATGAGTTTATTCCAGTGCTTACAAGGAATATACAGCACGAAAGATAAAACTTTAACAGATGTTTTGCTGGGATTTAATTCAAAATTACCATAGACTGGCCTATGCTTTACTATGAAATCATGAGTTATGCACTCTTTCAATTGTTCTTTTCTTCCCCCTCATTCTTCAGTGATGCATCACCTTTGTAACACTTGCAAGTCTACCTGATTCACAGTAAAGAACAATCGCCTCAATTCTCAGATGCGTGGCAACCCACCTTTTCACAATAAACAAGTATATATGAAACCTAAACAGATATGTACATTTTTATAATCCAAGATGAATGTTTAAAATATTTCCATATACTGTCATGCTGCATAGTGATGAAACCAAAAGTCAAAACTGTCAAATTTAGAAGCAAAAGGACTTGATCGCTATGTTTTCCTTCTGTTCACCATAATAAATATTCAGTATTTATTACATTCCTATCCTTTAATGATCTATGAACTATTTAACCAAATGCAGAGCTTCAGAGTTACTACAAGAACATGCTCTTTTAAAGATAATTGCTTATCTCACCTGGTTTTCACATCTTACATTTATAGAGAACCATTACAAGGTCTTATTTTAGCTCAACTGTTGTTTTTTTTTTTTAATCAGCATCTAGCACAGCATTATGAACAGTTAACTTAGTAAATATTATTCTTATGTTCTTCATTTTGCATTCATTGATTTAAGTGACAAGAAGTATCACCACATGAAAAAAAATGTTAATCCATCACACAGAAATACCCATGAGACATCTGTCACTGTGTCATAGTCAGACTTCTTTGAGAATAATTTCACCTGCAGTGCAGATCCTAAATGTAACCCTGGAGGAGTGCACTGTCTCTAATCAGACAAAACTGTGAAGAAAAGCCAGTGCATGATTAGCTGAGTGGCCTCCCATGGAAACCAACATGGTAATGAGGGCTGTTTACTTTCATGCACTACAATTCAGATGCCAAAACGCAGGCATTAACAAGATGCATTCTATTTTTTAACTTCCCATACCCTCAGAGAAGGTATAACTATTATCTTCAACATGAAAATGATGAAAAACCTATGTGAATGAGTACATATAAAGTCAGGTAAACAGGCTAATTACTGTAATTTAATATATGAATCATGCAATGTAAGGAAAAGAACATTGGACAAAGAATCAAAATGCTCTTTGACAAGTTCTTAATCTCAATGATTCTGGTCTTTATATAAAATGTGGCAGCTGAAATGGATGACTGCTTTAGGATGCTAATCCTGGAATGAGCCTGGCTATAGCAGAATCACTTAAAGAAGTGTTTTTCTAACTACATCAACATGTAATATTGATTACATATTACATTTTATAATATTACATATTGATCGCAATATTGTACTGTATTATAATCATGTAAATGTTATTTACAGCTGAGCCATTAAGTTTTATATGACTACTTTCTTCCCCTGCACAATAATTGTTTTTCTGGTGTTAGTAACTATCTAGTTCTTTTGTTGGTTGGTTTGCTTGCCTTTGTTGAATTTTCTTTGTGGTTATCACTAATTCAACACCAAATTCTTCTTCCATCTTATAAATCTGCTCAAACACATTTGGTATTCTATCTAACCCTTTCATCTTCTTAGAAATCTCTCCTGGAGACTTCTGACCTGCACCAATCAGACTGACTGGTTACCCTTTCAGCTCGATGCACAGTTGTTACCCTGGGATTCTTTTCATCATTGTCTTGAGGATATCCATCTCTCTTTTGTGGTAGCCTCTACTACCTGGTTTCCTTTCCTTTTCTGCTTCGGTTTATTCCCTGAGTTATAGTGCAGTACATCTTCAAGTAGCTTCCTGAGAAAGGATGCAAGGTATGCAAACTTTTCGACTCCTTGAACACCTGAAAATAATTATCCTACTCTCACACTTCATTGATAGTTTGTATAGAATTGTAGATTGGAAACAATTTTACATTGGAATTTTCAAGTTGTTGTCCCACTTCCATCTCCATTCCAGCGCTGCTGTTGAAGTTTAACATCACCGTAATTCTTGATCTTTAGTAGTAAACCTGTTCCCTTTCGGTAGGATCTTTCTTTGAAATCAGTGTTCTGAAAATTTGCAACAATAAATGTTATCATTCATCTATTATCATTAAATGTTCTGGGCATTTAATGGACCCTCTTAATCTTGAAGTTCACATCCTTCACATCTGGAAAAAGTATAGTTTAATGTTTATTGCTTTAATGACTCCCTCCTATTTTCTCCAGTCATTCAGATGGTTGATCCCCTGGACTGGACTCCAAATTTTCTGATACCTTCTTTCTCATGTTTCAGATTTGTATTTTATGCTCTATTTTCTGGTCAACTTCTCCAACTTTTTCTTCCATCCATTTTTACTGTTGTTTTTAATTTCTGTCATCATATTTTGAATTTCCAAAGCTACTTCATGTCCACTAATTTCTCCTTTTTAAAAATAACATAGCCCTGTGTTTTATAGATGTAGTATTTTCTTTTACCTCTTGGAGAATATTATTGATAATTTTTTTGAAGTTTTCTTTCTTTCTTTCTCCGTGTAATCAATGCAAGCAACTTTGCTTCCTCTGAGTTACTTATTTGTCAATTGGGGTCTTCATTGTAGAATCACCTAGATTCTTTAGGTCTGTTCTCTTGGACTGATCAGATTCTCCAGAAAGACGCTTACAACTTTCTACCTTGAGGCGTGGGTCTGATACCTGTTTTCTGAAGCACCACAGTCCAGGCCCTGTCTCTCATATATATATATATTAAAGTTTTACAGATGACTCTGCTGTGGAGCCTAGTTTGAAGACCTCTTTGATGATGACCAAAGTTTCTTGCACCCTTAAACATTCCAAGCACTGAGACAATCCAGTACATTTTGGCAAAACCTCAAAAAGCCAAGATGTCAATAGCTATGGGGAAATGGAAACTTATATACCAACACCTATCACTGCCTTTCAGTTATACAGAAAGGTATAAAAAGAGGTAAATCACATCATGCACTTTTGGAGGCAAAAATGTAGTAGAGTATCAATCTGTAACCATGTGAAACAATTTGTGAGTGAGAGTAGTTCCTGCTCCATATGACTAATATCTAGACTCAGTGTTGGCATCATATCTAATTTCTGTGACATTATTTATGCTAACTGCACATCTCATTCACCAGTGAATTTCCACCACACCTTAGGAGGTACGAGCTCCTGCAGTAATAAACCTTGTTTAATGCCCCAGTACAACCTGAACTTGAAACAGGTAGCAAAAACTAAGTATTTTAAGTACGAGGAATGATCGTAGGGTGAAAGAAAAGCTTGCAAAACTTGGGTAACAGCTGTTGAAACACAATTTCAAGGAGTGCAGCCTAGTAACTGAAAACCAGTAACCTAGAAGCTCAATCTTTCCATGACCATTAAGAGATTAAGGAAAAAAAAAATGTAACGGATGAAGCAGATTTACAAAGGCTACAAAAATCACCAGTGATACTGGCAATGCTTTGTGGAATGAGCTCTCTTTCTTTATTTCACCAACAAACTTGCCCATAACTAATGACACACAGTGTTGGTGAAAAGACAAAACAAGGATAATGGAAATCCAGTGATGCCATGGTTTTTTGAAAAGGCTCAGGCCAGCTCTTTAATCTTAATCCTGTCACTGAATTTGAAGTCTGGATATCAAATTTAGCTCAGAGTAGCCTCTGATTTCCACTGAGGCTGGTAGGCCCTGGGCTTCCACTAGCTGGACTCTCTACAGATTCCCCAGGCTAAAGTGGGAAAAGGGGGTGGGGAGGGGGGAAGGAATTCGGAGATTGGGGTTGACACATATACACTATTGATACTATGTATAAAATGGACAACTAATGAGAACATACTGTATAGCACAGGGAACTCTACTTAATGCACTGTGGTGACCTAAATGGGAAGGAAATCCAAAAAAAAAGGGGATATATATATATGTATAGCTGACGTATTTTGCTGTACAATAGAAACACAACATTGTAAAGCAACTATACTCCAATAAAAATTAATTTAAAAAATAAATAAAAATAAAGTGAGAAACAGGAGTAAGGATGTACTGTACTGTTGATTGTGAACCCAATCAACCCTAAGAAGAGAACATTAAATGTATAAATGAGACAATTTGAGATGTTTTAATGTTAAAAAAAGAATTATGTATTAATTATAATACTAATGTTTAAAGTTAAATTTGAACATGAACAAGATTAAAAAACAAATCTCTTCATCTGTTAAAATTTCTTGCCCAATCTAACCACTAAAAAAACTACCTATGTCAATGGATACAGATTTTTAAGAAAAGTGAATAGTCAAACAATTTAAAAGAAATCTAAACGAAACAAAAAAATCACAACAACAAAAAAGGAGATATATGAAAAAATCAACAAATACTGTAAGTACCATATTGACTCTATTACTTATTTTAAAAACAATGTTTTGTCAGATTTCCTACAAGTTCCTACATTTTAAAATTGTACAACATAGATGACCACCATAAAAACCCTCATTATTAATTTCATATTAAAAAGCACCTATAATTCATTAAGGAAAAGAACCAATCCAATAGAAAAATCAACATATAAGAACAGGTAACTTGTAATAGCAGAATTACAAGTGGTCAAGAGACATGAAAAGATGCTCAATGTCACTAGCAGTCAAGAAAATGTCAACATAAAAAATATTTCATTTTTTACTCATCAGAATGGCAAAAATCTAAATGACTGGTTAGTCAATCCTAGGGAATGTAGAGAAAAACAGTCTTTCTGTAATTTACAACCTTGTGGGCAAAGGTTCCAGTTAAATTCATTAAAACTGACATCACATCTCTAATTAATAAAGAAAACCCATTAACTAGATATTCAAAAGAAATGAGTATAAAGGTTTTATACTAATATCTACTCTAGAATCATTTTTAATAGGAACATTTTGGAAACAACCTCAAGATCTATGAATAAAGAACAGTTGCAAATTACGGTTTATTCATACTATGGAATAATATGCAGTTATTAGAAAGACTGAACTACATAGTCATGTATTGATTTTAAAGGATATCTATGACATATTCTAAGAGGAAAAAAAACTTATACAATATATATATATTATTTTTATAAAGCAAAAAGAAATAAACACATGTAATACCATACGTGCAAATATATCTCTCCTAGCAAAGGGAAAAGTACAGAAGAAAAAATATGCCACATTGCAAGAAAGGTGCAGATAATGAATGGGACGAAATGGAGACAAATAATTTTACTTCAAATACATTTATAAGTTTAGCCTTCAGATAAACTTTGGTATCTTAAGCTTGAGATTTTTGGACAATTTCCCAAGATGGTTGCTAGGTCAAATCTTAAAAAAACTTAGTTCTTTTTATACACAGTAATCCAATTTCTGGTAAAAGAAATGAAAAAAAAGCAGTAGGAAAAACCATTTTTATCTGTTTGTACAAACAAGTGAAATATATGCACCATGAATTCACCATAACACTGTTTTGGATCATAATAATACTTTATCTTGAAACCAACTGGTACTGCAATATGGAGCTCCAAGCTAGAGCTACTGGAGATTCCCCTCTTCTGAAAACAGTGTTATGACAGGATTCCAGTGGATTTTACTCATTACTGGCAAACGTTTCTCCATGAAGAAAAAAAACAGGATAAGGTCTAAATAATAATACCACAGTGAAAATATTTAATGTCAAAGCATGGCTTCCAATGTCAAAGCATAGCAATGACTACGGTTCACTTCAATATTACTCCTCTTTACACAATTTTTTTAAGTTATAGTAGAGAGATTAGATTTTTGCTCAAAACATGCACATGAAGAATGCTAACCCTTGACTTAAAAAGATCTTTTCCTACCTTCACATTATCTGGATGCAGCCCCCCAGGGTGCTTGTCCATGTACTGACATAAATCAGTATGCTAGAAGAAAAAGGGGAAAATGTATTAACATCCCTCTGGCTATAACACAGTGAATCAATATTTTTTTACTTCAAAGTCATCATTACATTCTGAACAAAGCAAATATAAGACAAGTGGGTGGATTTTTTAGTGTATGCAGTTGCATGCCCCTCCGCCCCCTGTTTTAACCACAATCAAATCATTATCTTTACCTCTAGGCTCTGTCTTACATTAAACATATCTGTATGTGTATTAGAAGGAATTCACATCCACAATTTTTTACTTTGTTAAATGCCTAATTTTCTCCTCATTGAACATACATCTCTTAACTGAAAAAAAAAAAAACCCTACCTAAAAATATATGTCTTAACTTAAAAAAACTAAAGCACATACACACACACAATTAACCAATCCAATTACAATTTCAATTATCTTGTATTTTCCAAGTGGAAATGCAGGTTATGATTATTTATGTTATATGAGATGAAAATACTACAAACAGATCATTACAGTAAAATTAATCATTGGATTTATTTGAGTGTTTCATAACTATATTTATTAAAAATAATTTTCAGATTCTCAGAACTCTTGAATATATTTGAGAAAATATTTACTTTATAAAACTTTATAAAGATTTACTTTATAAATCAATACAAATACTTGCAAAATTATAAATTAAGACAAATACATCCAGATATAACTTAAAAGGAATATCCCTAGATAGCAACTTATGCAGTTATTCCTTCAAATATCCCAAGCTCAATTTGCACACAATTATATATTTTCTTTTTAATGCTTTCTCTGTTTATATTATGAGTTACATAAAACTTGGAAAAAAACATGTAGAGTTGCTATATAAATTTTTCTAATCTTATTGGAGGATACTGTAAGATTTGTGACATTAAAACACTTAATCATTCTGTAAACGCCAGTGATCATGATTATTCGTGCCCCATTATCAGGCTTCAATTATTCAGGAATCATAAGTTTTTGATACTTTCAAGAACCTGTACCATGGCTATAGCCACGATGACAACAGTTCAGATTCCTTTATGAGTTTTTATTGCATGCCAGGTGGTAACTCCCAAGGATACAGAGCAGAATTTAGCATTCATTCATTATTCATCACGTATTTCTTGAGCACTTATTATCTTCCAGGCACTACACTAATCACTAAGGGCATAGAATTCAATGAAATAGATGCTGGTGGAAAAAACCAGGCATGTCAGTAATTACAGTGGAGTATGTTGTATATTAAGAACAGTACTGGGTAATGTTTGAGGACATAGCAGGGGGGAACTTATTGTGGTCTAAAGATTTCAGAAAGGCCTCCAGAAAGCATTACTTCTAAGTAAGACCTGAACAGAGAATGAAAAGGGTCAGCCAATGGAAGAACAAAGGGAAAGAAGATGGGACAGAAGAAATGCTCTTAGATATATTTTGAGACAATATTGCCTTTATCTTGCACCACACCCAAGGTGTTTAACTTCCAAATGAAAGTCAAGTTCCATGAGGACAGAAACTACATTTGATTTGTCTCTCTGGTCCAGTCAGTGACAGAGAAGAACAACTAAATAAATACAAGTGGAAACAGCTTTACATATAGTATAGCTCATTAAAAATGAGCCTAAAATATAATTATAATGGGTTCCATGGAGTTTTTCCTGACTATATAAAAGTTTTATTTCATGCATTTAATTAATTGAGGACTGATTTCTGGATCCCAAACTGCCACTTTATAACTCCATATAATTAACCTCTCTGTCCTTTCAACTAAGGCTAACACCTTCCCTAGAGATTTCTGAAGAACATATAAAATAGTACATGAAGCACTGACATATATACACTACCAAATATAAAATGGATGGCTAGTGGGAAGCTCCTGCATAGCACAGGGAGATCAGATCGATGCTTTGTGATGACCTAGAGGGCTGGGATAGGGACGGTGGGAGGGAGGCTCAAGAGGGAGGGGATATGGGGATATATGTATACATATAGCTGATTCACTTTGTTTGTTGTACAGCAGAAACTAACACAACATTGTAAAGCAATTATACTCCATAGATATTAAATAAATAAATAAAAATAAATAAAATAGTACATGAGAAAGCAGTTTTTAATCAATAGCATGATACACAAAAATAAGGTAGTATTTAAGATACTGCCCATTATACAGTAAGACTCATGAGGGGAAGAACTGTAATTTGCTCATTGCTTCACACACAACAAATAAAGTGGTAAATAGAAAGTACACCCAATCATAACAATAATCATATAGCCACATGTTAAAATTCCTATTAAAAATATAAATTTTCAGTTTATAAAACAAAATCAAACTCACACAAGCTAAATATACACAACAAAAAATAACAGAAAACCTGAAAATAAAGAAATAATATATCATATTATATATTACACATTTACATTATTTACGTTTTAGGATATTTATACTGGTAAATATCAATAAAAAAGCAAAAAATCAGCATATCAATATAAATATTAGACATATTAGAATTCAAAGGGCAAGAATCTGGAGAATCTCAAATGGAGGAAGAGACAAGAGGTAGTACAAGGTCTTATTTTTATACCCTAGCCAACTTCTGTTCTACCTGCATTAAAAACCGTTTTTTTCCCCTCTCTTTTGTAATACACAGTACTATGCCTGGAACTGCATTAGATGTGCCTAAATTACAAATTTCATCACATCTCTTCTTTCTTTTTAACTTCTCTCCTTAGTTCAACTCATTGGCTTATGTGACCTTTATGATTTGCACTGGTCCCGAAATACAGAACTAAACTTAACAATAATGCTGGGAGGTACGTCTCTGTCATTCCATTTTTTAAAGTCATCCTACACATACAAGTTCTGAACAGAAGGCCCCTATGGCACATGACCAACAGATCACTATCCACCGATGAGACACAGATAATCTCAGGTCCATCTGACTTGATCTCTGACTATTTCTTGTTCTAACACTAAAAGGAGTATCTTTAGACTAGGTGCCTGGTGACTACAGATCAAACCCAGTAACTCTTCCCCCTCCAATCTCTATCTTGGCTCTTGGCTAACATCGCTTCTTGCCCTCACTACATTATGCCTCACTTCATCTTCCTACACCCTCTTATTCACTCTATCACTGCTGCTGTTCTTCAGGGGAAGGCCTTCAGAAGCACTTGTGTCTGACAGGTTTATACCTGAATCCCTAAGAATACTTCATCAGTCTTCCGTGGAGTGCGTGGTTTTAAACGAAGCTATCAAGTGTGGCTAGATTTGCAGACCAAGAAGAGGAGTGACAGTAAAAAGGAGCTGTTAAGGTTCAGTCCCCACACTTGCATACATTTCTTTCAAAATCAAGTTCCTCCTTCCTCACTGTTGATTACCCATCAAGTAGCATTTATTTGAGAATTTACATAGGTACAGGAGTGTTTCAAGGGGAAGGAATCTGAAGAACGTATCTGAAACCATAACACCCTAAACATAAACATTCTCTGTAAAGGAGCCACATTTACAGTTTAGGTTTCTCCATGTTGGTTTCATTACTCTGTGGCTGGATCAATTTAGAAGGCAGGAGACAGATCTCTCTTCGTAAAAAGGCAGGATACAGAAAGACCACAAAATATCGAAAAGACTTCTTACTCATAAGCACTTTCACACAGTAGAATCTGTTAATTTCAATCATATGTAGACCTGAGAACTGCATGACTAACAGTACACAGCCATGAGTCTTAAAGAGAAAGACATAAAAGGAAATTACAAAGATAAATTATAGATATGATGACAATTTCAAAACAGGCCTGAGTGGAGAACAGCCCTTCAAAAGAGTACCAGGAAAGAAAGTCCAGCCAAAGAAAAAGATGAGAAACTAGCTGGACCATGACATTCACCTTTTCATATTTTCCACTCTCCATTCCTTACTCTTTTTGAAACTGACTTTGGGTGAGGGAAAAGCAGCAATATACTGCCACTGAAAGCCACTGGTAAAAAGGCTCTCTGAAGACCACAGAGTCAGAAAAGCTCTTGGACATGAAAGTTTACCCAAATTCCTGGGCAGAAACAAGTATAAGTCAATTATTAAGTAGGCTTCATCATTTAGTATGTGCTTATGTTTCTTTTCAATCAATGTATCATCCATGAAGTGAGGTTTTCCAACTTTTGGCCCTTCAAATGATCAGACCTCTTACTCAAGAGATATCAAGTTCCTCAGATAAATTATGCTTTTGTATTAGCACTGGTCTTCAGACTGGACTTTTCTCATTAAGCAGGAATCTAAATAGAGCCCCTTCCCTAAAACATGCATTTTTTCCAGTCTCTTATGTTAAGCATGGTGTCTACAATATTTGTCAGCTAATTTTGATGTTTTTCAGAAGCACTGACAAAATATGACATTGAAAATAGCACAGCCCTATTTTCCAGCATCTAGGTTAAAAATAAGGATGTCTTTCCATGGGGATAACCATCAGAAATCCTCATTTTGAAGTTATGTTACACACAGCCTCCACATTCTTAACTTCTTTTCATTTAGTTTTCCATTTTGACAACAAGAGTCAGTATATTCAGGCTTAGTGTAATTTTTAAAACATTAAAAACAAAACTGCTTCGCAAGAATAAGAATATGGAAAGACTCCAGAAGATAATAATACTAATTCTGAATTTCTTTCTTCTTAAGGAATAGGCTTATTTTATGAATAAATACCAAGACTCAGCTATATTTTTATTTTGAAATTAATGAAAAGACTTATAAAACAAAAAACATTAAGTGAAAACACGTGATTTAAAAAAAAAGGATGGGATATGTTAAGAACTAGTTGATAACATGTACAACTTGAAAGCATAAAAATATAGAGCCCTCCTTTTCCGGACTGAGTTTGATTGTTTAAGGAGCTCCCTGGTCCTCATCTCAGTTTGATTACACTCCTATCTCTTCCTTATAATGAGTAAGTGACCCATTATAAAAAACCTTTAAATAGTACTCTGACTGGTAAGAGAGCTGAAAATCAAGAAATCTGCAAATATCTAAAGGACAAGAGCAATTATTTCCACTCTTCAGTGGTACCACACGGGGTCCCAAAATTAATGGCAACGATGGCAACTTTCGTGTCTCTAAGGCAGCAAGTGTGGCAGACGCTTACTTGTGATGCTTAATCTACTACTGGCTAATGTCACCTTTATTACCATTGTCCCATGTCTGGGACACACCACATGCACTCTAACTAAAACCACACTTTAAGAACAGTTGCGCATTTTGGTAGAACTCACTATCGTTTTAGTTTTTAATCTGTTTCACCTGTAGCTCATTAAAGTTGTGTGATTCACTGGGGAATAGCTGCTGCTAGAGGCAACTGAAGAAAACTTATAGAAGTTGAGCGCTCCTTTCTTCTACAGCAGTCAATGCCATTTCCTCTGGCTATAATCTCTGTTTTAATCAGCCTGCATTGCTGTGAGAATTAATACATCAAATTACTGAGCAGCTAGTTTCAAACTGCTCTTATACGAAGTCCACAGGCTTAAACCGACTTTGCATTTTTTTCCATTAAGCTTTATAGTACTCATTTATTTATTCCCAAATCATAATTAATAAAATTTTAATGTTGTGAGTTCCAATACATAAGCACTGTTCATTAGTGAGAAAAAATGAAAAGAAACACTAATCAACTTCCCCTTTAAAACAAAACCATAGCCGTTCAAGATGCTTTATAGAGAAGGTTTGTACCCGCTATATACCACAGGGACCCACTTTTAAAACAGTGGTTAAAAAATAATTTATTTTAAAGTTTGTAAGTATTCTATTAAATGTTATTTAAGCTTTTTGCAAATGCATTGAAATCCCTTTTCTTTAATGACAAAAACAAGACATTCATGAACAAATACAAAAGTACTATCTCTTCCCTCAGAAATAAAAATTCTAATTATGATTACTGTGCCTTAAGTCGCATCATAGGACGTGGTATGACAATAGAGAAAATACGGTCTTCCAATCTGTTCCATACACCCAAAATTATGTTCTTAAATGGAATATTCTCAAATATTCTACTGTTCTTGTAAAGACTTATTTTATATATTCCAAAGCCTGTTTCTAGGTTATTTTATTTTCACCTGTTTTTACGCCACTTAGGAAATGTTTGAAATTCTGCCAGTAAACCACACACATATTTCCTGGGGAGGGCAAGGGTAGTTAACATACACAACAGTTAATACTATATAAAAATCCTCTCATAGTAATCACACTGCCTTGGCTTATTCCTAATTAAATTAGTCATTTTTTATCATATAATGTATTTTTCTCCTTTTGGGACATAACAAACCTAAATGTGACTTAGTGATCCCATCATTCTAACTAATTGGTTTCAGCTGTCATTTCTGAATCTAAAATGCATGGGCAGCCTGGGGATGGTGACTGGAACAGGAAGCACTTCCAACCACATTCCCATTGTGTAAAACCAGCAACCTGAAAGATCTTTTCCATTAAAACAAAAAACTTACTATTTGGCTTCTGGCAATGACACTACGGGTAGAGAGATTGTATAGGTCTACCCAGGCGGTAAGACTGTCGTGAGTCATTTTTCTCACATAAAGAGAATGCAGACATTTATTTTCCAGTAGTTCAAGTGTCTGAAGTAGTTTCAATATTGTAGGGGGTAATTCATAAACCAAACACATATCTATATCCATATATCTATGTCCATATCACTTCATAATACTTATAGAGGGGTATAAATGATAGTCCTTTTTTAAATTAAATAAATTGAAAGTATAGATTTGGGAAGTTTCAAAAATGGTGGAAATCTTCTAGAAGAAGAACACTGTGGTTCTACAGAACCAAATGCTATTACTGCATTAGAAGACTGTGTAAATGTGCTCTCTTGAAACAGTGAAGGAAAGAGTACTCAGCATGGTTTATATGCCCTCTGGCACACCATTCACAAGCCTAAAACATATAATAAATTTTAACAGAGTCAAATAGACACTTTAAAAAGATTTTCATGCTATTCTGAAGCCACGTTTAAAAGGAAAAAGAAAAGGCCAATGGGTATAAAGAATGGAAAGCTCTGATCATCCAACATCCTCAAGAATTTGAAAAAGAAAAGGTTAACAAAGTGGGCCACAAAAAACTTTTTGGAGTCAAAGTATGAGATGGAAAAAAAAAAAAAGGAACTGGAATAGTTCTCAGGAATATATTAACTCTGAAAACCTTTCTGGAGCTGCCCTGCTGGAAATATGAGAGATCCTGAAATTATAAGGTAAAAGTAACATGAGTGAAAAGATTAGAAACAGAGGAAAAGAGGAGAGAGGGAGGAGAAACAGAGGGAGAGAAGACAGAGGAATCAAAGGTGGCTATCCTGGAATAACTTTTTCTGGCTACAAAGTAGAAAAGACGAGCCTTTTTTATAATCTGGGGTCTAAGGGTTAAGAATAACACCCACATAGGGACTGATCATACCAGATGTGTGTTTCAGAAAACTTTATGAAATATACTGTATAATGAGCTTCAGGTACATGGTTTTTTTTTAAATTTTTATTGCAGTATAGTTGATTTACAATGTTACATGTTATTCTTCATTTTAAAAATAGTAATTCTGGAACACGTAATCACAAGGAAAACATTAAACAATTATAACTTGTTAACGTTGTCACCCTTTTTTTTGGCATACCAACTGATATTCAAAATATATTTTCAAACTCATAGTGGGTAAAGTATTGCAAATGTATAAAGATGGATAAACAGTATTCACTATTCAAGAGCTTACTGATGACCATGGGGGAAATAAGAACGATAACTCAATAATAGTCTCTCTCTTATCTTAAATGAAACATTCATAGCTTTGTTCCTATCATTTGACCAAGTAGTGACAACTTCAGGTGTTTTTTTTTCCCAAGGAAATACAGAAGGATGTATTAGAAGGAATGTTATTAAGATTCTGCAATGCAAAATACCTTAGAGTTATTAAACATGGTTATGAATATCTGATTATTTATGGAACAAGAGCTGTGTGCTACAGACTCCAAAATGGGACAAATCAAAATCTCTTGAGCGGGTGAAATAGTTTGAAAGATAAGTTTATACTACAAATGTAAAGCTCATTTATAGCTTCAATTAAATCCCTGGCTGGTGGGAATACAAATAATTTAGAATGATAAAGCTTTCGGGGAAAGTCCTGACAAACAATGAAGTATACGAAATGTATGTTTGTTATATATGATGAAAGAGACAACTTATACTGCTATTCCTGTGGCACACCTGAAGCATAAGCACATTATAAGGTAATGTACTTACATTTAGGTAAGATCTATTTTTTTCATTAAGTTAAATTATTTCAATATAGTACATAAAGGGGCAAAGATAGTTTAGGTTTCCTCAAACTCTGTGAGTAAAAGGATCACACCAACATTATTTTTTTTAATGCAAGTTTTTACCTACAGGGTCTAATGCTCTGAAGCATGAGCAGTTGAAGAGTAGTGAAACATACTGTTAAGGATCCACAAAAAATTGTAAAAGTTTTGTCTGAAGTAGCTCTTTTAATAGCAAAGAATAAAAAGACCTCAGATCACAGAGGGGGTTAAAAAAAAAACCCCATGAATTCTTGTATTCTGAGTACCGCCAAAAGTTAAAATGAAGTAGAGATTCCAAAGTATCTTTTTTCTTAGCATCTACAGTCAAAAGTCAAATTGCTGGCTTACCTGACCTAAAAAAAATTTACCAAAGAATAAATCATCACTCTGTTTCTTTTCTTTCACTACTTGCTTTTGCTCAATCCATGTACAAAGGAAATGTGCTTAATTCCTTGCCATGCAAGAGTATGAAATTAGGGATTCCCTGGTGGCGCAGTGGTTGAGGGTCCGCCTGCCAATGCAGGGGACACGGGTTTGTGCCCCAGTCCGGGAAGATCCCACATGCCACGGAGCGGCTGGGCCCGTGAGCCATGGCCGCTGAGCCTGCGCGTCTGGAGCCTGTGCTCCGCAACGGGAGAGGCCACAACAGTGAGAAGCCCGCGTACCGCTTAAAAAAAAAAAAAAAAAAAGAGTATGAAATTAAAGATACCCTGGAAAAAGAACTGCTTTATTTTTCTTTCTCCATCATTAGACACTTGCAAACTTGCCAAGATAATAACTTTCCCAGGAGCTTGACATATTTGCCAGATATAGTTGATATTCTGAATATGAATTCTGAAACTTCAAGAAGTGAAGACCAACATTATTGCTCCTCATGATGTTTTAAACTTTTATACCAAAATCTGTTATATATTCAGTGAATCAGAGCTAAAAATATCTTTTCATTTTCCTGACTGTACAATTTGCCATAAAAAGGTTACCGAAAAATATTTCAAGAGAAAGAATAAAGTCTCACTGAGTTTGTCTGGGATGAATTCAGGAAGTGCTTTCCTGATGCTGTGGTTGAAAATACCATTTGAAAGTCAGTCTTAGCAAACTTTAATAGAAGTTATTGGAGCTTAAATTTTAAATCAGTCACTAAAAAATTGTTAGAAAATCATAGTGGAGAATTTTGGCCAAAACATTTCAATATTTACTTCAAAATAAATTAGTAGGCCTAGCACGTAATTATTATAATCAACATATAAAGTTGGTTGTAATAATTTGTATCAAGAAAAACATAGCAAACACCATTCTTGACACAGAAGGTGACCACATTTGTACTTGACCCTTGATGCTACGTATGATACAAAAGCTTGTCGTAAGCAAGCTGATTTAGTGCCCTTATTGATAAAACATGTAGTTCTTAAATGTTAAAAAACCAGAATCAAGTGTTTAATATTTTAAAATAATCATTATTTAAAGTTTTATTAAGAATTTTAAATTTATCCAAAATTTAAAATGGTATCAAAGAAAAGCACGGGATTTTTATACTAATGCAAAGGGTGCATGAATTTTAAAATGTGGATAAACTTTGGTACATAACTACATTTACTGATTTGGAACAATGGTAGCATTAACTTCTGTAAGTTTTTAAAAAGGTTAAAAAACAGCATCTGTACTACATAAGTATAGTGTACACATAAATATACACATATACATGCATACAACATGCATGTGAGTATGAATCATAAAAGGAGTCTTCAAAAGAAAAACACATGGTAGCATTGGCTTTCTCTAGAGTAGTTGGATACTAAGTAATCTGGGATATGTCCGTCAAGACAGGCCAACTTATGTCGCTGTGATAACAAATAACTCTTGTTCACAATTTATTGGCCAAAGCAATCCACAAGGCCATGCCCTAGTTTAACAGGGAAGGCAGGTATAATCTTCCTGCAAGGGTTGGGATCCAAATACCAGAAAACAGTAATACAGTCATCTACATTAAGCAAATTACACTCAATTTTTTTTTTACTCTACAATAGTAAGAATGATAAATACATATATATTTGCATTGAATTTTATTTTTAAGACTTTTTTTTGATGTGGACCATTTTTTAAGTTGTTATTGAATTTGTTACAATATTGCTTCTGTTTTATGCTTTTTTTTTTTTTTTTTTTTGGTTTTTTGGCCCTGAGGCATGTGGGACCTTAGCTCCCTGACCAGGGATCGAACCCACACCCCCTGCATTGGAAGGTGAAGTCTTAACCACCGGACTGCCAGGGAAGTCCCTTGCATTGAACTTTAAAAGAAACTTTTGTCAAGGATTTAATAACTTCAAAAAGGATGCTACAGTTTTATGAACTCAATTATTTCTCATCCAAAGTTAACTTTTCTAGAAATTCTTCCTATACCAGGTTATCTTTTCCCCCTCTGAACTCTGAAAATCTTTTGATTTTCTGGTATATGTCTGATATATTTGGATATGTAAATCAGAACCCCATATTTTAACAGTAACTTCCCTAAAAGGTAACAAATCCCTATTAAATTAAAGGGTTAAATTGCATTTTAAAATTAATCTTGGGCTTCCCTGGTGGCGCAGTGGTTAAGAATCCACCTGCCAATGCAGGGGACACAGGTTAGGGCCCTGGTCCTGGAAAATCCCACATGCCTCAGAGCAACTAAGCCGGTGTGCCACAGCTACCGAGCCTGCGCTCTAGAGCCCGCGAGCCACAACTGCTGAAGCCCACACACCTAGCCCGTGCTCCACAACAAGAGAAGCCACCACAATGAGAAGCCTGCGCACTGCAACGAAGAATAGCCCCCGCTCACTGCAACTAAAGAAAACTCGTGCACAGCAACGAAGACCCAATGCAGCCAAAATTTAATTAATTAATTAATTAACTTAAAAAAAATAAAATTAAATTAATCTTTATGACACTATGCCATAGGTTGGGTTCTCCAGGTGGAGTTTGGGGCTACAGTATGCATATTATGTAAAAGGAATGAAATGTTTATTAGGTGAAAGGAATGAAAAGAAAGCAGGACTGGACAAAGGACGTGAAAATGTGATGCAGGCCAATAAAGCCTTGGCCAACCTAGCCCCAGATTTGCCCTGTGTTGGGCAGAAATGGCCAGGCCTTTATACCTCCGCCTCACATAGTCACCAGATACAGGATGCCTGTGGAAAGTCACGACCTCATTCAAGATGGGTCCCTGAAGCTGAGCCAGATCCCTATTTGCTGACGGAGATGCATTCTGGTGACCATACAGCTATGCTTGTTGTAGCTAGGCAGCAAGTTCTCCTTTAAAGAGGATATGGACCCCATATCTTTGTGTCTGTTATGCTCTGTAAGGGTGTTTTAATGAAAACCTTGAAAAATGACTCTACATTTATAGTACACACACACACACACAATCATATCTGGTGCATCCACTTTATGGGAAAAAAATACCAATTTGGCAGAGATGTATAGAGTTTCTAGTGTAATTGTACTAAGAGACACACCAAATGAGAAATCAGCCCCTGCCCTCAGGAAACTAGCTGCCCATGCATCTTACACAGATGTCACAATGATAGAAAAATAATCAAGTTGTCCTGCTCACCCTTTGCAAGATACCACTCAGTTCACTGTATTTTTACTCAGGTAAAATCTGATTTAAAAAAAAAAAAACAAAAAAAACTTTAATCCTCTCTTTTCTTCTTCTAATAAATATTCCGTTACTAATCATCTCTCCCCACACCTCTTCTCCCCAGCATTGCTGACTTTCTGTCTTGTTGTTAGAATTAGATACCGTTCCTCAATACATATCCTAAAATCCTAGCTAAAATACTCAACATTTTGGCTTTCCCTGCTGCTTCTAACTTCCCTATCCAAGTAGAAAGGGCAGAGAAATATAAAGAGGAGAAAAGGGAACCAATTCAATCTTCCAAATGTTCCTGATGATGGCTGAAATGAGACTCAAAGCTTTAAAACAAAGATCACATATTCAAGAAAAAAGGAAAAACCCAGAAGAAGGAAAATTCCTACTTAGCAAATAGCTGCCATGACAAACTTGTTTTTCAGCTTCTCAATTATGAAATAAAAATGAGGCATGAGCATCTGTTGGGGATTTATAACTGGACTCCTATCTGCCAGGGAAAAAGGAGTAAATTACTCAGTTGAAATTGGAGGTTAACTTAGAACTATAAAGTTCATATTTTCAAAAGGAAGTTTCTAATCATACATAGCAATCAAAAACCTAATGAACCTGCAAAATAAGCAACCTATACATTCTTAATAATTATGTTTTAAAATCAGAATGCGTCACCATTTTTTATTCCGTATACATACACTTACATTGTAAAAAGCTTCTTATTGGCTTTAAAATGCTCTCAAATGTATGAGTGTGTGTTTATACAGCCTATCAACATCCCACAATCATCATAACAAACTATAAGAAAAAACAAACAAAATGACTAACTGACCAATTAACAATCATAAATATTTTCCATCAAGACAGGACATCCTAATAAAGGCATGGTCACACTTTAGACACTGCTTGTGTGCCTAAAACTTTACTGATGGGATGATAATCTAATAACAGTTCATTCAAATATCTTCACTCCCACTAGCCTTGTCACATCTGATAAACTCTGATAATTGATAAATAGCAAAGATTTATATACTCCATAACCATTAAAGTGAAAAAATTATCTAGTTACACAGTGGTATACACAATGACAAGCTCAAGCATTTGTTCATGTTTAAACTTATTAAGAATGGATACAATTCCAAGGTAAAGATGGCAAACTGGACATATGTACCCATCCTGTACTCTCTTGAATCCCCACTCACCAAAATTTTAGAAGCTCCAAAACAGATGGTAGCAAGTTTAGCATACAAAATGCAAACAAACAACAAATGATTATTAAACTGGCAGCAGGGAAAGCCTAGAAGCAGCCTTATTTATATGACAGAACAACCAAAAGGCTCAGGGCTGACACCAGGAAGTGGGAATGACCAGAAGGTCTATATACAGAGGTCTAAAATATGAAAGCGTGATTGGAAGTCTTTTCAGTAGATATTTAATCCTTATATCCCTTATCCCCCTCTGCTTACATAGGTAACTGCCTCTACCAAACCCAGAGAGGGCAAAACAGAGAACTGGGAAACCCAACCAGTTAGGAACAGGGATACCATCCTGAAACAGGAGGATTAAGTGGATTTCCATCTCCCACTCTGCTTCCAGAAGATTGTCAACTAGGACTCTATCTTCTAGGCAGGAGTTTAGGAGAATTTTTACCAGGAATCTTACAGCACTGCAGGAAAGATGGATAGTGATATATCAAGGGTTTCTCAACAAAATGGCTTCATCAGTTCCTACAGTGAAATTCATGGTGAACCAGCTACCCAGCACACTTGGAGCACCCAATCAGGTTGTTACTGCACCACTTTTAAGTTATGGCCAGACAACTAAGAATCACCAGTTATCACTCCACAGCCTCTAATATTAAAGACAGAGACCAAAACAAACTAGAAGAAAAAAAACTCAGTAGAAACAGAGAAAATACTATTAAAAAAGCTTCAAAAAAAGATCATTAATATTTTCAGTGAGTTAAGAAAATATATTGCAATCTTGAAACAAGAAAAGGATATTATAAAATGGAATATTCTGGGAACAAAAAGGTCTCTTAGAAATGAATAATATTAAAAATTTTTTAATTTCAATAGAATAGGTGAAACACAAAGTTGAGAAAATGTCCCTTAATGATGAGCTAAAGGAAAAAATAATTAGAATATAAGAGAGAAAAGATAAGAAAATTAGAAGAGCAATCCAGGAGGTCCAACATTTACATAATAGAAGATCCAAAAAGAAACGAAAAAGTGAAGGGAGGAACTCATAACAAAATAATTTAAGATACTTTCCTGGAACAGAAGGACATATGCACATTAAAAGAGCTTGACCTCATTAGTCACCAGTCACGAGGGAAATACAAAACAAAATGACAAGAAGAACCTATTATACACCCCCTATCACCAAAAAGGCATACAATAACAAGTACTGGAGAGGGTGTGGAACAATCGGAAACCCCACACACTGCTGGCTACATTGTAAAACGGTGCATGCAATTTGCAACATAGTTTAAGACAATCCCTCAAAAATTTAAAGATAGTCATCAGATGACTCAGCACACCCATTCTTACGTATATACTCAAAAGAATTGAAAACAGGGACTCAAAACAAATGACTACACACAAATGTTCATAGCAGCACTATTCACAGGAGCCAAAAGATGAAAACAACTCAAATGTACATCAGCTGATGAATGGATAAACAAATGTGATATTATCTTGTTAACCAAGATTTCAGAAATCGAAATCTAATTGAAATAGAGAGGCTTTACTTGGGGTGTGTCAGACTACATGTAGGAGACACAAATTCAAGAAACACTTGAATTGTGTTCTGTAGCACTACAAAATGGAGGAAGCTTATAAAGGCAGAAATTGCAAGGCCACAGTTAGCTACCTAAATTGTTTGTCAAGAATTATAATTGGAACAGGCAAGAAGTAAGGGTGCTTGTTAAGCAGGGACTGGTTGGGGTCTGAAGTGGTTGCATAGTTACAAGGGGTGGGGACCTTGAGACTATATAAAGTTGCAGCTGAGGGATGTTGTTCTAAACACAGCTGGTGGTATCATAGGGTTTGATATAGTTCAGAGCAAATTCAAATGCTCAGTGGGGCAGAGATGTGTCTGAAACCAGAACCTCAATGACTGTCTGACACCCTTTTTGTATGCCTGATCTATGATTATGCCATTATAATTTCAATTTGTCATCAATCCATATACCATGGACAATTATTCAGCCACAAAAAAGAATGAAGTACTGATACAGGCTACAACATGAATGAACTTTAAAAGCATTATACTAAGTGAAAGAAACCTGCACAAAAAGTCACATATTAATGATTCCATTTAGATAAAATGTCCAGGCAAATCTACAGAGATATAAAGTATATTAGTGATTGCCAGCAGTTAGAAGGGTAAAGAATTCAGGGTGACTGCTAATGGATATGGGACTTCTGTTTAGGGTGATGAAATTTTCTAAAATTAGGTAGCAGTGATGGTTCCCAAACTCTGAGAATATACTAAAAACCACCGAATTATACACTTTAAAAGAGTGAATTTTGTTATGTGAACTGTTGTATTAAAAAAAAAGAGAATGGAAAGACATGAGTTTCCAGATTGAAACGGTGCACTGAATGAAAACAAAGCTACATCTTGGTCAACTCTTTGCTTCATCATGAAATTTCAAAACACTGGAAATAAAGAGAAGAATTTTAACAGAAACAGTGGAAACTAGACAACAATGGAGCAATTTCATTGAAATTCTAATGAAATTATTTCCAACCAAGAAACCTATATCTAGCCAAAATGTCAATCAAACGTAAGTGCAGAATAAAGATATTTTCAGCAATGCAATGTCTCAAATAAAAAAATGTCCCACACACTCTTTCCTAGAAAGCTATTAGAAATTGTGTTCACCCCAAAACAAAACAACATGAGATGGAGGAAAAAAGAGCTCCAGCCCAGTAGCGAGGGGAGGGGCACTGCAGGAAACCAGTGACAGGAGATGCACCAGGCAGAGGCTTGGGGAGGTCTTGAATTAATGGTAGAAACGAAAACTGGGCAGTTATTAATTTCAGGGAAAACAAAAAAGCAATCACAGTATACTACATGCCTCAGCTATAAACAAGATTTATACTGACATAATAATGTGAATTTTGAATTTCTGATCTAATCAAAATTATAATATACCTATATCGAGAGGATGGAAGGTTGGGAGGGTGGCAGGATAGGATGCTCACTTGTTTCAAAGCAGAAAATTTTTTTAAAAGACCACTAAATTCCCATTTTTCACTGTAGGAATCAATGGATGATGCCAAAAGGTGAATAATCAAGAAGTGGCAATAAAAGAAAGTCTTATTAAATATTCAGAGGAAAATCCGAAAGAATCAGTTAAAAGAGTTGAAAGTAAAAACTATTTTTCATAACAAACCACAGAATTAACTGGCTCTTTATATGCGTGTGATGTACAACTTGCATAAAAACAACAATCACAGCAACAAAATCAATGATTTAACCCTGGTGTGGGTTTAACTGCCCTTTACCAATGCATAAAGTGCATATTAAACTAAAATATTATGTGATGTTAACTGAATGAATTTGAAATAAATAAATGTAAGAAATAATAATAATCATATGAAAGAAGACCATTCATTATAATGGTTATTATAACGATATGCCTTTATCAAATTACTGATTTTGAAAATTGGTGAGAAGTTACAGGCACTCCATTTCATATGATATATAATAATGTATACTTCGCTTAGAGAGAAATCTGCTAATGATTTTTTCTCCAATTACTTCATGGTCTATTCAAACATAATGTGAAGGTAATTGGAATTAGTGAGCATCTTCATCCTGAACTTGGGCACTTTCATCAGACGGCAACTTTAGTACTTTAGCTGGAACGTTTGTCCAATTTCTCCAAGCTGATCATTACTGTCAGTCACCTGCCCCCTGAAATATGCACAGTTTTTTTAAGATTATTATTTCCTTAACTAAGGAAACTTGGAAATGATTTTTGTGAGGAAAAACAAACGATTAATACGCGAAATATGTTTTTTCCTTTCTAAAGGAATTCTCTTTTTTTACTACTGTTATCTTCCCTATGACTTCCTTCTACAAATGAAGTCTTTTTTTTCAGTCCATTCTTTTCAAATATCACAGATTATACCAGCTTCACCATTAAACGTCTATAGTTTAAATGATTAAATTTGAAATTAAAGTAAGAAAAATAATTTTTAAAGAAACCATAGGGGCATACTGTATTGTCATAAAAACAGTCTAATCTGTAGTGGAATGTACTCATAAACTGTGTGTCTTTGTAAATAAGCAGGCATTTACTATCACAACAGTTAAAGATCAGACACGCTCCCATCTTAAATCATGTGGATTAAAATACTGAACTGTAATCAGGACTTCCGAATAAGGAATGGCAACCATATGAAATAAAACTAGAACACAGAGAAGATAGGTATGATGTAAACAGAAAAAAATACACTAAAATCTCAGCACCCAACGTGACAGTGAACAAACACAGTTTAAAGTGACTAAAGGAGACCATGACTCCCTATTAGATGAGAAAAAGCCATGAGGGAAAAGGACAGAAAAGAAGATAATTGACTCTGTCCTACCAATTAGAGAAATAAGACATTCATAACAGAGCACTGATTGAAAGCTGGCTTGTTTTCTTTTTCATTTCTTTAATTTCTCCTTATGGTTCAAAATTCTTTTATCTTTAGCTGCCTGCACGTTCTGTCATCCACAACGTTTACATCTGTTCACTTGCAGTACTTGGTTCTGCATGGCAACCCACCCCTTCAGAATATAAGATCATAGTATTACACTGCATAACTAGCTCTCCATATATGAAACTAAAACATCCTTGAAAGTCTTCCATAAAGAAAAGTCCATGAGTCAAATCCAGTTTTCCTACTGTTGTCACTAAAACACAAATATATTCTAGTCCATGACATGTGAAGATCTATGACAGCGACTTATAACTCAAATGTCACATGAAGATTATCTAGTCTAAGATCACAGTCCTCCACCAGATTTCAACCTCGTTAAAAATAAGGGCTATATATTTGTATCCCTAGAGCTTAAGAATAGTCCCTGGCACAGAGAAGACAGGCCACGTATGTTGGAGGAAAAAAAAAAATGAATTATTAAGCAAATGACCATAACAAGTTGTGTTTCTGCTTCCCAAAATTATGCCAAATGGGATGAGTTTAAATAACAGTGCAAAAACTTGGGCAGTCCTTTGCTATGTAAACTTGGAGCTATCCAGATTCACACTCGACACAGGAGATGATGAAGCTACTGGGAAGGGCATGCATGGAGTATTGAATATCTAAGCCTGAATTTCCTCATCTGCAAAATGGAAGCACCTTATATCCACCACTTCACGGTTTCAGCTGGCACTGTATGACACAACATCTAAATTACATATTTCAATCCCTTGCATAAAGTACAGGTTAGGAACCCTCTCTACAATATTTCTGATGGAAATCCACTTATCCTCTACTGAATGTTCTTAGTGATAAGGTGTTCATTACACAAGGCACTGAATTTAATTTATGAGTAACACAAAACATTTGAACATTCTTCCCAGGATTAAACCAAAACTAGCCTCTCCAGAACTCTCACACTTGGCTTTCTTATCCTCTCTGGAATATTTGTTACCTTTTCTCTACGCTCTTCAGTATGGCTTCAATTCTCCTGAGTAAGTCTTCCTGGCACCTTTACTGGTTCTATGTTGTATCCGTTCACATGCCCTTCCAGGCGCACTCTCCTGTTTGCTTCAGCTCTTTGAGCCAAAGAAATTACTAGTCTTTTTCACATAAACTGTTTTTAAGTTAACTTTCCTCCACCTTGTTTATCCCTTTTTTTTTTGATGTGGACCATTTTTAAAGTTTTTATTGAATTTGTTACAATATTGCTTCTTTTTTTTTTATGTTTCGGTTTTTTGGCCACGAGGCGTGTGGGATCTTAGCTCCCTGACCAGGGATCGAACCCACACCCCCTGCATTGGAAGGTGAAGTCTTTAACCACTGGACCGCCAGGGAAGTCCCTGCACCCTGTTTTTCTGTATTAGGTTGGGCTGCCTTTTTTTTAAACCAAATACACTGTTTTACTTAGCCCCACAGCAATTCACCTTGTAAGTTCTGCTCATCATTTCACCAGATCTTTTTTCACCCCTGATTCCATCACCCCAAGTGTTAATTATGACTCCCAGCGACAACACACATACAAATAGGTCAAGCACATCATCTCAATGTCTTCATCTGAGTCATTAATAAAAATATCAAATAGGACTAGGCCAAGGACAATGCCCTCCAGCATACACCGATAGACTTTTCTCCATTCCAGTGTCGATTCATTAATCAATAGGCTTTGGGTGAAGTTGTTCAACCAGCAATAAACTGAAAGAATAATCTAACAACTGAATTTCAATTTTATGTTGATAAGGATCTCATGAGAGTCCCTGTCGCAACCTTTGCTGAAATAAGAACTAACACTGTTTCTTATTAAAAGGGAATGATTAGGGCTTCCCTGGTGGCGCAGTGGTTGAGAGTCCGCCTGCCGATGCAGGGGACGCGGGTTCGTGCCCTGGTCCGGGAAGATCCCACATGCCGCAGAGCGGCTGGGCCTGTGAGCCATGGCCTCTGAGCCTGCACGTCCAGAGCTTGTGCTCCGCAATGGGAGAGACCACAACACTGAGAGGCCCGTGTACCGTAAAAAAAAAAAAAAAAAAAAAGGGATTGATTAGACTTGAATGTCTAAAAATCTTTTTTTGCATTTCACTAATGTTCTACAGTAAGCTTACATGTCTACAGATTCAGAGGTGTGTTCCCTACCACCTTTTAAAAACCAGCATTCCTTATATAACCTTCATTCTTGATGATTTCTCAAAGATTACATGCAATGGTTTTCTTTTCACATTCTATATGTAATTTACCTGGAACTACATAATGAATTCATTGTAGTAGATGTTTATATGAGTGTGGGTTTTTTTTGGAGGGAGGGGGGGTTGGGAAGAGCAGGGAATTAAGGAAAGCATGTCCTATATCTGAAATTATTCCCTATATTGGGAAAATCCCCTGCTTTATGAATTTTGGTGGGAGGCAAGACCAAACCGTCATTACAAAAGTCAAAAGGCCAGACACTCACCTTCTCAGAGGCCTGTGCAGTCAAAGCATGGGCATGGGACCCAGTGTCAGCTAACCAAACACAACCAACCCTCACTTAGCATTAAGGGCTAACAACCCAAAGAAGCAGGGAGAATGTCGACACCATTTTGACATCATCAGTGGAGGTAATAACATCCAGTCACCCAGGGCAGCCATGCCAGTCAAGTAAGAGACAGTATGTCTGCAGCCAGCAGTCCTGGGGGCAGCAGGGTGTGCAGTGGGCAGGTCCACGCATGATATTGGTTCTGGGTCTGGCTCTCCAGCCTCACACTGTTCCTGCCCATTTTTAAAGTCTTCTCAGCAGGTCTGTCAGCCACATGTTAACCTCTTGATAACTTTTCAGATTAATTCAGCTAAAGAGGATGTCTGTTGCTTGAAACAGAGAACTCTGACTGGTACATTTTTCAGAGCAGCCAGCCACTTTAATTCCTTTGAAACAACTAGGTGGTTTCTGACTATCCCATTGTCTGCAGTCTGCTCTACCCGTTATGGAGTAAGATTTGCTCTACATCTTCTGCTTGGAAGAGAATTGTTTTGAGAGAAAAAATAAAGACTATAAAATAGGAGCTAAAGATGGAATATAGATAAATAGAAAAATAAAGAAAAAAAGTTTAAATATGAATTAAGTAGTTCTGCTTTCCCTAGGTTGTTCACAATAAGTAGTAAAACTATTAAGAGTCTCTTGCCCTTCCTGCTTCAAATGTCACTCACTCATATAAAACTTACTGGCTAAGCACCTACTATGTGCCAGACACTCTGCTAGGCATTGGAGAGGCAGCCTCTGCTCTTGTGAAACCCCAGTCTATCTAGCTCAGAGTCTCAGGTGAAATAGTTTTATCTGGTTTCATAAAAAATCTCCTTTCTTACAGGTACTTCCTTCTCAGTATCCTCTGTTGGTGTTCCTCATCACTTTTCAGTGCCTTAATGTTATGCTGAATGTTGACGTGCCCCAGCGTTCAGTCCATGAAACTCTCTTCCATTTCTATGTCCATTTGCTCATACAGTGTTTTAATTACTGATTGCTGGACAAGAAACTAATCCAAAACTTTGTGGCTTGAAACAACCACCGTTATATTATCTCTGACAATTCTTGGGTCGAAAATTCAGAAAAGGCATAGCAGGGGACAATCCATCTTGGTTCCATGTGACATCTGTGAGACTGGAATCTGCCCCTTACCCCCACCCAAGAAGCCTTCTTCAGTCACATGTCTGGCACTAGCCTGGAGGGGCAAATGGCTTGGCTGGGGTCCTATGTCTCAGGCCTAACTAACTTCACACTGTCCTCTGGGTTCTCAGTTCTCCTCCATGTAATCCAGGGCCTCTCCCCATGGTCTCTCCAGCAGGACAACTGGAATTCTAACATGGCTGATCAGGATGCTCAAGAGTGCAAAACAGAAGCTGTCAGGACCACAACTGGCAGAGTGTTCCTTCCACCACGCTCTTTTATTGGTTAGAGCAAGTCACAAGCCCAGCCTTAATTAAGGGGCAGGGACTACACAAGGGTGTGAATATCCAAAGGCATGGTTCATTTAGCACCACCAAGGTAACAATGACCATACCTGGTGATCTCATCTAACCCGCTTGTTAAATATTATCTATGACCCAGACAACTTCCAAATCTCTACGGTGGACCTCTCTCCTAAATCCCAGACCCATATGTCTAACTGCCTTGTGACATCTTCACTGCATATATAATAGGCATCGCAAAGTTAACCCCTTCAAGGCTGAGTTGCATCTTCCTGCAGTCTGCCTCATCTCTCCTCACAGCAGCTCCACTGTTATAGTTGTTTCAGCCAAAACAACTTGGGATCATCCCTGACTCTTCTTCATTTCTCAAATGCCACATCAAATGCTATCAGCTCAACCTTAGAAATACATCTAGAATCCAACCACTTCTCACAACCTCCACTGCTGACATCATCCCACACTTAAGACAGCTGTGACAGCCTCCTAACTGGTCTCTCTGTTTCAGAACTTGCCCATCTTCAATCTATTCTTGAGAAAGCAGCCAGAGAGATTCAATTAAAATATAAGCCAGATCAGATCATTTCTCTGTTCAGCATCCTTCAGTGGTTTCCCATCTCATTCTGAGCAAAAGAAAAGTTCATCAAAATAAAACTTTACAAGGCCCGACACAATCTGGACCCCATTGTGTCTTGGATTTTGTCTCCTCCTCCTGTCCTCCTTGCCTGCTCCATTCCAGCACAGGAACCCCGCTGCTCCTCACATAAGTCTTCTATCTGAAATGTTCTTGCCTTGAATATATGTCTTCCTCCTATACCTCCCTCAGATTGTTACCTAAATACCTCTCAGCAAGGCCTTCCCTGATCACTGTCATTTAAAGTTGTACGTGCATGCACGTGTGCACATATATCGTATCTCATAGGAAAGCAGAAAACTTTTCAATTGCCTCAGGATACTTTAATCTGGAAACCAGAATACTGATGGAGAGCTACAGTTTTTGAGAACAGATGTGGTATAAAATCATGCAAATTAAAGCATTCTTTGTAGATTTAGAAATCAAAATGTATGAGGCATAGAAACCAAATAATTAGGTAAATTGTGTGGCACGGTGAAAAGAGAGAACATAACTTTCAGCTGCCAGTCCCATATCCAGCATCACACATACCTCAGGCCATCAAATAAAACTACGAAGATGGTTAACACCAGCAGGCTGCAGAGTGAAATGGAGTAATGAGGAATTTTAGGCACAGCAGACTTGGGCTAAAGTCTTATCTTTACCCTTTTAACTTAATCAAATGATCTAGTAAATCTTAATTTCTCTAAGCATTCTTTTTCCTCATCGAGTATAAAAAAACTGGATAACAAAAACACTTGCCTTATGTACTTCATAGGGCTAAAGATGGAATCTAATGGAATAGCATTTATGAGAGAGTTCTTTGTAGAATGTAAAACACTATAAAAACATATTATGTGGGAAAAAAAGAAGAAAAATACCTTACGTGATTTTTGGTGATTCATAAATCCCTTCATATGACTTTTGGTGACACAGTTTTTTTTCATGTGGCATATAGATTTTTGTATTACATAACGGTACACATTAGCTTGGAATATTTCACAGCAGAAGAAATAAAACTATTGCTCCAAATAAACATGATCAGTTATAAGTTTGTTGCTTTTCTTCTAATATTTATATGTTATTAAATATGTAATTACATATTTAAATATGTAATGAAAAATGTAATGTATTATTAAATATGTAATGAAAAATGCTGCTACACACACTTTGCTCTCATGCAATTTAAAACAGAATGGTTATGCACTTTAACTAATGGTAATATATATTTACATAATCATGTTTACTACTAATATTCTTATTTCCACTTACAGAATCTGTTTTAGATTTTTCAGCACGGTGTTAAGCAGGGTAAGTGGCACTTATTTGTCTTTGGCAAAAAATAAAAACTAAATTGTTTAACTTTTTGTTTAAGTAGAAGAAAATTTTGTTATAGCATTTTCACATTTTTTATATTTCTCTTCCATGTCTCAAACCCAGGCAGGAAAAAAAGATGGCTATAATAATATTTTAGACCATTATGAAACCACATACCTTTTCAAGCTAATAGAGCCACTGCTTGGATAAAGATACTCCTTCACATTTGACAACAACTGGAGAAAGGAAGTACCCAAAAGAGCACCCATCACGAGGGCCCGCAGGTGACACCAATGAGCCATGAGCAGCTTGGGGGCACATTTCCCAGTGTGTGTCAGCCTTGCAGCTTGTAGACCACTATATCTACACATTTTGAAAGTGTGTAAGAAACTAAATTTCAGATGTTTCAGGAGTTTTACCCAGTTCTTAAGAGATAGCCTACACTAACAATATCCTATTATACACTGAATCACTTTAATAGTGACCTCCAAAGTCATTTCCTCGAATATTCTTTCACATCAATAACTTCTCATCACTTATTTCATTATAACTGGCTCTCAGAAGGCTTTTATGTAACCTAAAATGTCATTCATGGCAATAATATAAAGCAGCCAGGCTTAGAGTTCTCTTTTAAAGCAAAAAAACAGAAATATATTTATACAGTGTATACACTATCATAAATAATAATTCTTACATTGTGGAACCCAAATTACATAGGTACCTCAAAAAATGCTTGAATACTTAATTAATTCTAACGTCCAAAGGAAAAATTCAATAGTACCTAATGTATCTTAAATTATGTTACTTTTCCTGCATATCTAGGGTTTTCACGAGTATGAGGTATGAATTTTCCTATACCGTTTAACATACTCAGTCCCCTCCCTCAAAAAATATGCTGTTAATTACATGAAACTACAAAATCAACATTTTTTAGAAAATAACTTTGACGTGAACAATTTTTAAATATGGCAATATCATCATTAAGTTTGGGAAACTGTAGATTAAAATGTTTGAGACTGATTTTAGGGCTTGCTAAATAACAAGATTCTGTGTGTGTGTGTGTGTGTGTGTGTGTGTGTGTGTGTGTGTGTGTGTGTGTGTGTGTGTGTGTCTTACAAGTTTCCTTTATGGAAACTTAAAACATTTCATAATTAAAATAAAATTTTAAGTGGCTGGGTTTTCAACCAGTCTACAAAACTTATTCAACCTATAGAGCAGTTTAACTGTATTTAGGATTTAAATACAGTTACATGTTAAGCGCAGAATAGGGAAGGTTGTGGAAAGAAAAAAGAAAGTTTCCTTTTCCCCTTCTGACCAAAAGCTCAACCTAAGTAAAGCTGAACATAAACAGGAGACACAATATTGCAATTAGGATTCAAAGTAAGATGAATCTGAGTCTATCTTTCATGCCACAAGACCCTAAAAAGCATTTCATCTTCCAAATCCTTAGGTTTCTCCTTTGTAGGGTGGTGACAGTCACAGATCCATAAGACTGCTGAGAACATCAAAAGTGAAAATGAATGCAAAACCCCCAGCACAATGCCCAGCATAAAACTCAATACATTCTAGTTGTTGGTTTTTAGTATTGTGGTCATACTTGTCTTAAACATTATTTCAGCTCCCTTTCTGATCCCTCACTCATCATCTCAAATCCACAAGTGCCCTCCTGTTTCCTACCCTGTGCCCCTCCACTAGATCTGCTATAATTCCCATGGCATGTCATGCTTTGAAACATCTATCACCTTCCCACTGCTGTGAAACATGCAAGAAAAGAGTAGAATTTATTTCTGCTAGATACTGTGAGGAAAACAATCTGATTAAATTAATCCATTAAAGTATGTAAGAATCTTAATTTTCCTTAAGATATTGGCATATGTGGGGGGAAAAAAGGCAAGCAATGAAAAAGCAGTGTAAGAAAAGAGAAACTTTAGGAAATATTCAGGGAAGTTATTTTTGTACTGGGCAATAGCCACAGAGGCAGGTTAATACTGTCAGGGAGTCTACACCTTCCCCACTCTAACTGGGAAGACTCTGAAAGGAATTTCTACAGCATAGAGCTCCCCTGCTCCCACCTCCCCAACTCTGATTTCAGAAACTCACTGGAACATTTTACTTAAAATAAGCCAAACAGGGGCTTCCCTGGTGGTGCAGTGGTTGAGAGTCCGCCTGCCGATGCAAGGGACACGGGTTTGTGCCCCAGTCCGGGAAGATCCCACATGCCGCGGAGCGGCTGGGCCCGTGAACCGTGGTCGCTGAGCCTGCGCGTCTGGAGCCTGTGCTCCGCAACGGGAGAGGCCACAGAAGTGAGAGGCCCACGTACCGCAAAAAAAAAAGCCAAACAAACAAGTGGTAGCAACAAAAAGCACTTCACTAGAGAGAGCAAAAGGATAGGAGATGAAGTAAATAGAAAAAGACAAAGAAAGGCGGGGATGAGAAAGGCAAAGAAATACTGGAAAAGTAAAGAAATAAAGGTGGAGTGGAGAAAGGAAGAAGAGGCAAGGCAGGGCAATCATAAGTCATGAATGACACCAGTGTGCCTCATTCTCTAAAAGAGAACAGGTTAAACTACGCCTTAGCTCCCCCAGAGAAGTTAGGCGTGAAATGCCCGCAGAGTACTGCATATATGCACCCTATTTTGTGGTTTATTGAAGAGGACCTGGGATGTCTCCAGAAGAATTGGGACCAAGGGGAATTTCACTCACACAAAGAAGAATAATTTTAAAAGTCAGTCTTAATCAGTTGACAAATACTGCAGAACAGTGAATTTCTTTCCTTTTATGTGTTAACTTCTACAGAATATAAAATGTTCAAATGACATCTGCTCTGATATGCACATTTTTAGCTTCACAAATATATTTAATTTTCTTTTAAGATTTGAAAGACACGTTTTCACATTATTTTTGTTCATTTCTCTATCAATGTTACTGATTTTAGGGGCCAAACTAATTTTTCTTCCTCTCAATTTAATTAACCAGTTTCAGGGGAGGGAACAAGTATATTTTTGAAATCTCTTTTGTAATGTTTTGTGGAAAAGTTAGTCAAGTATACTAAGAAAAATCTGGATTTAACTGAAATATTGCAACTAGACATACTACAAAATACGAAACAAAAATTCCAATTCTAAATCAGCTGAATACATTATTGACCCCCATATCATCAGTTAAACAAAAGAAATTATATTTGCATTGATGTGTGAATCTGCATCCATTCTTGGTAGCATGTAATATATGCAACTGCTTGGCTCTAGCTGTCCTTGTAGCCACATTACCATATTATTCAAATGTATCTATCATTTATATGTAAATAGACAAGATGAATGGCTTCTTCATAAGACAACAATTTTCAAATGACAAACAGACATAGGCAGACATTAGCAAGATAAAAATGTTGTAAATATTCATTCTATTATATATTTTTAAGGAAAAATGGACACTATTTCAAATGTTTTAAAAAGTAGGGTGGTAATTACAAAATGGGATCTTAATACATTCACAATACCAACAGCTATTCTTCTCAATAAAGGTCTCTACCAATGTCATTTGTATCTTGTAAATTACATGTTCTCAGATCCATCTGTGAAAATTGGGATGTTAATTATCATGGTTACATTTCATGGTTCCACAGTTAAATGCTAAAGTGGGGCTACACAAATACCGTATGTTTTTCTAAGAGAAACGGAGAAAGATTAATTATGAGTTCAAGTCTAAGTCTCAACACAATAAGATCATTACATTGTGTGCTACGCAAATTGGAAGTTTTAATTAATAGCTGAAATACTAACCGAGGGGAAAAACTATGCAGTCTAAATTGTAAGTATCAGGCTTTTCTCCACAAAAATCATCCAAATAAGGATGCTTTTGAGAAACCAAGTTATAAATCCAAAGAAAAAAAATTTTTGTTGTCTGTGAACTTCCTTGATGGAGTGATCACCATCATGTTGTTTAATCCTATTTGATAAACCTAAAAATTACAGTCTATACTAGTAACACATAGGTTATAGACAATATATCTGATGAAAATTCAACTGAACATTTTTTCTGGATTTTTTTTTAAGATACATATCATTCAAAATTATGAAAAATTACAAGTCTCGTGTACTCAGATAAAATACTCACTTCAGTATAGCTAACTAAAGACAAAACTCTATGATAATAAGAATTTTATTCATATTTATAAAATCTGAATTCTCATTTTACTTACCACATATTCAAACACAAGTGTCAGTGTCTCCT
The DNA here is from genome assembly GCF_963924675.1 of Phocoena phocoena. Lineage (NCBI taxonomy): Eukaryota > Metazoa > Chordata > Mammalia > Artiodactyla > Phocoenidae > Phocoena > Phocoena phocoena. Next base: position 51,491,260 of record NC_089227.1, read on the forward strand.
TGGTGTGGATGATGTCATGAAGCAGCACTATGTTAGCATGTTTCAGTCCTTTTAACAGAGAAGCTGTAAAATAAAGTGGACATAGAGACAATTTATCATGGGTAACAAGCAACTGATTTGTTTCATTATCATTTTGGTACATCATCAGATGAAATATACCTATTTTCCCATTTTCCAAGCCAATAACAATTCAGAATCAAGGGTAGAGGAACAAGGTTTTCATTTAGATTAAGTTACCTCCAATTAATTCACCAGTTATTTGTTATTAATCTTTAGTTAGATTCCATTATGGTCAGAGAACTTACTTGGTTTGATTTCAATTGTTTTAAATTTGGGTTTGTTTAGGTACCTAGGATATGGTTTATCTCCATATGTATGAAATATATATTCTGCTGATATTGGATGGAGAGTTCTGTAAGTGTCAATTAGAGCCTGTTGGTTGATGGTATCATTGAATTCTTCTACAGTATGTATTTGCTGATTTTCTGAATAGTGGTTCTATCAATGACTGAGAAAGGGACGTTGACATCCCCAACTGCAACTGGCAATCTGTCAATTTCTTATTTGAGTTCTGCCAGTTTTTGCTTTGTGTGCTTTGAAGCTCTGTAGTTTACTATATATACATTTAAGATTGTTATGTTTTCTTTGTGAATTGGCCCCTTTTACCAATATATAATGCATCTCTTTTATCCCTGGTAATTTTCTTTACTCTGAAGTGTTTTGTCTGATATTAACATAGCCACTCCAGCTTGACTTTGATTAGTGTTCATGTGATATATCTTTTTATATTTTTTTTCTTTTGGCCTACACCAATGGCCATTCAGGTAAAATACTCAAAGAACAGAAGCTTCCTCTATCATTGTTAATTATTTTAGTAGCACCATGTCTTCGATTTTGGTTTTTGGTATACAACCTGAAGAGAAAAAAGAAACACAAAACACATTTTTGTGTGTGTGTTCTGTCAGGAACTTGTAACTGCTCATTTATTCATCAAATATTTATTGAGAACCTAGTTAACAGCACGGGTGGCCCTGGACAAACCTCGAACTCTTGATAATAATACTGCAAGACCACCTCTTTAAACAGAGATTTATAACACATGAACAGCATGAACCCTGCTGTAAACTCTGGACTTTGGGTGATAATCACGTGTCAAGGTAGGTTCATTGCTTGTAAGAGATGTACCACTCTGATGACACATGTTGATAGTAGGGGAGGATTGGGGTGGAGGGTAGGGAAGGGAGTATATGAAAACTCTCTGTACTTTCCACTCCATTTTGCTGTGAACCTTAAAACTGCTCTAAAAAAAATAAAGTCTATTTTAAAAAGTAAAAAGATATATCTATATTTTAACATACTCAAAGAAAAAGCAAGTTTAGATTGTTTAATATTTTACTGAAATAAAATGGTATTTTAGATATGGAATAATCATGCAAAGAGGCTATACTGGGCAGTCCCCAGAGGCAGGGACAAAGCCTATAGACTGTTACATTCTCATATGACCCCAATTAATGTGAGCTCCTGTTTTTAGAGTTATTATTGCTATGAATTTCCACTGTCTTCACCAGGTAAACCTATTTCAGGACAATATAATATATCTTTAATCCAAAGATGAACTTCAAACACTTAATTGATCCAGAGAAGGCCATTCAGACTGAGAATACTTGGTGTGGCTGGTTCCAACACCAGAAGACAACAAGAAGTGTGTTTCCTCTGAAACTGAATCAGCAGCATCAGTGTGTCGTCCAAAGCCAGAGAGCTCCAAGCTAACTATCATGGGCAGGCCCTCTCTTCCGCCTCACATATATCTGCCGTGGGCAAGTTAGTTTTACACACTAAAAACCTTATAGTAAAAATATCTACAAATTTATTTTATCTGAGTTTTGTAAATTAGCACTCATGAGAAAATAATTACTAACAATAACAATAAAATCACAGCACACAAACTTCGAAGAAACAACCACTACATAGACGTACGATAGTTTAGTACCGTTAATTCCAATAATTTACAATCTTCCTTCTTTTAACTATTCAAATATTTAATTATATTTTCATTATTCAACCGTCAGCCTCAAACAAGTAAAGCTTTATTACATAGCTAATCCCCAGGCATTAATCATTAATCCGTTGGGGAACCAACTGCACATGTGCTCAAGTTTTAAAAAGGACACTTGGACCTACGCTAGTCTTCTGAGGCAGACTCATCCTCAAAGATCAAGATTTCAAACCACAACAGGGTATTTGGAAGTGACGGTCAGGTACAGTACTTCACACCTAGCCTGTGCACAAATATGCATAGGTAAAATGAATAAAGGACCTAATGAATATTATGTTTATGAAAGGAACCTAGCTTTGTGAGGCAAGTTTTGGAAAGATATCTTTTGTAATCCTGTCTGATTTCATTTTTCAAGTTATCCCTTCAGTTTGTCAAATTCAGTGATGATACTTATCAGCAACAACTCCAAAAAGGTACTGAAGCTTACAATTCATTGAATATCCCATCCCCAGAGAATCGTTTGTTGTTGCTTTTTCTTTTTTTTCTTTTCTTTTCTCCCATTGCCGCCTTTCCTCTCCTACCATTTAGATCTAAACTGTTTCTTCTCATTTCTCAAAGTAACATCTTCACATCCATCATTTCCCACTGTGTTTTGCCTACAATTTCAGTAAAATCAATTCTCTGCCATTATTTATCCTGGGGAAAAAAATACATCTTCCTGATGGTAACCAATATTATAGCAAAAAAGTCATGTCATTTTTTACATCACATTTTTTTTTTTTTTTTTTGTGGTACGTGGGCCTCACTGTTGTGGCCTCTCCCGTTGCAGAGCACAGGCTCCGGATGCGCAGGCTCAGTGGCCATGGCTCACGGGTCCAGCCGCTCCGCAGCATGTGGGATCTTCCCAGACCGGGTCACGAACCCATGTCCCCTGCATCGGCAGGCGGACTCTCAACCACTGCGCCACCAGGGAAGCCCTACATTACACTTTTGACCATTTCTACATGAAGACTCAAAGCCTCCATATTTCATTCTATTAACTCTCAATTATTACAGATTTTAGATTTCTAACTATATTTACATACACTGCTAAAACCACACTATCAGTCAAATAACTACCAAGAACTGTATTTGAAAATAAGCGCTTTTTCTTTTGAGATTAACATAACAAATTTGTATTTGGAAAAGGCTAAAGCCACTAATTTCAAAGCTGATGGCAGAAAAATGACATTGAAGGGCAGAAAACCAACCACAATATCTACCAACATGAGAGTAGGTGACAGACCTGACTAACTTGGAGGCTGCCAAGGCAACAGCCGCTGCTCAAAGCCAGGTGCGAGATACTATCACTCCTGCTGTTACCAAGGCAAGTGAGTCTCCTGGGCTGCCAAGTTGGTCCAGTGATTAACACCTACAAGTCCTAGAGCCAGTATGTCTCCCTTTTCAAGACAAGCACTGTCAAAATACTACTCCATGTAATCCTAATAATATCTCAAATATACCACGTTATTTTCTCATCGTTTACATACAAAACAAATCCTGTAACACTGGCGTTAGTAATTCTAGCACGCTTCGTTTCCCCACAAGTTTTAAGCAAACATATGGCAAACATTTTAAATTCATTTCACCAGTGAGGCTTGAAAAGGTACAAACGTACATGACATAAAAGAATTGTAATTAAGGGTGAGGGTAAAAATGCTAACAATAATTCTGGGGCTGTGATGTCGAAACAATACAGAAACAGAAAAACACTGTTGCTCATAAAGATAACTGCCTTTGACAAAGCCCCAGTAGGACAGGAGGACAAAGGGAGTCCTCCGTTAGTTTAGTAGCAGGATTCAAACACCCACTGTCTGAAGGCATATAGAAACCTTGATCTCCCACTTTCAGAATAAACATCCTAGGTTTCCACTCTGAGGTGGAAGAGTTAAATTTCTTCTAAATGCTAATCTCATCATGATTAAAATAAAACCCTTCTTTACTATTTCCAACAGTCTTCTAGGTCATTATTTGACATCCTACTACTAGGAAAGGAGAGATCACAAGTAATCACAACCCATCCTTGCTCACTCTCCCTTTAGCCTTTGGAAAGAACTAGTGCATTCACGTTTTCCTCTCATCATTTTTATGTTTTCTTTTTCAGTGGGGTGAAAGGGGCTGCTGAGGGGCTGCTACTTGATTTTTCTAGAAGACAAAGATTACTACCTATTAAACCCAAGAAGCCAACTGTATTTCAAGCTACAACCACAACAGACATAAACCTTTCCTTGAAGCCCACAGCTAGATAGCTCTAAGGCTGCTGAAATTCAGTTTATACTAGAAATAATAGTATACTTTCTTTTTTAAATTGAAGTATAGTTAATTTACGATGTTGTGTTAGTTTCAAGTGTACAGTGAAGTGATTCAGTTATACATATATGTGTGTGTTACACATTCTTTTTCATATTCTTTTCCATTATAAGTTATTACAAGATATTGAGTATAGCTTCCTGTGCTATACAGGAGGTCCTTGTTGTTTATCTATCAATATAATATATAGTAGTGTGTATATGTTAATACCAAACTCCAAATGTATCTTTTTACTTATTTCAATAAGTTCTACTTCTCACTTACTTGCTAGTGGATTCTGAATATTTTCATAGTGAAAATATTCTGAATGGGAAAAACAAGGGTGAACAACAAAATACACAGAGAAAGACAAAAGTGCTTGTTTAACTGTGTCTGTGATGAGGAGGTGATCTAGACAGAGAAAGGCACTCGTGCCTGCCCTGAAAACCAATACGAAGCTCCAGGTTAACTTATGCATGGTTCCAGAAGGTATGTTGCCCACTGTGGCTACATACTAGGAGAAATGCTGTAGTTCTACACAGTTCTGGACCTTCCCCTAAATGAGATCTGATCTGATAAACACACACACACACACACACACACACACACAACCATAAACTAATAAATGAAAAGGTAAGAGAATCAGGCTAAAAAATGGAATTGTATCTTTGACTCCATTTTTACTTTTTATACTTTTACACACATACATACAAGAGTCAACTCTTTGTTATGGGGAAAGAGGTCACAGCTAATCCAAAACACAAGGTTAAAACACATGTGATGTCGAATAAACTTAACTTAGCTAAAATCACATGAAGGATTTAGAGACATGTTTTTTGTTCACCACATGCTATCCAAATGTGGAAAGATAATACAAAAGGTCAGGAATACTTTATACATAGCACATAACTTGTTTTCTATCCACCACAAATTCTACTGTTTTACTTGCTCCGTAGCTGAGGTTTTCTATTTGAGGATGGACAGAACTTCAGTCCCACTGCATATCCCCCCTGCTCTGCTCCCCTCCTAATTTCCCCATCACAGACCTGAAAAGTGGTATTGGAATTACAGCCTCAGCCAGCCGCTCTGCCATCACTCCCTGTGCATCCACCACTTGACTACTGGCAAAGAGCAGTCAGCTGGGGGCTATTTCCATGTTGCAGCCTCACAGGACCACACTGACAGCTTGCTAAATCACTCAAAGAACAAGTTCCTCTAACAGTATAGCTTAACCACGTGAAACTGCCAATATTTGACATCTTTGACCTAACTAACACAGCAATTTCGAGTGGTTCAACCTAATAGAGTTTACCTGGTTCAAAGCAATTTTAAATTCTTCACAAATGCATGGTTACTCTTCCCACTGTTAATATTCAAAACAATTAATCAGCCAAGAATTGACTCTGAATAGAAAGAAAAAAAAAAAAAGGAAGAATCTGTTCATCAAACTATGGTTATAGATGAGGCGAGGGATATAGAAACAATTTAATTTTGTATGAGTACCTTTCTATAGCATTTGAATTGTTTATGATAAAGATATATTCCTTTTATAATACAAGAGATATCTGGAAACGTTCTTTATTAGAGTGGATTGGCTAAAGAGAACTGAAATAACGCTATAAAAGGTACACTGATGTTTACACAATTAATGTGCAGCTACAATAATGAATCATTATAACTACAGTGTGATCCTTCACCACTAATTCCTCTTCATGAAGGTATGGTGCAAATCCTTGCATTATAAGGGTCTATTTTCCTGTTCTGGAATGTGACACGCCCTGTGTCAGCCTCTAATTTGCACTCATGTCACACATTTATCAAAAATGTTGAAACTGGGGGTTTCCCTGGTGGCGCAGTGGTTGAGAGTCCGCCTGCCGATGCAGGGGACACGGGTTCGTGCCCCAGTCCGGGAAGATTCCACATGCCGCGGAGCAGCTGGGCCCGTGAGCTACGGCCGCTGAGCCTGCGCATCCATAGCCTGTGCTCCGCAACGGGAGAGGCCACAACAGTAAGAGGCCCGCGTACCGCAAAAAAAAAAAAAAAAATGTTGAAACCATTTCTTGTCTAAATGGTTACTTCCCCGCATTAAGATTAATTTACTCATTGCAAAAGATTCCTAGTTTTGTCTCCAATTACTCCCAGTTGAACCTGTAAATGAGCCACCAGCTGCCTTTCCATGCTCTAGTTAATCTTGTTCCGATTTGCCAGTGGAAAGATCCACACATATGTAGGTAGTACATGAATGCGAGATGTGGTTCTTCTCAAATGTAAACATCTCACTAATAACTTCAGCAGAAACACATCTTGTCAAGCAACAGGGTTGGAGATAGTGGTAGTTATGCTCCATGGACTGTCTTTAGGCAGGAAAGAGACCATTTAGGAGCCGAGGGTTACTGGAAGACTTGACAACACAAGAGTAGTTTTTTGTCTGGCTGTAAAAACTAGGTTGAAAAGCTGTTAGGCAATTTACTTTATTTGAACTATTTTACACTTTGTTACAATGGGTTACATGTACAGTCAGTAAGAATACTACAAAGTATGCAATAATTTAAAAAAAAAGATAATGTGGTTTGGCACCAAGTCCCTTAAGTCTTCTGGTGAAGAAGAATAAACAAATATTTATATCATAATAGCTATCTCTGTTTGACTAGACTTAAACAATCTCTCCTTACACGAAACTATGTGAATAGCTATTATTGTATTCTTTTTCTTTTTAAAGACACCAATTGTACTTGAACATTTGTTGCTTTTTTTTTTTTAATTCATTTATTTATTTATTGTTGGCTGTGTTGGGTCTTCGTTTCTGTGCGAGGGCTTTCTCTAGTTGTGGCGAGTGGGGGCCACTCTTCATCGCTCTGCGTGGGCCTCTCACTGTTGCGGCCTCTCTTGTTGCGGAGCACAGGCTCCAGACGCCCAGGCTCAGTAGTTGTGGCTCACGGGCCTAGTTGCTCTGCGGCATGTGGGATCTTCCCGGACCAGGGCTCGAACCCGTGTCCCCTGCATTAGCAGGCAGATTCTCAACCACTGCGCCACCAGGGAAGCCCATATTCTTTTACAAAAATAAGTTGAAAATCAGAAAAGATATTCCTTGCCATGGCTGCAAGTCCCAGTGCCTAAGGGCCTGACCTTGAGAGACACCAGTCAGTCACTATCAGGCTCCTCCACAGATCAGGGCAATTTTGCAGACACAGGAGGTTCCACCCCCTCCACCGCACAGCCACAGCCACAGGCCCGCCACAAGGTGCTTCTCAAAGTGTGGTCCTTCAACCACCCACATCAAAGTCAACTGAGGCGCCTGATATCAATGCCAATGCATCAGGTCCTATCCCAAACCTACCAAAGCCAAATCGATGGGGGTGGGGCCCAAGAATCATCCAACAAATACTTAATATCTCCTATGTGCCAATCACTAAGCACCGGAGAAACACAGACAAAACTTTTGTTCCCATGAAACTTATATGCTGTATTTCCACAAAGCTTTCTATTCAATCCTTATGTATTCTAAAGTTTAAAAATCACTGTTATGTTATGGTTTTGTTATATAGGAATGGGTAACATACTTACAGAGTGAGTGTGTGTGCCTGTTTATGCACTTAGTTACACTGCGATTTACTCACTGTTCCACAAGCAAATCAACAGAAACAACCATTCAATCAATCATTTCATTTACCTAGTATCTACTTCTGTCTGTCTCTGTCTGTGTGTGTGTGTGTGTGTGTGTGTGTCTCTCTCTCTCTCTCTCACACACACACACACACACACACGCACACAGCCAGTGAGATAGATTCCACTGAAAAATATAAACTCTTGGGCTAGAAGACAGAATTCTTTATTCTGAAAATTTGATGGTATTTTGATGTGTGCGGATTTTCTCCTGCATTTCAAAAACCCCCAAACTGTGAGCTCATATTTGCAACATGGATAAAATGTTAAGGTCATGGTAATAAGACCTTTTCAATCCCACAAAAATTTCTAATATCTATGAAAGAGTAAAGTTTTACGTAAAATGTCTGCAATACATACTGCCTCAGAACCAGTGCTTTGATAAACAGATACAATCAGCAGGTCTGGAGATACTGTAAACAGATTATGAGCAAAGAAGGAAGAGAAGTGAAAGACTAAAAAATGAATATGAATCTTGGTTGGGGTTAATTCCTACCCTTAAATATCCCCTGACTTGAAATTTCAAACATAATACCACTCCATTTGACTGAATAACAAAGTCAAAGCTCTAAAAATGACAAATGAAAGCATAACTCAGTGGAAAGTGCACAGCCCCAGAGCACCATGTTTCTCACAGAATTAGTTCACCTTCAGGCAGTCACGTCACCTTCACTTCTACCTCCCCAGGACAGAACTGAGCCAGCTGTCCCTAGGCCTGGACGAAGCCTTGAATTCCTTCATGCGGCCTGTGATCCGTGGTGGCCCAGGCGGGAACCCAAGTTCAACTCAGCAAAGTGAGCTCTGCCACTTCTGGGAAGGTCGCTAACACAACGAGTCCCAGATTGCTTCCCTCCCACCAGTGCTCCCTCCTGCTCAACGTCCGATGATGCTCAGCTGCTAATGACACAACATTTGGCTGGCTCTAGCACCACGTGCATGTTCAGGAGTTTTACAAGATACTTAAAAAAAGCAATTAAGGATTCATTCAGGAATTGCCTTCCAACTGCATGGAGGCAGGACTGGCAAACGCCATCTCTGAGAGCTCTCACTGCTCTCTTGTTTCATATAACCTCGGCTACGGCAGCATTTGAAGGAGACTTTTCTATATTTGGAAATACATGAAAACAAAACAGGAAAACAAACATACCTATAAAAGGTAGAGTGACATCTTAAGTGTTCAGTATTCAGAATCCTATGATGATGATAATAAAACTGTTTATGCAAAATGGTATTTAATGAGTTTGGGGAGCAGTTCCCAAACTTTTCTGAAAATAAGAACCTTCTAAGTCTCTTCTACACTAGGGAAGTCACTTCAGTACAAAAATAGTAACTTTTAAAATTTTTATTAGAGTCTCATCTTTTTAAAGTCACTACTTGTCAGAAACTGGCAACATCTTAGAAGTATTAGATTTCATGCAATGTATCACAGTTGCTTAAGATAAAACACTAACCACTGTGATAACTATACAAGTCAAGTAAAAGACAAGTAAGTTGTACATGATATATTTTATGTTTCTAAATTAGCAAGGTAACTTCAGACTGTCACTATAGTTAAAAAAAAAAAAAGTCATGCAAGAAAATGACGAAGGGAAAGAAAATTAGTACCATGGTGTCAAATTTTCTAGGAAATTTGTCTCTCTTTCTCCACCACCACCAGCCAGAGGAACTCGGGGAAGGGATAATTTGGCCCTACATTTATCAAGGTAGGCTGAACATTTGAGCCTCAAATGTTGTGACTGTGGAGGGTTTTTGTTAGTGTCTCTTCAAGGTGTACACTTGTGACTGGTACCAACAATAGCTCCCGCTCATACAACCTGCCTTTCCATACATGAAGGCAACTCCTGAGGACTATGGAGAACATCCACCCATGATTAGCCATTTTCTCAAATGTATTCTACCTCCTTTGACCCATATTTCCCTTTTTAATAAAACTTCATCTTGTTTCATATACATCATACACAAGCACATACATACACATATATATAAAACCTTAGTGCATTAAAGACATCTGTTTGACTTAATACAGGGTGACTGAATCATCACGCACAATTCAAACAGTCCTCATAGAATTTCAAAGTGAGTGTCATCTTCAAAAGCATCTAAATCCAACCCTTCATTTGACAATTGAGGAAACTATAATAATACACAGAAGTGTGGTCATAGGATTCAAACCCTGGCCCCCTGACTCCTGATACAGGAGGATTCTGTTTCTGTCAAAGTAAGCATTATCTACTCTCACTGTCTTGGTTTTCTCCTCTTCGTTCCTAGTGTTTTGCTGTGATTGTGGTTTCCCTTTATCTTTGTATCTTTCCAGGTGTTGGGGGCAGAAAAACCTGAAGCTAAGAAGACTAGAAGAACATCAGATATGACAGACATATCTGCACAACTCTTCACTTGTAGCAACACCACCTGGACTAAAGAGGTTTCAAAAGAGAGTAATAAATAAAGAAGAAAGCTGGGGGAGAACTGCTGTTCAACTTGCCTTTTTTAAATCGCCTTTATCTGATCAAGTCACTTCTCTTCTTGAAATCTTTCAATGGCTCCTTAACAGGACTGCCAAAGACTGCGCAATAGGGCTCTTGATGGAGCTCTCCACGCCCCCAGCTGCTCCAACACCCTCCACACTGTGAACTCCAGCTATACAGCGCTTCCTAGAGATCTCCAATTCACCACTTCCTCTCAGACCTCTGGGATGTTGGCTCTTCTGCTCCCTCCCCCATAGCCTCTGAGCCTCACACATCCCTACCATCTCTTCAGATCTTAACTTAGTTATCACTTCCTTTGGAAGTCTCTGCTGACCCCAAGCTCAAATTAGACGTGTTTTCTATCAGTCCCTGAGCACCTTGAGTTGTCCTGTCCCAGTGTTATAATTACTTGATGACCTATCTCCACCTGTCTGTAACCCCCACTCACAATATGATTTGCTCTCACTCCTGCTGTGCTCATAGCACTCAATGCAGTGCTGAGTTTATAGAAGATGCCTATTAAGTGCAGCTTGAATAATGTACGCATGAACAAGAAAAATAAAATCCTTAAATGATCTTCCATAAGTCGCCGCCAGCAACGCAAGTTCTTAGGATTGCGCTCTGCTATGGATTGGTTATCTTTTTATAATGTGTTTAGTTTGGCCTGGATATGCTGATCAAAATAAATCCACTCTCAGTTTTGTAATAACTGACAAACACACTGAGGCTATATATTTCACTGAATTTAAAAAGAAGCGAAGAAACCTCTTACAGGGTGTTATTAGGAGTTTTCCCTTCATAAGTAGGCAAGATGCTATATACAATGCTATATGTAAAAAGGCATTATTTTATTTATTTCCACTCATATTTCAGATTATGGAAATATGGTACAAGATGTGTTTGAAACTGTAATTTATTTCTAAGAACTCATATTAGAAACTAAAATTATATCCTAACACTTTTACCCAGCATAAGATAAGTTCATAAACAATAAGGTGGTAGCAATGAGAAAAGGAAGAAGATGTTCTCAACCATATGTGGGTTTACAGCAGAGTCAAATCCAACCCACGGACTTGGTTTGTTTGGTCTGTGCAATGTCTTAGATATTTATGAAGTATTTAAAAATCGGAGGATTTAATATAAAATGCACAACTTTGGCTCTTCAGAAATAACAGATGTGGGTAAATGTTCTGTGTCTGGAGCTACACAACTGGTCCCTTACACAAGACATCACTATTATGGTTCCCCATCCTCCTTTTCCTCCAAAGTGATAGAGGCTCTTTCAGCCTGTTATTTGATGAGCCTCTACATTTGTGATCTCTGAATTAATATTTTGTGAGTAAAAATACAACATCACTTTGATTGCATGAGCTAAAGTACAATTATGAGGAAACTGGAAGCAGTCAATTCAAAGAGGGCTTTATGAATCCCACAAACCAACAGAGTAAGAAAGGGGACTAGAAGGAGAACAAGAAGTTGTTACTACAGGAAAATCACAATTACTACCAAAGAAGAATAGACTGAAATGAAATTATATCCATTTCAAATTGTTCATCTCAAAGCTCCAACGAGACCCACTAGGTGGAATAGGAACCCCTTAAGGTTACCAGCACAGGACTTTCTCTTCACATCGTTTCAAACATAGATTCATTAACTGAAAGATCTAAACAGACTCTGGAGGACATTTAGTCCAACTGATGCACTTTTCTCAGGTAAAATTTTGTGGCCCAGAGAGACTGTCAAAAACCATACAATTTGGTACATCACTTCCCCTCTCTAGTCCCTATTTCTCCAATTCATTCTCAGAGACTGATAAAAAATGTCAGGTAGGCATTAAACGTCTGATATTTATATCCTAGGAAAATGAGAAATAAAGAAACAAAATGGACTTATTCAAGGTAGCAACCTGGGCCAAGAGCCATATCTCTGATTCCCAAACCATTATGCCAGGCTTCTACCCATAAAACTTCAGAGATAAACGTCTGCCAGAACTACAGGCAATGCTCATGATGGCCTGATAGCCCCTACCCACAACGCACAAACAAAAGGACTGAATGCAGAGGGGGGCAATTATCAGGGAGGGAACCTAAAGCATGAATCTCAGAGCAAATTGATCCAAATAATATTTCATATTGACAAGGCTGTAAGGCAATAGATAGACTCATACTCTATGAGGTCAGATGTTATAGGGGTGGGAAAGGAGATTGGTCAAAATCTATCAAAAGTTAAAATATTTCTCATGAGAGGGAGCTTCAAGATGGCGGAAGAGTAAGACGCGGAGATCACCTTCCTCCCCACAAATATATCAGAAATACATCTACATGTGGAACAACTCCTACTGAACGCTGGAAGAAGACCTCAGACCTCCCAAAAGGCAAGAAACTCCCCACGTACCTGGGTAGGGCAAAAGAAAAAAGAAAAACCAGAGACAAAAGAATAGGGACGGGACCTGCACCTCTGAGATGGAGCTGTGAAGGAGGAAAGGTTTCCACACACTAGAAGCCCCTTCATGGGCGGAGACTGCAGGTGGCAGAGGGGGTAAGTTTCAGAGCCCCGAAGGAGAGCACAGCAACAGGGGTGCAGAGGGCAAAGCGGAGAGATTCCCGCACGGAGGGTCGGTGCCGACCACCACTAACCAACCCGAGAGGCTTGCCTGCTCACCCGCCGGGGCGAGCAGGGGCTGAGAGCTGAAGCTCGGGCTTCGGTCAGAGCGCAGGGAGAGGACTGGGGCTGGTGGAGTCAACAAAGCCTGCAGGGGGTTAGTGCACCATGGTTAGCCAGGAGGGAGTCCAGGGAAAAGTCTGGACCTGCCGAAGAGGTAAGACACTTTTTCTTGCCTCTTTGTTTCCTGGTGCGTAAGGAGAGGGGATTAAGAGCGCCGCTGAAATGAGCTCCAGAGACGGGCGCAAGCCGCAGCTATCAGCGCGGACCCCAGAGACAAGTATGAGACGCTAACGCTGCCGCTGCCGCCACCAAGAAACCTGTGTGCGAGCACAGGTCACTATCCACATGTCCTTTCCCGGGAGCCTGTGCAGCCCGCCACTGCCAGGGTCCCGTGATCCAGGGACAACCTCCCCAGGAGAGCACACGGCACGCCTCAGACTGGTGCAATGTCACGCTGGCCTCTGCTGCCCCAGGCTCGCCCCACATCCGTATCCCTACCTCCCCCCGGGCCTGAGTGAGCCAGAGCCCCAGAATCAGCTACTCCTTTAACCCCGGCCTGTCTCAGCAAAGAACAGACGCCCTCATGCGACCTACGCACAGAGGCGGGTCCAGATCCAAACGTGAACCCCAAGAGCTGTGCGAACAAAGAAGAGAAAGGGAAATCTCTCCCAGCAGCCTCAGGAGCAGCAGATTAAATCTCCACAATCAACTTGATGTACTGTGCATGTCTGGAATACCTGAATAAACAAGGAATCATCCCAAATTGAGGGGGTGGACTTTGGGAGCAACAATACATTTTTTTTTTCCTTTTTCTCCTTCTGTGAGTGTGTATGTGTATGTTTCTGTGTGTGATTTTGTCTGTATAGCTTTGCTTTTACCATTTGTCCTAGGGTTCTGTCTGTCCGTTTTAGTATTGTTTTATTACTTAAAAATTTTTTTCTTAATTATTTATTTTAATAACTCCCTTTTATTATGAGCCATGTGAAGGACAGGCTCTTGGTGCTCCAGCCAGGTGTCAGGGCTGTGGCATTGAGGTGGAAGAGCCAAGTTCAGGACACTGGTCCACAACAGACCTCCCAGCTCCATGTAATATCTAACGGCGACAATCTCCCAGAGATCTCCACCTCAACACCAGGACCCAGATTCACTCAATGACCAGTAAGCTACAGTGCAGGACACCCTATGCCAAACAACTAGCAAGACATGAACACAACCCCATCCATTAGCACAGAGGCTGCCTAAAATCATAAGGCCACAGACACCCCAAATCACACCACCAGACGTGGACCTGCCCACCAGAAAGACAAGATCCAGCCTCATCCACCAGAACACAGGCACTAGTCCCCTCCACCAGGAAGCCTACACAATCCACTGAACCAACCTTAGCCACTGGGGACAGACACCAAAAACAATGGAAACTATGAACCTGCAGCCTGTGAAAAGGAGACCATAAACACAGTAAGTTAAGCAAAATGAGAAGACACGGAAACACACAGCAGATAAAAGAGCAACGTAAAAACCCAACAGACATAACAAATGAAGAGGAAATAGGCAGTTTACCTGAAAAAGAATTCAGAATAATGATAGTACAGACGATCCAAAATCCTGGAAATAGAATGGAGAAAATACAAAAAACGTTTAACAAGAACCTAGAAGAACTGAAGAGCAAACAAACAGAGATGAACAACACAATAAGGGAAATTAAAAATTCTCTAGAAGGAATCAATAGCAGAATAACTGAGGCAGAAGAACAGATAAGTGACCTGGAAGATAAAATACTGGAAATAACTACTACATAGCAGAATAAAGAAAAAAGAATGAAAAGAATTGAGGACAGTTTCAGAGCCATCTGGGACAATATTAAACGCACCAACATTCGAATTATAGGGGTCCCAGAAGAAGAAGAGAAAAAGAAAGGGACTGAGAAAATATTTGAAGAAATTATAGTTGAAAACTTACCTAACATGGAAAAGGAACTAGTTAATCAAGTCCAGGAAGCACAGACAGTCCCATATAGGATAAATCCAAGGAGAAACATGCCAAGATGCATATTAATCAAACAATCAAAAATTAAATACAAAGAACAAATATAAAAAGCAGCAAGGAAAAAAAACAAGAAACACAAACACATAAGGGAATCCTCATAAGGTTAACAGCTGATCTTTCAGCAGAAACTCTGCAAGCTAGAAGGGAGTGGCAGGATATATTTAAAGTGATGAAAGAGAAAAACCTACAACCAAGATTACTCTACCCAGCAAGGATCTCATTCAGATTTGATGGAGAAATTAAAAGCTTTACAGACAAGCAAAAGCTAACAGAACTCAGCACCACCAAACCAGCTTGACAGCAAATGCTAAAGGAACTTCACTAGGCAGGAAACACAAGAGAAGAAACAGACCTACAATAATAAATCCCAAACAATAAGAAAATGGTAATAGGAACATACACATCAATAGGTACCTTAAATGTAAATGGATTAAATGCTCCAACCGAAAGACATAGACTGGCTGAATATATACAAAAACAAGACCCGTATATATTCTGTCCACAGGAGACCCAGTTCAGACCTAGGGACACATACAGACTGAAAGTGAGAGGATGGAAAAAGATATTCCATGCAAATGGAAATCAAAACAAAGATGGAGTAGCAATTCTCATATCAGACAAAATAGACTTTAAAACAAAGACTATTACAAGAGACAAAGAAGGACACTACATAATGATCAGGGGATCAATTCAAGAAGAAGATATAACAATTGTAAATATTTATGCCCTGAACACAGGAGCACCTCAATACATAAGGCAAATGCTAACAGCCATAAACTGGGAAATCAACAGTAACACAATCATAGTAGGGGACTTTAACACCCCACTTTCACCAATGGACAGATCATCCAAAATGAAAATAAATAAGGAAACACAAGCTTTAAATGATGCATTAAACAAGATGGACTTAATTGATATTTATAGGACATTCCATCCAAAAACAACAGAATACACATTCTTCTCAAGTGCCCATGGAACATTCTCCAGGGTCACAAATCAAGCCTTGGTAAATTTAAGAAAACTGAAATCATATCAAGTATCTTTTCTGACCACAACGCTATGAGACTAGATATCAATTACAGGAAAAAATCTGTAAGAAATACAAACACATGGAGGCTAAACAACACACTACTTAATAACCAAGAGATCACTGAAGAAACCAAAGAGGAAATCGAAAAATACCTAGAAACAATGTCAATGAAAACACAATGACCCAAAACCTATGGGAGGCAGCAAAAGCAGTTCTATGAGGGAAGTTTATAGCTATACAAGCCTACTTTAAGACACAAGAAACATCTCAAATAAACAACCTAACCTTGCACCTAAAGCAATTAGAGAAAGAAGAACAAAAAAAAGCCCAAAGTGAGCAGAAGGAAAGAAATCATAAATATCACGTCAGAAATAAATGAAAAAGAAATGAAGGAAACGATAGCAAATATCAATAAAACTAAAAGCTGGTTCTTTGAGAAGATAAACAAAATTGGTAAACCATTAGCCAGACTTATCAAGAAAAAAAGGGAGAAGACTCAAATCAATAGAATTAATATGAAAAAGGAGAATTAACAACTGACACTGCAGAAATACAAAGGATCATGAGAGATTACTACAAGCAACTATATGCCAATAAAATGGACAACCTGGAAGAAATGGACAAATTCTTAGAAATGCACAACCTGCCAAGACTGAACCAGGAAGAATCAGAAAATATGAACAGACCAATCACAAGCACTGAAATTGAAACTGTGATGAAAAATCTTCCAGCAAACAAAAGCTCAGGACCACATGGCTTCACAGGCGAATTCTATCAAACATTTAGAGAAGAGCTAACACCTATCCTTCTCAAACTCTTCCAAAATATAGCAGAGGGAGGAATACTCCCAAACTCATTCTAGGACGTCACCATCACTTTGATACCAAAATCAGACAAAGATGTCACAAAGAAAGAAAACTACAGGCCAATATCACTGATGAACATTGATGCAAAAATCCTCAACAAAGGATCTAGCAAGCAGATCCAACAGCACATTAAAAGGATCATACACTATGATCAAGAGGGGTTTATCCCAGGAATGCAAGGATTCTTCAATATACACAAATCAATCAACGTGATATACCATATTAACAAACTGAAGGAGAAAAACCATATGATTATCTCAATAGATGCAGAGAAAGATTTCGACAAAATTCAACACCCATTTATGATAAAAACCCTCCAGAAAGTAGGCATAGAGGGAACCTTCCTCAACAAAATAAAGACCATATATGACAAACCCACAGCCAACATCATCCTCAACACTGAAAAACTGAAACCATTTCCACTAAGATCAGGAACAAGAAAAGGTTGCCAACTCTCACCACTATTATTCAACATAGTTTTGGAAGTTTTAGCCACAGCAATCAGAGAAGAGAAAGAAATAAAAGGAATCCAAATTGTTAAAGAAGAAGTAAAGCTGTCACTGTTTGCAGATGACATGATACTATACATAGAGAATCCTAAAACTACTACCAGAAAACTACTAGAGCTAATCACTGAATTTGGTAAAGTAGCAGGATACAAAATTAATGCACAGAAATCTCTTGCATTCCTATAGACTAATGATTAAAAACCTGAAAGTGAAACACTCCCGTTTACCACTGCAACAAAAAGAATAAAATATCTAGGAATAAACCTACCTAAGGGGACAAAAGACGGTATGCAGAAAACTATAAGACACAGATGTAAGAAATTAAAGATGATACAGACAGATGGAGAGATAGACCATGTTCTTGGATTAGAAGAAGCCACATTGTGAAAATGACTCTACTACCCAAAGCAATCTACAGATTCAATGCAATCCCTATTCAACTACCACTGGCATTTTTCACAGAACTAGAAGAAAAAATTTCACAATTTGTATGGAAACACAAAAGACCCCGAAGAGCCAAAGCAATCTTGAAAAAGAAAAAGGGAGCTGGAGGAATCAGGCTCCCTGACTTCAGACTATGCTACAAAGCTACAGTAATCAAGACAGTATGGTACTGGCACAAAAACAGAAATATAGATCAATGGAACAGGATACAAAGCCCAGAGATAAAGCCACGCACATATGGTCACCTTATGTTTGATAAAGGAGGCAAGAATCTACAGTGGAGAAAAGACATCCTCTTCCATAAGTGGTGCTGGGAAAACTGGACAGCTACATGTAAAAGAATGAAATTAGAACACTCCCTAACACCATACACAAAAATAAACTCAAAATGGATTAAAGACCTAAATGTAAGGCCAGATACCATCAAACTCTTAGAGGAAAACATAGGCAGAACACTATATGACATCAATCACAACAAGATCCTTTTTGACCCACCTCCTAGAGAAAAGGAAATAAAAACAAAAATAAACAAATGGGACCTAATGAAACTTCAAAGCTTTTGCACAGCAAAGGAAACCATAACCAAGACCAAAAGACAACCCTCAGAATGGGAGAAAATATTTGCAAATGAAGCAACTGACAAAGGATTAATTTCCAAAACATACAAGCAACTCATGCAGCTCAATATCAAAAAAACAAACAACCCAATCCAAAAATGGGCAGAAGACCTAAACAGACATTTCTTCAAAGAAGATATACAGATTGCCAACAAACACATGAAAGAATGCTCAATATCATTAATCATTAGATAAATGCAAATCAAAAGTACAATGAGAGACCATCTCACACTGGTCAGAATGGCCATCATCAAAAAATCTACAAACAGTAAATGCTGGAGAGGGTGTGGGGAAAAGGGAACCCTCTTGCACTGTTGGTGGGAATGTAAATTGATACAGCCACTATGGAGAACAGTATGGAGGTTCCTTAAAAAACTACAAATAGAGCTACCATATGACCCAGCAATCCCACTACTGGGCATATATCCTGAGAAAACCATAATTCAGAAAGAGGCATGTACCAGAATGTTCATTGTAGCTCTATTTACAATAGCCAGGACATGGAAGCAACCTAAGTGTCCCCTGACAGATGAATGGATAAAGAAGATGTGGCACATATATACAATGGAATACTACTCAGCCATAAAAAGAAACGAAATTGAGTTATTTGTAGTGAGGTAGATGGACCTAGAGTCTGTCATACAGTGAAGTCAGTCAGAAAAAGAAAAACAAATACCATATGCTAACACATATATATGGAATCAAAAAAGAAAAGAAAAGAAAAGAAAATGGTCAGCAGAACCTAGGGGCAAGACGGGAATAAAGATGCAGACCTACTTGAGAACGGACTTGAGGATATGGGGAAGGGGAAGGGTAAGCTGAGACAAAGTGAGAGAGTGGCATGGACATATGTACACTACCAAACGTAAAATAGATAGCTAGTGGGAAGCAGCCGCATAGCACAGGGAGATTAGCTCGGTGCTTTGTGACCACCTAGAGCGGTGGGACAGGGAGGGTGGGAGGGAGGGAGACGCAAGAGGGAAGAGATATGCAGACATATGTGTATGTATAACTGATTCACTTTGTTATAAAGCAGAAACTAACACACCACTGTAAAGCAATTACACTCCAATAAAGATGTTAAATATATATATATATTTCTTTTAACCCCTGAACCAACATCTCTCCCAGGAATTCACAGACACAGATGCAGAAATAAGGAGATACATTACCAAAAATGTTCTCTTCAATGTTCTTAATAAACAGTGAAAAACTTGATACCAGCCAAAGAGCCCATTCCTTGTGTTCTGGTTAAATAAAATATGGCATATTCATATAACAAACGAATTGCAGAGCCATTAAAATGAATGCAATAATTCTACTATAAGTAGTAATATTGAAATGCCTAAGATATACTTAGTGGGAAAAAAAAAACATCAAGTTGAAAGTAGTCTGTATTTAAAAGGGGAGTGGAGGGGTGGATATACTCCACAAGTTATGTTACCTGTGCCAAATGACACTGGGCTCAGCAGATGAAGTCTGGGCAGAATGGGAGTTTACTTTACTCATATATTTATTATTGTTTAATGTTTTTATCTAGATATCCAGTATTTTATATTATAATTGTAGGTAATAAAAAATCATTCAAAAATTTTTCAAAACCCTTTTGTTCTCTACTCTCTTCTTAGGTGGGCATCTCTTTAACAAACTACTTATTCATTCATTCAACTAACATTTAGTAAATGCCTGTGATGTGTTTGTGACTATCCAACCTTGGAAGTCATACTATGTGTAGGTTAGCTATGCAGTAGACAAGCATCCAAAACCAACTCCATATTGCTTGGTATGACGTGCCTAGAGAGAAGTTTTGATAAGTACAATTCCTAGCTCTGCTTCTCAAAGTTAAGATAAAGCAACTGAACCAAAAATAAATAAGTATCCTTGCCAGGCCCTTCCCCAGCCTTTCCCCAAAATTCTTTGATGGAGTCTTGGAAGGAAAGAAGGTAATGAGAAATTAGGTTCTGTTTGCCCTTCCTCCATTCATATACAGCAGCTCTGGGGAAATGGACTAGCCAGAAAGCAAGCTGCTCCCGACAAAGGGGAAGGGGAAGGAAGAGGTGGAAATGGCAGGAAATCAGTCTATACATAAGTGGGTTCCCAATGTGAGACTGCTGGGTACCATTTTGGTTATTCACATGATGCTCATTTCTTTCCCAATGAATCACCTCATAAAAACCAAGGTAAGTGATGGGCCTACAACCAGGTGATGACTGATCAAACCCACAGCTAGCCACACCTATCCTCTGCCCAGATCACAGTCCTAACCTACCCTGGTGTGGGAGACTGGGTAACTGATGTGTTTGTATCTTTTTCACCTTTCCTGCTACTTCAATAAATGAACAGATTTCTTTTTCCCTTTTTAGCACCTGAAGTACTGCTCAGTTTAATGGAAATGTGCGGTAAGCTACCTTCGGCACACTGAGGTGGCCTCCTGCCAACAGTCCTGGAACATTCTAGAGAATGTTCAGCAACAGCACAGACAGTGGCGTCTCCAAGAAGAATCTTACCTAGATCCTCACTTTAAGTAAAACTTCTACACGCAAGGGGATGAGAAGAAACACACAAGTTACCTTTACTACCACAGATCTGCATAAGTGTCATGAAAGAGTAATAAATGAACAACTGAAATACTGAGGCAATGAAGAGGAAGGAGAGATAACTCCCAACTGGAGCAAAGTGTGGAATCTCATAAGATAGGTATCATACGAGTCACTCCAGAAGAGCCTATGGATGTGCTATGTGGAGATGGAACATTCTAAGCTCAAGGAACTTGAGTGTAGGGAAAGAACAAGACTCATAAATAGGGAAATATTATGTAGTTTATTTTGGCTGAAAAAGAAGATGTCTGAAGAAAAGTAATGGAGATAAGGTTAGAGACAAAGGTTTGGGTCCTCACACCTTTTGTGTATTATTGTATACAAAAAAGGGGGGAGTGTGAAAGAGGACCTGCACTTCTCAAAGATTCAGAAATAGGATGAGCTGCCATCTGAAAAGAGGGAATCCTTTCACATAAAACTAACTTCTTGAATGTACTATGCTAGTGACAATTTGACAGAACAGCTGTTAATGGACAGAAACTAGATTACTAACTGCCATTCTAGCTCAGTGATGTAACAGTGTCACCAAAGGGGAAAAGAATAATTCTCATTTTATTTTTTCAGAAAAATTAATATAGGTATTATATTAACTGAAGTGGAAATGTACATGTCTAATAAAAGGTTAGCACTGAGTGGTGCCTGTTACTTGTCATATAAGTAACATAACTTACTACAACAAGTCTTACGAGGTTTGTTGGGAATGTATTCAAATGAGTGGCACCAGAAAAGAAAGCTAGCAAAAACAATCTCCACTCGCCTACACATTGTACATTTGAAATTGGATGTATTATTTCCTGCTAGTTTTAAATTACAACTTCATTCTTGAAGAAAAATGGATTACAAAAGGAATTCAAAAAGGAGCCCACTCAATTTTTGGATGGAAATTTCCCCTAGAAAATAATGTTTCCATTTAATGCTTTTAAAAGATGAAGAATATAATGAAGCCTCAAGAATAAGTGGGATAAAAACACTGATGTCAAAAAATGTTTAACCAGATTTACTTAAAGTAATTTCTATCATTTAAATACCTTAAAATATAGAATACATGGCTTTAAGGCACAGAGATGTAATACAATACTTGCTTATAAAATGTCACATGAATTTATTCATTCACTCAATGAATGTTTATTGAGTGACTACTACATGAGAGGCACTGGAGACACAGCAGTGAGCAAAAGACAAAATGAGCAAAACTTCTGCCTTCATGATACTTGTATTCTGTCGGGGAGAGAAAACGAAGAGAATAAAGAACAAGAAAAAGGGGAAACGTGTAAAATATGTAGTTTGTTAGAGTGTGATAAGCGCTAAGGAGAAAACGAAAGGACCTTAAATGGCTCTGAGACTTTCTCAGCCATCATTTGTTGACTTCAGAGAGGGCTAAGATCACATGAACCACGATCTAGAGCTCAGAAATGAAAACTGGTCATCATTCCTAACATCTCTTTGCAAATTTGTGCAAAGAGAATATAAACGTAAGAGAGAAAATAGAGCATTTCCTATCTAGAAGTTCTGAGAAGATAATCTGACTTCATCCTTCATTTTCAAGGAGAGACCAATACCCAGCACAGGAATTTAGAATCCTTGCCTCTTAACTTTAACACCTGTACTCTTTTCACTATCTGTTCTAGATGAACACAATATGCGCTGAAAGGGAGCTTTCGGATGATTTAGACCAAGCTCTTCATTTTGTAGATTAAAACTTGAGATCCTGGGAAGTTAAATCCCTTGGCCAAAGTCAGGGTTTATACTGAAAACACATTTCAAACTCACTTCTCCTAGCATCACCTCCTGACTATGCTTCCACAGGCCCACTCCCTCCAGGCTCCAAGATTAATTGCCTGTGCAATTAGCAATTAAAGTGCTTTTCTACTTTTTCAAAATCTTTCTGAATGAGCTTGCAGAGCCTGGCATTGCTCTGTTGCTCTGTTATATGCCAGTTGCGGAGGGTACTCCAAGGCTCAATGGGAATTTTTTTGAAAAACCCATTACATTTTTTTTTCTTTCACTTTGTTTTTATTATTATTTTTTAACATCTTTACTGGGGTATAATTGCTTTACAATGGTGTGTTAGTTTCTGCTGTATAACACAGTGAATCAGCTATACATATACATATATCCCCATATCTCCTCCCTCTTGCATCTCCCTCCCAACCTCCCTATCCCACCCCTCTAGGTGGTCACAAAGCACTGAACTGATCTCCCTGTGCTATGCGGCTGCTTCCCACTAGCTATCTATTTTACGTTTGGTAGTGTACATATGTCCATGCCACTCTCTCACTTTGTCCCAGCTTACCCTACCCACTCCCCATGTCCTCAAGTCCATTCTCTAGAAGGTCTGGGTCTTTATTCCTGTCCTGCCCCTAGGTTCTTCATGACCTTTTTCTTTTTTTTTAGATTCCATATATATATGATAACATACGGTATTTGTTTTTCTCTTTCTGACTTACTTCACTGTATGACAGACTCTCGGTCCATCCACCTCACTACAAATAACTCAATTTCATTTCTTTCTATGGCTGAGTAGTATTCCGTTGTATATATGTGCCACATCTTCTTTATCCATTCAACTGTCGATGGACACTTAGGTTGCTTGCATGTCCTGGCTATTGTAAACAGAGCTGCAATGAACATTCTGGTACATGCCTCTTTCTGAATTATGGTTTTCTCAGGGTATATGCCCAGTAGTGGGATTGCTGGGTTGTATGGTAGTTCTATTTTTAGTTTTTTAAGGAACCTCCATACTGTTCTCCATAGTGGCTGTATCAATTTACATTCCCACCAACAGTGCAAGAAGGAAAAACCCATTACATTTTAAACTACAAAACCACAATCATAACTTGGTAGCTCTCTGAAAAGAGAGTGGAAACTCTTACCTTTTCTTGACTAAAAGTTTTCAAGATGCCATAACAATAGAAGATTGATAATGGGATATAGTTCTGTAAAAATTCCACTATCTTATACATGTCATAGTCAAAAACTTCATTACCTGAGGCAGAAATAATATAGGAGCCAAACAGATTTATTCCAGGCTATTGGGTCTTCCTATCCCATGCCTTCACAAGGATTTTTCTCCCTCTGATCAGGAGGTGGGCTTTGACTTCCATACCAGAAAGTTCCTGACAGACTCTCCTGGCTCTCTCATGCACAGGGGACTGGGCTTCTGCTTCAGGCAGCCTCCCCAACCATCTGAGTCCACACAGATCCCCTGTCACCATCCCAGCACTAAGGAGGCCAGAGTTTCCGTCACTTTCACATCCAGATGCTTTTCATTCAAGAATATGTTTAGATATGCTGCTTTTCCTAACAAACGTCATGCTTAAAATTCAGAGTCATACAAATATCTCTCTCTATAGCTCATATATATATATATATATGTGTGTGTATATATATATATGAGATATATATAGTCAATCTACTCAGGTGGAGATAGTTAATTCCTAGGGGCTTAAGAATGTCACCATCAATTAACTTTAGAGAATAAAATAATCACATCATTCATCAATTTTCTGAGAAAGCTGCAAAATTAATCTTATCAAGATAAATCACTACTTTTAAAATTGAAACTTGCATCTCTCTGTGTGACAAGTACATATGACTTACATTAAACTAAAAATGTACTTTTTGAAGGAAAAAAGGACTGAGACTAATGACCACTGAGCTGAACTATTAGGGCTGAAAAAGAAATAGCATTATTTGGTGTCAACTTTTTGGTTTATATCAAATGCCTATGACCTCCAACCAAATATCAGCAGCTCCCATTCTTGATGAAGAAAATATATGTTTAAGGAGCTATTACAATTTGTCTCACCTACTTAAAACAAGCAAACTAAGTAATCAGCAGCAGAACACGCCTTACAATACAATAATAATGCCTTGGTCCAATAAAACCAAGTGGGAAAATTACCATTGCTGCAAAAAATCTCTCCAATAAAAGCAACATTAGCGATAAGGCTGTTTGGTTTTCCTGTGAAAGTTCTGTGCTACGACCCAGCAATGTCACGACACTTCTTCCCTCAGATCCCCATCCAACGCAGACACTAACAGAAGGATTAACGGGTTTACAAGGTAGGGTTTCAGGTCCTAACTGTTATCTTCTGGTTAGCCACTTGTTAACTGTGATACCAGCTTTTATTAGAGAGTGCCAATTGTGTGCGTGTGTGTGTGTGCGAGTGCATGTACAGACACACACAGATATGTGTGTTTAACTGTCAGATTGTGTCTAACACAGTCTGATTCTTCCGAGTGAGAAACTTCTTTTTGTTCCAAAAGCCTTTTCTAGCAGCTACTGCTTTCTCTAATTTGTGTCACTTGTTTCTAACTCCCTTCCTTTCTGCCTTCATTTTCCTTAGCTGTGTTACCAAGTATTAGCTGGCCCTCCACTCTCAATTCCTTCTTTTGCACAGCTCACTATTAAGTGAGCATTTCTCTCCTTAAGCTGGCTTCTTTCAAACTCTTCACAGAGTCCCCTGGTTGCCTAGTGGTTAGGATTCTGGGCTTTCACTGCTGTGGGCTGGGTTTAATCCCTGGCCAGGGAACTGAGATCCCACAAGTCCCACAGCCAAAAAAAAAAGGAACCAGCAAACTCTTCACAAAGCCCTAACATTATTGCCAAAACATCAAATGATTGTTTTGTAGGATCAAAATGGCATCTTGTAAGAAAATACATAATAAAAGGTGCTAAATTTGGCTAGTACACAACTACGAATTAGAACTATAATAAGTCAAAAGAACTAGGGTGGGATAGATCTGAATTTTAGGCTCTGGTCTCTGCTAGCTTATGACCTTGCTAAAGTTCTTCCTCATCTCTAACAGAGTATAATAATATCTATATCACAAGACTGCTACACAGGCTACCTGAAGACATGGGAAACACCTAGCACAGTACCCAGTATGGAGTGGGCACTCTGTAAAAATTAGTTTCCTCCTTCCTATAAGCAGGTGTCTGGAACTACCACAGGTATAAGAAGTACCCTCAACTAACCACAATCCAGCTTCTAATCCTTCCAGCTCCCTTCGTTCCACTGAGAAAAGCTGATAGCATAATTTTCATTATGTACAATGAAAATACCATTACCCCACCAGAAATTTCACATGTAAGTGCTACTGTGGGTGAAGTTCCATAACAGAGGCAACTAAGCAACATGTTCGGTTACCAACAAAAATGTAACAAAATTCTATAATACTTTCATTTTTAAATAATGGACTTTATATTTTAGAGTAGTTTTCGGTTTATAGAAAAATTGAGCAGAATGTTCAGAGGCTTCCTGTAGACCCCTTCTTCTCCCCCAACTTCCCACAATTTCTCCTATTATTAACATCTTGCATTAGTGGGCTACATTTGTTACAACTGATGAACTACTATTGAGTATCATTATAAATTAAGGTCCATAGATCACATTCACTCTTGTGTTGCACATTCTGTGGGTTCTAACAAATGTGTCCACCATTACAGTATCACACAGAATAGTTTCACTACCCTAAAAATCCCCTGTGCCTTTAACTTTTAAAATAAGAATATGTTTTACTCTGCTTATGAAAGTGAAATATAGTCACTGCAAAAAAAATTTTTTTCAACCATTTCAGAAGGTAAAAAAGCAAAAAGATCTATCATAATCCCAGCTGGTATATAACCATAATTAAGTGCCTTTCTGCCTTTTTTTCCTATATGCTACCATATATGTATGTAGGTGTAGGGTGTGTGTGTGTGTGTGTGTGTGTGTGTGTGTGTGTGTACGTACTCTCTTGTATATTCTCTTTATTCACTGTAAGTTAAACAGACATAATGTCTACAAAAAAGGAAAGGAAAATTCCTCAGAATTTCTACAGTCTTGGTTAAATCTCTCAAAGGAGACCAGATGTAGTCCTTCAGTATATGAGAATCCATTTGTTAAGTGGCCTGACTCAGTCACAACTCTTCAGAGCTTCTGCACCGTCCTACCTTGATCTCAGGCCACAAATTTCCATGTTGTTTCCAATCCCCTAACCCACCAGCCCTACCTCAACAAAGCAAGGGATAAGACAGACCACAGTTAAAAGACAAGGAGTTATTTCAAGTCCTGTCCTTCCTGCCTTCCTAAGTCTTAATATATCAAAAGGTGTTTATAATTAATTTTAGGAGAGTGCCCTGTTCTGGTTCTTCTGCTGGATACTTTTGGCAAATCACTATAAGGCTTTAAAGAAAACTAAAAGCCTTCTTATATTTTTATTTTTAAAGATCATAAACTTTCCAAACTTTACAGTTCAAGTGACAGGTAAGACTTGAGTTCCGATCATCCCTTTGTTCTTGAAAATCACTCTGCCAATCTACCCAGTGGGGGTAACTGCACTTGCTATCTTTTTTACTCATTTAAAATAAAACAGGGCTTTGAAAGGAAGATAGGGAGGCGCTAGTCTAGAAGAGACAGGAGAAAAGAACATCTTAGCTTGAAAGACTGACAGCTTCCAGTGACAGTAAGAAGGTAATAAGACAGTCAGTCCTTCTTAGCAGGAAAATAGATGTAGCCTGTCCTCTGAAACAAGTTATTTCTAGCCTCTCATCCATCTATCCCAAAGTTTAAATGACAGCTTAACTCTCACCCTTCATTCTTTTTATATCTTTCCAGATGTCTATAGTAGGTACACAATAAGTATTGGCTGCATTGAACTGAATGTCCCAGCAAGCAAACCTGTGTGTCGGTACAGAAAGGAGGGATGAAGAATCACCATAACGCTAGGAAACAATTTCAAAAGGGGAAAAAATTCACTATCCACAAGGAACACATTTCACTTTGATTCTGAATGAAAACGGTGCATAGAACTCTACTGTCTATAATAAATTACATTTCAGTAAAACCAATGGTTTATGTTAGATACATAAAAGTAAGCATAGCATCCAGTGATGTTATTTGGAAGAAGTCTAAAAGATGACCAGAAAATACAAGTGTTTGTTTCTTACATGTAATACATAAGGTTTCTATCACTACAAGACCTCTCTAAGACTCCTGAGGCACAAATCTGCCATTCGTTTCTGAATCTTGAGACATACCTTGCAGCAAGTAGAGACCATTAAAGTACTGCGCTCTAAGGAAATGAACAGTTGGGGTGGGAGGAAATAAGCAAATGGGCTTCCCCGCTTATGACCTTTGTTACTAGAAAGCTATCTTGCTGTGGATTCTACCACATTGGAAGAGCAAGTTCATTACGACTAATGAACTTCGCCATAGGGAGGCAAGGGCATAAGCAGAGTGGGAAAAAGCACAGGGCTAGAACTCTGGAGGCTAAGCTATAGTCTCCATTCTATACTATTGGCTATGGAATCTCGGGTAAGTCAGTGCACCTCTGAGACTTGATTCATTTCCTCACTTCTTAATATGAATGGGTGGGACCAGAGCTCAACATTTTTTTCATCCAAACTTTCTGCCAAACTTTCTCACTTGACTGCCAGCACATCCATCACAGCCAAGGGAATTCTGATCAGTGTATGTTCTGTAATTTATATTATGGAAACAGGCACACTACGCAGTAAGTCCTATTAGTAGTACCACCAAAATACATCCAGACTCCATTCACTTTTCCCCTTCTCCACACTATCACCCTAATTTAAACTACCAACATTTAAATTTACCAATATTTAAACTTCCTGGTCTACTAAAAATACAAATGCAAAGTAGTCTCTTGAAACTTAAATCTGTTTATACCATTCCCCTGTAAACAAACAAACAAATCCTTCAATTTCTTCCCAATTACTCCAGTGGCTTCCCATTGCCACTTAAATCTGTTTATACCATTAAATCTGTTTATACCATTCCCCTGTAAACAAACAAACAAATCCTTCAATTTCTTCCCAATTACTCCAGTGGCTTCCCATTGCACTGATAATAAAGTCATAACTTTTTACACACAAGGTCCTACTTTACCTGACCTGTCTCTCTGTCTCATTCTCTACACTTTACCTCCAGCCTACTTGTTTTTTTACTAATCTTCAAACAAATCAATCCATATTCAGACATATTCCTATTATTTTAACAAACTAAATCTATGTGATAAATCAAGGTTTTGTTCTCAGAGAACACCTATTAGCATCTTTGATTAATGTATTTTTCAAAGTAATTTCTAGGAAGATACATTAATTATATATGCTAAGTAAGAGATACAAAGTAGAAATATGACCTCTAACTGATTCCATCTCATTTTCAGATCACTTGCTTATAAAAGCCCTTACATTAAAGCTTCATAAAATCACTGATCTTTTTAACCATAAGACTATCACAGGACAAACACCAACAACTAATAATTGATTTCATTACCACTGAGGGATCTTTTAGTCACTGCCTGAACAGTTCATAATAAAGCAATTGGGTAAAATAGTCTCCACAGTTTTAAATTGTTGTTAAGATCATGGGAACTATTACGCAATATCCAAAGTTCACACTCTTAAGGAATTTGAAAAGAGATGCAACTTAAATCTATAAAACATGTGGGGAGGGGTATTCATTTTCACAACAAAAACAAATTTAACCAAATGACTGGGTCTATTTTTAAGTCCTTCTTGAAAAACCTTACCAGCTTTGGGAGGGGCGGGGATATTAACACTTAAAAGTCTACTAAACAATATACATGCTTGGAAGCCAAACTAATGATTGACATACTAAACTAAATCTTGCTATACCAATCAGACCATCTGGTACATTTCTACCCAAACTCTCTACCCCACGAATAAATCAAGGACACCCAAACCCATGCTGCCTTATCTAGACTTCCCTCCATTCACATCAATCAAATAAACAAAAAAATCAACTCCATTACATTGTTTAATTATGCCATTCATGTTCATTTTCATTTTCTAACTAGATACAAGCATCTTGAATGCCGAGATTATTCCTTAAAATTCTTGTTCTGTCCCCAGAACAGTGGTTTCAAACTTCAAAACTTTACAAATGAGATCCCTTGTTCATAAGCCTCAAAGATTCTGGTTCAGCATAGCTGGGGTGAGCCATGGAATCTGTGCAGAGCCATATTCCCATTTCCCCAAGGGATTCTGATTGTGTGGGATGTTGGCGAATCAAAGCCACAGAGCCCTTACATTGCACTCATATCATGGCCAGTTTCACAAGTTTTAGAAATGAGGTGGTTTCCAATATCAGTCAACTAATAGTTGGGAGGGAATCCCATCTTTATAGAACATGAAGGAGATCTGAAATGGAAATAAGCCTGTGAAACGGTAAGTGGTAGAGCCCGGTGATTGTGAGTCCCACAATCTCACTGCTCAGCTACTTCTCCAGAGAAAAGACAAGGGCAGTGTTCAGAGCTAAGCACTGACATGGAGGATGACAAGGTGAGTGTAGGAGGTGTGGGAAGCAGATGGCTAAGAGCACGAGAAGAGACTGTACAGGCACCACTGACAGCTCTAGAAAGTTCACCGAGTCCTAACCCATGCGACCTTTCTCATCTCCACTGACCACCCTAGGGATACTAGCCAGATACTAGCCCACTACTCTGAGTACCTTCCTCTAAAAGAACTTCTTCAAAGTCTTTTATATAAGCTCCTCTTCATGACCTACACTCTGAAGTGAAAGTATTTTTATCATACTTGATCTCAGGCCCGTATCTGCTTAAGATAAAGTAGAGAGTGCTTCATGCACTGTACAGCACTATTAAAACATAGGAGCTTATTTTATCCTCAATGATACTTCGATACTTAGCAACACATTCTTTTTTTTTCATCTGAGGTGCTATTTTAAAAATTCAAATTTATTTAAGGGATTTTCAGGTATATATTTTAAGCACTGTTACCTTTTCTAAAATACTAGGTATTTTACTATAAACTACTCCGTATGTAAGGTGACTTTAAAAAAAAACTATAAATGGCAATGTCTAATGTACATTCCATGCTAAGGATGACAAGTTACTTTAGCAATTCTAAGTCCTCAAATAATTTCAAGTATTCCATTTTATTCTCAGCTTTGTGCTTACGCCACTAATTTTACTTCTGTTTTTTTTTATTATTTTTTTTTATTTTTTTGCGGTATGAGGGCCTCTCACTGTCGTGGTCTCTCCCGTTGCGGAGCACAGGCTCCGGACGCGCAGGCTCAGCGGCCATGGCTCACGGGCCTAGCCACTCCGCGGCATGTGGGATCTTCCCGGACCGGGGCACGAACCTGTGTCCCCTGCATCGGTAGGCGGACTCTCAACCACTGCGCCACCAGGGAAGCCCTAATAATGGTTTTTTTTTTTTTTTTTTTTTTTGCGGTACGCGGGCCTCTCACTGCCGTGGCCTCTCCCGCCGCGGAGCAACAGGCTCCGGACGCGCAGGCCCAGCGGCCATGGCTCACGGGCCCAGCCGCTCCGCGGCACGTGGGATCCTCCCACACCGGGGCACGAACCCGCGTCCCCCGCATCGGCAGGCGGACTCTCAACCACTGCGCCACCAGGGAAGCCCCCTAATTCTGGTTTTATATAACATAAAACAAAACAAGAGGAAAATGAAATCAGTCAGCTAAGGGCCCACTGACAAGTGTTTCAATTAGGCTCTCTTATGTGTAGCTTACAAAAGACTCCCTTCAGCCACTTCATCATTCAGGAGGGGTGCAAGCAGTGAGGGAGGTGGGGAGGAAGGTCACTGTCAATAAGTAAGACATGGGGCTTCCCTGGTGGCGCAGTGGTTGAGAGTCCGCCTGCCGATGCAGGGGACACGGGTTCGTGCCCCGGTCCGGGAAGATCCCACATGCCGCGGAGCGGCTGGGCCCGTGAGCCATGGCCGCTGAGCCTGCGCGTCCAGAGGCTGTGCTCTGCAACGGGAGAGGCCGCAACAGTGAGAGGCCCGCGTACGGCAAAAAAAAATAAAATAAGTAAGACAATAAGGAATCTAAAACCAGGAATTGAAATGCCTCACAGAGACTTGAACCCAAATCAGTCCATCATTCACTCAATAAATATTTATCTAGTGTTTGCTATGCGTCAAGCCCTGGGGATGCAGCTATAACTCAAGACAGGCATAGCCCTTACTTTTATTGGGCTTTCATTCTAATGAGAAAGTCATTCATTCATTCATTCATTCATTCAGTATGTTGTATTACAAGTGTTACTGAGCACTTACTGGTGCCAGGAACTATTCTAGGTGCTGGGGTTATAGTAATGAACTTGTAAACAATAAATGAATAAATAGACAGGACAATGCCAATTGCTGGTGAGGACTATGAATAAAAATCAATCAGTAAGAGACCATAGTGATGGGGACTACGGTACAGTGCCGGTGCCGGGGGAGTGAGGAGGGATAGGGAGGGAGTTGAAATCAGAAAGGGTGATCAGATGGTCAGATGTACTCCCTGAATACGTCTCTGAGGAGGTAATTTTTGATGTGATGGACATGTTAATATTACAGAGTAGAGAGTCGCAGGAAGAGGCACAGTTAAGTACAAAGGTCCTGTGGGAGAACCTCAGGTCAAGGAATAGCAAGGAGGCCAGTCTGACTAAGGACACTTAACGGACACGAGGCTGGAGAGAAGCCAGGATCTAGGACAGATAGGTAAAGAATCTGGATTTCAGTCTATTACGATTAAAGCCATACGAGGGCTGACAGTGGTACCTATCTGATTTATGTTTTCAGACCAAGCCAACTGCTGTGTGGAAGACAGACGATGGACAGGAGTGGGGGTAACTGTGGAAGCAAAAACAAACAAATAAACAAGAAAAAAAACCACTAAGAGGCTATTTAACAATAGAGCTCAAGCTAGATATAACGACAGCTGAGGCGGTGGTGAGAAGCTGTTAGATTCCCGATCTGATCTGCAAGTGGAGCCAATAAAATTTATCAATGGATTAGATATAGGAGGTGAGAGAAAGAGGCAAGTCAATCCTAATAACCTCATCTCAAAACTGTCCTTCAAGATGAATCTTTTGTGAAAAGCCTTTAGTTGTATTTGAAATTCACCCTGCCACATTTTTTTTTCATTTTTTATAAATTTATTTGTTTGTTTATTTATTTTTGGCTGAGTTGGGTCTTTGTTGCTGCACGTGGGCTTTCTCTTGTTGCAACGAGTGGGGTCTACTCTTCGTTGCGGTGCGCGGGCTTCTCACTGTGGTGGCTTCTCTTGTTGCTGAGCACAGGCTCTAGGGCACGTGGGCTTCAGGAGCTGTGGCACGCGGGTTCAGTAGTTGTGGCTCGCGGGCTCTAGAGTGCAGGCTCAGTCTGAGCAACTAACCACACGGGCTTAGTTGCTCCGCGGCATGTGGGATCTTCCCTGACCAGGGCTTGAACCCGTGTCCCCTGCATTGGCAGGTGGTTGCTTAACCACTGTGCCACCAGGGAAGCCCCCTGCCACTTTTAGAACAATACATTTACATATAATATAAATGTCACACAAGACCTCAAATATCTGAACTCTAAAAGGATACTACTTTACCTTTCCTTACCATGATTCACGGTCACTGTTTAGTCAGTGAGTCATTCAATAAGCAGATAAGTATCTCACTCAGACATAGCTCGAAACTCAGCATAGCTGTCATGAGCCAGATTCTAGTGTTGCGGCTTGAGACAGACAGGTATGAGAGATACAGAGAATTCAGTAGTAGTAGATCAAAACAGCTTTAAGAGTTCTGACCTAACCAGACAAGAAAAGTATGAAAAGAATATAAAATTCCACAAGAAGTAGAAGAGATTAGCTGAAAGAAGTTAAGTGCCTCTGATTTGTAGCACTGCAGATTCAAATGAGGTAAAAGAATTAAGAATAGAGACCTGGAATCCTCCAGGTGTGATACTGAGTATACAAAATTGTGTAGCATGTCCTCCAGTGGCTAGGGAAGAATACCTGTGACATCCATGCCCTCCACCAGGTCTCAGACCTCTGGCTGGTAAATTACTTAAGTCGCTTTATATAATGAACCTGCTCTTCCTGGGATGACAACTCTAAATCACTCTGGGTGAGAAGAACTCCAGGAATGTTTAGTTTTAAATAGAGACACAGGACTTCCCTGGTGGCGCAGTGGTTAAGAATCCGCCTGCCAATGCAGTGGACACGGGTTCGACCCTGGTCCGGGAAGATCCCACATGCCGTGGAGCAACTAAGCCTGTGCGCCACAACTACTGAGCCTGCACTCTGGAGCCACGAGCCACAACTACTGAAGCCCACGCTCCTAGAGCCCGTGCTCCGCAACAAGAGAAGCCACTGCAGTGAGAAGCCTGCACACTGCAGTGAAGAGTAGCCCCCGCTCGCCACAACTAGAGAAAGCCCTCACGCAGCAAGGAAGACCCAATGCAGCCAAAAAATAATTAATTAATTAATTTAAAAAATAAATAAATAGAGACACAATGATCAAATCGAACCCGTAGTATTAAAATCTCTAATGTTAAGTTTAGGAATCGTTGTGTAAGCATCTGGACAAAGTTCAATATTTACTTGATAAAATGTTTATTATGTTTAAGACAGTTTGATATATTAACAGACTATACTCGTAATTTCAAATTAATTTATTTTAAATTTGTGATTTTCAACTGAAAGGTGTAAGAGAATTTTCCTAGGTTCTCCTTAGTATTGGAATTCTTAAGATGAACTTTATAAATTTTGTATTATGGGGTTTATGAGAATAGTTTAGGTACTTCGAGAAGTTCTGGTTATTAGATCAAGGCACTCGAATGCTTAAAAAGAACAAAATACATTAAATTTATACATGCAATTTAAAAGTGTTTATGGGAATTTAATTAACTAGGTCTGTAATTGGGACTGATTAAGGCTGTTTATTAGTACTCCTCTCGATTGTTTCGAATGGTAACCAAGCAGGAAAACATCCTTCCAGCTTCTCCCCGAAGTCCGCTTACCCACTGGCAGGAGAAAGGCTGGAGTTTGCAAACTTTGCTGGACTCATACTTTAAAGTGTACAATCTTCCCCACTCCCAGCCTCCCACTCGCATAAGAATGGTGTGTTTATCTTGACTTTCATCTATATACTCAGTGTCTATTTGTTCTCTAGGTAAAAAGAACTGAAGTACCCAAAGGAGTTGAAAACCTATGTCTGCACAAAATCCTGCACAAGAATGCCTACAGCAACTTTATTCATAGTTGCCAAAAGTTGGAAGCAACTAAGATGTCCTTCAGTAGGTGAATGGTTAACTATATGTTATATCCATACAATGGAATATTATTTAGTGCTAAAAAGAAATGAGCAATCAAGTCCTGAAAAGGCATAGAGGAAATTTAAATGCATATTAGTAAATGAAGGAAGCCAATCTGAAAAGGATACATACACTATGGTTCCAACTATAGGACATTCTGGAAAAGGCAAAACTATAGGGATGGTGAAAGATCAGTTACCGCCAAGGGTTGGATGGGAGTGAAGGTAGTGCGGTGATTAACAGAGCACAGGGGATTTTCAAGGCAGTGAAACCATTCCGTAGAAGACTGTAATCGTGGATACATGTTATTATGCATTTGTCAAAACCCATAAACCTGTACAACACAAAGTAAAGTCTAATGTAAGCTATGGACTTTAGTTAATAATGTTCATTTATCAATTTAACAAATTTTGTGCCACGGGAGAAGGGTGTATGGGAACTCTCTGTATTTTATGCTCAATTTTTTCTGTAGGCTTAAAACTATTCTAAAAAAGCAAAGTATATTAATTTTAAAAACACACGCAAAAAAAGAAAAAACACATGCGTAAGTAACTGAGTATTCAAGTTTAGAGAAAAAGAAAATTTTAAAACAATAAAAAATTTAAAAATTAAGCCTTTCTTTTTCTCTTTTTCTTTCTTTTTCTTTCTTCTTCCTTTCTTCTCTCTCTCCCTCCCTCCCTCCCTCCCTCTCTCTCTCTCTCTCTCTCTCACCCCTTCCTTCCTTCCTTCCTCCCTCCCTTCCTTCTTTCTTCCTTTCTTTGACCTTCCCCAATTTTGCCTTCAAACTTCTCCACAGATATGGCCAGCAGTGCCAGGGATACTGAGCTCATAAAAAAAGAAATGAAGAAATCAGTGTTTCATTTAAGAATTTAATCAAATAAGTGGACAATGGCATACAAGGCTTGTTGGTTGCTAAATTATAGCATTTAAGAGCTTCCCCCTAAGTTCCTAGAACTTGAACTCAGACATTCACATACAGTTCACTCCAACAGCTGGAATTAATTGGCATCCTTGCTCAATTTCTCTGAAAGGAATTCTCCTAAGATAGCTATAATTGCAAAAGCAGTTTCTTGAAATTTCTATCCAGATGACTAATCAGGTCTTTAATTTAAAAAATAAAACTGCTAAGAGTTTTGACTAACAGAAACATAACTACCACACTCTGTTTGATCATTCTGATGTTAATTTACCCTTAAGGGGTCCTTTCCAAAACAGAATTAATAAGTTTTAAACAATGATAAATAAATTTATGATATAGAAACTTAGTCAAACAGAAGTAGTCCTATTAGCAAAAAAATCCATTAAAAATAATTCACACTTATTTCCCAAGTCCCTAATATTAAAGTTCATCCTATGTGAAAAGTTCTGTTAGTAAGAACTATATTTGCTATACTTTGCGTATCAAGCTATCTTTTTTTTTAAAAAGTCATCCAAAAAATTTTGATCTAAAAATAATCACTTCTAAGTTATCAGCTTTATACAGGCAAGGGCAGGGCAACCAAAACAGTAAGTATGAAATGTTTTCTAGCTCTGAAAAATTCCCTCTAAGAGTACTTGAATTTAATTTTTAGAAATAATTATATGGTTTTAGTGGTTTTCATAAGGCATTTTACTTAAAAGAGATGATTTTCAAATGACTAAAATGTTACCATTATCTCTCATTTATACAAAAATTTTCCTGGAGGGCCCTAGGGACCCATTACAACTCTCAATTGCTAAATTGGAGGCATCCTCCACTAAATTAGCAAGCTCCGGCCCAGATCAGATGCTCACTTACATATAAACACAACTGCAGACTCATAGATGGCTACATTTCAGCCTGTGACTTGTACAAAGTACAGAAGTAGTCTCTACCTCCTGGCTACACTGTGAAACTCACACTTAACAGCTAAGTACATAAACTTCAGTTGTGTACATAATCCTATTCTTTATGAATAGACCTTAAGTGATTCAGATATTAATTTGGCCATGAATTGTGAACTGAAGCCAAAATTTCAACAGCATAGGCTATACAACCAAAGGTAACCTTTCATGATTTCCTGAGGAGAATATAATTGCTTGTTTGAGCCAAGAAGGGCATAAACTGCAAATCCATCAAAACAACTTAATCAGCAAATATCTGACATATTGCCAGCAAAGGGCAGTTCAATCCTTGTGGCCATTTGATGCAAAGCTATTACTGTCTATTTTTATTACTATTTTAAATTATTATTATTATTATTGGTATTATATCATCATCACCATATTATTATTATTATCACCACCATGTGTATTTCTTTACACTGTTACAAACATAACTTCTTTTGTAGCACTTGACAATTCATAAACCCAGGAGAAGGTTACAGTAGTCCCATAGGGCAAAACGGAAAAGTACAATATTTCTTAACCCTTTTTAAAGATACTTTAAAGAAATTGATGCCCTGCTTTGCTGAGTAACTTGTCCAGGACTACTGAAAAGCTAACCAGTGGCAAGGGCTTGACACCAGTTCTTCTCACTCCACACCCACATCCTTTCCACGAAACCATGCTACCTTTTATTAGCTACTGTTCCACTGGAATTTAAAAGAGCAGAGGTAGTTATTGAGAAGGTAGCTTCCCTCAGAGCAGTTGTTTCCAAAACAATTGTGGTTCTATCCTCTACAAATACGTGTTCACTCTTAGGATGATGCAGACAGCTACAAGGGTTTTGGACACCTGTCCCACTCCCTCACTAACTGTGTGGCTCTGGGCAAGCTGCATCCCTTTTCCTGAAGCTTTGTTTTTTTCACCTATAAAATGGAGGCTATGGCAGCAGCTATACCTCACAGGGTAGTTGTGTGGATTCGATAACATATAAAGTAGGTAGTCAAGTGCCCAGCTCAGAGTCCGTGCAGAATTCCTAAAAGGGGAAGAGAATCACAGGGAAGGAACTCCAGGCTGCGCTGGCCCCAGTACAGTGAGAGAGACTGAACTGGGAGAAGAGGATAAGGAAACTGCTATTAATTCATATTGTACTAAAGCTCATCCACTAAGGAGCCACACAAACTCTGTGACTCTGAAACTCTGAAACTTTCTTTCAGAAAATTTCATCCCTTGAGCTCAAATACAATCTTTCTAGGAAACTTCTTCCATCTCATCACTCTCAGCATTAATTTTTTTGGCTGTGCCACCTACAAAAATAATCAAGGAATAAAAGAGCCACTCTCTGATCCTCGACTACGAGGCTAGCATTCTGCTGGATTCTGCCAAGAATACTGAAGAAATGAAATACTACGTGCCACCTTCCAAAATAATATAGCACTGAAGACAAGAACAGCTCACACAAAGCTGCTGAAGAAATGTGATAAAATATACAATGAAGTACAGAATTGTACAGTACTAACTATAAGCAGGACTAACAGATTGGGTATGAAAGAACAGAAGACTTGGAGGAAGGGACATTGCAGATGGGGGGACAACAGAAGCCAAGGACTGAAGGCCTGAGGGTGACAGTGGGCAGTGGAGGTTGTGGGCGGGGATCTCAAGGAGGCTACGGAGCAGACTCTACACCGAGGATAATCCTTACTGCACTGGAGGGCAGGCAGGGGATGGTGAGAAACCGAGTTCAGCAATAGGTATGGTAGGGCCAGATAATGGACGGCCCTTCATAGTCAGGCAGAGACATTGACCCTGATGAAGCAGACCGGAGGGAAGCACTTCAGGTTCCTACACAGGGAAGGGCAATGTTGAATGTGGTTGGAGTGAACCCCGTAGGGCTCAGCTCACAGTCCTCCTCACTGCCAACACACCCATCTCTCAGCTACTGCTCCACCGCTGTGTACTTTAGTGGGAAGAGCCCTTGGCTGCAGGAACAGCCTCCCCCAGTTCATGCCTCCTCTCAGGGGGTGACTTGCTCAGAACCAGGCACTTGGGGAGGCAGAAAGGGAGAGAATAACACATGGTTACAGGGAAAAGGAGAGCCATACAGGAGAGGAAATCAGAGACTGTGAAATGAGTCACATCAGGCGCCTCTTGGTAGAGCTGAGGGTGTTGAAGGGTCTGGTCCTTTGCCTCCATTTGTGAGAGCTCTGAAGACCCATCCCAGGTCTGAAGCACTCTATAGGATCAGTTACACATTCACTGCAAGTGAACTTCTCCCTGTTCAACCTGCCTTCCTTACTTCCTTGCAGGTGAAAGTATCTGCACTTCCCATTAACCTGCATGCAGCCCTGACACTGAGCCTGTTTCCAGGGAACCTGACCTAAGACTATGCTTAAAGAGGATGAATCCAACAGAAGAATGCAGAAGAAACTGAAAGGCTGGACCCATGAATCAGAGGAGCCCAGAATGAAAGTTATTTCATGACCTTTACTACTTTATATCTGGATAGGAAAACAGTAAGGAAGATGGAAAAGTAGAGGATGAAAGTGGAAGTCATTTTTTTTTTTTTTTTAAAACATCTTTATTGGGGTATAATTGCTTTACAATGGTGTGTTAGTTTCTGCTTTATAACAAAGTTAATCAGCTATACATATACATATGTTCCCATATGTCTTCCCTCTTGCGTCTCCCTCCCTCCCACTCTCCCCATCCCACCCTTCCAGGCTGTCACAAAGCACCGAGCTAATATCCCTGTGCCTTGCGGCTGCTTCCCCCTAGCTATCTACCTTACTACGTTTGTTAGTGTGTATATGTCCATGACTCTCTCTCGCCCTGTCAAAACTCACCCTTCCCCCTCCCCATATCCTCAAGTCCGTTCTCCAGTAGGTCTGCGTCTTTATTCCTGTCTTACCCCTAGGTTCTTCATGACGTTTTTTTCCCTTAAATTCCATATATATGTGTTAGCATACGGTATTTGTCTTTTTCTTTCTGACTTACTTCACTCTGTATGACAGACTCTAGGTCTATCCATCTCATTACAAATAGCTCAATTTCATTTCTTTTTAAGGCTGAGTAATATTCCATTGTGTATATGTGCCACATCTTCTTTATCCATTCATCCGATGATGGGCGCTTAGGTTGTTTCCATCTCCAGGCTATTGTAAATAGAGCTGCAATGAACATTTTGGTACATGACTCTTTTTGAATTTTGGTTTTCTCAGGGTATATGCCCAGTAGTGGGATTGCTGGGTCATATGGTAATTCTATTTGTAGTTTTTTAAGGAATGGAAGTCATTTTGATGAAACTCTGCAAACATGGAGACCGATTACATATATGGAGAGAGAGGAGTCTAACGTAACATGACCCCAGCACAGATAAACGAGTTTCTCTCAGTCAGTGAAAATAATGTTATGCCTGAACACAATGAGATAATTGGTCCTGGGGCATCCAAAACACTTGGGTTGAGTTGGGTTGAGTTGGAGAGAGTAGCAGCACATTCAATGAGTTATACTAGGTTGCCTGAATTTGGGGGTATGAATAGTCAAGGCTAGAGATGTGGTTTGGGAAATCGGCAGAGAAGTGACAGCTGGTACCATAAGGGTCATGAACTCTCGTCAGGAAGTGAGGAGAGTCAAAACCATGGATTTCAGGATGCCCTCAGGAAGCA
The DNA here is from genome assembly GCF_963924675.1 of Phocoena phocoena. Lineage (NCBI taxonomy): Eukaryota > Metazoa > Chordata > Mammalia > Artiodactyla > Phocoenidae > Phocoena > Phocoena phocoena. The sequence goes on from NC_089227.1 coordinate 51,532,078, forward strand.
CAAAGATAAGGCCTCTGCAGAGAAGAAAGGGGTCTTCAAGATGCCAGATTTAGCAGATAAAAATACAACAGAATGCCCAGTGAAATGCTGCAAGGGACAAACATTCTTCAGTGATAGCAGCAAACAGTGTCAAATAACAAAATAGTGTTAAAGATGACCAAGAATTTGAAAAGGTCAAGAGTTTTTGCTAAGTGGAGTTCACTCGTAACCTTTAAGGGAAAACATTCTAGTTTTTATTTGAAAAATCCTATAAAAGATTTGATTCCTGTGTTTGAACAACCGTGTGCGCTTTCTTAGCATTTTGATTTCTGGTTAAATTATTCTTTTACCAAAATTGCTTCCAAGGGGGGAATTTCACTGCTCCTCAAGAGAAAGGACAAATGTTCAGCATTAGAAATCCTCCTCTTCCAACTGAGAGAAGGTTAACATTCCTCAAAAATCTGGCAGCTCTCAAAAGGCTGGTTTTCTACATTAATATATGCATTTTAAATGACCATTTAAAACCTTTAAAAAATGTCTTCTCTCTCTTCTCTAAAGACTACAAGTTGCTTCGAGTGATTCCATGAACTCAGGGGACCCACAGCAATTAAAAGGAAGACAGTTCCCTACATGTTTATGTCTATGTCTTTTTTTAAAAAATCACACTCACCAGGGAAATGAAAAACATGAATTGCACTTATTAAACAACACGAGTTACCTAAAATAAGCTTTAATTCGGAGGGATGTTTCGATGTGTATTTTCATGTGCACGTATACAGAAAGGGTTGTAGTCTGGAAATATTAGCATTGAAGAAAGCTTCCTAGATATCCTATGGGCCACATATGCATAACAAATCATTTCAGTTACTTACTTGCAAGCAAAGAAAAATAAACATTCTTCATAAGAAAAGTCTATAGGTTTGAAAACCTTAGCTCTTGACTGTCATCTCAAATTTGCTTTTGCACTATAGTCCATCTCTGAAATACAAAAGGCCGTGTACTGCCCTCCAATGACGCATAAAGCTTCCACTAACAACTCCATGCAGAGACCAAGGCAATATATCACCATACTTAAGGATTTGCCTAGATGCTTTATGAAGCCCAAAAGCAATACACAGGTTTATCAAATCATTGAAATAATATACCCATGAAATAATATACCCATACCCATAATAAAATACCCATATATTTCTCTGGTCATATTTTTGCTCCAAGTACAGCAATATGTATAATAACACAACAACAAATAAAGAAGTTGGGTAACAAATTATACGTCTATACACACACACACACAAAAAATTGTCCATTTGTTCTTTGTGGGTTTTAAGATTCTTCTTTACTCAGAACATTACAGATTGAAGAAGGTTTTACTTTAAAAAGGCAGGAACTTGTCAGCCAAGTATTTTCAATAATCTACTACTGAGGTAAAAATCTTCTGGAAACATAAGAAGTATCTGAAAGTATAGTTTTTCAAGCTGTAGTTAAGCTACCAGCGCTCTCTAATTCTGAAAACTTTCAAGCCTGCATGTGAAAACAAAATTGTATCATAAGCAGCTGTGTTTTCATGTTTTTCTATTTTCAGTTTGATTTAGCTCCCCTGATAGAGCAACATTTTAAAAATATTTTCTTTTGCACTAATTATTCCACGATGAGCAGTATCAATAAGTTCTGCAATATTAATCAACTTAAAATTAGCAGGATGTCTAGTATTTGGTTAATCTATGTTCCAACAGTTAATAGGTTATGGGTGAATCCTGCCAGGCAAATTTCGATTGTTTTCTAACACATTCATGATTCTGCTAGAGATGGCTGCATGTGTTAGGCTAAGAAAGGAAGTTTGGAGCATGAATTGGGTACTGATCTATGACTCTGGGCCAGTCAAGTACAAATCACTTAAGGGTTAAGTCTTAATCTCTCCGATCCTGCCTCTAGGAAGTGGTACATCCTCGTGTTAAGAGCTGTGCTGTAGGGTCAGATGCACATGCATTCGAATCCATTTGGTTATCAACTCTGTGGGTTTACAATCTGCTGGTTAGAATGGGTCGGTGGTGGAAGTTACTGGTTCCCTATAACACCATCAACCATCTGTAATATTCCAAATGTATTAATGTAACAGGGGCAGAGGGAAAGAACTACTCCAGATGCACATCAACCCTGGAAGTCCCAGGGAAAGTAGAAATGTTTAACTGTTTCCCACAGGCTTACAACTATTTTGATACATTTAAAGGCACTTGGAGGGGTCTCCCTGGTGGCGCAGTGCTTAAGAATCCACCTGCCAATGCAGGGGACATGGGTTCGAGCCCTGGTCTGGGAAGATCCCACATGCCGCGGAGCAACTAAGCCTGTGTGCCACAACTACTGAGCCCGTGCGCCTGGAGCCCGTGGTCCACAACAAGAGAAGCCACCACAGTGAGAGGCCCGCGCACCGCAATGAAGAGTGGCCCCCGCGTGTCACAACTAGAGAAAGCCGGTGCACAGCAACGAAGACCCAACGCAACAACAAAAAATAATTTTTTAAAAAAAAAAAGTTTAAAGGCACTTAGAAAGTCATGTAATAGACAACTGTTTATTAAATGCCTATTATGCATTTAGAATTTTTAAAATACTACCCAGGTCATCTTAAATAAACAAACCCAACTATCTGCCGCTCATCATGGAAACTGCCTCAAATCTCCAGGAAAAAAAAAAACGCCCCTCCAGAAAAGTTAATCCTGGCCTTCAACAAGAAAATTTTATAATCGTAAGTACTTCTGTGAAACCAAGTTGTCATCATTAAAACTGACCCCTGCTGCTGGTTCCTGCCCATACTAGCCCTAAACTTCAGGACAGAAGGAAGAAGTATCAGCTCACAAACAACAGAACCACTGCCAATTTCTTGCTTATTATTTCCTTTAATTCTTTTTCTTGGGCCCTGTTCAATTTGTTACCACTTTTAAAAAGTGCTATTATCAATTCAATTCTTGTGAGTATACTCAGGGACTTGACTGAGATGGCATGTATCCAAAAATACAAATGTCCTACACTAAAATTTCCTTTAACTTTCTACTTCTAAACTTTTCCCACAATAAACTGTACGGTACATTTTCTCCACATATGGTATTAATCTGCTTTTTAAAAAATTAAAATAGGAATTATTTGATGGGTCTTCTGAAGAGTTCTACCACATTCCAAAATGTCAGAAGAAAATGAGAAATAGAGAAAAACCGAAATGATGTATCTTTTTGGCACTTCCCACTGAGATCAGTTATAATCTGTGGTGAGGGCTGCATTTTCAAGATGTGATTCACCGCCAGATCTCTGACCATCTTCTCTACAATGATGATTCAACATGACTTTCACTCCAGGCCTAGCTCTCCTGATCCTGGTAGTTCAAACTACCTACTGAACTCTCTAGGACTCAGTTTGTTCTTTTGTAAAATGAAGGAACCAGATGACATGGTCACTAAAATTCTTCTCAGCTCTAAAATCCTATGGTTTGGTGATTTCTAACTGGTATAAATGGCTATCACCTCAAGTTCAGCATATGTAACATCTATTCAACCCCTCTGACCATAAAACTGCTGCCACCTCTGGCTTCCTGTTTCTATAAATGGTTCTGTCAACCTCAAACTCACTCTAAGACACTCAAATTGTTCTTAGCTCCTTATTAATCCCCCTCAACTGGACACATTCTTCCTTTTCAGTGTCTTGTTCTAGCTCCCCTTTCTCAGGCTTCATGGCATTCTCTTGCAGATCCCTGGGTCTCTTGGTTTTTTCCTCACCAATTATCCCAGATGCCCCGGCCACATTAATGATTCAGGGTCAACAATGAAACACATAGTAACAAATATCAGAGTAACAACAACAAAAAGTTAAGAAAAAAAAAACCCAGAAGTTTCCAGAACAATACCCAAATTATCTTTTTAGTAGACTATCAAAGAAAACAGGAACAGCTAGACTTTTCATAAGAAAACATTTAGGAACAACCCACACACCCCACTGTCAAGAGATTTACTTCCTCAATGGCTGTCAAACTGGTGATGGGATTGAGGTGGGGGGGAAGAAGTGATATTTACCTTAGTCAGCTACACTAGCGGGCATGCCTTTCTCTGTTCATTTCTCCTTACATGAATCCTACCTATCTGCTATGGTCTAAATGTTTGTACCTCCTCCACCCCTAACAAATTCATATTTTGTAGTCCTAATCCCCAAAGCCGATAGTACTAGTAGGTGAGGCCTTTGGGAGGTGGTTAGGTCATGAGGGTGTTGTTGCCCTCATGAATGGGATTAATGTTCTTTTTTTTTTTTAATTTTTGTTTTTTGGCTGTGCCACACGGCACGCAGAATCTTAGTTCACCAAAGATCAAACCCATGCCCCCTGCAGTGGAAGCCCAGAATCCTAACCACCGGACTGCCAGGGAATTGGGATTAATGTTCTTTAAAAAGAGCTTCCACAGAGCTCTCTAGCCAATTCCACCACATGTGGATACAGTGCAAAGTCTCGACCTGGAAGAGGGCCTTCACCCAACCATCCTGCCACCCTGATCTGGGACTTCCAGCCTCCAGAAATGTAAGCAATAAATTTCTGCTGTTTATGAGCTATGCAGTCTCTGTATTTTGTTATAGAGGCCCAAACCAACTAAGACACTATAATTTAAGCTCAGCCCAAATCTCTTCCATGTCCACACCAGAGCTCTCTTTCTTTTTAATCCAGAAACCACTATGGTCCTTTTCATTACTGTTTAAATTCCATTCAAACACTAACTGGACTCTTGGTTAGTTCCATTTTGGTGGCAGCAGAGAAAGAGCTGGGACATGACTAGTCAATGCTGGCTTCATACCACAACCCTCAGAATACAAAGGCCCCAGAGGTTATCAATAGTTTACAACTGAACACAACTGAGCACATCATAAAGTATAATGCAGAAAGTGCTAAGAGATAAGTTTATGAAGGAGAAAACAACAACAACAAAAGCAGAGCAAGCAAAAAGAGCAGAAAAGGAAAAAGATTATTTCTGTGAAAACCAAAAAAGTTTCAGAGAAAAGATAGGACTTAAATAAAGTCTTAGGGTTTCCCTGGTGGCACAGTGGTTGAGAGTCCGCCTGCCGATGTGGGGGACACGGGTTTGTGCCCCGGTCCGGGAAGATCCCACACGCCGCGGAGCGGCTGGGCCCATGAGCTATGGCCGCTGAGCCTGCGCGTCTGGAGCCTGTGCTCCGCAACGGGAGAGGTCACAACAGTGAGAGGGGTCACAACAGTGAGAGGCCCGCGTACCGCAAAAAAAAAAAACAACAACAAAAAAAAACAAAGGTCTTAAAAGATGGTCAGAGCAGAGTTGGGGAGGGATCGGGAGGATGCAGGCTTGAAAAGGGTAAAGGACGTTCCTTCCTCCAATATATAGCTGCTCTGGCTGCTTCTCCACTATGGAGTCATAAAAGTTCAACCTGTCGATCGCCATTTACAATCAGCTTCTTGGCTGCATAAATTATACAACGATTTTTTGCTTCTGTTGGGTTATTTTTATCTCACTGAACAAATAGTGTGTTGTGATAAAAGCTATTTGTCAAAAACTGACAGCAATGACATGTGGCTTCAAAGGTTCTTTAGCACAGCTCTATAGGCTGTCTCTTTCCTTCTTCCATGTGCTTAGGGCAGCTCAGTTCAGCACACAGAGACAGCTCCTATCCCTCACCCTCTGCCTTCCTGGAATAATGAAACATCCAACCTCACTGATGTCAACACTGTTAACTAGAAGACAATTTCTGGCACGTGAGTAGGAGTAATTTTTTTTTAAGTTCTGACGTAGAAGTGGCCCATGTTTCTTGTAATGACAGGACAGGCTGGGTAACACCAACAGGAGACCCTCAAAATCTTCCTTGTGACTGTCTGAACAACATCACTCAGGCACCACCTCTTCCATCACTAATTTAAAGGCTCTTTGACTTATCAACAGTTTCCCTCTCACTCTTTCCCCTCTATAGACATTCATAATTAGATCCTATAATTCAACTGATAACGTGTTTATCTTTCTCCACTCATCAATTTTAAGATTTTTGAGAATAGGAGGTGTCAGTTTTTATATTCAACAAAATAAGTTTTATTTCTGATAGTAAAAATAACAGTTTAGAGAAGTTGGGATAAAGAGGAATAAAGATCTTCTAGATTTAACAATTTAATGATTAACTTATTATTAATTAATAATTAAAGATTTAATCATCACTAGTGTTATATTAATTTTCTTCTATTTTTTAGCTAAGTGTATAAATATACATTTCAATAGAATTAGGAAAACATTTATTTGAGGTATAATATAAACCATAAAAGATACCCACTGTAAATATAAAATAAAATGACTTTTAGTAAATCTGTAGGGCTCTGCAGCCATTACCATATCTCAGATTTGTCCAGCCATAATCAAAATCCAGTCCTGGAACAATTTTGTCTCACCAGAAGACAGTGGTGACAGTTTGCAGTCAGTCCCCTCTTCCAAACCCAGCCCCAGGCAACCACTGATCTGCTGTCTTTATAGATTTCCCTTTTCTGGGAATTTTATGTATATACAACCAGGCTTATATAACTGAGCATAAATGTTTTCAAGGTTCAAACGTGTTTGTTTGGTTTTTAAAAAATATTTATTTATTTTTATTTTTGGCTGCATTGGGTCTTAGTTTCGGCATGCAGGCTCTTCGTTGCGGTGCGCGGGCTTCTCTCTAGTCGTGGCGTGGGCTCCAGAGTATGCAGGCTCAGTAGTTGCGGTGCACAGACTTAGTTGCCTCGCAGTATGTGGGATCTTAGTTTCCTGACCAGGGATGGAACCTGTGTCCCCTGCATTGGAAGGCGAAGTTTTAACCACTGGACCACCAGGGAAGTCCCTCAAGGTTCAAACATGTTGAAGCATATTATCAGTAGATAGCTCCTTTTTATTGCTATATGAATGTTTGACATTTTGTGTATCAATTCAACAGTTGATGGACATTTAGGTTGTTTCTTGATTTTGCCTATTCTGCATAATAACATTAGAAACATTCATGTGTACGTGTCTTTGTGTGGAAGTGTTTTCCTTTCTCCTGGATAGATTTCCGGGAGTGAAAATGCTGGGTCATATGATAATTTAATAATCCACTTTTAAAAAAGCTGTCAAGGGCTTCCCTGGTGGCACAGTGGTTAAGAATCCGCCTGCCAATGCAGGGGACACGGGTTCGAGCCCTGGCCCAGGAAGATCCCACATGCTGCGAAGCAACTAAGCCCGTGAGCCACAACTACTGGGCCTGCACTCCAGAGCCTGCAAGCCACAACTACTGAAGCCCGCACGCCCAGAGCCGGTGCTCTGCAACAAGAGAAGCCACCACAATGAGAAGCCTGCTTGCCGCAACTAGAGAAAGCCCACTCGCAGCAATGAAGACCCAACGCAGCCAAAAATAAAATAAACTTATTTGAAAAATAAAAAGCTGTCAACATGTTTTCCAAAGTGAGTATACCACTTGATATTCCCACTAGCAATGTATGAGGGTTCCAGTTACTCCACATTTTTGCAATATTTGGTATTATCTGTCTTTTCTATTATAGCCATTGGATTAGGTGTACAGTCACCTCACACTGTGGTTTTAATTTTCATTTTGTTTATGACTAACAACTTTGAGCTTTATTTCATGGGCTAATCAGCCACTGGTATATCTTCTTTGGTGAAATATCTATTCAAATCATCCATTTAAAAAATTTGGGGGAGTTTTCTAATTATTGAGTTTTGGACCTCTTTATATATTTTATATATTTTGGAGATAAATCTTTTATCAGATATATTATTTGGAAATATTTTCTCCCAATTTGTGGCTGATCTGAAAATGTCTTTAGCCTTCATTTTTGAAGGACAGTTTTGCTGGATACAGAATTTTTGGTTGACAGGCTTTTTGTCTTGTCTTTGAACATTTTAAATAAGTCATTACATTGCTTTCTTGCCTCCACTGGTCTGGATGGGAGATTAGATCTTAAACGTATTTTTTTCTCCTGCACGTAATGAGTTGCTTTACTCCTGTTGCTTTCAAGATTTTCTTTTTGTCTTTGTCTTCCAACAGTTGGACAATGATGGGTCTAGGTATGGGTCTCTTTATGTTTCTCCTAATTTTGGTTCATTTATCTTCTTGGATAACAGATTAATCATATTTTTCAATAACTTTAGTAAGTTTGGGCAATTATTTCTTCAAATATGTTTTTGCTCCTTTCTCTATCCTCTCTTTCTGGTACTGTCAAATTCCTTTCTAATACACATGACCTATCAATTTTTTTAATGAATATTAAAAAGTCTCCTTGGGCTTCCCTGGTGGCGCAGTGGTTGAGAATCTGCCTGCCAATGCAGGGGACACGGGTTCGAGTCCTGGTCCGGGAAGATCCCACATGCCGCGGAGCAACTAAACCCGTGTGCCACAGCTACTGAGCCTGCGCTCTAGAGCCCGTGAGCCACAACTACTGAAGCCCGCGTACCTAGAGCCCACACTCTGCAACAAGAGAAGCCGCTGTAATGAGAAGCCCGCACACCACAGGAAGAGTAGCCCCTGCTCGTCGCAACTAGAGAAAGCCCACGTGCAGCAACGAAAACTCGATGCAGCCAAAAATAAAATTTAAAAATAATAGATAAATAATTTTTTTTTAAAAAGTCTCCTTGTTTTCTGTCATCCTTTTAAAGTTCCTTCAACATTCAGGAAATTTATCTTAAATTACAGCTCACAGGTAAATAATACTAAATCCTGTCAGTGGTCATGACAGTGGTCATGAATTAATTACTGTTTAAAGTTTGCCATCTTTTGACTATTTCTAAGTCACTAGATAGAACATAGCTTAAGCAGCAAAACAGTATAACAGTTTCTCAAATACTGAGAAGTAACAAAGGTATACCAATGGATTGTATTTTTATAAAGCAACGGATAGTAGCTATGATAATTACTATCATGACAAGCAGCTGATATGCAGATTATGGATTCCCATCACTTTTTAAAAATTAGCCAAGAAATTTTGACGGGAGGAAGGTATCACCTTTGAAACAAACTCTTCACTTAAAAGACCCCAGTTAAAACCCTAACTTAGCTGTTTCCTAGTAAACTGTGTAACACAGGATAATTTACTTATCTCTAGGCTTCAATTATCTCATCGGTAATACGGAGATACTAATATCTATATTTAACACAGGATTATTGTGGGAATTAAATGAGGTAGCATCTTTAAAATGTTATTAGCATGACAGGTACCAAAAAAGTCTATAAAGATTTTTTGCCAGTTATAAATGCCTTCAAATTAGAACTAGTTACATAGTTCTTCTAAATGTGTTTTAAATATAAATGTATCAGAGCTTAATTTATATTTCCAATAAAATACTTATGTTTTCAAATACAAGTTGGAAACTGTATTTCCAAATAAAATAAGACATAAAATTTTTTACAAATTTAAAGCAGACAAGAAATAAGTTATTTCATTAAAAAAACTTTATCCTTTAAAATTAAAAACATGAAAAAGAAAATACATGATTTTTATAGTTTTTAAAGTCACATGATCTGAGAGCTTGGAAATTTTTTGTTGATATCAATTGGCAGACACCCATCAAATTACTCAGACTTACAAAGAATAACAATTTTGGCAATTTACATAAGCTTACTTACAATCAAAGTCTAGACTCATAGATTTTTATCTTCCACTTAAAAAATTTTTGTCAGTTGTTAAATGCACTGAAGCAATTCATGTTAATTTTTTCAGTGACAGACATAAAGGGTTATTATTAGAAAGTTTAAAAGAAATATTCTAAGCACAGTAATGTGTATCACACTACAGCAGGTGTGGATGAGGAATACTGATGATACAATTATAGATCCTTTATCCAGGAAAAGATCCACGCTGGTACTATTATTTTAATCATGAAGATATAAGATCATACAGTCCAACCCCTCCATTTCCAAGAGAAAGAAACTAAAGACAAAATATGTTAAGTGACTTGCTCACCATCACATAGCTAGTTGCACAGTCTTCATCAAGACTCAGAATTTTGCTGTATGGTGCTTTCCCAACTTCACCTGTCTGCTTCTTAACAGCCGGAAAGTCTCTATATACAATTTTGATCGTACAGGTTTCTGTGTCAACAGTAATGCAGTATAGTAGAATAAAAAGTAAGGATTTGGAATTTATTCACTCATTCATTCACTTATTCATTCAACACATACTGAATGGCTAGCATGTGTCAGCGTACTAGGTAGAAGATGCAAGCTGAACTCCATACCTACCACATAATTATTTGTGTGACTTTGGACAACAATTTCTTTAGATCCCAGCTTCATAATTATTAACATGAAGATAGTAACATCAACCTTTCTCACAATGTTGAGGTAAGGTCCCCAATTTACGTACAACTGGCCTATTATCTGTATTGCACACCATATGAACAACTGCCACATCAACGTCCAACCTCAAACTTAACATGTTGATATTGAACTTACTATCTTTCCCTTCCTGTAACTGCTACCTTTCTTGTATCCTAAGACATTTCATCTACTTCCTTTCAAACCTTTCTTGTATCTCCTGACTCTTTATCAGTACCATCAAAAACCATGATGATATCATATAAAGATTTTAAGTTAAAATAGAAAAGCTGGCCTCAGCATGGCTACTTAATTTCTCTAAGCTCCCATCAAAGACAGAACGAGTTTCAAAGCACTTGAACCTGAATTAAGCCATTAAGCACTCTAGCTCTATAAGATAAAATTCAAAGTCCATCTTAGGACATAAAGCTGGTAAGATTAGGGTTGCTTACAAGTGTTTCCACTTTAGGTGGAAATTATGTGTTAACATCTGAATTCCCAGGAAAGGTTAGAAGTGGCAAGCAGCCACTTGAAAGCTACTTTACTATGCACAGTGCTTTCCTACTTTGAAATCTTCCTTCTATTGACGTTTTGTGAATGAGGAAATTGACCAAGCAGCAGAAAAAAGGCAAACTCAAATTAAAGTGCTTCCTCTCAATTGAACAAGCCATGCCACTCCCTCATCAATGTAAAAAATGTAAAAATGAATATATCCCAAGCATCTACCACCCTCATCCTAAATATTTCAAGTTCTACCACTAGGTACACAGAGGAGTTATTGTGCATGGATTTCTAGTATTAATAATAGCAAAAGAGAGTGAGCAACGGTGCTAGCTTTTGCTTCCACACATAAATAGCAGAAAAATAAGACTTATGAAAGGCAAAAGAGCAACAAATAACCAAAACTGCCCAGAGTTTCTTCTTCTTACTATATGGTCATTTATCTCCATTAAAAATCACTCGGAAGTCAGATTTTATTAGAAAAAATGTAAAATATTTTATTCAAAGGAAAATACAATGTCTTATTGTGATCAGTTCCTTCAGGCCTCAACAATTCTTGTACCATTCATCTCCAGAGAATTCAGAACTCTGAGTTTAAAGACTCCTTGGGAAACCAAAACCATAATGCAGAGGTAGATGGTTCCTGATGGCACAAACCAACTCCTGTGTTCTGCAAGTAGGGTTACTGAGGCCCAACACCATTAGGTGATGTTACAGATTGAACTGTGTCTCCCAAAATGCATATGCTGAAGTCCTAACTCCACCACCTCAGGATATGATGGTATTTGAAATCGAATTTTTTTCAGAGGTAATTAAGTGAGGTCATTGGACCCTAATCCAATATGACTGGTGTCCTTATAAGAAAAGGAAATTTGGACAAAGGCACAAAGAGATGATGTGAAGACACAGGGAAAAGACAGCCATCTATTCACCAAGAAAGGCTTGAAACAAATCCTTCCTTCATGGCCATCAGAAGGTGGGCCCTGACACCTTGACCTCGGACTTCTAGCCTCCGGAACCATGAGATGCTGTTTGAGCCACTCAGTCTGTGGTACTGTGTTATGGCAGCCCTAGCAAACTAGCAAGGTGATGAAAAACAGTCAGGATCAAAACCCAGCTTTCCAGACTCTAATATGAGGCTTTCTAACTCACTACACTGTCTTGCAATTTAGCTCTCTATTTTCACTCAAAGTTCTCTCCCATAAAAATCTTACCACTTGTTCAACTTGTTAAAGACCATGTTAATATATACTGTTTATGCTGGCCTCTTGTGAGCTACACTTCCACATCACAAAAGGACATTTTTGTATAGATGTCTCATGAACTCAAGCCCCAATGTGTAAAACCCCAATCAACTATTCCACAAAGTTAGTATGGACACTGTTTTATAATCTAAGAAAGTCTAGGTCCAAGATTCAAGTCCTTGGACAAGTCATCTAACCTCTCTGAGCCTCAATTCCATATTAGTAATACGAATTCACAAACAATATAAATTCTACACCCCCAAAAAAGAACCTTCAAAAGGCTAATGTGAAGGTTAAATTGGATAATAGCCCTTTCAAACTGCAAAGTATTAAAAGCAATTCTCCATGCAATCAAAAACTATTTCTCTCTCTGGCACCATTGTCTTTACTCATTCAAACTCAAAACCATTGGTATTTCCCTCTCAAATTGCCTATAACTAATAATTCACCTAGGTCTGGCATTTCTTTCTCAGCAACATCATTTTTTGTCACTGCTTTCTAACAAATCCTCATGATTTCAAATCTGCACTGCTCTAAATGACTGATTTATCAGCTTCTGGCTTCCTCCTTATCTAATCTATATCACATCATAATATCAGATTTATCCTCCTAATACACTCAGCTCAAAAGTCTTCAGAGGCTCTCTAACCCACAGAACCAGGTCCCACCTACAGAGCCCTGCATTCTATGACACGACTGCAGCCTGGGGCCAGCTCCTAAGCTTATCTCAAGGTTTACCATGTGCCCAAGAGCCTTGCCTCATACCCAGCCAGTATGAACAGACAGATCATCAAAAACTTTAATATAACCCTACTTGCTTCTTCCCTTGAGCTTCCCACTGATGGACCCAACTGTCAAAGCTGGATCCTCTAATATCGTTAGGAACTTCCTCTTAACCTTGAATCTGGGAAGGTACCATTAACAAGGTTAGGCTGGTTAATTCTAGTGCACACCCCACATGCTAAGGAGCATGCCTGCTGCCCAGTATCATTTTCCTTCTGCTTCTCTCTTGGCCCAGAAACTCTTTGCCCCCTCCTACTCTTTAACATTGAGGGCCTACCATAATCAAATTCACAGCTCAATGGGAACCCATTGCTCCATCTCAGCCAGTGGTTTCCAATCCCATCAGACCAAATACAAATATTTTATTCCTGGAATAAACCTCACTTGAGAGTGATATATTATCATTTTTATATATTACTGGATTCAAGAGGAAATGCCAGGTAGGCAGAAGGATGTGTGAGAATGGAAACAAAGACAGGGTCTTAGCTAAAGAGAGGCATGTGTAGGTCATCATGTTATAGCTGCTATTTAATTCATGAATAAAATCACATGGGAAAGAGTGCTGATTAGAGAAAAAAAGGCCCCTTCCCTGTCCTAAAACTCCATAATATTTAGAGAAGGAGACAACACAAGAGAGAAAAGCTACCCACTTGGAAAATCTGGTGTTAGCTAAACAGGAATGATAGAAACTAAACTGAAGTGGTATGAAAAGGAGAATGGGGGGGACCTTGAAGATGGCGGAAGAGTAAGACGCGGAGATCGCCTTCCTCCCCACGGATACACCAGAAACACATCCACACGTGGAACAACTCCTACAGAACTCCTACTGAAGGCTGGCAGAAGACCTCAGACCTCCCAAAAGGCAAGAAACTCCCCACATACCTGGGTAGGGCAAAAGAAAAAACAGAGACAAAAGAATAAGGACGGCACCTGCACCAGTGGGAGGGAGCTGTGAAGGAGGAAAAGTTTCCACACACTAGGAAGCCCCTCCGCGGGCGGAGACTGCGGGAGACGGAGGGGGGAGATTCGGGACCGCGGAGTAGTGCACAGCGACGGGTGCGGAGGGCAAAGCGGGGAGATCCCTGCACAGACGATCGGTGCCGACCAGCACTCACCAACCCCAGAGGCTTGCTGCTCACCCGCCGGGGCGGGCGGGGCTGCGAGCTGAGGCTCGGGTTTTGGTTTTGGACGGAGCTCAGGGAGAGGACTGGGGTGGGCGGCTTGAACATAGCCTGAAGGGGTTAGTGCACCACGACTAGCCGGGAGGGAGTTCGGGGAAAAGCCTGCACCTGCCGAAGAGGCAAGAGACTTTTTTCTTCCCTCTTTGTTTCCTGGTGCGCGAGGAGAGGGGTTTAAGAGCGCTGCTTAAAGGATCTCCAGAGACGGGCGCGAGCCGCGGCTAAAAGCGCGAACCCCAGAGACGGGCGCGAGACGCGGCTAAAAGCGCGAACCCCAGAGACGGGCGCGAGCCGCGGCTGAAAGCGCAAACCCCAGAGACGGGCGCGAGCCGCGGCTAAAACCGCGGACCCCAGAGCCGGGCGGGAGACGCTAAGGCTGCTGCTGCCGCCACCAAGGGGCCTGTGTGCGAGCACAGGTCACTCTCCACACCCCTCTTCCGCGGAGGCTGTGCAGCCCGCCACTGCCAGGTTCCCGGGATCCAGGGACAACTTCCCCGGGAGCACGCACGGCGGGTCTCAGGCTGGTGCAACATCACGCCGGCCTCTGCCGCAGCGTCACGCCGCCTCTGCCGCCGCAGGCCCGCCCCGCACGCAGTGCCCCTCCTTCCCCCATCCCCCAACCCCCGGCCTGAGTGAGCCGGAGGCCCCAATCAGCGGCTCCTTTAACCCCATCCGTCTGAGCGAAAAAACAGACGCCCTCCAAGCTGAGCTCCTGTGAGCCGTGAGAACAAAGAAGAGAAAGGGAAATCTCTCCCAGCAGCCACGGAAGTAGCGGATTAAAGCTCCACAATCAACTTGATATACCCTGCATCTGTGGAATACCTGAAGAGACAAGGAATGATCCTAAATTGAAGAGGGGGAATTTAGGAGCGAGATCTATGATTTTTTTTCCCTTTTCCTCTTTTTGTGAATGTGTACGTGTATGCTTCTGTGTGAGATCTTGTCTGTATACTCTTGCTTCCACCATTTGTCCTAGGGCTCTATCCGTCCATGATTTTTTTTTTTAATTCTTTTTCTTAATAATTAAGTTTAATTGTAATAACTTTATTATACTTTACCTTCGTTCTTTCTTTCTTTCCTTCCTTCCTTCCCTCCTTTAGACAACGAATCACCCCAAATTGAGGAGGTGGTCTCTGGGAGCAGGATTTATGATTTTTCCCCCTTTACCTCTTTTTGTGAAGCTGTATGTGTATGCTTCTGTGTAAGATTTTCTCTGTATAGCTTTGCTTCCAACATTTGTCCTAAGGTTCTATCCGTCCCTTTTTTTTTTTCTAAATATTTTTTAATTCAATAACTATATTATACTTTATTTTATTTTTACTGTATCATATATCTGTCTTTTTTCCTTCTTTCCCTCCTTCCTTCATTCCTCCCTCCCTCCCTCCTTTCTTTCCTTCTTTGCTTCTTTCTTCCTTCCTTCCTTTCCTCCTTTCCTTCTTTCTTTACTCATACTTCTACTAATTCTCTCTACTTTTTCTCCCTTTTATTCTGAGCCGTGTGGATGAAAGGCTCTTGGTGCTCCAGCCAGGAGTCAGGGCTCTGCCTCTGAGGTAGGAGAGCCAACTTCAGGACACTGGTCAACAAGAGACCTCCCAGCTCCACATAATATTAAACGGTGGAAATCTCCCAGAGACCTCCATCTTAACACCAGTACCCAGCTTCACTCAACGACCAGCAAGCCACAGTGCTGGACAACCTATGCCAAACAACTAGCAAAACAGGAACACAACCCCACCCATTAGCAGAGAGGCTGCCTAAAATCATAATAAGGCCACAGACACCCCAAAACACACCACCAGACGTGAACCTGCCCACTAGAGAGACAAGATCCAGCCTCATCCAGCACAACACAGGCACTAGTCCCCTCCACCAGGAAGCCTACACAACCCACTGAAACAACCTTAGCCACTGGAGACAGACATCAAAAACAACGGGAACTACGAAAGTGCAGCCTTCAAAAAGGAGACCCCAAACACAGTAAGATAAGCAAAATGAGAAGACAGAAAAACACACAGCAGATGAAGGAGCAAGATAAAAACCCACCAGACCTAACAAATGAAGAGGAAATAGGCAATCTACCTGAAAAAGAATTCAGAATAATGATAGTAAGAATGATCCGAAATCTTGGAAGTAGAATGGACAAAATGCAAGAAACAGTTAACACCTACAAGAACTAAAGATGAAACAAGCAACGATGAACAATGCAATAAATGAAATTAAAACCACTCTAGATAGGATCAATAGCAGAATAACTGGGGCAGAAGAACGGATAAGTGACCTGGAAGATAAAGTAGTGGAAATAACTACTGCAGAGCAGAATAAAGAAAAAAGAATGAAAAGAACTGAGGACACTCTCAGAGACCTCTGGGACAACATGAAATGCACCAACATTCGAATTATAGGGGTTCCAGAAGAAGAAGAAAGAAAGAGAGGGACTGAGAAAATATTTGAAGAGATTATAGTTGAAAACTTCCCTAATATGGGAAAGGAAATAGTCAATCAAGTCCAGGAAGCACAGAGAGTCCCATACAGGATAAATACAAGGAGAAACACGCCAAGACACATATTAATCAAACTGTCAAAAATTAAATACAAAGAAAGCATATTAAAAGCAGCAAGGGAAAAACAACAAATAACACACAAGGGAATCCCCATAAGGTTAACAGCTGATCTCTCAGCAGAAACCCTACAAGCCAGAAGGGAGTGGCAGGACATACTGAAAGTGATGAAGGAGAAAAGCCTGCAACCAAGACTACTCTACCCAGCAAGGATCTCATTCACATTTGATGGAGAAATTAAAACCTTTACAGACAAGCAAAAGCTGAGAGAGTTCAGCACCACCAAACCAGCTTTACAACAAATGCTAAAGGAACTTCTCTAGACACGAAACACAAGAGAAGGAAACAACCTATAGTAGCGAATCCAAAACAATATAGAAAATGGAATTAGGAACATACATACCGATAATTACCTTAAATGTAAATGGACTAAATGCTCCCACCAAAAGACACAGATTGGCTGAATGGATACAAAAACAAGACCCTTATATATGCTGTCTACAAGAGACCCACTTCAGACCTAGAGACACATACAGACTGAAAGTAAGGGGATGGAAAAAGATATTCCATGCAAATGGAAACCAAAAGAAAGCTGGAGTAGCAATTCTCATATCAGACAAAATAGACTTAAAAATAAGGACTATTAAAAGGGACAAAGAAGGACACTACATAATGATCAAGGGATCGATCCAAGAAGAAGATATAACAATTGTAAATATTTATGCACCCAACATAGGAGCACCTCAATACATAAGGCAAATATTAACAGCCATAAAAGGGGAGATCGACAGTAACACATTCATAGTAGGGGACTTTAACACCCCACTTTCACCCATGGACAGATCATCCAAAATGAAAATAAATAAGGAAACACAAGCTTTAAATGATACATTCAACAAGATGGACTTAATTGATATTTATAGGACACTCCATCCAAAAACAACAGAATACACATTTTTCTCAAGTGCTCATGGAACATTCTCCAGGATAGATCATATCTTGGGTCACAAATCAAGCCTTGGTAGATTTAAGAAAACTGAAATTGTATCAAGTATCTTTTCTGACCACAACGCCATGAGACTAGATATCAATTACAGGAAAAGATCTGTAAAAAATACAAACACATGGAGGCTAAACAATACACTACTTAATAATGAAGTGATCACTGAAGAAATCAAAGAGGAAATAAAAAAATACCTAGAAACAAATGACAATGGAGACACAACGACCCAAAACCTATGGGATGCAGCAAAAACAGTTCTAAGGGGGAAGTTTATAGCAATACAAGCCCACCTTAAGAAG
Organism: Phocoena phocoena; assembly: GCF_963924675.1. Taxonomy (NCBI): domain Eukaryota; kingdom Metazoa; phylum Chordata; class Mammalia; order Artiodactyla; family Phocoenidae; genus Phocoena; species Phocoena phocoena. The sequence goes on from NC_089227.1 coordinate 51,549,940, forward strand.
CAGGAAACATCTCGAATAAACAACCTAACCTTGCACCTCAAGCAATTAGAGAAAGAAGAACAAAAAAACCCCAAAGCTAGCAGAAGGAAAGAAATCATAAAAATCAGATCAGAAATAAATGAAAAAGAAATGAAGGAGACGATAGCAAAGATCAATAAAACTAAAAGCTGGTTCTTTGAGAAGATAAACAAAATAGATAAACCGCTAGCCAGACTCATCAAGAAAAAAAGGGAGAAGACTCAAATCAATAGAATTAGAAATGAAAAAGGAGAAGTAACAACTGACACTGCAGAAATAAAAAAAATCATGAGAGATTACTACAAGCAACTCTATGCCAATAAAATGGACAATCTGGAAGAAATGGACAAATTCTTAGAAATGCACAACCTGCCAAGACTGAATCAGGAAGAAATAGAAAATATGGACAGACCAATCACAAGCACTGAAATTGAAACTGTGATTAAAAACCTTCCAACAAACAAAAGCCCAGGACCAGATGGCTTCACAGGTGAATTCTATCAAACGTTTAGAGAAGAGCTAACACCTATCCTTCTCGAACTCTTCCAAAATATAGCAGAGGGAGGAACACTCCCAAATTCCTTCTACGAGGCCACCATCACCTTGATACCAAAACCAGACAAGGATGTCACAAAGAAAGAAAACTACAGGCCAATATCACTGATGAACATAGATGCAAAAATCCTCAACAAAATACTAGCAAACAGAATCCAACAGCACATTAAAAGGATCATACACCATGATCAAGTGGGGTTTATTCCAGGAATGCAAGGATTCTTCAATATACGCAAATCTATCAATGTGATAAACCATATTAACAAATTCAAGGAGAAAAACCATATGATCATCTCAATAGATGCAGAGAAAGCTTTCGACAAAATTCAACACCCATGTATGATAAAAACCCTGCAGAAAGTAGGCATAGAGGGAACTTTCCTCAACATAATAAAGGCCATATATGACAAGCCCACAGCAAACATCATCCTCAATGGTGAAAAACTGAAGGCATTTCCACTAAGATCAGGAACAAGACAAGGTTGCCCACTCTCACCACTCTTATTCAACATAGTTTTGGAAGTTTTAGCCACAGCAATCAGAGAAGAAAAGGAAATAAAAGGAATCCAAATCGGACAAGAAGAAGTAAAGCTGTCACTGTTTGCAGATGACATGATACTATACATAGAGAATCCTAAAGATGCTACCAGAAAACTACTAGAGCGAATCAATGAATTTGGTAAAGTAGCAGGATACAAAATTAATGCACAGAAATCTCTGGCATTCCTATATACTAATGATGAAAAATCTGAAAGTGAAATCAAGAAAACACTCCCATTTACCATTGCAACAAAAAGAATAAAATATCTAGGAATAAACCTACCTAAGGAGACGAAAGACCTGTATGCAGAAAATTATAAGACACTGATGAAAGAAATTAAAGATGATACAAATAGATGGAGAGATATACCATGTTCTTGGATGGGAAGAATCAACATTGTGAAAATGACTCTACTACCCAAAGCAATCTACAGATTCAATGCAATCCCTATCAAACTACCACTGGCATTTTTCACAGAACTAGAACAAAAAATTTCGCAATTTGTATGGAAACACAAAAGACCCCGAATAGCCAAAGCAATCTTGAGAACGAAAAAAGGAGCTGGAGGAATCAGGCTCCCTGACTTCAGACTATATTACAAAGCAACAGTAATCAAGACAGTGTGGTACTGGCACAAAAACAGAAAGATAGATCAGTGGAACAGGATAGAAAGCCCAGAGATAAACCCACGCACATATGGACACCTTATCTTTGATAAAGGAGGCAGGAATGTACAGTGGAGAAAGGACAGCCTCTTCAATAAATGGTGCTGGGAAAACTGGACAGGTACATGTAAAAGTATGAGATTAGATCACTCCCTAACACCATACACAAAAATAAGCTCAAAATGGATTAAAGACCTAAATGTAAGGCCAGAAACTATCAAACTCTTAGAAGAAAACATAGGAAGAACACTCTATGACATAAATCACAGCAAGATCCTTTCTGACCCACCTCCTAGAGTAATGGAAATAAAAGCAAAAATAAACAAATGGGACCTAATGAAACTTCAAAGCTTTTGCACAGCAAAGGAAACCATAACCAAGACCAAAAGACAACCCTCAGAATGGGAGAAAACATTTGCAAATGAAGCAACTGACAAAGGATTAATCTCCAAAATTTACAAGCAGCTCATGCAGCTCAATAACAAAAAAACAAACAACCCCACCCAAAAATGGGCAGAAGACCTAAATAGACATTTCTCCAAAGAAGATATACAGAATGCCAACAAACACATGAAAGAATGCTCAACATCATTAATCATTAGAGAAATGCAAATCAAAACTACAATGAGATATCATCTCACACCAGTCAGAATGGCCATCATCAGAAAATCTAGAAACAATAAATGCTGGAGAGGGTGTGGAGAAAAGGGGACACTCTTGCACTGCTGGTGGGAATGTGAAATGGTTCAGCCACTATGGAGAACAGTATGGAGGTTCCTTAAAAAGCTACAAATAGAATTACCATATGACCCAGCAATCCCACTACTGGGCATATACCCTGAGAAAACCAAAATTCAAAAAGAGTCATGTACCAAAATGTTCATTGCAGCTCTATTTACAATAGCCCGGAGATGGAAACAACCTAAGCGCCCATCATCGGATGAATGGATAAAGATGTGGCACATATACATAATGGAATATTACTCAGCCTTAAAAAGAAATGAAATTGAGCTATTTGTAATGAGATGGATAGACCTAGAGTCTGTCATACAGAGTGAAGTAAGTCAGAAAGAAAAAGACAAATACCGTATGCTAACATATATATATGGAATTTAAGGGGAAAAAATGTCATGAAGAACCTAGGGGTAAGACAGGAATAAAGACGCAGACCTACTGGAGAACGGACTTGAGGATATGGGGAGGGGGAAGGGTGAGTTTTGACAGGGCGAGAGAGAGTCATGGACATATACACACTAACAAACGTAGTAAGGTAGATAGCTGGGGGGAAGCAGCCGCAAGGCACAGGGATATTAGCTCGGTGCTTTGTGACAGCCTGGAAGGGTGGGATGGGGAGAGTGGGAGGGAGGGAGACGCAAGAGGGAAGACATATGGGAACATATGTATATGTATAGCTGATTCACTTTGTTATAAAGCAGAAACTAACACACCATTGTAAAGCAATTATACCCCAATAAAGATGTTTAAAAAATAAAAAAAAAAGAAAAGGAGAATGAAAGGTGAGAAAGTGAAACAGAAAGTAGACTTCTTGGGAGTTCCCTGGTGGCCTAGTGGTTAGAATACCAGGCTTTCACTGCTGTGGTCCAGATTCAATCCCTAGTCAGGGAAACAAATCAGACCAGTGACAGACTACATTTAGTTCATCAATATCTTAACAATACTATTGAAGTAAATCTCTGTTATTTATCTTGCTGTGGATCAGCAGAAAAGTAACTGTGGTTCCTTCAATGCAAAAATAAACTGAAGTCTTATTTCAAGATTTGTACTTTTAAAAATGTAGTAGAGGTGAAGCTATTAATACTAAAATTTCTGAAAGTGAACTGAAAAGATCCCACTAATAAAAGAAGGTATTTCATTCTCTTGAAGTAGAGAAACTATGCAGGAAGTAATAAAGCAAAAGATAGAGCAATTTCATCTCATAAAGATTTTAAATTTATATGTATCAAATAACTGTTAAAAAGACTTTTTAGAAAAATGACAGAATGGAAGAAAATATTACAACATACATGATGCTGATATATAAAGAGCATCTATAAATCAGTAAGAAAAACCAATAGAAAATATATTAAAGAACAGGAACAAAAATCAAGAAAGAAGAAATACAAAAGACTAGTAAGGTAGCATAATCCCCTCATTTTTAAGAACTTTCCTTAAAAGTCATAAATATAGAGTAACTCTAGATTAATATGTGCGTGGAGCTCTGCAAACAAAATCAGACATGTAAGATTCCTCAGTTAGTGACAGTCTCACCATCAATGCACAGCAGTTTTTTTCTCCACACCTGAGTATACAGCAGGATAGTTTTATTTTATTTAACATGAATTGCTATGATCGTAAGAGGTACTGATTTTTAAATTTCAGTTTACACATTCCAATTAGAAATATAACTATGTAATTTAGAAACGCAGCATATTCAGAGGTGCATAATAGTTAAACAGCTATGAGCATCGTGCAAACACAGAAGCAAAGATAACAAGAGAAAATGCCTACCTTCCCTGATAGCTGTGAAAGGTGTACCTTCTTCTTCTTGCAGCCTGATCACCTTCAGGGCTACCAACTTCCCATTTACCCTGGAGAAACAAAACAAAAGATGAGAAGCAAATCCGTGAAAATATGTTCCCGTTATGGTTCTAATTGTCTTCCTTACAATTTATATTTTATGCATTTTTGCACTGAAAATGTCAGAACTCAATTATGCCACCACAACAAGATTAATTTCAGTAAGGCTGGGAATCCTGTATCATCATCATAAATATTCACACTTTAAATATTCACATTTTAAATATTCGCACTTGCATAGTCCAAGATTTAACTGAAGTTTTCTGTGATTTACTCTATGTTCTTTCCAAAATGAAACTAGTGCTTAACAAAAACACCATGTTCGATCAATTATTCACAGATTAATTAAAACTCAAGTCATCAAAATAACACTCTCCCTTTGTTTCTCCAATAGCGCCTCTGTTTCTTTTGCTGAAATGTCTTTATCTTCAGTCTTAAGTTGAAGTCATTCAATCCCCAAGGACGGAAACCTGACACTCAGTCTTCTTCCTTCTCTCTTCCCTCTTCTTTCTCTGTCTGTCTCTGTCTCTCTCTCAACATCACCCATTCCTCCCTTTTTCACTATTTTTTTTTTACTAGAGCCTCCTAAAATTACATTAGTCTGATTGTGTTTTATAATGCAGTATATCATCAAAATAAAAGTTAAGAATATTTTACTATTACAGAAGACCTATCCAAAGCAGATGTTTCTTCTAGACACATTCCAAATGTGTATCAGCTCAGCTCTAATTAAAAGTAAGATTACGCTAGGCAGATAACTTTTTATCCAATCTACTCTGTTAATAAAATAAAGACATGATTATCTATGTTGGTCTTCTAGTTGACTGCTCTACTTTCTACCTTGACTAGGCTTACCAACATACTTCCTTAATTAAAATAAGTAAAAGAAACACAAAGCATTTAATGAAAAGTAAATCTCCCCGCCACACCCAGTTCCCACCCTCTGAGGTCACCACTTACCTGAGAGAGGTAACTTAGCTTAACATATATACTTAACACACACACACACACAAATGGTAATATGGCATACAGGGTACAGTGTATATTATTTTTATCACTCGATATACTTTGGTGACTTCCTCATAAATTCATAGAAAATTGTCTCTTGCTTTTGAAAGACCACAGGGTGTTCCTTTGTATGAGTGTAGTATCCTTAATTTAACGCCAGTCCTCTAGTGATAGGCATTTAGCAGGTTCCCAATTTTTGGCCATAAAACAATGATATAATAAATATTCTTGGACATAATTTCATCCATGTAAAAATACATCTGTAAGACAAATTCCTAAAAGTAAAATGTGGATGGACCTAGAGTCTGTCATACAGAGTGAAGTAAGTCAGAAAGAGAAAAACAAATATCGTATGCTAACACATATATATGGAATCTAAAAACAAACAAACAAAAAGGTCACGAAGAACCTAGGGGCAGGACAGGAATAAAGACGCAGACCTACTAGAGAATGGACTTGAGGACATGAGGAGGGGGAAGGGTAAGCTGGGACGAAGTGAGAGAGTAGCATGTACATATATACACTACCAAATATAAAATAGATAGCTAGTGGAAAGCAGCCGCATAGCACAGGGAGATCAGCTCAGTGCTTTGTGACCACCTAGAGGGGTGGGATAGGGAGGGTGGGAGGGAGGGAGACACAAGAAGAAAGAGATATGGGGATATATGTATATGTATAGCTGATTCACTTTGTTACAAAGTAGAAACTAACACACCATTGTAAAGCAATTATACTCCAATAAAGATGTTCGGGGGCGGGGGGGGGCGGGGGGGGGGAAACAAAGTAGGGTGTGGACAGCCAAAAAAAAAAAAAAGTGTATTTCTAAATTCTAACTCTGATGACACTGAGAAATTATCCTACGTATAGGTTGTACCAATTTATACAACCTATAGAAAATAGGAGCTCCTGTTTCCCCTTTACCAGTATATACTATGTTATCAACCATTGATTTTGCCAATCTGATAGGTGAAAAATGGTTTCTTACTGCAATTTAAATTGCAACCAAAAATCTTTAGAGGCTACGGAATCAGCAAAGGAGAGCTCGTGTGGCCCAGAGAATCCAGTGCCTGAGTCTGAAATAAAGAATTTGAATGTCTCTTTGTAAAGAACTGCAACCAATTGGTCTGTTTTCGAAAAAAACAAACAACTGCCACAGGCACAAAGGTCAAGGGAATCATCACAGCCCAACCATCCTACTGGCATCCCTCATCAAACGGATTGTTGAAATACATTATTGGTTACAGTAGTCAAAGGACATCCAGTTATAACGCTCCACAATGTGCTGTCTCCTCAAGGCTAGGAGTCATGTTTATTTTCCCTTGTGTCTCTCAGCTGGGAGGACAGGCCTGCCGCTTTTCTGCTCTGCAACTCTCCTCTCCTGAGTACATCACCTTGATTTTCTTCTAATCCTGATTATGCTCTAGGTACCCAGGTGCAAGCAAAAAATTAATATTCACATGGGGTTCAACTGGTGAGTGTGACTTGTGCTGGCCATTTTGCCCTTTATGACTAAAGGAGGCCTCTGGCAGGGCTTGGGGCTGGGATGCAGTCAGTACTCACATCTGCACAGATTTTCTCAGCCCAGCTGAGCTCGTCACTGGCTCCCTGAGGAGGCAGGAACTGATTCCAGGAACTGCTTGGAATTTTGCCTTCATTTATCGATATTCTCCCCTCACCCATAAAAAACACATACAAACTTCTTCCCACAAAGCTTTTCCCTTTCTCTTGAGATCGCTGGCTTGCATATACCGTGAACTGAATTCTAGAATACAGGGAATTTGTGATTTTGGAAGGCTATCTGCTTAAAACACACTCTGAGACCATGAAGCTATGAGTCTCCTGTAATACACTGAAAGAAGAGCCTTTAATTGAACCAGCACTCATGCTTTAAATGCAACTAGAGAAGGAACACCTTTAAGCAATCTCACAGGCTAGTGTGCATTATTTTTGTGGCGAAAAAAATTCTGAACATATTTACTATGATAAACTGCATAAAAGAATAAGATCCAAGTTAATGGGATCCTGATTCTGAAGCACAACTCTCCATGAGTTAAAACCTCCAACTATCAATTTCTTATAGTTACGATAATCACAGCAGTTAAAGACATTTAGATTTTATGTATTATATCATATGAAACTTAAAAATTCCTTAAAATTTATACTAGATTATTAGCTCCAGGAGAATACAGAAAAGGAACTCTTCTTCTGTTTTGTTAACTGTTACATGCCCAGTGCCTAAAACTGTCTGGCACAGAGTAGACTCTCAAAATACTTTTTTTTTTTTTTTTTTTTTTTTGCGGTACGCGGGCCTCTCACTGTTGTGGCCTCTACTGTTGCGGAGCACAGGCTCCGGACGCACAGGCTCAGTGGCCATGGCTCACGGGCCTAGCCGCTCCGTGGTATGTGGGATCTTCCCGGACCAGGGCACGAACCCGTGTCCCCTGCATCGGCAAGCGGACTCTCAACCACTGCGCCACCAGGGAAGCCCTCAAAATACTTTATTGACTGGATATTAATAATGTTAATATACTGATATTTCTTTCCTCATACCTATAAATATCTCAAGAATTCAGTATAAAATTATTTTCAATAATTTCAAAAATATATAAAAAGATTTCAATACCTTCTTTCATGTTTGTTTTCTTTTTTCAAATTAAAGGTTCAGTCTCTTTGTTTTTGATGATGCATGAAGATATAGAAAGTTTTCATTTCCTTAAGATTTTAGAATTTATAGAATGCTTTGTTAATTAACCTTTTTCACCCAACAGACATGTTTCAGAACCCTCACTATCTGTAATAATCTGAGCCCAGACTAGTAACCAGTATTTCCCTCTTCTCCAACTGCTTCATTGGTTTCCCATTAAGAACCATATTGATTATCAAATAGCCTCTAACCTAAGAGTCATTGTGACTCTCTCTTTTCTTAATTAGTTTTTCTCTACATGTCTAGACACTCACCAACCACTGAATCCCTCAGTTCTAAAGTCTAGAAAAAACATAAGTCACTGGTTCCACTTTTGGAAAAGGTACCTTTTGAAAAAATAACATTACACATTTTCTAATATTCTACCTTTGGGGCATATTTTTTTAACTTTAGTACCGACTGAAACACTTGAAATTCTAAGTGACGAACTCTAACAAAATGTCATTGTTTTAGAGATATCAAAAGAAGATACCTATTATTCTATGAAAAACAAAATAAACATGGTATCTAATAATTACCTTGTATGGTTTAAACTATTTTATTAAGTATTCAAAACACATACTTCAAACATTGAATTTCTTTAGAATAATTACAAAATTCAAATTGAATCAATAAATTAGAGCTGTTTACAGGAAAACACTGAAGATTTCTCTTTAACAAGTTTTATTAATTAAATCAAAGGCTAATGAATAGAAGGTAATCAAGGCTTGATTGGCAAATGGAAACATTAATTCAGGTAAATAATATAGCAAAAAAAAATGCTTTCAATTGTGTTAATATCACCACAGAACTTTCTATTGGAGATATTGCCAGGTTTGTGTCTAGTTATTCTAAGCTATCTAGGGAGCTGTTTTAATTTCAGAGATTCTTTACTATTTTCTAATTCTTCCAACCACTGTCTTTCCCAGCGTGTCCTCACTGTGAAGCTCACTTCAGGCCCAAGGACAAGTGACACTGCTTTAGTCCGCATGTCACACAGGAACAGCTGTCAACTGCATCAGGAGGAAAAGCCAGGGGAACGTCCGAGCACAGAGCTATCCACTCACAGACATGGAGAGGCTGGCTGTCCTGGCAAAGCCACACTAGAGTGGATCCAGCTTTCAAACCGGTCCTAACCACAGATCCAAATCTCTGCCAACTTCAGAAATTCTGTCCACAAATCTATGTGCCCTAAGTTTGTAAATAATAAAATGATCTTGTGTGGATTACGCACGATCGAGAAGTTTTGAATAAGGAGCACAGCCTATTCAGTTTTTCATGCATTTGTTACTTTAACATTTTGTGAACCCTATAAAGGAAAACTCCCCACTTAGGCTAAACTTGCCTGGCTCAAAAGACGATGCACAAAGAGAATTTCCTTACAGACAGTCCTCAAAGGAAAGCCTAAAGGTTTTCTATCACATTAGTTACCTCAAATTCATAAGATAACTTAGTACAATAAAACAAAATAACAAATATTATCTAGGTTGTCTTTGAAGATAGTGTTCATGTGCTTACACCTAGAAGAAATTATGTGTAGAGGACATAAAGGAAATTAAGGCAATACACCTAAAAGAAATTTAATATACTCTGGTAAATTTAATATATTCTGCCTCTCTCTTCCATTATGATTTTGTCTCAAGAGAAACTGCTATGGAAAACAATACTGCGTGCAGGGAGATACAATGCTTTTGTTTCCTTACTGTATTGGTTTCGAAGCAATACAAGGAAATGTAGTTACTACTGAGGGATTGACAATGGCAAGGCGGAGTACATCAAGGACAATATTTTGAGCTGAACTTATAAATTTTTGGCAAAGTCATTAAAAACATTTTAAAGGTTTTCCCATTAGTGCTTCTTTTATTAATTCCCTCTTAGGACACTGTTGGAACGCTGACTATACTGTCTCACATACACACTTCAAAAATTAAAAACAACTAAATATTCATGGCCTTGCTATTTCCACCTAAATTCAATTTATATTCAGGTATAAATGAGAAATCATCTCAATACTATTTAACCTTTGATATTCTGAAATATTCTAAAAGTGTTATCTACAATACTTTATTCTGGAAAAGTAAATTTAGAATTTCAAGGTAAGTTGTCAGTAATCACACCTCACCCTAATTCTTTTTTTTTTTTTTTTTTTTTTTTTTGCGGTACGCGGGTCTCTCACTGTTGTGGCCTCTCCTGTTGTGGAGCACAGGCTCCGGACGCGCAGGCTCAGCGGCCATGGCTCACGGGCCCAGCCACTCCACGGCATGTGGGATCTTCCTGGACCAGGGCACGAACCTGCGTCCCCTGCATCGGCAGGCGGACTCTCAGCCACTGCGCCACCAGGGAAGCCCTCACCCTAATCTTTATCAAAATAATGCAGAGAGAAGAGGAAAAAGACTAATGCCATTTCTGTTAAATTAATTTCTTTTAAAAAAATCCAAAGATTTATACGAGAATAGCACAATGGCTACTTATTAGGATGTGATTAATAATGCAAAAAGTCTAATGATTTAATGTACTGAGAAAAAGGGTGTGCTCAACCAACAATTATTATGAGTTTGTACATTTGACACAATATTGATAATGATGTTTTATTAAATGTAAAACCTCATAATACTTTGAAACATAAAATTAGAGGAATATATATTATTCATGGGAGAAAATAAAATAATTACATTTCAATAATTTTAAACTTGTACCTTTCCAAAAATAAAATCTGTCAATAAAGGATTTGAGAGTCTTATTACCTTAAAAAGTAGAAGCAACTTCAGTGATCATTCAAGCTCCTGAACAGACAAAAAAATCCTGACTGGCTTGATTGTCTTTGTCCTCCCACTCCCTGGAGCAAAGTAGCTCCTCAAAAGACTTTGGTGGAACTCAACCCCTCTAAAATACCCAAATTACTTAGTCCTTTTTTATGCTGAGCCAAAATTTGCTTCCTGTAACTTCTATTCTCTGATTCCAGGTCTGAGTCCACCAAGACTAAACTAAATGCTCTTCCACAAGACAGCCCTGCCCTTAATTAAGTTTTAATATCCTGCCTCCTAGTCAACAAATACTAATTGAGAGACTGTGATTTTGTGCTTGGGATAAAGAATAAAACAACCCAGACATGGTCCCTGCACTTAAGTCTCACCGAGGAGACAGACGTAAAACATGTAACTACAAAGACGGCTGACATACACCAAAGGGAGACAGAAGGTGCTCGCTCTTCAAACAGGGGACAATTTAAGCATCACTAAACTAATACCTGTGATTGAAAGGAATTAAATATGTTTAAATCAATAAGTTTATAAGCAGACTTTAAAAGAAATTCATGAGTCACATTTGGAGAGTACTACGGAACCATCTCATTAGTTTAAAAACTGTTAAAGAGAATATATCAAGCATTTACCTTCCCTTTTCATATACTTTCGCATACACTGTACCTCAGTGTAAACAGACAGTTCATAAGTGAAGTTTCTCTGCATAGATGCACTGCATGTAACAAATGAAGAGGTAATGACAGAATTTGAATATCACCATTAATGGTTACTAAAGTCACAAAAAGAAGCTACCAGATATTATGTGCCCCCTGATGGAAGCATTCATCCCTCTCAATGGAATCAATCCAACTGGAATCTGACCACATCCAAATCTAACTACTTACTTCAAGGAGATAAGGGAACAAGTTAAATAACACCATTGGGATATAATCAGAAAACTCCGGACTACAGGAAACCATAGGGAAATGAACCTGTTTCTTCAAGAAATGAATTTCAAGAAAAAAAGGAGGGGAGAACCCATAGATTAAAAGAGAGAGATGAACTAATGGCAATTAATTGCAATGTATGAACCCGATTTTATCTTGATTCCAGCAAAGTTTATTTTAACACTGACTATATATTCGATGATAAAGAAATCGTTAAATTTTTTACATGTGATCATGGTTCAGTGTTTTAAAATAGAGGCCTTATCTATTAAAGAAAAAAATATAAAATGAAATAATATGATGTTTGGGGTTTGTTTCAAAATAATTGGAAGGAATGAATACAGATGAAACAAGATTAGACACAGGTTGTCAGTGTTGGAAACTGATGGGGGTTTATCAAAACTCCGTAAGAAGTTCTTTAAAAATTAAAAAACATACCCAATACAAGTTGGGATAAATGCAATGAAGGAATATCACAGCATGCCGTAAAAAAGATAAAGAACCTATTTTAATGATACTAATGAACTTATTTACAAAATAGAAATAGACTCACAGACACAGAAAACAAACTTATGGTTACCAAAGGGGAAGCGGGGGTGGACAGGGATAAATTAGGAGTTTGGCATTAACATATACACACTACTATGTATAAAATAGGTAACCAACAAGGACCTACTGTATAACACAGGGAACTATATTCAATATCTTATAATAACCTATAATGGAAAAGAATCTGAAAAAGAATATATATACGTGTGTACAACTGAATATCTTTGCTGTACACCTGAAACATTGTAAGTCAACTATACTTCAATAAAAAAAAAAAGAACCTATTTTAGATTAGACAGGGAAGGATTCTCTGAAAATGTGACATTTAAGCTGAAACAAGAAATATAGAAGAGTAAGCAAAGAACATTCCAGGCAGATGGAACAACCTGTACAAAAGCCAAGGGGCAGAGAACACCATGTGTTAAACAAAGCTATAAGAAAGAAAGAGTGGCTGGAGCTTGTTGGCCGGCAGGGGGTAGGGGAGGGGGACGTGCAGAGAGGGACAAGAGAGCCAGATCATGCAGGCCCTTAAGGGCCACAGAAAGGACTGATTTAAAAAAAATCACCGGGAAATCTTAAGAAAGGGGATATGATTAAATTGTGTGTCTGCAGCTCCCTCACTATCGTGTAGAGAACAGCCTGAAGGAGCACAATAGTGGGAGTAGGGAGGGCGGTCAGGCAGCTACTACAGTGGTCCAGGGGAAAGATGGTGGTCACAAAGTACCAGGGTATTGGTAAGAGCAATGGGGAAAAGGAAAACAATATTCTGAAGACAGAATCAAGAGACTGTTAGGATAAACTGAATTGGGCATAGGGCAAGTGGTAAAGGATGACTCCAAATGTCCTGACTTTAGTTTCTGTGTGGATGGAGGCACGTGTACTGACTCAAGGGAAACTAAAGAAGAAGAGATTTAGACAGAGAATCAAGAGTCCTATTTGGGAGGATCTTAGTCTAGACATAGAAGTTTAGGCTAGACATAAAAACTTGTGAGTCATTTGGAGGACTTCAAGGGAAGCAGTAACTTCAAGAGAGAGCCAATTTTCTGTTAAAGCAGAAGTAAACACTCAGAAGAAAGTCGAACACACGTAAGCATTTGTAAATCAGAAAACAGTATTCTAGATCTAGAGCTAGACAACATAAAAAGAGCCTGAAGGACATGAGGAAGGGACAGAGTAGGAGATATAGTGCAAATACACAGGTGAGGTCTGAAAGATAATAAACCATCAGGGCGTTTTATACCATGCCTGTGGTAAACAGTGGTGTGAGGCAGGGGAGATTCCATCCTGACAGCCTCTTGGAAGCAGGTAGAGTAGGGACTACTGTTTTGGCTGCCCTCTGCGTGCATCAGGCAAGGCCTGGAGCTGGCACCAGCCTCTGTGGCTGCACAGAAACCAAGGTACAGGTTCTCACCCCCGACTACATTTTTAAATCAACTGGAAAACTTTAAAACATACCCATGCCTGGCTCCACCCCTGATTTAGTTGGTGCAGTGTGGGGTCCTAGCATCCATATTTTTTAAAAACATCCTGGGTGACTGTAAAGTGTAACCAGGGTTGGGAACCACTGTGTTAAGTAAGCCTTCAGGTTCCGACATCACGTGCTCGTTGTCTTTCTTCCTTTGTCTGGTCTCTCCAACACTGAAGTCTCCTTTTTCTCGGTAAACGTTCAAATTTTTTCAACTATTTTGAGCGCCCTCACAGTCCTAGTTGCAAGCCTTTGGTAAGTTGGGGCTGATTAACCCCTTGTAAAATGTGCTTGCCAAGGTGTACACACTACCAGATGTGGTCTGATAAGTGCTGAGTGGACTGGGAGACTACCCCGCCCCATTCCAGAAACTCGACTGGTACTCATTTGGCCTCAGCATGTATTCGCCTGTGATCAGCACAAAACACTATTAACTCATGGATCTTGCCAACAATTAAAATCCCTGAGTTTTCTTCATGGGCCCCACAATCACACCATCTCTAACATGACCTAGGCCTAATAATTCACTTTTTAAACATAATTTCAGGAATTTGATTTATTCCTAATAAGACTCCAACTTGTCAGCAGCAACCAACTGCTCAAACCTCTCCTGTCTAAATTCTAATCTTGTTTTTGACAAGCACTGGCTGCTCATCCTTCTGTGTGTCCTTCTCTGAGGTAGAATAGAAACACTGAACACGATGAGGTCCAGGGCAGTGCTCTTGGACACCACACTCTTGACACATACCCCATCCACCTCTGGGGGACGTGGCTTCATTGACTGTCTTCTCTTTCTCTCTCTTTTCCCCCCTCCCTCCTTCCCTTTTCACTTTCAAACTCTCTAATCCAGCCCTTCCTCTCCATGGCCCTCTGTCCCAAACCACTGCACTGACCTTCTGCCTCTACCATTGGACTGTGCTGGAAAATCTGCATCTGGCACACAGTTAGGGCTCCATGGTGAACAAATGAGTCAACCCTTTACCATGTAACAGAGGTACTAGAAACCCTACCACTCTTACCAACCTGTTTTAAATCCACCGCCAGAAACAGCATATCACTCAACTGTCTATGGCTCTCTTACCTACCAGAACATAATCAGAACATTTACCCATGTTTGAAAAACAAGCAGATACCCAGCATCTACAGTGTTCCAGTCCACTAGCTTAACAATCTCATCAGAAAGAGGAATTAAGGTTATTTAGGTATGACATAATTTTTTTATGAACTCCTACATCATTATTTTTCTTCCTATTTTGATTTACTCAGAAATAATCTGAGTGATAATCTGTCCTAAAATTTTCCACTGGAGGAGGGGAAATGAGAAAGGCATGCAGGGAGGAAGCCACACCATTTCCATCTTCTTCTGTGAACATTTGGACATCTCAAGGCTGCTAATGTCTCTACAATTTTTCATAGTTCCTCAAAGATGACTAACAATTATGGGACAATCTCAACTCCCAAATTCTTTAAAAGTTTGTGAAACAGTCGTCTCAGGTCTTAAATCAGAACTCCTTAGAAAAACATAGTACTGTCAGACTTCCTAAGACATTTGATAATTTAATTCACTCCTATGTTTGCTTTGCACTTCAGTGCTTAAAGCAAACTCTCCTTGGTAGCAATGATGTAAGCAAAACAGAAGGTAATTTGTACTTGTTTTTACCCCAATAGCATCTTTTGTGTGTAAACTTCAACCTAAGCTTTTCCTGAGTTACTGATGCTTCCTCTCCTTCCCTCACTCAGCTGGATTGTACTGTGGTTATCTGGTCCGATATTTGTTTGCATTTGAGAGACTTTTATCATCCATGTTCATACATTAACCTTCCAGAGTTTTAGGGCAAGGGGTTGTACACATCTCGATATTCTTCTGGAATACCTCCAGTTACAAGGAACCATTCTGGGAAGAGCAAAAAGTCACATGCATACAGCCCTTGAGGAGATTACCAGCCAAAGAAGAAATAAGATAGTATCAGACAACTAAAATGCATAATAAACAAAGGTAAGTTTCTTTAAAAAAAAAAAAAAGATAAGCAAAGTTATCAAAGACAAAGAATGTAAGAATTGTTAACTTATCAAGAAAAGGCAGGAAGCATGGAAAAGATGCCCAGGACATCCATAGATGTGAAGGTGGTTGGTTATACTACCCCTAAAATTACTAGAAAAGAGCCATATTTATTTGATGAGATGGGAGGGTTTCATAAAAAGTAAGTAGGGCTTCCCTGCTGGCGCAGTGGTTGAGAGTCTGCCTGCCGATACAGGGGACACGGGTTCATGCCCCGGTCCGAGAAGATCCCACATGCCACAGAGTGGCTGGGCCCGTGAGCCATGGCCGCTGAGCCTGCGCGTCCGGAGCCTGTGCTCCGCTACGGGAGAGGCCACAACAGTGAGAGGCCCGCGTACCACAAAAAAAAAAAAGTAAGTAAAATGTAGTTTATTATGAGAAGTTTTTATAGATTGATTTTTCACACATAGTGAGATTTGAAGCTTCCTGTATTAGTTAGTTCTATAAGTTTTCAGCTGTAACATACAACAATTCATATCCCTAAATATACATCTCTATACACTCATATGCACTGAAAACTAGGAATTAAGGGACAGTGTGAAGGTAAAGAAAAAGAAGAAGTAGGAGAGTTTTTTTTGTGTTGTTTTTCTCTAGTCCCGTTTTCAAGCACACTTGTGTGGGGAAACATATTACTGAGGTCTTTGGAAAGGCTGCATTTTATATTTCTAGAGAAATCAAATGTTCTACTTCTGAGGTCAAGTTGCCACTTCAAATAGATTTTTACCTTCAGTAGCTTCTTTTTCCCATAGAAAATGCTTCAAACAAGCAGACAAGAAATGGATATACTTCTTGATGATATTATCATTTTTCCCTATCCTGGATTACCTATTATCTTCTGGGTAATTCTTACATGCTATATCTTATACTACATCCAAAAATAAAAATAATTCACAATTCTCTTTTTTAAAAGTCTAACTACAGCACCACAATCACAGTGAGTCATTACATGAGCTGGGACTAAAGAAAAGAGGATGAAGTCCGATGCTCAACCTTACAGCATTTCAAGCTTCCTGGTTCAAAGGTACGTTTAAAGCATGATGTTCCCATTTCTCTAGCAGAGCTGTAAATGTTCCCCTTCCTCTAGTAGAGACATACATATTCAGCATCATGAGAGAGAGGTCAAGCTTCCACTCTCAGGAAAAAAGCATCTCCAAATAAGTTAATTGAGATGCACCAAAAAGCATGTCACTGGTTCACCAAGAGACTTTGAAGAGTCCCCAAATACTCACTGCCAAGTAATGTTAACCACACAGATCTTGCATTTTCCATTCAAACACAGCCTCACAAAGTCAAGTGAAGTTTGGAACAGCAGGATAAAACAAAGCAGCCCAGGAGAGCCATTAAGGTAGGGGTATTCAGAGTTCAAACCATTCTCAACCCATTCTCCCATTCTAATAAAGATGCACGCAGGCACGCACGCACGCACACACCCCACACACACACACCCCCCACACACCTCCAGTTTATGTTACAAACAGGACAGCAAGCTACCGTTTTCTTTTTTCATTTGGCTGCAATGGCCCATGAAGAATCAACAAAGAAAATTATTATAAATACACAGCAGCTTGGTTAAAGGACTAGGGGACTTATATCAAGTCAAAAGGATTATGAGCAACTTTAATTTGCTCCAATTAAAATATATTACTTTCGTAATTATAGAAAATATGTCATTGTTAAATACCTTTTAAATGAAACTTTAAGATAATATCAAGCAAAGCCAAATGTATCTAGTTTGATTTGTCTTTTATGACAAAAAGGATTGGAGAAAAATGCTATAGCATCATGAATTACCTAAAAGACTGTACTCCAAAAATAAAAGTGACACACTAAGGTGGACTGCTTTATATGCAAGCAGAGTGTGAAACTAAAAAATGATTCGATTAACTATAAAGTTGAAAGCAATCGACCTACACATGTTGAAGAGCAGGGTTTATATTAACTCATATATAAGTAAAGAGCTGATTACATAAAGACCTTTATAAAAATCATATATAATTGGTATGATAAGATCTATGCTAGTATTACTTCCAAACCCTAGCAATAGAGCCAGAGTACAAATTAGTCAGTCTGATTTGGAGTAAGATGACTTTATACACAGTCAATAAGTTTAAGATCAAGACAGTTGTCTTTAATTCAAAACTAGCACTCATGTTAAATAACCCTATTGTTAAAGCACCTATAGTGTGGCAGGCCTTCAACAAGGACTTTATTTACACTAATGTGATCACTACAGCACCTCTGTGTGGTAGATACTATGGCTATCTCCACTTTATGAAGAATCTGAGGCACAGTTCTAAATCACACAGCTAGAAGCAGTAGATCCACAGTTTGGTCCTAGGAGACTGGGCTTCACAGCCATACTCATAAATTCTCTGTGGAGTAGCAATAATTAAAGCGTGAACCACAGAAGAAAGGTGTGTGGTTCACACCCTCCTATTTCCCCTTCACTCAAAAGAGGCACTCTGCTTATACCAGACACTTGTGATCAAATTACTTACCCTCAAAGCTATGTCATTCTTCTTTGCGTTTTCTAATAATGTTTTATAAAACTCAAAATAAATCAATATATTTTAGAATGGCATTAATAAATCTTACCCTAATTATAAAAGTAATGCATGCTTATGGCAGAATAGTTGGGAAATGCAGGAAAAAAATTATTTTAAAGAAAGTTTTTTATTTTTATTTATTTATTTATTTATTTATTTATGGCTGCATTGGGTCTTTGTTGCTGTGCACTGG
This sequence comes from Phocoena phocoena, assembly GCF_963924675.1. Classification (NCBI taxonomy): domain Eukaryota; kingdom Metazoa; phylum Chordata; class Mammalia; order Artiodactyla; family Phocoenidae; genus Phocoena; species Phocoena phocoena. The sequence goes on from NC_089227.1 coordinate 51,568,487, forward strand.
CTCTCTCTAGTTGCAGCGAGTGGAGGCTACTCTTTGTTGCGGAGCACAGGTTTCTCATTGCACTGGCTTCTCTTGCTGTGGTGCACCGGCTCTAGGCGTGCGGGCTTCGGTAGTTGTAGCACACAGGCTCAGTAGCTGTGCCTTGTGGGCTCTAGAGCGCAGGCTCAGTAGTTGTGGCTCATGGGCTTAGCTGCTCTGCGGCATGTGGGATCTTCCCAGACCAGGGATCAAACCCATGTCCCCTGCCGTGGCAGGCGGATTTGTAACCACTGTGCCACCAGGGAAGTCCCAGAAAAATTTTTACATCAACAATAATCCTACTATTCAGTGATAAATTCTTCAACATATGTATGTATCTTCTAGACTTTTTTTCCTGTGTGTAGATTTTTATAAATGGTATCCTACCATATTTGGTCATCTACTTTTTTGTTATGGTTTAATAATATATCTTTTTACTGGATGGGCTGAGAAAAGAACCCAGGAAGCCTCAAATTCAAACAAGCTCACACTTTCCTTTTAAGGAAAATGGCCCCAGGACTTCTTTATTTCATAAAATCTCATGACTCTTGTATTTTGATTTATTGGTGAAAGCAACCCTGCTAGCCAAGCAATAGAGGCCTGAATGTGGAGACAGTAAATGGGGCTGACAGCCACAGGGGGGCAGAGGTGGGGTGGCTAGCAGGGCCTATGGGGCACAGGTTCTCTGAGTCGCCCTGGCCGAGTCTTCTGGGAGTGCTGCAACCCAGTGACAGGAAACAATCACTCAAATCATCTCCAGGATAGACACTCTAGCAGATTTTACTCTATGAACCCAGATATATAACCTTACACTCAGAAAAACTGAAACCCATGATAATCAAATGTATAGCTGAAGAAAGAACTTCATATGTCCTGACTACAAATCTCTACTCCCAAGGGCCATATGTCAAAGTCTCTTCTCACACTTAAAGGGCCTGATGAGAGCATTCCTAAACATTTTCCCCAATCATTACATAGTTAACGTTTGTTAAGCATCTATTAATAGCACTGTAACAGGTGCTGAAGAGTAAGTTATATACATACGAAAATATGTTACATACATATGAGGTAAAGGAGATATCAAGCAAGGCAGTAGCTGAATTAGGAAAAAGAAGAAAAAAAATATTCTGACATTTGTTAAAAACAGTAAGATTTTATTCAAGACTACTGCAACAGTGGAGACAGATATAGGGCTCAACTCTGAATACCACAAGAACAAGTGGGGATTTATAGCCAAGTAGCAGGTTAGGGGATCATTGGTGGATGGAAAATTACTAAGAAGAGACATCACAGGTAGGGGATTCTTGCTAAACTCACCTAACAAGATTCCTGCTGCATACAGGCCAGAGCCATCAGATATCAAGGATGGGGGGATTTTCTCTAAATTGACTTAGCAGGATTCTTGCTAAAACTGGGTTATGCAAGCCTGGCAAGGACAGGGGTGGAGGGGTGGGGGTGAGGCAAAGTCAGGGCCTAGTCAAGAAGCGGGCTTAGAGGAGTATAACTGAAGTTTATTCAAAGAGAGTATCTTGTCAGAAGCCAGGAAAGTTTCATAATATGAGTGGGACTTGAAGATGGGATAGGATGTGGACACGTAGAAAGGGGAGGCAAGCTAGTTACATAGAGGGATCTATCATAAACAGAGATGCAGAAGGGGTGGGGACAGGCACATTTAAAGTACAGAGAGTAGAAATTAGGGAAGCAGTAGGACATAAGGAAAGAAAAGTAGACTCGAGAGGGATTTTGATGCCAGGTCCACTACAAAATTGATCCAATAAAGTAATTAGATATTTGATCTTGTTAGACACCAATATTTTCATTACCTGCCTACATTTTTTTTAGGGTAGAGCTTTGAATGAAGCAAAAGCTAATATGTCAACAACGTTCTTCTGAAGCTAAACATACATTTTTATTCCTAACCAACAAAGGTAAATTAACCGAGCTTATAAGTCTACTAACTATAGCTCCATGATATAAGCAGATTAAAGCAGACTATAAAGTGAATATATTTATAAATTAAAACATACTAAAAATTAATAAATTTCCAGGATTTACATATTATAGTTACATATACATATATAACTATAAAATATTTGGTGGCAAATCTTTACTGTAATGACAAAGAAAGCTGAATACACAACTTGTTAAATCCAATTATGCTACTTCCAGGGCTTTCCAAGCAATAACATGTGTGTTTAACACATCAAACAGGACATTAGCACCCTTTTTTCTACAGAGCAATTTGTTTTGCTAGGTTTAGGGGTACAAAGTAAGGAAAACTGACAAGGTCTTAAAAGGCTATTCAGTAATGCTAAGGCTCGGCCACCAAATCTAGTTCCAAGAAATCTAATTTCTACTCAGTGAGATGACATAATTTAGCCATTTTGGGGAGAAACCATGTTTCATGGCTTTCATGGAGTCTGGCTTCAATAACTGCACGCATGAATGAATGAAGTCAACTATCTCAAACAAGGACTAAACAAGTAACAGCTAGAGATAGGACAGATTACATCAGCTCTCCCTGATAGAACAATTTCTGGAACTACTAAGAAATCCCCAAACTCAGCTCTCCTAAATGTCTCTCCTTTGTGTTATCAATCTTCTCAGTCCTTATAGAAAGCCATCTGAAATGATTTTCATTTAACATCAAGGTGAGTGTTAGAGGGTAAAGTCCCTGACTTCAGGGGAAACATACACTCAAAAGCAATTAAATATTTGCTGGGTTTTCACCTAAAATGAGGGATGAACGCAACTGCCATGACTCTTTTCCAACTGAAGCAGATGGGAAATCATCAGTAGTCATCCAATTGAAGAACTCTTCCATAACAGCACCTTATTTACAAATCCTAGCCCAGAACACAAAAGAAACTTTACCTAGTGTAACATGTTACCTTAAAATGAGTTTAAAAAACAGTATGTCTGTAAATTGGGTAAATTAAATACATACACCTAAATCCTCCTGTCAAAGAGCTGCAGATATTTGTTCACTTGTAACTATCATTTTCCTCTTTTCTAAGATTTATATTCTTTTCTTGTTTAAAAAAATAGAATGTAGCTATATAAAAAAATGCAAGTAAAATGGACCCTAGAAAACTAATGTCCTGTGTCCATGGTAGATAAACAACTTGGTCTGGTTATAACCCATAGGATTGCCTTTCCTTTTTTCTTTGTTTTTAAATACTCAAATATTTAAAGAAAATTTTTTCTTCTTTTTAACCATGATCTTAAAAATCCAGACCACTCATTAGTCAGCTGGACTCAGTTTATGAACTTCAGAAAGTGAGAGAACATAATTAATCATGTATCAGGTAAGCATTCAATCATTATGCTCATAGCTTACTCATTTTGAGTGACTAAGGAGAAAATATGACCAAATTATATGAGACTTGAAAAAACAGGGAGATTTACTCATTTTGGATATAAGGAATGACTCCAACTCTGAAGTACAATAAGAAAGTGACAGATGAGAAATGGAGACATCCAAGTTTTCAGCACAGCACGTTACTGCTCAGGGGTATAAACTTACACCCATCTTTCAACCTGTCAACTCAACTTTCTCCATCTTTCAAAGACAATCTCTGCTACCTCTTTGTATTTTCTTTTTCATATATACACACATATATGAATATGTGTATATTCATATGCTATGTGAATATATATAATACAAGGGAAAGGTTGTGAAAAGTAGAAAGGGAAATAAAACTATACAGGCTGATTATTAAGTAGCTACCGACATTGTCTCTACAGAGAAATCTGGCCATGTCAGCTTCAATAATTGCATTTGTGATGAACATCATCCACATAACCATACTTATTAGACAAAATAACCTTAACTACAGTTGTTCTCTCCAGGTCTTATTAATTAAACAAGCCTTTTATAACAGATGGGTCAACGGTAAATTAGCTCAGGTCATGTCAACCATCACAAAAATCATTTAAAATTAATGAAGTCATCTGAAAGTTTGTGTGAGTAAATACATACAAACAATATAAAGGAACCTGCTTAGACACAAATCCATAAGGAAGTGACTAAATATAAGAACAAGGACCATGAAAATTTGACAAGACTTTCAAAGGACATAACAGGTAGAGAGAATCATTTTCTCCTCTTAATTCAACATTGAATGCTTAACTACATTTAAAACTGGTGCTGGGAGGATACTTTGGATGGGGGCACAAGGGTACCGAGTTTCTGATTTACTCAAAAACCCATTTGAAAGCATTTTATTTTGTTAAGGTACAATTCTTACTATAATATTAGTTCCTCCATTATTTATGAGAAGGATAAAAGGGTTGTAAATGTACTGGCAGATCAGGAATTACGTTTGCCATATGAATAGAATAAAAGAGGTAGTGAGAGAAATGGGTGCCATCAAATCTTGAGCTGAGGTCCGCAATGAAAAGGTAGCAATGACAACAGTGTTGTTTCATTAGCTACGTAGGACCCTGGAACGAATCTAAAAAAGAGTGGATATATGTGTATGTATAAGTGATTCACTTTGCTGAAAGTAACACAACACTGTAAATCAACTATACTCCAATAAAAAATTTTTTTAATTAGCCAGACTCACCAAGAAAAAAGGGAGAAGACTCAAATCAACAGAATTAGAAATGAAAAAGGAGAAGTAACAACTGACACTGCAGAAATACAAAAGATCATGACAGATTACTACAAGCAACTCTATGCCAATAAAATGGACAACCTGGAAGAAATGGACAAATTCTTAGAAAGGCACAACCTGCCAAGACTGAATCAGGAAGAAATAGAAAATATGAACAGACCAATCACAATCACTGAAACTGAAACTGTGATTAAAAATCTTCCAACAAACAAAAGCCCAGGACCAGATGGCTTCACAGGCGAATTCTACCAAACATTCAGAGAAAAGCTAACACCTATCCTTCTCAAACTCTTCCAAAATATAGCAGAGGGAGGAAAACTCCCAAACTCATTCTATGAGGCCACCATCACCCTGATACCAAAACCAGACAAGGATGTCACAAAGGAAGAAAACTACAGGCCAATATCACTGATGAACATTGATGCAAAAATCCTCCACAAAATAGTAGCAAACAGAAACCAACAGCACATTAAACGGATCATACACCATGATCAAGTGGGGTTTATTCCAGGAATGCAAGGATTCTTCAATATACGCAAATCAATCAACGTGATATACCATATTAACAAACTGAAGGAGAAAAACCATATGATCATCTCAATAGATGCAGAGAAAGCTTTTGACAAAATTCAACACCCATGTATGATAAAAACCCTGCAGAAAGTAGGCATAGAGGGAACTTTCCTCAACATAATAAAGGCCATATATGACAAAGCCACAGCCAACATCGTCCTCAACGGTGAAAAACTGAAAGCATTTCCACTAAGATCAGGAACAAGACAAGGTTGACCACTCTCACCACTCTTATTCAACATAGTTTTGGAAGTTTTAGCCACAGCAATCAGAGAAGAAAAGGAATCCAAATCGGAAAAGAAGAAGTGAAGCTGTCACTGTTTGCAGATGACATGATACTATACATAGAGAATCCTAAAGATGCTACCAGAAAACTACTAGAGCTAATCACTGAATTTGGTAAAGTTGCAGGATACAAAATTAATGTACAGAAATCTCTGGCATTCCTATACACTAATGATGAAAAATCTGAAAGTGAAATCAAGAAAACACTCCCATTTACCACTGCAACAAAAAGAATAAAATATCTAGGAATAAACCTACCTAAGGAGACAAAAGACCTGTGTGCAGAAAATTATAAGACACTGATGAAAGAAATTAAACATGATACAAATAGATGGAGAGATATACCATGTTCTTGGATTGGAAGAATCAACATTGTGAAAATGACTCTACTACCCAAAGCAATGTACAGATTCAATGCAATCCCTATCAAACTACCAATGGCATTTTTCACAGAACTAGAACAAAAAATATCACAATCTGTATGGAAACACAAAAGACCCCGAATAGTCAAAGCAATCTTGAGAACAAAAACGGAGCTGGAGGAATCAGACTCCCTGACTTCAGAGTATACTATAAAGCTACAGTAATCAAGACAGTATGGTACTGGCACAAAAACAGAAAGATAGATCAATGGAACAGGATAGAAAGCCCAGAGATAAACCCACGCACATATGGTCACCTTATCTTTGATCAAGGAGGCAGGAATGTACAGTGGAGAAAGGACAGCCTCTTCAGTAAGTGGTGCTGGGAAAACTGGACAGGTACATGTAGAAGTATGAAATTAGATCACTCCCTAACACCATACACAAAAATAAGCTCAAAATGGATTAAAGACCTAAAGGTAAGGCCAGAAACTATCAAACTCTTAGAGGAAAACATAGGCAGAACACTCTATGACATACATCACAGCAAGATCCTTTTTGACCCACCTCCTAGAGAAATGGAAATGAAAACAAAAATAAACAAATGGGACCTAATGAAACTTCAAAGCTTTTGCATAGCAAAGGAAACCATAAACAGGACCAAAAGACAACCCTCAGAATGGGAGAAAATATTTGTAAATGAAGCAACTGACAAAGGATTAATCTCCAAAATTCATAAGCAGCTCATGCAGCTCAATAACAACAAAACAAACAACCCAATCCAAAAATGGGCAGAAGACCTAAACAGACATTTCTCCAAAGAAGGTATACAGATTGCTAACAAACACATGAAAGAATGCTCAACATCATTAATCATTAGAGAAATGCAAATCAAAACTACAATGAGGTATCATCTCACACCAGTCAGAATGGCCATCATCAAAAAATTTGGAAACAATACATGCTGGAGAGGGTGTGGAGAAAAGGGAACACTCTTGCACTGTTGGTGGGAATGTAAATTGATACAGCCACTGTGGAGAACAGTATGGAGGTTCCTTAAAAAACTACAAATAGAACCACCATACGACCCAGCAATCCCACTACTGGGCATATACTCTGAGAAAACCATAATTCAAAAAGAGTCATGTACCAAAATGTTCATTGCAGCTCTATTTACAATAGCCTGGAGATGGAAACAACCTAAGTGTCCATCATCGGATGAATGGATAAAGAAGATGTGGCACATACATACAATGGAATATTACTCAACCATAAAAAGAAACGAAATTGAGCTATTTGTAGTGAGGTGGATAGACCTAGAGTCTGTCATACAGAGTGAAGGAAGTCAGAAAGAGAAAGACAAATACCGTATGCTAACACATATATATGGAATTTAAGAAAAAAAAGTGTCATGAAAAACCTAGGGGTAAGACAAGTATAAAGACACAGACCTACTAGAGAATGGACTTGAGGATATGGGGAGGGGGAAGGGTAAGCTGTGACAAAGCGAGAGAGAGGCATGGACATATACACACTACCAAACGTAAGGTAGATAGCTAGTGGGAAGCAGCCGCATAGCACAGGGAGATCAGCTCAGTGCTTTGTGACCGCCTGCAGGGGTGGGATAGGGAGGGTGGGAGGGAGGGAGACGCAAGAGGGAAGAGTTATGGGAACATATGTATATGTATAACTGATTCACTTTGTTATAAAGCAGAAACTAACACACCATTGTAAAGCAATTATACTCCAATAAAGATGTAAAAAAAAAAAAAAAGTAGCAATGAAATGGAAATCTTGTCCAAAATAAATTTATCCAATAGAAAAGGGAAGGGGAGCAGTGAGTGTTCTATTTCATGCAGGCACCTCCTATATGGAAAGCCACAAATCACTTTGGTGAAATAAGGGGAAAAATAACTATGATGTCACTGTGAAGTTGCTTAGAATAGTGGAGAATACAAATGATAAATAACTAAAGAGAAACTACAATACTGGCACAGAGGAAAGATATGAGAATCACAGGAAAAAAATGGCTAGGTACCCCTAGAGTTTATCATTAACAAAGGGGTAGAGTAAGCATAGATTTTAAGAAAGCAGATTTTAACATTTTTCCTCCCCCAAAAATAAAAGGAGATAAAAATTAAGAACTCAGCTCTGGAGTTGGACTGACTGTATCTAAATCCTGGCTCTGCCCCTTAGCTGTGTGATTGTGGGCAAGTTACTCAAACTTCATGGGCCTCAGTTTCTACATCTATAAAATGAGGGAAATAATCTCATCCCAAAGCTTTTCCAGAACTGGTAAAAGAAACAAAGGAAAAAGTAATAGGTGACATTCATTTAACACGTGAGACACGGTTCTAAGCGCTGCAAAGGTATTCGTTCATAAATACTCTTCACAGCTGTGTGAAACCAATTCCATTATCAGCCCTATTTTAATAGGTGAGAAAATTGAGCTTAACCTAGTGTTCAATAAATATCAGCTTTATTTCATGACCCTAATTACCAAGGGAAAGCACAAAGAGAGACAGAAGATTCACATAAATAGACGTTGTTTTTAAATTACAACTAGTATCAATGAAGAAAAATTGGCCAAGAGGAGAAACCAATGTGTTACACAGAAAGTTTAATGGTGTGTTTGAAGTTTTAAAGAACACCAATAAAAAGAGAAGAGAAGTTCTCTTAGGACTAAGTCCTAAATGAGATGAAGCTGGCAAGAAAAATGATTTCAGATTTATATATTATCAGAACAAGAAAGGGGGTGACCAATTATCAGGGACATATGAAGAGAGATCAAGTGACAGAGAAAGGAGAACTCCTCAAATTTCTTCATCCAGAATATATTTCAAGTGTTTTCTTAATCATTTTCTCTCCCTAAAAAGAGAGTAAAATCCGACTCCCTTGTTATAATCCATATATGTACTCAATCCCCTCCCATTTAGTTTAAAGCCAAAACAACAAAGACACTTTTGCCCTTTCTTCTTGTTCTCCTTTCCTCCTCTGCCTCACTCCTCAAAATAGCTTGCATTTCAGCCTCCATTTTTTTCCCTTTCTCTCTTGGCCCAAAGCAGTAAGGTCTCCAGCCCCACCAGCTCCCTGCACATACTTAAGAAAAACCTTCCTAATTGCAAATTTAATGGGTCCTTTTCAGGACTCATCTGATTTGTCTTTGCTGAATATCTGACACGATCATCTGCATTTTCAGCAACTCTCTTCCTTCCTTGGTGCTTGGCTGGTTTTCTTGTGCTCTCCCTAGGCAATCCCTCTCATACTATTTGGTTCTTCCTTTGTCCAACTCTGTTGGTGTTCTATTCTTTCATCTCTTCTATTTCACTCGGCGATAAGATATATTCTATTTTAATTTAACCATCCTCCGTGCTTTACTTTGGGCAGTGTCCCAGGTGCACCCAACTCTCCAGAGCTTAACATTGAAAGTTTCCCAGGACATAAAGTGGGGGAAAAAAAAACTGTCACTGTTTAACCCAGCCCATTGCCTTCTCATTAGGAATTCAGCTTCCTCTGGGATCCCCAACAGGCCTCGTTTGTAACATTTACTTAGTTTCCCAGTATCTCTTCTTTCTCCTACGAGGTTTAATCAGACACACAACAAAGGCCATTAGTTCCTTTTCTGCTTCCTCAGGGGCTTTTTTGTCTGTCAGTACCTGTGCTGCGTGCTAAGCTGCTTCAGAATTCACTCTCTTGTCTCACCCATCAGGCCAACTAGGAATGACGTCTATCTTATTCTCAGTTGAGTTACCACAGGGCTTTCGACCGTTAACCAAAGTTCCTAGTGTTTACAATTTTCCTTGGCTCAGTCAGTGCTGGTGGATCTGTAGGATCATTGATTAAAATCCCTGAAAACAGAGATAGTTAAAAACACAGCAATCCCAAGGAGACCATTTTGAACTAGAGACAGAACTATCTTTTAAATTTTCAAATAATTTGTTTATACAGGGAAATATGTTTCCTTGAACCACAGAAGGAAGGGAGCACATATTTGCTTGGAATCAAACATTAAGCATGAAAAATGTCTCATGCCTGAGATCTTTAAAATAATTTCCTGTCTATTTGTTGAGCTCAGATATTTTTCTGAATAAAAGCCACTGAGCATGTACTATCTTTCCAGTTGTCAGATTTTAGTGACAAAGGAAGATATCACTCTCCAGTTCATTATGATGGGGCAACAAACAAGAGCCTGAAGTTAAACTTCGGGGGCAACCCAAGCATACTTAAGGAAAGAATCAAATCAAACCCCACTCCTTTTTTCCAAAGACTTCCTTTTTGATCCTGGCCTACCAGATCTCATATTCCTTAAAAAGCAGCCCAAATCGACAGTGTCTACAATCCAATTTTGCACTTGATTACCCTATGCAATTTGGAGTCCTAAATTTTCAAATACATGCCATCTCTCCATTATTATAATTGCTCCTAATGGTATAGTATACTCCTTTTGTATGCATCAGTGCTAAATAGACTGCAAGCATTTGACCAAAATTGACTGACACTACAACCCATTAGCTTTGAGCTCTAAAAGCTCCTGGTTTCACCCAAGCCCCGGCTTACTCATTAATTCATGTTTCAAATTTCCAATATTTCTGCTACCTTGAATTACTCTGAGCCTATCATTTATGTCATGAGTAGTAAGGGATCTGGTTAAGTCATCTGCATTTTAGACTGATCAGTTGCTATTTCACAAACTTCCTGAAGTCTAGTCTCCATACCTTGCTGTCCAAGAGCATGTGCTGTACCTAAAACTCATTAATTGGCCACGACACTTTTTAAATTAATTGACAAATCTTCATTAGAGGTTCAATGATAATCACAAACAATTCAAAAAATCTCCCAAATGTTCACTACAATTAATGCTTCTAAATACTCGACTGGTCTCCATAGTACAATACTTTAATCAAATTTTGTTTTTTTGGCAAAATGTTTTAGCAAGTTCTAGAGGAATAAAGCACTACATAAGGAAGGTGATCATACATTTTATCATCCAAATGGAGACACCGAATAGTAAAAACACTGAATTAGCAAAAAGGAGCACTATTAATAATTACACAAAGACAACAAGCATAAACCAGGACTGTCCCAAGCAAACCATTACATAAGGTCCCCCTCTACACAAAGCACCTTATACCAAACTGGATCTTTATCCTTCTTGGGAATATCATGTAAAAGAGTGAGGTTAATCCAAGAAGTAGTCAATGAATATGTGGTCAGAAAAGATAAGTGAAAGAGCTCTGTGCAAAGGGAAGAACAAAGATTCAATTCCCAACTAAAATGAAATCCAAACTGTACTGTGAGGTATTAAAACATGGCCCAAAGATTATTTGACATTCTTCACCAAGAGGTACAGTCTGTGTTCCCCTCCCCATGAATCTGGTCTCTTCAAATACTTGATAACTAAAGTAGGTGAAAGTGACACTGTGCCAGTTCTGGGCACAGGTCTTAAAATATAAGCAGCTTCCACTTTCTGTACCTTGGGATCTTTCCAGACCGGGGCACGAACCCGTGTCCCCTGCATCGGTAGGCGGACTCTCAACCACTGCGTCATCAGGGAAGCCCTATCACTTTACTTTTAACCTAAGTCTTTATACTTAAGGTGGGTTTTTGGTAAACAACATATAGTTGGGTCTTGTTTTTTATCTACTTTGACAATATCTGTCTTTTAATTGGTGTATTTAGACCAATTACATTCTAAGTGATTTTCATATAAGTGTATTAATAGCTATCCTGTTTGTAAACTGTTTTCTATTCATTGTACGTCCTTTTCCTTCTTTTTCTGCCCCCTCTGATTTTAATTGAGCATTTTATATGATTCCATTTTATATCTTTTTAGTGAATCATATATGGATCCCTCATATCCCAGTCCAGCTGTGCAAAATGATACCACATGGAGCAAAAACAAGCTTTTCCTGTCCGGCCCTTTCCCAAGAGTAGGTTCATGAACAAAATAAATGATAGTTGTTGTTTTAACTCTCTAAGCTTTGGGGCGGTTCATCTTGCAGTAATATGTAAGCAGAACATTCCTAAGACGGTCCTCAAGGCCTTGCCAACTTTTCAAAACTCAGTTCATACCGATCTCCCCTGAACTCCCAGTCACATGGGGCTCTCCAAGTCTGTAGAAAATACCAAGCTCTTCTTAGGGGTCTGGCCTGAAACACTCTTATCCGTGCTCTTTACCTGGTTGGTCACATCTCCTCCTTCAGATCTAAGTGTAAATGTCCCCTCAGCAGCAAGGCTTCCACTGTCCATCCATCTAAGGTACACTCATTGCCCACCTCTCTCCCTTACATAAACATATATAACCCACCGCTCTCTATCTTAGTTATTTTTCATAGCTCTTTTCCTCTTTGCAATTTAAAATTACAGATGTATCTGCTGACTCGAGTAATCTTTGCCTTCCCCACTAGATGACAGGTTCCATGGAAAGAGAAACTCAGTTTTGCCCACCATTACATATCCATTGCCTGGCCCACTACACAGAACACAGTATGGGCTCAGTAAATGTCTCCGACGGAAAGAGCTCTTTTAAATGCACAATGCCTCTCTGCATTGCTTGTTTAGACCAGGGCTTCTCAACTTTGACACTATTGACACTTTGGACCAAACAATTCTTTGTTGCGGGAGACTGTCCTGTTCATTTGTACGATGTTTCACAACATCCCTGGCCTCTAGATGCCAGTAACACCACTACCGCTCCCTGAGTTATGAAACCAAAAATGTCTCCAGATATCAGCAAATGTATCCTGGTTTAAAATAAAAGGATGACAACAACAATGAAGCAACTCAGGAATGTGGGTTTGCTTTAAACTGAAACCAATCTTATCGTCATGTCCTTCCTCTAGTCCTCCTCAAAAACCACTTAAACTGAACTAAGTGGTTTACGTGGGAGAGAGATTCTAGGAGCCCTGACATTATGATAATTGGAAATTTCTACACTAATTCTTTCAAAATATTCCTCCACTATCCAAGGAATGCCTCCATTTTCACCAGCTGGACTACAACTCTGAAGACAGGAAATATCACTGATTGTTTTGAGGGTCTCCCAATCAAATGATCAAAGACCCTGATAATAAAAATGGCTAACAGAGGCCAACATTAAAACACTGTCTAATAGAAAAGTTATCCCTGTACAGTTTGGTCTAATAATTGAAATCATGGTTCTTGCTTAAACAATATACTCATTGTCACTTTTGCCAAAAAGATTAGGTATTGTTTGTTTATCTGCTGCAAGCTAAATGGAACCAGCTGTACCCATGAACCAGCTCCTAATGCCTTACATTCTTCCTGAAAAGGAAGTCAGGGCTGAATCTGCAATTTGAATAGGCTTTAAGGTTTTTGAAGATAAAATTAGCAGATGGTGGTGGGTGGGCTATTATCCTCCTTGGAGTAGGTAAGGATAAGAACTCTACTTTCATCTGTACACAAGGAGCACCAGATCTGAAAATCACATGACACAAAGTCCATTCATTTCATTAGGCTTTTTTAAAAATCCAGTTTCTCTTGCACACTGTAATGCCATATTTTATGCATTAAATTACAAAGTTAACACTGACTGTATTATAGTATGATGCCATTTTCATATCCTGTGACTAATAGTGTGGTTACAGGCTTGATCTTTGAAGTGAGCTGTGATAATAAGCCTATGGACCCAAAGTCTAAAAGAAATCAGAGCAGACCTAATGAGAAACAGAGTACAGCAGAGCCCGTAAAATGTAATCAGATTTGCCTCTTTTGTACAGAGTTTCCTTTGTGGGTAGATAACCTCTCAGGATGCTGGAGTCAGCATGACAGTCCAGGTGTCAACACTTAAGATTGAAACTTCAGTGAACCAGGAGTCCACTGTTTTCCATCTGGGGATTTCTGACTTTCAGAATTCTTCAAACTCCTCCTGATAGTGTTTCAGTGGAGCTGACCTTCAGGGCCAGCAGTAAGAGCCACCTCTTTAATCTCACATATTCTAAAAAGGTGGCTGACTGCTGCTGCCTTTCTTCTTGCTGCTGCTTGTTTTAATTAGCAGTATTTCTTCCTCCTATTTCTCAGGCGGCTTTGAAGAGCTCTTTGAAATGTATTTAGTGTATTTCAGTCTTGGTTTGGCCTAGCCTCTCAATTTATGAGGTCCTTGAATTCAAGTTCAATGATTCAGCACACACTGGCAGAATGAAATGCTAAAAGAAGACTGGCATTTTCAATCACATAAATCTCGTCTTACATAAAGTGACCAAATTCCTCCATTGTTCTTATGGACCTGAGATAACAATTTACAGCTGGTACAGACCAGTTTGGGCCGGCTCCTCTGTTTAGCAGGCTCCCGCAGGAGTAAGGCTTTGGCATCTTCACCTCAACAGAAACTGAAGATAAGCAGGAAAAAAATGACCAGAAATCAGGGTCATCTGTGGGAGGACTTAGTCTGAGTAAGTCCAATACTCTAATTCCAGAGATGGAACAAAGAGCAAACTTTTTCTTTCTGTAAATGACACTAGAAGCATGAGAAAGGCAAAAGCAAGCAGCTACAGCCTCACAATCCTTTAAAGTAGGAAGGAAAAGAGAGGAGTCTGTCCCGGGCAAGAGTAAAGGTTTACAGCTTCTCACCACTCGGGGAAGGGTGTGGAACCCGGGAGAACTGGGGGTTCAGGCATGGGGTCGGGGGGACTCGGGCGCACTCCAACTGCAGATCCCAGTGTGTTGAGGAACACACAGGTCCCACCATACTCCAAGTTTGGGAGTTGAGGTGGCTGGTGCTCATAGCTCTTACCTACAACAGCCAGGCATCCGTGGGTGCTCACATATAAACAACCCACCAACCCGTCCAAATTATACTGTCTAATGCCAATCCCACTTGAACACGCAAACATAACACTTTCGCTTTTATCAAAATTTGCACAATAATTCAAATAAATAATTGATTTTACTTTAAGGCCCTCAGGCTTTAACAGATTTTGTGAAGAGTCTGGTGAAAATTTCATTATAATGTGATTAGAGGAGCAAGTCCCAAAAGGGAACTCTCCCAAGGAGTCCTACAAATATACACAGTGATGAGGGAGGCTTGATTTCAAAGCACATGAGGCTATGAATTCAGTCACCACTGGAGAGCACACATTTAAAATACTTTATTCAACCTCATCCTCTCTTCCTTCCTTTTGAAACCCCACAGCATTTTACCTGGGCCTTTCTTACTGCATTCTATCTTATATAGAATACACTACGTTCTAACTTATACAGAGTTCTTTACATATATGGACCATCTTCCGTCCAGACTGTTAAGTTTCCTGAGGGCAGAATCTGTATCTAAATTCCCTCTTTTTCACCTACAGCACAGAAGGGGCATAAAAACAACATAACAAACACTCGTCATTAATTAAATAAGCTAAAAAACTGTTAACCAGTCTCTTAATGTATTGATACAAATGTCCTTGGGAAACAGATGATTTCAAGGGGCTGAACTAAAGACATTTTTAAATGCCACATGTTTTAAAATGTAGTACATTATACACTGCATGATTTTTTAAAATCCTAAATTAAATGCTACAGGGATTTAGAAGAGAGAACATAACCAGGAAATCAAACTAGGATAAAGATTAGTAGCAAGAGTGATGATAAACTGCCTCCCTTCCCCAGACAGAAACACACACATGCACAAAGAAAGTATTAAGAAGCTGGAGAACACTGGTTTCAAAACAAAACAAATCTCTACTCAAATATAAAACTGTGGGAAGTTCAAAAGTTTTTTTTTTTAATAGGAAAACTTATTTGTGAGTGTTGTATGTTGAAATGGTTGCAGTTAACCAGCCACATTCTTTAGAGGCAAGCTCATTACCAAGGGGGCTACACAGTACAGGAATCTCAGTCAACTTCTCCCCAACCTATGTATCCCTACAGGAATAAGAAACTCAAGAGAATTCAAGAGTAATAAAAAGTCTTTGTACTTCTTCTCAGGTTTCTAAACAATGGCTGACAGCAACTGTATCAAAGTCAACAATTACACAAATCTTTTGATGGGGGGATATCCTTTGCTCATATATTTGAACCATGAAATAAAAGATGACTTACATATATCATAAATGGAGAAGAAGAAGAATATTATCATGAACAAAATGCCAAATTAGTGAGGTTTGAAATTAATGAGTGTTAAAGATTGAACTGTATCCTCCAAAAAAGATATGTTGAAGTTCTAACCTCTAAAACCTCAGAATGTGACCTTATTTAGAAATAGGGTCTTTACAGAAGTAATCAAGCTAAAATGAGGTCATTACAGTGGGCCCTAATCCAAAATGACTAGTAGTCTTACAAAAAGGGGAAATTTGGATGTGGAGACAAACACACCAAGAGAGAGAACACCATGTGACCACGAAGGCAGACATCAGGGTGATGCATCTACGAGCCAGGAATGCCAAAGATTGCCAGCACACCGCAGAAGCTAGGAGAGAGGCATGGAACAGATTCTCCCTTACAGGACCAACCCTCAGAAAGAAACCAACTCTGCCAATACCTTGATCTTAGATCTAGCCTCCAGAACTAAGAGATGATAAATTTCTGTTGTTTTAGCCACCCACTCTATGGTATTTGTTTTAGCAGTCCTAGCAAACAAATACAATGAGGTTTATTGCAAAATCCAAACTTGACACCTGTAATTCAATACACATATATATAAAATGCTCACCAACTGAGTATCATGGGTATCTCTACAAATGCCATGCAGCTTTGTTGCAAGATAACGATAGCTGCTCTTGGGGTAGATGCTAAATATAACGTTTAAAGATGGAGGCAGGGATGCAGACAGCTATGGGAAAGTGGTCAGGCGTACTGGAACAGGGATCCTAACATTCAGTTGACTCTTTAAATTACGTAGTGCTTTAGGAGGCATACCAAATTCAGCTCTCTTAATGTTGCTAGATGGCACGTAACTGTTGTTCTTTGGCCTGACCTTGCCACCATAAAGCAAATAAGCACAAGCAGCCTGTCATCTCCTAAAGCAGGTGAGTGGTCAACGGCTTTCATCTCCAGCTGGAGGAAATTAAATAGTACATGTGATCATCAAGCTTTAAACTGCTTGAGAAATCCTGACAAGATACACTGAGACCTGCTGGAGTGAAAAGTATTAACTGTCCAGAACTATCCTTCTCAAAGATTGCAGTCTTTCTTTTATTTGGGCATAATAAATGGAGAATGTTTCAACTACCTTTCAAGATTTTGTCATAAATCTTAAAGTTAAACATTTAATAGTTATTATCTTGCATTTGGAAATTAGCTGAGCATATCTTTGGTGGGAAGGCACTTCAAAATGATTGGTTTATTTCCTTATAATGAAATAGTATGTTTGCTTCTGTTTGATCCACCATTAAAACAAATCAGAGCATCTGGGAGAACCATCTGGAATACTCAACAAGGACCAAGTCTTTCCAAGAAGGCCTTATCCTGTGGAAGCAGTATGTAAAATGGTTAGGAAAAGATGACCTCAAACCAGAAAGACATGAGCCAAGACAAGTTCTGTCACTAATAACCTGTACTGACTTGGACAAGTGACTAAATTTCTCTAAGCACCAAGATGTCCGGTCCAGCAGAGATTATAATAATATAAAAATGGGACCTTTCTTATAGAGTGTTGTGAAGAATAAATGAGACAATGAATACGCCATATTTTATACAAAATAACTGCTTAATCCAGTGTAGTTATCTTCACCTTATTAACATGAAAGGTTCAAGTAATTTTTACACAGTAGAGTACTATTTTTCCATAGGAAAAAATACAAAAACTTGGGACACAACCACTACTGAAATTAACTCAACCATTTATGCCATTACCATGGATTCCATAATGCTTAAGAGACACAATGAAGTCATTAAAAGCCCTCTAGATATTTTTTTTCCTTCCCCATCATATTTTTTTTCTATTCAAATTCTATCAGAAACATATAGGGGCAAGCTTTTTAAGAACCCAAATCTGTGCCCTGACCCTGAGAGAGAATGTGGAGGAAGAGGACAAAGGGGGGAAGAGTTGTTTCTCTGTGTGGAAATATATGCAGCATGACGCCAAAGGACACAGGAAGAAAGAAAGAGTTTGCAGTTTGTTTAATTAAGTGACTTCTGAAAGATGGAGTAAAAACTCAAGTTAAAAAGATGTCAAGAATAATCAATAATTTGGCTTTGTCAAAACAGTACTCTTATTCTTAAGCAAATGCTAAACCTCCATAAGAAATTAATCACATCATTCACCTGGAAATGAATTCTCATTTGAGGGTTCCAATGAGAGAAAGAGAAAACAAAGTTGGAAGAGAGGAAGAACAGAAAAGATAAATTGGACAGGTCTGCAAACCTGTTTGCTCGCGGAGAAAAGCAATTCTACTGACTTTTACAGTTGTTAAGACAACAACGATAACAACAAAAAACCTGAGGGAGGAAAATCTACTGTGTATTAAATAAAAATTATTTAAACATACTGTTACTTAATAGTAAGAGAACAGGTATATTTTACATGTGAAATATTCAAAAATTAATGAACTTACTTGCTTTTTCCTTTGTATACTGTAGCATAAGATCCTTCTCCTAGTTTTTCCAGTTTTTCATATGAGTCAGCTTTTCCAAATTTGGGACTTGTTGGCTAAAAATGAAGCAGAGGGTAAACAAAACAGATTGTATCAGACTAATTAACAATGAACGGGGGGACGAGGGGAAGATGGCGGAAGAGTAAGACGCAGAGATCACCTTCCTCCCCACAGATACACCAGAAATACATCTACACGTGGAACAACTCCTACAGAACACCTACTGAACGCTGGCAGAAGACCTCAGACCTCCCAAAAGGCAAGAAACTCCCCACGTAGGGTAGGGCAAAAGAAAAAAAGAAAGAACAGAGACAAAAGAATAGGGACGGGACCTGCACCAGTGGGAGGGAGCTGTGATGGAGGAAAGCTTTCCACACACTAGGAAGCCCCTTCAAGGGCGGAGACTGCGGGTAGCGGAGGGGGGAGCAGCGGAGGAGAGCACAGCAACAGGATGCGGAGGGGAAAGCGGAGAGATTCCCGCACAGAGGCTCAGTGCCGACCAGCACTCACCAGCCCGAGAGGCTTGTCTGCTCACCCGCCGGGGCGGGCGGGGGTGCGAGCTGAGGCTCGGGCTTTGTTCAGAGCGCACGGAGAGGACTGGGGTTGGCGGCGAACACAGCCTGCAGGGGTTAGTGCACTCCGGCTAGCCGGGAAGGAGTCCGGGAAAAGGTCTGGAGCCGCCAAAGAGGCAAGAGACTTTTTCTTCCCTCTTTGTTTCCTTGTGCGCGAGGAGAGAGGATTGAGAGCGCTGCTTAAAGGAACTCCAGAGACGGGCGCGAGCCGCGACTAAAAGCGCGGACCCCAGAGACGGGCAGGAGACGCTAAGGCTGCTGCTGCCGCCACCAAGAAGCCTCTGTGCGAGCACAGGTCACTATCCACACCTCCCTTCCGGGGAGCCTGTGCAGCCCGCCACTGCCAGGTTCCCGAGATCCAAGGACAACTTTCCCAGGAGAACGCACGGCGAGCCTCAGGCTGCTGCAACGTCATGCTGGCCTCTGCCGCGCAGGCCCGCCCCGCACTCCGTGCCCCTCCCTCCCCCCGCCTGAGTGAGCCAGAGCCCCTGAATCAGCGGCTCCTTTAACCCCGTCCTGTCTGAGCGAAGAACAGACACCCTCCTGCGACCTACACACAGAGGCGGGGCCAAATCCAAAGCTGAAACCCGGGAGGTGTGAGAACAAAGAAGTGAAAGGGAAAGCTCTCCCAGCAGCCTCAGGTGCAGCGGGTTAAATCTCCACAATCAACTTGATGTACCCTGCATCTGTGGAATACCTGAATAGACAACGAATTATCCCAAATTGAGGTGGACTCCGAGAGCAAGATTTATTATTTTTTCCCCTTTTCCTCTTTTTCTGAGTGTGTATGTGTATGCTTCTGTGTGAGATTTTGTCTGTGTAGCTTTGCTTCCACCATTTGTCCTATGGTTCTAACCTTACTTTTTTTTGGTTTTTTCTTAATAATTAATTTTACTTTTAATAACTTTATTTTACTTTATCTTTCTTTCCTTCTTTCCTTCCTTCCCTCCTTTAGAAAACGAATCATCCCAAATTGAGGAGGGGGACTTTGAGAGCAAGATTTATGATTTTTTCCCCCTTTCCTCTTTTTGTGAGTGTGTATGTGTATGCTTCTGTGTGAGATTTCGTCTGTATAGCTTTGCTTCCACCATTTGTCCCAAGGTTCTATCCGTCCTTTTTTCTTAAATTTTATTCTTAATAATTATTTTTTAATTTAATAACTCTATTATATTTTACTTTATTTTATTTTACTTTATCTTCCTTCTTTTTTCCTTCCTTCCTTCCTCCCACCGTCCCTCCCTCCCTCCCTCCTTTCTTTCCTTCTTTTCTTCTTCCTTCCTTCCTTCCTTTCTTTCTTCCTACTTCTACTAATTCTAATTTTCCTCCCCTTTATTCTGAGCCATGTGGATGAAATGCTCTTGGTGCTGCAGCCAGGAGTCAGTGCTGTGCCTCTGACGTGGGAGAGCCAACTTCAGGACACTGGTCAACGAGAGACCTCCCAGTTCCACATAATATCAAACGGCAAAAATCTCCCAGAGATCTCCATCTCAAAACCAGCACCCAGCTTCATTCAACGACCAGCAAGCTACAGTGCTGGACACCCTATGCCAAAAAACTAGCAAAACAGGAACACAACCCCACCCATTAGCAGAGAGGCTGCCTAAAATCATAATAAGTCCACAGACACCCCAAAACACACCACCAGACGTGTACCTGCCCACCAGAGAGACAAGATCCAGCCTCATCCACCAGAACACAACACAAGCCTACACAACTCACTGAACCAACCTTAGCCACTGGGGACAGACACCAAAAAAAATGGGAACTACGAACCTGCAGCCTGCAAAAAGGAGACCCCAAACACAGTAAGATAAGCAAAATGAGAAGACAGAAAAACACACAGCAGATAAAGGAGCAAGATAAAAACCCACCAGAACCTAACAAATGAAGAGGAAATAGGCAGTCTACCTGAGAAACAATTCAGAATAATGATAGTAAATGATAGTAAATCTTGGAAATACAATAGACAAAATGCAAGAAACATTTAACAAGGACCTAGAAGAACTAAAGATGAAACAAACAATAATGAACAACACAATAATGAAATGAAAAATACTCTAGATGGGATCAATAGCAGAATAACTGAGGCAAAAGAACGGATAAGTGACCTGGAAGATAAAATAGTGGAAATAACTACTGCAGAGCAGAATAAAGAAAAAAAATGAAAAGAACTGAGGACAGTCTCAGAGACCTCTGGGACAACATTAAACGCACCAACATTCAAATTACAGGGGTTCCAGAAAAAGAAGAGAAAAAGAAAGGGACTGAGAAAATATTTGAAGAGACAATAGTTGAAAACTTGCCTAATATGGGAAAGGAAATAGTTAATCAAGTCCAGGAAGCACAGAGAGTCCCATACAGGATAAATCCAAGGAGAAATACACGAAGACACATATTAATCACACTGTCAAAAATTAAATACAAAGGAAGCATATTAAAAATAGCATGGGAAAAACAACAAATAACACACAAGGGAATCCCCATAAGGTTAACAGCTGATCTTTCAGCAGAAACTCTGCAAGCCAGTAAGGGACTGGCAGGACATATTTAGAGTGATGAAGAAGATAAACCTGCAACCAAGATTACTCTACCCAGCAAGGATCTCATTCAGATTTGATGGAGAAATTAAAACCTTTACAGACAAGCAAAAGCTGAGAGAGTTCAGCACCACCAAAACAGCTTTACAACAAATGCTAAAGGAACTTCTCTAGGCAAGAAACACAAGAGAAGGAAAAGACCTACAATAACGAACCCAAAACAATTAAGAAAATGGAAATAGGAACATACATATCGATATTACCTTAAATGTAAATGGACTAAATGCTCCCACCAAAAGACAAAGACTGGCTGAATGGATACAAAAACAAGACCCATATATATGCTGTCTACGAGAGACCCACTTCAGACCCAGAGACACATACTAACTGAAAGTAAGGGGATGGAAAAAGATATTCCATGCAAATGGAAATCAAAGAAAGCTGTAGTAGCAATTCTCATATCAGACAAAAATAGACTTTAAAATAAAGACTATTAGAAGAGACAAAGAAGGACACTACATAATGATCAAGGGATCGATCCAAGAAGAAGATATAACAATTGTAAATATATATGCACCCAACATAGGAGCACCTCAATACATAAGGCAAATACTAACAGCCATGAAAGGGGAAATCGACAGTAACACATTCATACTAGGGGACTTTAACACCCCACTTTCACCAATGGACAGATCATCCAAAATGAAAATAAATAAGGAAACACAAGCTTTAAATGATACATTAAGCAAGATGGATTTAATTGATATTTATACGACACTCCATCCAAAAACAACAGAAAACACATTTTTCTCGCGTGCTCATGGAACATTCTCCAGGATAGATCATATCTTGGGTCACAAATCAAGCCTTGGTACATTTAAGAAAATTGAAATTGTATCAAGTATCTTTTCCGACCACAATGCTATGAGACTAGATATCAATTACAGGAAAAGATCTGTAAAAAATACCAACACATGGAGGCTAAACAATACACTACATAATAACGAAGTGATCACTGAAGAAATCAAAGAGGACATTAAAAAATACCTAGAAACAAATGACAATGGAGACACAACAACCCCAAACCTATGGGATGCAACAAGAACAGTTGTAACAGGGAAGTTTATAGCAATACAAGCCCACCTTAAGAAACAGGAAACATCTCAAATAAACAACCTCCTTACCTTGCACCTAAAGCAATTACAGAAAGAAGAACAAAAAAACCCGCAAAGTTAGCAGAAGGAAAGAAATCATAAAAATCAGATCAGAAAGAAATGAAAAAGAAATGAAGGAAATGATAGCAAAGATCAATAAAACTAAAAGCTGGTTCTTTGAGAAGATAAACAAAATAGATAAACCATTAGCCAGACTCATCAAGAAAAAAAGGGAAAAGAATCAAATCAATAGAATTAGAAATGAAAAAGGAGAAGTAACAAGTGACACTGCAGAAATATAACAGATCATGAGAGATTACTACAAGCAACTCTATGCCAATAAAATGGACAACCTGGAAGAAATGGACAAATTCTTAGAAATGCACAACCTGCCAAGACTGAATCAGGAAGAAATAGAAAAGATGAACAGACCAATCAACAAGCACTGAAATTGAAACTATGATTAAAAATCTTCCAACAAACAAAAGCCCAGGACCAGATGGCTTCACAGGCAAATTCTATCAAACATTTAGAGAAAAGCTAACACCTATCCTTCTCAAACTCTTCCAAAATATAACAGAGGGAAGAAAACTCCCAAATTCATTCTACGACGCCAGCATCACCTTGTTACCAAAACCAGACAAGAATGTCACAAAGAAAGAAAACTACAGGCCAATGTCACTGATGAACATAGATGCAAAAACCCTCAACAAAATACTAGCAAACAGAATCCAACAGCACATTAAAAGGATCATACACCATGATCAAGTGGGGTTTATTCCAGGAATGCAAGGATTCTTCAATATACGCAAATCAATCAATGTGATACACCATATTAACAAATTGAAAGAGAAAAACCATATGATCATCTCAATAGATGCAGAGAAAGCTTTTGACAAAATTCAACACCCATGTATGATAAAAACCCTGCAGAAAGTAGGCATAGAGGGAACTTTCCTCAACATAATAAAGGCCATATATGACAAACCCACAGCCAACATCATCCTCAATGGTGAAAAACTGAAAGCGTTTCCACTAAGCTCAGGAACAAGACAAGGTTGCCCACTCTCACCACTCTTATTCAAAATAGTTTTGGAAGCTTTAGCCACAGCAATCAGAGAAGAAAAGGAAATAAAAGGAATCCAAATTGGAAAAGAAGAAGTAAAGCTGTCACTGTTTGCAGATGACATGATACTATACATAGAGAATCATAAAAATGCTACCAGAAAACTACTAGAGCTAATCAATGAATTTGGTAAAGTTGCAGGATACAAAATTAATGCACAGAAATCTTTGGCATTCCTACACACTAATGATGAAAAATCTGAAAGTGAAATCAAGAAAACACTCCCATTTACCACTGCAACAAAAAGAATAAGATATCTAGGAATAAACCTACCTAAGGAGACAAAAGACCTGTATGCAGAAAATTATAAGACACTGATGAAAGAAACTAAACATGATACAAATAGATGGAGAGATATACCATGTTCTTGGATGGGAAGAATCAACATTGTGAAAATGACTCTACTACCCAAAGCAATCTACAGATTCAATGCAATCCCTATCAAACTACCAATGGCATTTTTCACAGAACTAGAACAAAAAATTTCACAATTTGTATGCAAACACAAAAGACCCCGAATAGCCAAAGAAATCTTGAGAACGAAAAATGAAGCTGGAGGAATCAGGCTCCTTGACTTCAGACTATACTATAAAGCTACAGTAATCAAGACAGTATGGTAGTGACACAAAAACAGAAAGATAGATCAATGGAACAGGATAGAAAGCCCAGAGATAAATCCACGCACATATGGTCACCTTATCTTTGATCCAGGAGGCAGGAAAGTACAGTGGAGAAAGGACAGGCTCTTTAATAAGTGGTGCTGGGAAAACTGGACAGGTACATGTAAAAGTATAAGATTAGATCCCTCCCTAACACCATACACAAAAATAGGCTCAAAATGGATTAAAGACCTAAATGTAGGGCCAGACACTATCGAACTCTTAGAGGAAAACATAGGCAGAACACTCTATGACATAAATCACAGCAAGATCCTTTTTGACCCACCTCCTAGAGAAATGGAAATAAAAACAAAAATAAACAAATGGGACCTAATGAAACTTCAAAGCTTTTGCACAGCAAAGGAAACCATAAACAGGACCAAAAGAGAACCCTCAGAATGGGAGAAAATATTTGCAAATGAAACAACTGACAAAGGATTAATCTCCAAAATTTATAAGCACCTCATGCAGCTTAATAACAAAAGAACAAAAACCCAATCCAAAAATGGGCAGAAGATCTAAACAGACAATTCTCCAAAGAAGATATACAGATTGCCAACAAACACATGAAAGAATGCTCAACATCATTAATCATTAGTGAAATGTAAATCAAAACTACAATGAGATATCATCTCACACCAGTCAGAATGGCCATCATCAAAAAATCTAGAAACAATAAATGCTGGAGAGGGTGTGGAGAAAAGGGAAACTCTTGCACTGCTGGTGGGAATGTGAAATGGTACAGCCACTACAGAGAACAGTATGGAGGTTCCTTAAAAAACTACAAATAGAACTACCATATGACGCAGCAATCCCACTATTGGGCATATACGCTGAGAAAACCATAATTCAAAAAGAGTCATGTACCAAAATGTTCATTACAGCTCTATTTACAATAGCCCGGAGATGGAAACAACCTAAGTCCCCATCGTCAGATGAATGGATAAAGAAGATGTGGCACATATATACAATGGAATATTACTCAGCCATAAAAAGAAACAAAATTAAGCTATTTGTAATGAGGTGGATATACCTAGAGTCTGTCATACAGAGTGAAGGAAGTCAGAAAGAGAGAGACAAATACCATATGCTAACACATATATATGGAATTAAAGAAAAAAAAAATGTCATGACGAACCTAGGGGTAAGACAGGAATGAAGACACAGACCTACTAGAGAACGGACTTGAGGATATGGGGAGGGGGAAGGGTGAGCTGTGACAAGGTGAGAGAGAAGCATGGACATTTATACACTACCAAACGTAAGGTAGATAACTAGTGGGAAGCAGCCACATAGCACAGCGATATCAGCTGGGTGCTTTGTGACCACCTAGAGGGGTGGGATAGGGAGGGTGGGAGGGAGGGAAACGCAAGAGGGAAGAGATATGAGAACATATGTATATGTATAACGGATTCACTTTGTTATAAAGCAGAAACTAACACAACATTGTAAAGCAATTATACACCAATAAAGATGTTTAAAAAAAAAACCAAAAATCAATGAATAACCCAATTTTGCTGAAAATGTAGATCCTGTCAGTTTTTAAATAACTTTTTTCTGATACAAGAATGTTTATTTTTAAAGACAGCATAATAAATATTCAGGGTACAAAACTCAGAAAATGCAAATGAACACAGTACAGAAGTTTAACTTTACCCATAATCTAATCACCAACAGGGAGCCACAGTTAATATTTTGATAGTTCTTCTTCTAGTGCTATCTGTATACTGATGATTGCTTTTTAACATAAATGGGACTACACTACAGATAGTGTTTTGTAACCTGCTTTTTCTTAACTCAATATATTATAAATATTTTCCATGTTATTACACAGTCTAAATTAGGGGCTGGAAACCAGCCCACTACCGATTTTCATATATCCCATAAACTTAGAAAGGTTTTTATATTTTTTTAATGTGGGATATCTAAAAAAGAATAAAATTTCATAGCATGTGAAAATTATATGAAAAACAAGTTTTAGTGTCCTGAAGTTTACTGGAACAAAGTCACACTCATTCATTTACATATTGTCTTATGACTTTCAAGCTATAACAAAATTATATTTGCAATAGAGATCATATAGCCAACAAAGCTGAAAATATTTACCTGACCCCTGTCATAAATCATGACTATATAAAATTCAGTCATACAAAGTTACTCCTCTGTTACCTTTTAGCAGTAATGCAAACAAATAATCAAAATATTCAGATAACACTAATTAATACAAAAGAAACTCTCTTATGCTTACATACACCAATCCTTAAGCTGCAACAAAATCACTCTTCCTTAAGAAACTGTACATTCCATCATGACCACAGAAGTGCTAAGAGTGAGTGGTCTCATAACTCTTGCTGTGCTCAACTCCCACCCCAACGTTCACCAGAGAGCAAGAAAAAGGGAGTGTTGTCCTCCATGAGGACAAATTGCCTATTATTTTAATGTCACTATAAAAAGATAATATCAAAGCATATTAAAAATGATAATTGTATAAGGAATTAATAACATTTTTAAAGGATTATGTAATCACAGTTATAACTATGTTTATAAAAAGTTACTAATGCTTGTGGTACTCCGTGAGAAACCAATTTTAGAAACTTAAGGAAAGAACTTCTTGCAGAAAGTTTATAGTACACTATTCTTGACCCTGAGCTCTTATACCACTTAGGAAAAAACACAACATACTCACAATGAATCTGACTCCCATGGTTTATAAGGATTCTATTTGGCAAATTGAGCAATGCTGCTTACCTCCATCTCCCCGCCCCCCACCCAATGCCACATAGTGAATGAAAAGATATTTTTCAAAAATAATAAATTAGGAATAGGAATGTGAAACAAAAGAGTGTCAATATCTAACCAGATATTTAGAGGAATTCTAAAAGATAAAAAGTAATCAGAATGAAAACTTCAGAGAAAAGAATGGGGGAATTTAAGGCCCTAACATGTAGGGGAAGACGAGTACAGATAAAAGAAGCAGGAGTCTCTAGATAAATATGAGACTTATCAACACAGGAGAACACATGATGTCCTCCCAAGCAAACTGCACGAACATGTGAAGAGGAGACAGCAGAGAATGTAGGTATTCAGGCTAGAAGGGCAGAGCAAGGACTCAAGTAGCCAATACTCAGAGAAAGGATGACATATCCCATCCCCAAACTACAATCCCTACCTCTCTCACACAATCACTAGAGACAGTTATACAGAAAACAGAATAACTTGATAGCAATTCTGAAATACAAAAATGAGTACACAACCAAAAATCACGAATCATTTCAGGAACACCAACAACTTGAAAGAAAACTATAAAATTCAATGGGCAAAGAGATAAACCCTCGCACCTATGGTCACCTAATCTATGACAAAAGAGGCAAAAATATACAATGGAGAAAGACAGCCTCTTCAATGAGTGGTTCTGGGAAAACTGGACAGCTACATGTAAAAGAATGAAATTAGGACACTCCCTAACACCATACACAAAAATAAACTCAAAATGGATTAAAGACCTAAATGTAAGACCAGACACTACAAGACTCTTAGAGGAAAACATAGGCAGAACACTTTTTGACATAAACCACAGCAACACCTTTTTTGACCAACCTCTGGGAGTAATGAATATTAAAACAAAAATAAACAAATGGGACCTAATGAAACTTAAAAGCAAATAAACAAAAGCATATAAACAAAATTGATAAACCATTAGCCAGACTCATCAAGAAAAAAAGGAGAAGACTCAAATCAATAGAATTAGAGGGGCTTCCCTGGTGGCGCAGTGGTTGAGAATCTGCCTGCTAATGCAGGGGACACGGGTTCGAGCCCTGGTCTGGGAAGATCCCACATGCCGCGGAGCAACTAGGCCCATGAGCCGCAACTACTGAGCCTGCACGTCTGGAGACTGTGCTCTGTAACAAGAGAGGCCGTGATCGTGAGAGGCCCACGCACTGCAATGAAGAGTGGCCCCCGCTTGCCACACCTAGAGAAAGCCCCCGCACAGAAACGAAGACCCAGCACAGCAAAAATAAAATAATTAATAGAATTAGAAATGAAAAAGGAGAAGTAACAACTGACACTGCAGAAATACAAAGGATCATGAGATATTAATACAAGCAACCATATCCAATAAAATGGACAACCTGGAAGAAATGAACAAATTCTTAGAAAAGCACAACCTTCCGAAACTGAACCAGGAAAAAATAGAAAATATAAACAGACCAATCACAAGCACTAAAATTGAAACTGTGATTAAAAATCTTCAAACAGAAAAAGCCCAGGACCAGATGGCTTTACAGGCAAATTCCATCAAACACTTACAGAAGAGCTTACACCTATCCTTCTCAAACACTTCCAAAATGTAGCTTTTGACAAAACTCAACACCCAAAACCCTCCAGAAAGTAGGCATAGAGGTAACCTACCTCAACATAATAAAGGCCATATATGACACACCCACAGCCAACATTGTTCTCAATGGTGAAAAACTGAAACCATTTCCACTAAGATCAGGAACAAAACAAGGTTGCTCACTCTCATCACGATTATTCAACATACTGTTGGAACTTTTAGCCACAGCAGTCAGAAGAAAGGAAATAGAAGGAATCCAAATCAGAAAAGAAGAAGTAAAACTGTCACTGTTTGCAGATGACATGATACTATACATAGAGAATCCTAAAGATGCCACCAGAAAACTACGAGAGTTAATCACTGAATTTGGTAAAGTAGCAGGATACAAAATTAATGCACAGAAATCTCTTGCACTCCTATACACTAATGATGAAAAATCTGAAAGAGAAATTAAGAAAACACTCCCATTTACCACTGCAACAAAAAGAATAAAATTCCTAGGAATAAACCTACCTAAGGAGACAAAAGACCTGTATGCAGAAAATTATAAGACACTGATAAAGAAATTAAAGATGATACAAACAGATGGAGAGATATACTATGTTCTTGCATTGGAAGAAGTAACATTGTGAAAATGACTATACTACCCAAAGCAATCTACATATTCAGTGGAATCCCTATCAAACTATCAATGGCATTTTTCACAGAACTAGAACAAAAAATTTCACAATTTGTATGGAAACACAAAGGACCCCGAATAACCAAAGCAATCTTGAGAAAGCAAAACGGAGCTGGAGGAATCAGGCTCCCTGATTTCAGACTATACTACAAAGCTACGATAATCAAGACAGTATGCTACTGGCACAAAAACAGAAATATAGATCAATGGAACAGGATACAAAGCCTAGAGATAAACCCACACACATACGGTCACCTTATTTTTGATAAAGGAGGCAAGAATATACAATGGAGAAAAGACAGCCTCTTCAATAAGTGGTGCTGGGAAAACTGGACAGGTACATGTAAAAGAATGAAATTAGAACACTCCCTAACACCATACACAAAAATAAACTCAAAATGGATTAAACACCTAAATGTAAGGCCAGACACCATCAAACTCTTAGAGGAAAACATAGGCAGAACACTCTATGACATAAATCACAGCAAGATCCTTTTTGACCCACTTCCTAGAGAAATGGAAATAAAAACGAAAACAAACATATGGGACCTGATGAAACTTAAAAGGTTTTTCACAGCAAAGGAAACCATAAACAAGACAAAAAGACAACTCTCAGAATGAGAGAAAACATTTGCAAACGAAGCAACTGACAAAGGATTAAACTCCAAAATATATAAGCAGCTCATGCAGCTCAATATCAAAACAAGAAACAACACAATCCAAAAATGGGAAGAAGACCTAAGGAGACATTTCTCCAAAGATGATATACAGATTGCCAACAAACACATGAAAGGATGCTCAACATCACTAACAATTAGCAAAATGCAAATCAAAAATACAATGAGGTATCACCTCACACCGGTCTGAATGGCCATCATCAAAAAAATCTACAAACAAAAAATGTTGGAGAGGGTGTGGAGAAAAAGCAACCCTCTTGCACTGTTGGTGGGAATGTAAATTGATACAGCCACTATGGAAAACAGTATGGAGGTTCCTTAAAAAACTAAAAATAGAACTACCATATGACGCAGCAATCCCACTACTGGGTATATACCCTAAGGAAACTATAATTCAAAAAGAGTCATGTGCCACAATGTTCTTTGCAGCTCTGTTTTCAACAGCCAGGACATGGAAGCAACCTAAGTGTCCATCAACAGATGAATGGATAAAGAAGATGTACCACATATATACAATGGAATATTAGCCATAAAAAGAAACGAAATTGAGTTATTTGTAGTGAGGTGGATGGACGTGGAGACTGTCATACAGAGTGAAGTAAGTCAGAAAGAGAAAAACAACTACCATACACTAACACATATATGGAATCTAAAAAAAGAAGAAAATGGTTCTGAAGAACCTAGGGGCAGGACAGGAATAAAAATGCAGACTTAGAGAATGGACTTGAGGACACGGGGAGGGGGAACTGTAAGCTGGGATGAAGTGAGAGAGTGGCATGGACACATACACACTACCAAATATAAACTAGATAGCTAGTGGGAAGCAGCCGCATAGCACAGGGAGATCAGCTCGGTGCTTTGTGTCCACCTAGAGGGGTGGGATAGGGAGAGTGGGAGGGAGACACAAAAGGGAGGAGATATGGGGAGATATATATATATATATATATACATGATTCACTTTGTTATACAGCAGAAACTAACACACCATTGTGAAGTAATTATACTCCAATAATGATCTTTAAAAAATAAATAAATAAAGATATCAGGTATATCCTAACTCTAAAAAACAAAGGCCATGAAACTGGGTCATTTGTGAGACGTGGATGGACCTAGAGAGTGTCATACAGAGTGAAGTAAGTCAGAAAGAGAAAAGCAAATATTATATAATAACGCGTACATGTGGAATGTAGAAAAATGTTATAGATGATCTAAGTTGCAAAGCAAAGAGACAGAGACATAGAGAACAAATGTATGGATACCAAGGGGGAAAAGGGTGGGGTGGGAGGTATTGGGAGACTGGGATTGACACATATACATTATTGGCACTATGTATAAAATGGACAACTGATGGAAACATGCTGTATAGCACAGGGAACTCACCTAGCACACTGTGGTAACCTAAATGGGAGGGAAGTACAAAAGGGAGGGGATATATTTATGTGTATGGCTGATTCATTTTGTTGTGCAGTGGAGTCTAACACAACATTGTAAAGCAACCATACTCTATTAAAAAAAAAAAAAAAATTCAGGGACTTCCCTGGTGGCGCCGTCGTTAAGAATCTGCCTGCCAATGCAGGGGACACAAGTCTGAGCCCTGGTCCGGGAGGACCCCACATGCCGTCGAGCAACTAAGCTCGTGAGCCACAACAACTGAGCATGTGTTCTAGAGCCCGCGAGCCACAACTACCAAGCCCATGCACCACAACTACTGAAGCCTGTGCGACTAGAGCCCATGCTCCGCAACAATCGAAGCCACCACAATGAGAAGCCTGCACACAGCAACTAAGAGCAGCTCCTGCTTGCTGCAACTAGAGAAAGCCAGTGTGCAGCAATGAAGACCCAACGCAGCCGAAATTAATTAATTAATTAATTTTAAAATTCAATGGGCAAATAAGTTAAACCCTGGTAAGAAAGTTGACACTGAAAAAGTAATCATAACTTTGAATAAAAATAACCAGTATCTTTTTTTTTTTTTTTTTTGCGGTACATGGGCCTCTCACTGTTGTGGCCTCTCCCATTGTGGAGCACAGGCTCCAGACGCGCAGGCTCAGCGGCCATGGCTCACGGGCCTAGCCGCTCCGCGGCATGTGGGATCTTCCCGGACCGGGGCACGAACCCGTGTCCCTTGCTTCGGCAGGTGGACTCTCAACCACTGCGCCACCAGGGAAGCCCAATAGCCAGTATCTTAGAGATTTAAGAAGATATTACATCCTTTGAAAAGAAACAGAGATTTAGAGATTAAATATTTCATCAGCGAAATAAAACATGTATGGCCAGTGACTAAAAGAACGTACATAGCTGAAAAAGGAAAAAGTTCAATGGTTGAACAGAATTTTCCCAAAAAGCTCCAGGGAGAGGTTACATCTAAACAGAAAAATTATTCAACAAGCATAATATTTTTATACACAACAATGGCTGAAAAAAAGA
This sequence comes from Phocoena phocoena, assembly GCF_963924675.1. Taxonomy (NCBI): domain Eukaryota; kingdom Metazoa; phylum Chordata; class Mammalia; order Artiodactyla; family Phocoenidae; genus Phocoena; species Phocoena phocoena. The sequence goes on from NC_089227.1 coordinate 51,601,053, forward strand.
CAACTAAGCAATACTTTTAAAATGAAAAGGGAAAATCGTTTTGGATTACTAATACTCAAGATAGTTCCTCATTTGGGATGGAAACGTTGCAATTTTACCACCTACAGGAAAAAAAAGATATAAAATTCCATTTTATCTCAATATAAGATGTAGTTGGAGTGATGGGTGAAGTGCAGGAAGGCAAATAACAGTAGTAAAAGAGAATAAAAGCATGTTGGGATTTATTGGATTGTTAAGGACAGATTGCAGATACTGATTAACTCCACATTCATAAATTTTAGTGTATTTCTTAACACTTAAAAGGTAATTACTAGAATAAATATGATGTACAAATCCCAAACAAATTAAGGAGGGAAGGAATGGAAGAGAAAAGTGCAAGGAAGAAGGGGGAAGAGGGTAAGGAATGGGAGAGTTAGAGAAGGGGCATACTCAGTAAGGAAGCATATAAAGTAGAAAACCATAAAATAAGGAAGTTAAGTCCAAATATATCAATGCTTACAATAAATATAAATTTTAAATTTTCTCTATTAATATAACGTTCTCAGATTGGAAAGACAAAGAAAATCTAGCAATGCGCTATTGAGAAGAGACCAAAAAATTAAAAGAGTAAATCTGAAAATAAAAGGGAAAACATAGCAAAAAAAAGTATTTTTGCGAAATCACGCATTATAGCAATACTGATGGCAGAGAAGACAGAATTTACAAAACAGCAAATAGATTAAAATCCACCATTAAAATCCACCAAGAAATTTAATAATCACAAACTAGTATGAGTCAAACAACATAGTTTTGCGGTGTATGAAACAAATGCTGGTAGCAATAAAATGAGAAATTGTCAAATCCACAGTGATAATGGGAGACAGACATACATCACTCAGACATCAACAGAGCAAGCAAATGACCGATAAGTGAGATATATGGGCTTGAATAGCAGAATTAATATTTTAACCTAATACGTATATTAATATATATTCTTTTCAAGTACACATTAAACATTCACAAAAAATGGCCATAGATTAGGCCACCAAAAAAAACTCAATATTCAAAACTGAAGAAACATTCCAAGTTACTTTTTCTGAACACAATGCAATAAATTAAAAATTAAGAATAAAAGGAAAACTAAATAGTCTGGCCATATGGGTTAAAAAGAAAATCAAAATTGAAAATTCATAAATAAATATGTGGCACTGAGGACATGACATTTTAAGACCCATGGGATGCAGCTAAATCAATATATAAAAAAAATTTAAATAAATGTGCACATACTAGAAGAGAAGAAAGGTTGAAAGTATTATGATTTTAGACATTTAACTGCAGCTAGAAAAAGAACAACAAGGGACACTGTAGGAAGGAATTAATAGACAATGGACTACCTATTCTTTTCTTCAAGAAACTTGTGAAGTACCAACCATGTGTTGAGTTGAATCAAGTAAAACTTAATGGAAAACTACATTCAAAAGAGCCTGACTAGTCCTGTGTGGGTTACGTTCTCATGCATTTTTCATCACCAAGAAACAGCTTGTGAATGTCGCACTTTACCATCACCCTCCTGAGCCCAAGTTTTAAATAGAAATTTTTAAACCTATATTAAACTTCAGTATAAAATGATCTTCAATGGGGAAAATATTGTGTTCACAGTTCCATTCTAAATTATTTAAAATCGTAATGAGAAGTCTGTCTGTTTGCTTTTGTGCTCCTTTAAGAATAAATTCAATCTAAATTAAAGAAAAAAAGCAGCAGCAGAAAATGACCTGTTTAGTCTTATTAGAAGATAAACTGCTAATGCGTATTTAGAGCAAGGACAAGACACAATCACACAAAATTGGTAATAGATTAGGAAGTTATTATTTTCTCTTCCTGGAAAGGCACAAATAATTTTCTAAAAAGGATATATTTTACTCTTCATAAACTGCCTTATATAAGCTTATGTAATCATTTTAAGACTTAGACCATACTAAAATTACTACTTGAAGAAACTGAATTGAGGAAATTAGAAAAGCAAGGATAATACTCTTTTTCAGAATATATCCCATTTATCCACTAGAAAAATAAAGAGATGCTAATGGCATCTAACTGAATGACTTGGAGGTATTAACTGCCATCGTTAAAGTACATCCTATTAACAATGTGATGGCAGAAAATTAATATTTTGTCTCATTTAGTGGAAAAACAGTCAATGTGATCTGCCTTTGAAACTGATATGTACACATTGTGGAAATATACTGTAAGTTACAGATCTGTAAAATAAGAAGAATCACACACATGTAATGCCTCTCTAAAAGTTATTCTAGTCAATGAAAGAATGGGTCTATGGAACAGGACATGTCTATGAGATAGTCTGCGCTTTAAGAGTTAGATTCTTGTAAAGTTCATCTCCTATTTTAAATACACAGAAATGTTCTGATCTGTAATTATTATGCATATAAATAAGGAAGCTAAATGCCAAGTGTTTAAAGAGGCCAATAATAAAATCCTTCCAATCAAATGACTAAGAATAATTCAGAAGGAGAGGTCCTATTTTGTTTGATAATTAAAGTTCAGGCCTTTGGTTTGCCTTTCTTTTTTCTTGCAACTTTATTAAATCATCACATTTAACTAAAGATGCTAGATCAAGCCAACAGGCAGTCAACCCTAACATTATCTTTGGCTCTTTGATGTCAGGTGCATGCATGGATGGGAAACAGCTTTAAGGAGCCACTATTCTCTGCTTACCACTTCCCTACTTAGACTGCAGGTTTGAGACAGCACTTTAGAGAAATGGAAATACAGAGGGCTAATCAGCAATTATTAACAGACACTAACTGCATGGAGATGTAGAATTTAATGAGATAATGTTAATATATTTTTTTTAACAGAATAAAGGTACAGAGAACTGTCAATTGTCTGGACCAGTGGAGGGGAACATTGGCATGGATAATGAAAAAGCCAAGATAATATTCCAGCTGAATGGTGTTTGTCACCCTGCCCTGAAGGAGATGCTCCTGGCGTGCTCCAATTCATTGTTTGTGCAATCAACAAAAACAACCAGCTAATATCAAGTGTTTACTGTGTTCCATGCTTTGAGTTTATCACTTTAAATACATCACCTAAGTTTAATCCCTATAACACCACCCTAAGGTTGGTTCTATTAGTGTTCCTATTTGAACATGAAGAATTTAAGACTGGAGAAGTAAAGTTACTCATCTAAGATCCTACAGCTAATGGCAGAGCTACAATTCAAGCCAAGTTGATTGGAATTGAGAACATATTTTCTTTACCACTACTACATTGGCAGACTCTTTCCATGGAGACCTAACTCCCACCCAAATGGAGGAGTTATTAAGTCATGCTTGTCTGTCATCCACTGAAACCCCATTCCTAGAAACAAGGATGGGGTTTTTTAGTCAATTTTTATAAACTGCATGAGTATACCTCAGTGTTCACTATAATGATACCATGATATGGTTATAAGAATGTCAACAGTTTTACAATGAATTCATTGAAAATTTACTTTAACCTTCATACATAACCCCTTACTTAAGATTGTTGATGACCCCCTGAATTGTAGGAAAACCACAAGTAAGAACCACTTCTCTATCACATTATACTAAATTGTGAGAGTGGGTGTGAGGGTAAGGTGGGAAGGATTCAGTCAGAACTATGTGACCTCATCAAACAACAAGGATTTTTGAAGTCAAACCTTCCTGGGCTAATTTTTCTTCTGCTTTTGATCTTCACAACAGGCTCTATCATCCTGCATTTCTAACCCTTTTAGACACAGCCACACTGAGATAATTCATAGTTGATGGATAACTTGGTTACAAAATATATCTAGATCTAGATAGAGGGAGAGACCCAACCACCACACATGCTAACAACCTGACAAGGGGCTAGTCCCCACAAGAAGGAGGCAATGCCAAAATGAGATCCCCAAAGATGAGCATCTGAGGACTGAAGCGGGCCTCTCATTTTCAAGTCTGCACCATCCTCCTCTCTCTCCAAATTGAGCCTGACTGTCATGGGATGCAGATTTTTTTTTGGTAAGGAAGAGAGGTAAATTTGGAGAAATTTACAGAATGTATAGAGGACCTTAATCTAAACCTGAATTTCTGAAAATATGGTCTCTTGAAGCACAGCTCAGTGAAATCCCTTCTAAATTGGGCCAGCAAGACAGGCGAGACTCTCCTACAGCACTGCCAATAGTTTTCGCTGTTGAAGGGCACAGCTGAGTTGGAGGAGATGGTAGGAAAAGGGGAGCAAAAGTCTGTCCTGTCAGTGACAGTGCTAATTATGACCCAGGGACTAGGCCCAGGAAGAGTAGGCACTCAAAAATCATCTGAAACAAATAGGATCTGTTAAACACCTCTTGAAATATACCAATTTAAATAAAATCACATTCTTTACATTCTGCCTGAATTTTGAAGTGCCACCGTCTGGACAAAATCAGGAAGTCCAGATGATTGTGATGGTCACTGAGGCCAAGGCACTCTTGATTCCTTGATTTGAGGCATGACTCCTCACATAGACATGACCAGTATGTGAACAGCAGAGAGATGTATACACAGTTGGGAAGATGTGATATTGTACAGTAGTTTCTACCACAGTATTCCAAGAAACAAGAATGACTATCCTGAGTTCCTCACCAAAATAGGGGCTGGATTGCTACACTGCTACTCATTTTCTCCTTCCTTCTCAACTGTACTCTTGGAGCCTATTCAAGATAACTAATACTTTCAAATAAATAACAATAAAATAAAGCTATAACATTAATCCTGGTTGTCCTTAGGTAAAGGGTTTCCTTCGATGCTTATCAGCCTTTAAAAACTCTTTAAAAATAACAAAACCTATGTCATAAAACTCTCATGCCATTGAGTATGAAATGATCAAACCCATACACTGTTGGACAGGATGTAAAATGGTGTTGCACAAGAAGTGTAACCACGTCCATTTTCGGCCCAATGAGGAATCGAAAGGAAAATAGTCTTTCCATGAAAAAGAGTATAATAAAATCCCCCCCTCCCCCGTCACTGAAATAGGGGAGAGAACAAAAAGGTAGTAGACAGAAAGGACTCAGAATAAAACAGAATACTGTAGCATCGTGCTAAAAGAGAAAAAGAAACTATTTCCAACTTGATCAGGAAAGAGCAAAGACCTTTTTCCAAGGCATACTGAATGGAAGCAAAAGTTCCCAAAATGAAAAGAAAGCAAAGCACTCTCCACACAAAATAATATAAGCGCCCTGATATACAAGACAGACATCCCAGATTGGATCAGAAAAGGGTAAACCCAATAAGAAACTCTCAGGAAAGAAGATCTAAAGGAAGTTAATATAATAGGAGAGAAACAGTGGACATTTCCAGTTCAACATGGTGGCTTGAATACAAGTATTTATCTCTCCCCCTTACCAATCTGTACTAAAATGACAGTACTAAGTTATAACTCAGAAGGGCAAATAAAATGAATAAGGAGAAGACTGAAGACAAGATACAAACAAAAATTTTGAGATGGGAAACAAATGGACAGGAGGTCACTGACAAGGATGATGACTAAAGGTAGAAACCAGTAAGAACTAAGTCAATTCATACTTCAGAATCCCAGAAACACTCAAGAATTGGAAGTTGAACTTTAAGGAGGGGCTAAAACCAAAATGATAAGTTAGTGGATTTAAGGAACAGGTCCTTTCCCCTAGACTCTCCCAGTCAGGTGTCTGCCTATCCCTGATCCCAGCAGAGGTTTATTCTCTTAAGAGGTTGAACTTGAGAGGCTCAGAATTAGGACACCAAGCATAATGAAAACCAGGATGAACAGTGAGACTGAACAAAAATGAAGCATAAAAAAGGCACTGAGCCCCATCTTGGTCATCTCAGGAAACAAACTGCAGCTAGGCTTACCTATCCTAAAAACTAGATTGGTCCATCAGCTTTGGAGGAATAAAGGGACGTCTCCTGACAGGAATTTGGAGATCAACCAGTCCAGATTGGATTAGGACAATGGAGAACCACAAGGAAAATTTCAGGGGGAAGAAAAACTGACAGATTATCTGATTCTGATTTATTTCAGAGGAGTTTTCTAGTTTTATCAAATAGTTTGAGGCCTCAATTTGCGATTAAAATTCTATTAATTAATTGTATTAATTATGAACAAATGAAAAGAAGAGACAATTATAACTAGGAAAATCAAAAATTTTTGCAACGAAAGAAAGTTAATCATAGTACACTATGTGATCTCACTAAGAACAGTATTTACATCATGTTAAGATTGTAAATACTGTATACAAATTAAAGTCAAAAAGTAGGGTAAACATACTTGGGGATAGGAATAGAGCAGAGAAAATCCGGTCTCGATGTGTTCCTTTGTACCCTGTAACTCAGGTAGTTACATCTAGAGGCTTGTTCAGATTCAGGCTTAATTCTATTGGTGGTTATTGCATACTCCCATGAGGACATCATAACCTCTGGATGTCCCTCTTTTGAGGATGTTAGCAGGTATTGATAATCTTTGCCTAGATGTATTAATTCTTCAGGGGTTGTCAAATGGTGATTCCTAAATCTATTATTCTTTCTTGATTTATTAGTGGGATTACTCCTAAAAGAGAAATTTCCCTTCATCAATGACTAGATTACCATCAGGTGAATTTCATATAGAAATCACTGAAAATAAATGCTTAGTTATTTGATTTATTTGCCAGTTTTCAACACTAATTCTTATTTGTTTTTATAATGGTATCTATTGGGTTTTGTATATTAATGTTATAACCTGCAATTTGGCTAACTTCTCTCACTGTTTGTAGTATTTCCACTGATTCTTTTGGTTTTTCTAGATATATCATCATAAATCTGCAATAACGATAATTTTGCCCCCCTCTAGCTTGCTTTCATTATCTGTAGAGATGGTATGCTACTCGTTACTCTCTCTCTTTTTCATAGTTTTGTATGGGATTCAACCAATAATTTTTCTATTGGTTATTTTTAAGTAAAATGAATTTTTCAGTAATTTGAGAGGCATATGGCCAAGATAGCTTTTCTATCTTTATGGAATGAAATTCTTTTCTCTGTTTCATGAATTGAAAAAGAAAAAAATGACAATCTCACACACACTGAGCTTTCCCCACTTGTTTCACTTCAACACTTCTTTCTGGACTCTCTCTTTCCCTTTTGCCCTACTGAACCTTCCCTGCACAGAAGTCTACTCCAGCACTTTCTACTCAGTGCAGGGCTTTGTCCTGAAAAGGTGCTTCAATCTGATGTTCTAGAGAAGTCACAGGAGGAAGACCAGCAGACACCCCATGGTCTCCGTGCACTCATCCACTCACAGGTGCCATCAAAGTCCCCACCCAGGTGCTGTTGCTGTCCTAAGAATGGCCCAATGAGCCACCAGTATGTACCTGATGGCAATTTTGGGGTTTCCTGGATCTGAGCGTAGGCCCTAGTCCCCTGGCCTTCCCTGAGCTTCCTCCCACTCACTTTCTGATACCACATGGTTCTTAAAATTGTTCATGCTTTGTTCCCCTCACTCCTAGTTTGAGGTTCATGGAGAAACCTCGTCACCTATATTTGTTGTTGATGTTATCCATTGGTTTTGGTTTTACTGCACTAGTTGCCCTCTCTAATTATATGAGGGGTTTCTAAACCTATGCCACTGCCATGCTCCCTGAGTCCTCTCCTATCTGACGTGTACACACTGCTATATTTAAAATGGATAACCAACAAGGACCTACTGTATAGCACAGGGAACTCTGCTCAATATTATCTGACAATCTAAATGGGAAAAGAATTTGAAAAAGAATAGATACATGTATATGTATAACTGGATCACTTTGCTGTATACCTGACACTAACACATTGTTAATCACCTATACTCCAGTATAAAATAAATGAATAAATACAGAGAGAAATACAGAACGCGTCAGACAAGTCTCAGCTTTCTTTGACAAGTATTTTAATTAACTCCTTATTAAACATTAAAAATAAGTATAAAAATCCCACTGTTATTATTTACACTATGATGTACACACTGACTTGATGACCCCCAGTAGCAGCAAGCACACCCAGCACCCAATCTTAGTTTCTAAATACCATTCTTCAATCAAAGGAAACAGGGATCTTTGGAGAAATGACTGATTCTAGGTCTGGGGCGGAAAAACACAGTGTAAGCCAAGAGCAACTTGTAGGACAATAAAGTAAGAAAGTGTTCAAAAAACAAAGGGATGAAGACATCTCAAAAGGACACAGGGGCCAAGCTAAAAGAGTTCCCAGTGACCAAAGCAGGAGCAATTTGAGTAACAAAAGAAATAATGTACCACTGGATAATAACTAGGATTGCAAGTACAATACAGGATAACTAGCTAAATTTGATTTTCACATAAACAGTGAATAATTTTTTAGTATAAGTATGCTTCGTTGCAATATCTCAAGTGCCAATTTCTATATATCACGTAGACTGACATATAATAATACTAAGATAACTATGTAGTAAAATATATGTAATTCTCTTTCCATTACAGAAGCTTAATTATTCTTCAATGATTCTTTTCATTTCTTCTAAATGATACTAAATCTAAAAGTCTCCCAGGAGTTAGTGCTGTATCTGTGACCTAAATGGACACTACCTTGCAATCATAGACAAGATTACAGGGGCCAATTTGGGGAAAGCCAAGATAATCAATTCTCCTCACAAATGTTGCATTAACGAATTTATTTTCGATTCATTAACCAAAAAATGTGACACAAGATTTGTGAGGTATCATACACTTTAATTAAACTGAATTAAACTGTCAATATTCTCCTAGCAGCTGACATCTCTTGCTCTGTTTTGGCCCTCATGGAATTTAATATTTAAAATTTGTGAAATGGAATATGTTTCTTAGCAAGATGACAGAATCAAAATTCTCTTCGCATTCTTCACTTACCCTTTAAACTCTTAGACCATCTATGTCAAGAAGTTCTTAAGTGTGGGTTAAATTAGAAAATTACTTAATTTCAAAAGATCATAAGTTTTTTTTTTTACAATGTTAAATGCAGGCCAGTCTTGGAAATATGAGTTTCAGTAAAACTTCTACAGTCAAAAAGCAGCAATCACCTCAGAACTTTATACCTCCTTGGGTCCAAAGGCAAGACTTGCTTTGATATAGTTTGGGTTTAGAAAATTTCACTGTGATGAAAAGGATTTCTCTTTAAGAAGATCAGTTTCAATGTCTAGCTCGTAATTTGTAGAATATTGACAATGAGAACAAACTGGAATAAGACAAGTGAACACATTCTAACATGTAGCCTGGAATGAAATTCTTTGTGAACCTGCCAAATTCAAAACGACCCTTACTGCCCGCAAACACAGTGAAGTTCAAACATCCTCTCCAGGTGTTCAAAATAGCAAAGGATTTTTAATTATAAATTCCTCTAACTAGAAACAACTAGAAAGAAAATAATCTTTCCCAAAATAAGTTGAATCACTTCTCATTTGCTTGTTGGGTGCTTATGAATAAAGAGTCTGTATATAGTTGGCACTGGCGCGTGCCTGCACTCTTTCTTCCAAAAACATTAAACCACCTAAGGAGACAATGCATAATAATGTACTGATAAAGCCACCTGCTGTCTTCCTGCACAGCATGCCACTATTATAAGAGGGATACTCGTTCTGTTCACCCACTGATAAGTGAGAAGACTGCACTTACCGAACTGGGGCTGGAGTGCCGCCGAACTTTAGGAGACTCTTTGCCAGTGGAAGAGGCCTTAAAGTTAATGCAAGCATTGTTCTCAGAATGCACCCTCTTAACTTGATTAGTTGGTTTCTCAAATGGGTCAAAAGTGCTCTGTGTCCTCTGAACCCTGACTTTTTTATCCTCAGGAATTGTGTCCAGGGGTTTGATCACTGAGTCCATTCCCGGGCAGTTCCGTGTAGACATCTTTGTGACACATATCTGGGAAAAAAAAGAAATTAAACTCAACCTCTCCACTGAAACTTTAATATCACTAACCATGCTGATTTGTTATCCTAGAAAGCATGCCAATTTTGATTCCAGGAAATACCCCGAAAGGCCACAATTTAAAAGCTACACTAGCTTAAACCTCAATATGAAAAATTCCTCATAATCATTCTGCTTATACTCACTTAGGGCTGACACTAAAATTGCTATCCCTAAAACAGGAAGCTTAAGGTCTCTACTGCTAGTGCCCTAAGGTGGTTCTTGAACTCTGTCACATATTTTACCATCTGACTGCAACTGGGATTATTTCTGAATCATTAAAAGTTGGATAAGTTGCCTTAATTAAAACAAACAAACAAACAAAAACAGCTGAACTAAATCAGATGGGCATTTTAACTGATGGGCCACCATGGAAGCAGCTAACACAGCTAGAGAAAGTCATTATGTTCGTCAACACTTTAATGCTTGAATACATGTTTAAAATCTATCCCAATCTTGATTTCATCTCCAAACTAGAATGGAGCATATGAAAAGGCTAAAAGGTAGAGATAGTAAAAGTTGAAAACAATGTTTATTCTTTTTTCCTTTTTTTTTTAACATCTTTATTGGAGTATCATTGCTTTACAATGGTGTGCTAGTTTCTGCTGTATAACAAAGTGAATCCGCTATACGTATACATATATCCCCATATCCCCTCCCTCTTGTGTCTCCCTCCCATCCTCCCTATCCCACCCCTCTAGGTGGTCACAAAGCACCGAGCTGATCTGCCTGTGCTACGCGGCTGTTTCCCACTAGCTATCGGTTTCACATTTGGTAGTATATATATGTCCATGCCACTCTCTCACTTTATTTTGTTCATATTACTCCACTAAACTCCGATTTCCTTCTCAACTTCATTCATTCTCTTACTGCATAGTCTGCCCTCCTCTCTCATTTTATTTTAGTCTCTTTGACTTTTGCTCCTTGTTTTCCACTTTACGTTCTAACTCTTTCATTCTCCCTGTATTCTGGAGACTTTGTTTTTCTTTTTAAGTAATTTTATGGCCTCTAGCTTGCCTGTAAAGCTAGGTAACTTTATTATGCTGTTTAGAGAAAAGACAACTCTGAAAATGCTTTTAAAGTTTTTTTTTTCTTCTTGTGAAAAGTTTCCACATCCTTATTTAAGAAGGCAGGAAAACAAAGTATCTAAGAAAACCCCATATTGTTAAAGTAAACATATGAAGTGTCTGAGTAATATGTATAAGATGATTCCATATCAGAAAGAAATGTATGTGTATGGATAGATATAGATACAAATATACATACAGACATTGATATAGATATTTGTATGTGTATGTATGCGCACATAGAAAGGTATAGAAGGAAACACACCAAAGTGTTAACATAAGATACCGCCAGATATGTAGAACTGAACGGATAAAGGGTAAGATCACTTATTTTTTACATACCCCTATATTGTTTGAATTGTATAATTAACATGTCTGACAACGTAATTTTTGAAAATACTAAAGTGGGAAAGTATGTATAATAAATTAAGGTCTTTTAAGTTTTTGAAACAAACAAAAAATTTTAATTAAATATTAAGCATCAACTCTGTCCTATGAGTACGTCTCAACTACTAAGCATAGGTTGCATTTTAATTAAATCAAATAAGAAGGCTATCATCACACCTTTTAGCATACCACAAAATTGCTGAAGATATCTTTAAAAGACTTAAGGCAGAGTCCTCTAGTCGTGATCAAAAACTAACAATTTATCACAAGATTAGATGCACTGACGTGTTTCACTCAATTTTCACTCAAGAGTTCACGTGTTTCTCTTACAGATGTGAAAGCAAGAGGCAGCAGATGTGATATGGATACAAAACCACCCACACCACTGAGGCAACTGAATTATAACTGTAAAATATAAACACATGAATCTGAGGAGTCAATGAACCCTAAACACAAGAAATACAAAGAAAATAACATGTAGGCACATCAAAATCAAGTTGCTTAAAACCAGTGATAAAGAGAATATCTTAAAAGGGAGCCAGAGGGAAAAAAGTACTTTAAAAGATAAGTAAGACAGCAAATATTTGGAAACTAAACAAAAGGGGAATTAGAAAGTATCTTGAACTAAATGAAAATAGTTAGAATATCAAAATGGCAGATACAGCTTAAATAGTACTTTAGCTGTAGAAAAACTTATAATGGTAAATGCATATAGTGGAAAAAAATTCAAATCAATAAGATTACACCTTAAAATACTAGTAGAAAGAGAAGGGAAATTAAAACCTAAAATAAGCAGAGAATTAAAATGATTAAAAAAGTATCATTATGAAAATAAATGAAATAGGAAACGAAAAATAATAAAGAAAATCAATGAAACTGAAAGCTAGTTTTCAGAGAAGATAAAAAAAAAAAATGGATACTCCTCTAGCCAGACTGATAAGAGCAGAAAGGTAAAGAACTTATATTGCCAATAACAGGTATCAGAGAGATGACATCACTACAGATTCTACAGATATCATCAACAACTTTATGCCAATAAGTTCAGCAACTAAGATGAAGCAAATTCTGTGAAAGATGAAAACAACCCAAGCTCACTTGAGAATAAATAGATAAGTTGAATAGTCCTATGTCTACCTATGTCTATTAAAGAAATTAAAAGTGTAACCAAAAATGTTATCACAAAGAAAATGCCAGGGCCAGACAACATTACTGGTGAAGTAAACCAAACATTTAAGGGAAAAAATAACATCAATTCCACAGAAATGCTTCGAAAATATTAAAGAGAAGGGGATACTTCCCCACTCACTATATGAAGCCAGCATCATTCCAACACCAAAACCAGACAAAAGCATTAGAAGAAAACTACAGGTCAATTTCTCTCATGAATAAAGATGCAAAACTTATTGGCAATTTTTAAAAAGTTGAATCCAATAATATATAAAAAGGATAATAAATAATGAAAAAGTAGTATTAATCCCAGGAATGCAGGGTTGGCTTAACACTCTAAAATGTGTAATTCACCATTTTAGTATACAATGTCAGGCAATCTCTAAAATGGCTCCCAGTGATAGCCACTTCCAGATACTCACATTCTTACTTAGTACACAGATCTTGAGTTTGGGTTGTATTTGTTGACTTATATCCAATAAACAGAATACGGCAGAAATCATGGGCTATCACTTCTGAGAAAAGATGATTAAAAAAACTGTGGTTTCTGTGCTGGTACGCTCTCAGTCATATTCCCCTTCTCTTAGATCACTATCCCAAGGCAAAGCCAACTGCCATGTTAGGAGGCAGCTCTGTGGAGAGGCACATTTATGGAAGGACTGAGGACTGCAAACAACCACAAGAGTTGAGCCTTCAAATGCAACCACAGCCCCAGCCTCCTGCTTGACTGGAACCTCATACAACACGCTGAGCCACAGGCACCCAGCTAAGGCGCCCTGGATTCTAAACCCACAGTAACTGTTAAACTGAATGCCTTTCTCCTAAGTACAGAAATAAATCAAGGATGTCCGCTCTCATTATGTTGACTCAACATTGTATTACAAGTTCCAGGCAATGCCACAAGGCAAGAAAAAAGAAAAAAAAAAATCTACATTGGAAAGGAAGAAATAAAACCAACTTTATTCACATAAGACATTATCATCTCTGTTGAAAATCCAATGAAATCTACCCCCCCCCAAAAAAAGCACTAGAATTAATAAGTTTATCAAGGGTACAAGATATAAGATCAATATACAAAAATCATTTGTATTTCCAGGTACTAACAACAATCAGAAATTTTAAAAACACAATTTACAACAGCTTCAAACAATTTAAAATATTTACTGATAAATCTGACAAAATATGTGCAATATCTGTACACAGAAACTATAAAGTATGGCTGAGAAAAAGAAAAAACAAAGGAGCCAATCAGGGACTTCCCTGGTGGCTCAGTGGTTAAGAATCTGCCTGCCAACACAGGGGACACGGGTTTGAACCCTGGTCCAGGAAGATCCCACATGTTGCGGAGCAACTAAGACAGTGTGCCACAACTACTGAGCCTGCGCTCCAGAGCCCAAGAGCCCCAACTACTGAGAGAAGCCACCACAATGCAAAGTGCACACACTGCAATGAAGAGTAGCCCCCCTTGCTGCAACTGGAGAAAGCCTGTGCACAACGATGAAGACTGAACACAGCCAAAAATAAATAAAATAAAAATAAATTTATTTTAAAAACCCAGCAACCTTGACACAAAAATAATAAACAATATATTCATAAAATGCTGTCATAAAAGTATTTTTAAACTACAAGTTCATTGTGATAGGCAGAATTCTACAATGACACCCAATGTCCAGCCTTTGAATAATCCCCTCCCCTTTGAGAGTGAATATGTTGAGATATCACTTCATGATTCTATTATGTGATATGGCAAATGGGCGATTACCCTGGGTGGGCCTGACCTAATCAGGTGAGTTCTTTCTTTTTTTAAAAAAATTTTATTTATTTATTTATGGCGGTGTTGGCCTTCGTTTCTGTGCGCAGGCTTTCTCTAGTTGTGGCAAGCGGGGGTCACTCTTCATCACGGTGCGCGGGCCTCTCACTGTCGCGGCCTCTCTTGTTGCAGAGCACAGCCTCCAGACGCGCAGGCTCAGTAATTGTGGCTCACAGGCCCAGTTGCTCTGCGGCATGTGGGATCCTCCCAGACCAGGGCTCGAACCCGTGTCCCCTGCACTGGCAGGCAGATTCTCAACCACTGCACCACCAAGGAAGCCCCTTAGGTGAGTTCTTTAAAAGCAGAGCATTTTCTCTACTTGGCCGCAGAAGAGAAAGTCAGAGGTGTGATCTGGCTAGCCTGGAAGAAAGCCAACATTTCATGCTGTGATCTTCCTATGGGGGCCACACGGCACAGAAATGGGGGACAGGCTCTAAAGGCTGAGAGTAGTCACTGGCTGACAACCCGCAGGAAAGCGGGACCACTGTCCTACAACCACAAGAAAATGAGTTCTGCCAACAGCTACAAGTTCTGCTTGTAGGAGGATCTTGAGCCCCAGGTGAGACCAACACCTTGATTTCAGTCCAGTGAGACCTAAGGCAGAGAAACCAGGTATGCCGTGCCTAGTCTTTTAAACTACAGAAACTGTGAGATAATAAGCTAGTAAGTACTTACACACCAACTGAAAACTAATACACTCACTTTACTGAAATTGCCTATAAGCACTCCAATATTTGAGCAGATTGTTCTTAGGAATATGCTGCAGATACCACTTTCTGTATTTGATACACTGTATCAGATCCAGGATAGATAAGCAATGATTCTTAGGACTGCTATCAATAAATGACCATATATTGAGAGTTTTCTGCACGACATAACTCCATCAGCACCATAAAGCCCACGAACAAATTCTCCACATAATTATATTTATACGCAATTTATGGTCTCCATTTCGCCTGGCTTTGTGCAAATAAAACCAGTATCAGGGACGAGCGGAAGATGGCGGAAGAGTAAGACGCGGAGATCACCTTCCTCCCCACAGATACACTAGAAATACATCTACACGTGGAACAACTCCTACAGAACACTTATTGAACGCTGGCAGAAGACCTCAGACCTCCCAAAAGGCAAGAAACTCCCCCACGTACCTGGATACGGCAAAAGAAAAAAGAAAAAACAGAGACAAAAGAATAGGGACGGGACCTGCACCAGTGGGAGGGAGCTGTAAAGGAGAAAGGGTTTCCACACACTAGGAAGCCCCTTCGCGGGCGGAGACTGCGGGTGGCGGAGGGGGAAAGCTTCAGAGCGGCGGAGGAGAGCACAGCAACAGGCGTGCGGAGGGCAAAGCGGGTAGATTCCCGCAGAGAGGATCGGTGCCGACCGGCATTCACCAGCCCGAGAGGCTTGTCTGCTCACCCGCCGGGGCGGGCGGGGCTGCGAGCTGAGGCTCGGGCTTTGTTCAGAGCACAGGGAGAGGACTGGGGTTGGCAGCGTGAACACAGCCTGCAGGGGTTAGTGCGCCACAGCTGGCCGGGAGGGAGTCCGGGGAAAAGTCTGGACCTGCCGAAGAGGCAAGAGACTTTTTCTTACCTCTTTATTTCCTGGTGCACGAGGAGAGGGGATTAAGAGCGCTCCTTAAAGGAGCTCCAGAGACGGGCACGAGCTGCGGCTAAAACCGCGGACCCCAGAGACGGGTGGGAGACGCTAAGGCTGCTGCTGCCGCCACCAAGAAGCCTGTGTGCGAACACAAGTCACTATCCACACCCCTCTTCCGGGGAGCCTGTGCAGCCTGCCACTGCCAGGTTCCCGGGATCCAGGGACAACTTCCCCGGAAGAACGCACCGCGATCCTCAGGCTGGTGCAACGTCACGCCGGGCTCTGCCGCCGCAGGCCCGCCCCGCACTCCGTGCCCCTCCCTCCCCCCAGCCTGAGTGAGCCAGAGCCCCCGAATCAGCGGCTCCTTTAACCCCGTCCTGTCTGAGCGAAGAACAGACGCCCTCCGGATACGTACACGCAGAGGCGGGGCCAAATCCAAAGCTGAACCCCCGGGAGCTGTGAGAGCAAAGAAGAGAAAGGGAAATCTCTCCCAGCAGCCTCAGGTGCCGCGGATTAAAGCTCCACAATCAACTTGATGTACCCTGCATCTGTGGAATACATGAATAGACAACGAATCATCCCAAATTGAGGAGGTGAACTTTGAGAGTAAGATTTATGATTTTTTCCCCTTTTCCTCTTTTTGTGAGTGTGTATGTGTATGCTTCTGTGTGAGATTTTGTCTGTATAGCTTTGCTTCCACCATTTGTCCTAGGGTTCTATCCATCCGTGTTTTTTGTTTTTTTAAATTTTTTTCTTAATAATTAATTTTAATAACTTTATTTTACTTTATCTTCTTTCTTTCTTTCATCTTTCCTCCCTTCCTTCCTTCCTTTCTTTCTCTTTCTTTCTTTCTTTCTTTTCTTCCCTTCCCTCCTTTAAACAATGAATCATCCCACACTGAGGAGGTGGACTTTAAGAGCAAGATTTATGATTTTTTCCCCTTTTCCTCTTTTTGTCAATGTGTATGTGTATGCTTCTGTGTGAGATTTTGTCTGTATAGCTTTGCTTCCACCATTTGTCCTAAGGTTCTATCCATCTGGTTTTTTAAAAATTTTTTTTCTTAATAATTATTTTTTAATTTAATAACTTTATTATATTTTACTTTATCTTCTTTCTTTCTTTTTTCCTTCCTTCCCTCCCTCCCTTCCTTCCTTCCTCCCACCGTCCCTCCCTCCCTCCCTCCTTTCTTTCTTTCCTTCTTTTCTTCCTTCTTTCTTCCTTCCTTCCTTCCCTCCTTTCTTCCTTTCTTTCTGTCTTTCTTCCTACTTCTACTAATTCTTTCTCTCTACTTTTTCTCCCTTTTATTCTGAGCCGTATGGATGAAAGGCTCTTGGTGCTGCAGCCGGGAGTCAGTGCTGTGCCTCTGAGGCGGGAGAGCCAACTTCAGGGCACTGGTCAACAGGAGACCTCCCAGCTCCACATAGCATCAAACGGCAAAAATCTCCCAAAGATCTCCATCTCAACACCAGAACCCAGCTTCACTCAATGACCAGCAAGCTACAGTGCTGGACACCCTATGCCAAACAACTAGCAAAACAGGAACACAACCCCACCCATTAGCAGAGAGGCTGCCTAAAATCATAATAAGTCCATAGACACCCCCAAACAAACCATCAGACGTGGACCTGCCCACCAGAAAGACAAGATCCAGCCTCTTCCACCAGACAACAGGCACTAGACCCCTCCACCACAAAGCCTACACAACCCACTGAACCAACCTTAGCCACTAGGGACAGACACCAAAAACAATGGGAACTACGAACCTGCAGCCTGCAAAAAGGAGACCCCAAACACAGTAAGATAAGCAAAATGGGAAGACAGAAAAACACACCGCAGATGAAGGAGCAAGATAAAAACCCACCAGACCTAACAAATGAAGAGGAAATAGGCAGTCTACCTGAGAAAGAATTCAGAATATTGATAGTAAAGATGATCCAAAATCTTGGAAACAGAATAGACAAAATGCAAGAAACATTTAACAAGGACCTAGAAGAACTAAAGATGAAACAAACAATAATGAACAACACAATAAATGAAATGAAAAATACTCTAGATGGGATCAATAGCAGAATAACTGAGGCAGAAGAACGGATAAGTGACCTGGAAGATAAAGTAGTGGAAATAACTACTGCAGAGCAGAATAAAGAAAAAAGAATGAAAAGAACTGAGGACAGTCTCAGAGACCTCTGGGAAAACATTAAACGCACCAACATTTGAATTATAGGGGTTCCAGAAGAAGAAGAGAAAAAGAAAGGGACTGAGAAAATATTTGAAAAGATTATAGTTGAAAACTTGCCTAATATGGGGAAGGAAATAGTTAATCAAGTCCAGGAAGCACAGAGAGTCCCATACAGGATAAATCCAAGGAGAAATACACGAAGACACATATTAATCACACTGTCAAAAATTAAATACAAAGAAAGCATATTAAAAGCAGCAACGGAAAAACAACAAATAACACACAAGGGAATCCCCATAAGGTTAACAACGGATCTTTCAGCAGAAACTCTGCAAGCCAGAAGGGACTGGCAGGACATATTTAAAGTGATGAAGGAGATAAACCTGCAACCAAGATTACTCTACCCAGCAAGGATCTCATTCAGATTTGATGGAGAAATTAAAACCTTTACAGACAAGCAAAAGCTGAGAGAGTTCAGCACCACCAAACCAGCTTTACAACAAATGCTAAAGGAACTTCTCTAGGCAAGAAACACAAGAGAAGGAAAATACCTACAATAACGAACCCAAAACAATTAAGAAAACGGAAATAGGAACATACATATCGATAATTACCTTAAATGTAAATGGACTAAATGCTCCCACCAAAAGACACAGACTGGCTGAATGGATACAAAAACAAGACCCATATATATGCTGTCTACAAGAGACCCACTTCAGACCGAGAGACACATACTAACTGAAAGTAAGGGGATGGAAAAAGATATTCCATGCAAATGGAAACCAAAAGAAAGCTGGAGTAGCAATTCTCATATCAGACAAAATAGACTTTAAAATAAAGACTATTAGAAGAGACAAAGAAGGACACTACGTAACGATCAAGGGATCGATCCAAGAAGAACATACAACAATTGTAAATATTTATGCACCCAACATAGGAGCACCTCAATACATAAGGCAAATACTAACAGCCATAAAAGGGGAAATCGACAGTAACACAATCATAGTAGGGGACTTTAACACCCCAATTACACCAATGGACAGATCATCCAAAATGAAAATAAATAAGGAAACACAAGCTTTAAATGATACATTAAACAAGATGGACTTAATTGATATTTATAGGACATTCCATCCAAAAACAACAGAATACACATTTTTCTCAAGTGCTCATGGAACATTCTCCAGGATAGATCATATCTTGGGTCACAAATCAAGCCTTGGTAAATTTAAGAAAATTGAAATTGTATCATGTATCTTTTCCAACCACAACGCTATGAGACTAGATATCAATTACAGGAAAGATATACAGACTGCCAACAAACACATGAAAGAATGCTCAATATCATTAATCATTAGAGAAATGCAAATCAAAACTACAATGAGATATCATCTCATACCAGTCAGAATGGCCATCATCAAAAAATCTAGAAACAATAAATACTGGAGAGGGTATGGAGAAAAGGGAACACTCTTGCACTGCTGGTGGGAATGTGAATTGGTACAGCCACTATGGAGAACAGTATAGAGGTTCCTTAAAAAACTACAAATAGAACTACCATATGACCCAGCAATCCCACTACTGGGCATATACTCTGAGAAAACCATAATTCAAAAGGAGTCATGTACCAAAATGTTCATTGCAGCTCTATTTACAATAGCCCGGAGATGGAAACAACCTAAGTGTCCATCATCGGATGAATGGATAAAGAAGATGTGGCACATATATACAATGGAATATTACTCAGCCATAAAAAGAAACAAAATTGAGATATTTGTAATGAGGTGGATAGACCTAGAGTCTGTCATACAGAGTGAAGGAAGTCAGAAAGACAAATACCGTATGCTAACACATATATATGGAATTAAAGAAAAAAAAATGTCATGAAGAACCTAGGGGTAAGACAGGAATAAAGACACAGTCCTACTAGAGAACGGATTTGAGGATATGGGGAGGGGGAAGGGTGAGCTGTGACAAAGCGAGAGAGAGGCATGGACATATATACACTACCAAACGAAAAATAAATAGCTAGTGGGAAGCAGCCGCATAGCACAGGGAGATCAGCTGTGTGCTTTGTGATCGCCTGGAGGGGTGGGATAGGGAGGGTGGGAGGGAGGGAGACGCAAGAGGGAAGAGATATGGGAACATATGTATATGTATACCTGATTCACTTTGTTATAAACCAGAAACTAACACACCATTGTAAAGCAATTATACCCCAATAAAGATGTTAAAAAAAAAAAAAAAAAAAAAAACAGTATCAGGCCTGCTTTATGTAGGCATCTTCATCCAGGAAAGTCATCTATACTTGAGTTTTCCGCATACGGCAAAGTGACTGTTCTGAAAAAGTTTCAAGTTTCCAATATTTGGGACAAACAACTTAAACATGATCTGGCCATCTCTGTTAACCACAAGCACAGCAGAAAGCAGACTCCAGGCCCTTCATAAGGCTATGGGGAAGCAGCCTCACTGACCTCATGGGCTTGTCAGACCCTGAAGAGAAGAGGGAGGGCTTAGGTGTGGGGAAGGATCCAGACAAGGTGAAGTAAGAATGGCACACATTCCCCTTAGCTGCAATCTCTGGCATACTATGGAATAAAATTATTGAAGTGCACAAGGTACGTGAAGAGAAGAGTGAGCTGACTAGAGTCCTAGCAATGAAAGAGGGTTCTAGAAGACAGGTTATACATTGGTGCTACTCCCCAGTGCCCAGATCTTCATTTGAATCTTTCCATCAACCTGTCAGCAATCTAAATAAACACTTCCCCTCCCCAAATAAAATCTTTCTTCCTACAACAAGATGCTTGTGGTCGGTGCAGATACAATCTCATAATATAAGAAAACTAGAGGACAAAAGCATGTATGTCAAATTGGAAAAAAATCAGTAGGAACCCATAACCTCAAAAAGGCAGATTTTTCAACCACCCACCCAATAGTAGCCCTTTGATCCACTGCTAAGTTTCATGTGTACCCCCAGTGCCTAGATTCTGGTCTATGTTCCAGTTCCCCACTATGAAAAAAGAGGAATCCTTGGAAGTAACCTGATTCCAGTTCACAGGGCAGGAAGCGCAGAACAGCTGTGAAATATCCAGCTGTTACCAGAAAACTAGGATCCTTTCAAAAATGTCAGTGACCATGCTAGAAGGACAAAGGAATCTGGCTATAGGGATTCCTACTGGCCAAACTGTGATTACATATTTGAGCATCAAAAGGAAAATAAAATTATGATTAAATGGAACAAGAGAGTTATTGAAAGACCCTGAGTTCATTATGATTTTGAGAAAGAAAAGTCAATATAAACGACAAATGGCAGTTATATGGAAGGATGAATATAACAGGATATATAGTTGGTTTTCACACATAGAACTGTAAGCCAAGTAGTGCCAGAAAAAGTAGGAATTGCACCAAGAATAGGAATGATTGCTCAAAGCTTGTGGAGAAGGGGTCTACACAGCGCAAGTGTAGAAAAAACAACAACACAGATGTTCCACTAACAGACCAGGTCAGTATAACACAGTAATAAACAAAGGGTATGTGATGTTGCCTAAGCAACATTTTACAAAGAATACATTTAGTGGAGAGACACCAGATTGTAAAGAAAATTTATTGTGAAGTCAATGTGGAATGCATTTTTTGGAAATAAGTTAAATTTTAGTAACTAAGTGAAATTTAACCCTTAAATAGAAAATTCAACTTGACTGCTAACCAATGACTTAGATCTGAATCACTTTGGAAAAATCAACCAAGGCCCCAACCGCGTCAGATCCTGTAATCCCAGCTATTCGGAGAAGGCATTGTTTTACTTGTGGATTTGTAAAGATTACACAACTCCAAGAAGATTCAAAAATATTACTAGTGAAACCCCTGGAAGGAATCTACTAATTAGATCTATAACCCTAGGAAGGCATAAAAAGAAATATAGAAATAATACGAAATTAATGAAACCCACAGTGTTGGTGTTTTAAAATAGGATGAGTTTAAGTGTAGTAATATTATGTGCAAGAATCATATTTGTGCATGTTTTCTTTGTTTAAAGTATCTGAAATATGTTAAAATAATCAGTCACACTAAATTAGTATTTGAAATTAAGGGAATTTAGTTAAGTCAGTCATCCATGCTTAAGTAGACTGAGACAAATTGTTTTCCAAAATTACATTTATTAGCTACATATATTTTTAAGGATGTGGGCACTAGCTGTGGATGTTCCAGGCACAGAATACTCTTGGACATGACATTCACCATCAGCTTTCACTGTTCTTTACACATAGTTTGTTAGTGCCCTCTGCACAGGTCACAACAAGCCATAGACTTCCCCATACACCAAGCCATGGACCAAGCCAGTCACAATAAATAGCTATAGTAGCAGTACTGCCTGAAAACCATAGACATTCCAGTATCAACGGGAAACAGGATATGTTTTCTCTATGATGGCATTTTTTCACACTTCCTTGATCCATTTAGAAACTGAAGTGACAAAATTTATGAAAGCAGGGATGTCTGATGGTACTTGAAAACCATCAGACATAAAAAGAAGAAATAAAACGATAAAAAGAAGAAATCATCACAAATACCAACATAAACTTCTGTTCCTTTATTTTTTCCAGTAAATTCAATAGAACCTGGAATTTCAAACATGGTTAGAGATGCACCCACACGTTTAGGTGTTCATCTGAATCAATTATTTTGGTTCACTCATCATTAACAGGGGTCTGTACATTAGCTGGCAGACTCAAAACTCAGTAAAAATTGTTAGCAATTCAAACAGTGTTGGAGGCTCCAAAAGTCACAGTTTGACCTGCAATTTTAGCTTGGAGCTATGTAAAATCCAGACAACTGTCCCCCAAACTCACAGCAGTGGATTTGAACGAGCACAACTTAATTCAGTGAAGGTTGGCACTCATTTCCGGCAAATTCATTGGGGCTGAAAATTGTCCCTTTGAATCAACCATTTTCTGATGATTGGCATTTTACTGGGTTCAGAGTGTGATCTTCTGTACTTCTTCACTCCACCCTCTTCGTGAAGGCAAACACCATAACAAGAATCGGTTTAAGTCATGATCTCTTGCCATTCATGAAAGGAATATCCATGACAGGCCAAAGCAAAACTGAAATCAGCAAAATTCTTGACACTGAAACAACCTCTTACAATTGTTTTCCCCTCATCTGTTACCTGATGAGGGCCTGACAAACAGCTTTCTCTTACTCAATATCTTCTCTCAAAATCTGTTCCCAATTAAAAAGCCACCATCTGTCATTTACAAGTTTGTGAACACTTAAATCAGAGCATTACCTCTCCCTGGATTATCTGAACTTGAAGCATTATAGCATTAAAAAGCTCCACCCCTTATAAAAGAAATTCAGCTTTCAGGGGTAAGTGGACAAGGTGTTTTGGTAGGAGCGGGGAATGAAGGGGGCGAGGGTAGGAGAAATTTCTAATGCCACTAGAATCATAACCCATGACAGCCGCCTTCACCTCTAACCTAAACCTGCAAGATCGAAAAGTACCTTGTCCTCTCTTTGGTTGTAGTCTTCTCTTTTCTCACCCGTGTGTGTGTGTGTGTGTGTGTGTGTGTGTGTGTGTGTGTACAGAGGTGGCAGTGTGAATAGCTACATGGAACAAAAAAATAGAACGTGTTGTCTATGTATATAAAGGGATATATGCCTGAATGTACTTTTACTTATAGCTATGTTTTATCAGAACAAACATATATACGGGCAAGCCTGCGGCCCCATATTATGTCAGAACTAAGTGACTCAGAACAAGTCACTACAACTCTCCGGGTCTCAGTCTTTTCATCTGTAAAATGACACAGCTGGAGTAAACAGCTCTTCAGGCCTTTCAAAGCTCAACTATTACAAACTCCAGGCAGCAGCTTACAGCTGGTAAATGATTTTAAATAGAGCAACTAGAGAGCTAAGACCAGACACATAAATTCACTTCTTTGTGCTTCCTTTTACTTCCCCTTTGCCTTAGGATTTTAGGGTTTAGAGAGGAGGCAGTCAGGTTCACACCATAAACACCTCTCCTGAGAGCTCCAGCCTCTGCGGGTGCTCGTTAACTCTAAACTCCTGGCATTGTCTCTCAGTGATGGCATCCTGGGCCTTTTGACTGAGGAATTATTTGTGAGCAGCATGGGGTAGCAGTCACACTGTGGGACGCTGGCAACACTAGTTCTGTCTACTAAACACCACTCATGCCCCTATGTCACTGTCACTGTCGCAACCAGAAAAGCCCTCACTAAGAACTACATCGTTTTCAGACTGTACCTCATAACCCGTCACTTAAATATACACTGTCTTACATGCTTTCATATAAGCTACTGTGGAGTTTGTTTTGATGCGTTTGGTTTATCTGCTGGGGTGGGAGGAGGTCTTTGTCTTGCTCTGTTTCTCATGTATTTGTATTTCCACAACCAGACTGTAAACACCAGAGCACAGAAACCGCTTCTTCCATTTCTTTCACATTCCCAAAGCTCAAATGGCAGCACAAAACTGGGTGCTCTGGTAATATTTACTCAAAGATGGATTGTTTTCCTTATTATAAGCCTTCCCCTTTAACTAACCATGGGCCATTACAAAAATGAGTCCTAAGAAACTACGAAACGATGAGGCACCTTCTGAGCCGAGATCGTTTCCAGTCAACAAAAAGGCTTCACCAGCTGTTCCCACTTACCAGAATTCAATGTCCACTACTGGGATTTAATTTTAAAATGCTTATTTTTCTACTGACTAGTTTCTTTGGGGTTTGACCTAATTTAATTCAATCCTGAATCCATCAGCTAATTGACACAGTTGAATGGAGAACTCTTGAGGACATCACATTCCTTTATGCCGCTTCAGTGACTGTAGTTTTGTTACAACCTTACTGGGCTTCAGTGCTTATCACCAAGAGATTTGACATTGCTGATTCTATTATGAAATATTTAGGTGGTCTTCCCAGGAGCTGGTACTTTAATATGCATTACTAAAATAATTTTATTTAGTTGCTTTTCCTTCTGTTACAGTGAGACACTTGATTTAGATATAAGAGATACAGTTTGCTTAAAGGCTGGCATAGATAGATGCATATATTTACTGACCTCTAGATTCTTTATTTTACACTACTTCCACTAAAAAGTAACTAGCCCATGGGCTTCCCTGGTGGCGCAGTGGTTCAGAGTCTGCCTGCCGATGCAGGGGACACGGGTTCGTGCCCCGGTCCGGGAAGATCCCACATGCCGCGGAGCGGCTGGGCCCGTGAGCCATGGCCACTGAGCCTGCGAGTCCGGAGCCTGTGCTCCACAACGGGAGAGGCCACAACAGTGAGAGGCTCGCGTACAGGAAGAAAAAAAAAGTAACTAGCCCAAAAAGGTAAGGGAAAAAAGAAGAAGATATGTGAAATTTTCTCACTCCCATTTGGCATCCATAATTATATGCTGATTAAAATTCCATGATTTCATAATGATAAATTTAACATGAAGTTTAATGAATACTCACAGTAAGGGTTGAAATGCCCTCTCTCTGTTGTTAGTTGTGGCCTATTTAGGTTTTTTGGAATGTAGTTATTTTGGGCGATCAGGATTTCATCAGGAATTATTCTTTAACCCCTGACTGCCTTTGGACCAGCAGCACAGTCATCACCCAGGATCACAGCCCTCACCTCACCTCAGTCCTACTGAGTCAGAACCTGCATTTTAGCAAGATCCCAGAGGATTTGTATGCACACTGAACTTTGACATGCAGTGCTCTAAACCATGTAATAATAGATTCTGCTACTACGGTCAAATAAAGAGTTGAGATTGTGAAAGAGGCAAAATTTGTCTCTGGGTACAACAGGAGTGATAATCATTTCAACATTCCTTGGGTAGCATTTTTGCTCAAACTTCCCACAAAAGACCATGGTAATTTCAGATAACTCTTTAATATAATTTTGAACTCTGAAATAAAATTTTCCAATAAGCTATCCCCAATATATTCAGGAATTTTTAAAAAGCAATAGGATTGGAGTGTGTGAGGAGTAGAGAAAGAAGACTATACATAGGTTATAATAACATATGTAACATTACTTCCTGCATAGAAACTTTTATTTGTTTCTAATACAGAAGCATTGTTTTACCATGGACCACCATATCTATAAAAAAAAAAAAAATGACCACAAAATTATTCTAAGGCGAAGTGAACCCAGAATTTTGCTTTACTCTTTATTTACCAGAGTTTATGTAGTAGCTTTGGAAAAAAAAAATTCAAAGGAAGTCACTTCAGGATCCAGAAATGAAATTTTAAAAGGAACTTACATGCATGAAGAGTGCCATGTACTATAAAACAGGTCCTCCCTTGTGCGGAAAAAAAAAGAAGCCCTTTGCCTGAGAGGCATAACTGAACATTTCCCACCCTGGTCTGGACAAGGACCCGAACCCCTACTCCCAAACAGAAGGACAAGGCAATTCTGTGGAATTCTGGGCCTCTTTCAGTCACTGCTTCCACTAAAAACTTTAAATATCCCCAAGAAGTCAAGGGGAAAAAGAAGACGATGTGTGAGTTTTCTCATTCTCACTTGACATCATAATCATATGCTGGTTAAAATTTCATCATGGAAAAAGAGTCAGGAGTATAGCAGTCATATCATATGGCCCAATGAACATACTGGGAGGTGAAATATTAGAATCGACATCTACATTACTTCCCCCCGCTCATTTAGAGCCAGAGGGCTCAGAAATGGGGCTCATGACATGAGAATCCCCACACACAGCACAAGAGTGGCTTTGTTGAGATTCCACAAAGCAAAAGCCTATTCCAACCTACGAAATCCCCATAGCTGCAGTGGGGAACTGGAATCCCCATTCTCAACACAACAGAAGACTCGAGCTACAGAAAGTGGCTCACACTGCATGGCTAATTAGTTTCTTCATCAAGACAATATTCCCTTATAGCCCTTGCTCTAGAAAAGAACAAGTCTGTTCCTGCAAATAGGGACTTTTCCCCCTCTCTCATAGAATTTACAGGTTTAAATATAGCTTTTCTTTTTATTAGGTTTTGTTTTGGGTCCTATCTGAGAAGGAGAAACCAGGGTGTTTTCAAAGGACCCCACACCATGCAGAGGTACAAAATAACCTGGGAGAGGAGCTGACTAATATTAACTAGGGCAATTTTAAAACGTCCACTGTGTCAGAGCACTAATAACCAATAAACAGATCACGCTGAACTTAGATTCACAGATGTTTAAAATCACTAACATGGTCCAGAATGCTTTCTGTACACATATGCTTAGCGTTTGAGGGCTTTTTTTTTTTTAACATCATGAGGACAAGAGAAACTGTCATTTGTCTCAGAGGCTGTGCAAACAAGAGTCTCGGGTGCCTTCTGAATTCTGTTTTCTGTTCCTAGTTTCACTGCACCACCCACAGCTTCTTTGTACTAAAGTAGCCTAGTTCTTCCTTCATGTTTATGCCTTTCAAATATCTGTAGCTCACTGTTCTGTCCCTCATGTAAGATAAAGCATCCAGAAGGTAAAATAACATTAAAAAGTGGAAACTTGTAAAGAAGACACTACTGGAGGTTCTGACTGATCCATTAAGACCTGAATTTCTTTCCCCTGGTAACCACATGAACAGCATTTAAAAATAAAGATTGTAAATATTTTTAAATTCCTTCCCTGAAGGAGAAATAAAATTGTGTACTCTCTTCTTACTCTGAAACAGATGGTTATATAAATAAATATAACCTTTATCTCCTCACCTATATTAACCATCTTTTTAATAACATTTAACTGCATTATTAATGCTTGGAAAATAACAGTGATTAATGTCAAGAGTGATGTTAGAAAGTTTAAAAGTTTAATAGTTTTATTCTAATAAAATAAATCTAGATGCAAACCCCACCAAAGAATTCAGAAAAATATAGGGCACCACTCAATATAGGATTGACTTTTGAAGCTCTTAAAATTTTCAGAGAATCATATATGGGTCACTAACCACACAGAGCTTATGAAGAGAAACACAGGGAACAAAGAACGCGTGGGGAGAAAATGGAAGTATCTTTCAATGTAGCTTTAACAACTGGCCCATCTATTGTAAAGAGCTAAAATTTCAGTGATAATAAATTTGACAGAAATCCATTAATAATAAAGTCCTAACTGCTTCCATGAGGACTGGTTCTTTAAATCTTGCCTATGACTGAGAAAATTCAATAGTGAATCCTGAGATATCCAAGGTGAACAGAGCAGAACAGTGGGATACACATACCCTGCTGTTTGTCTGCCACCTGAAAACAAACCCCAGTGCTTCCAGGAGCATTTTACAGTCGTCTTTGTATCTTTAGCAAGATCTCATTTAGCTGTGGAATAAGCCACTGGGGCAAACTTGTATCAGTTGGGCCGAAGAGGAAGTCTATAGAACATATAATCCTTCCCAAACCTGCCAGATGATAACTAGAATACTGGAGCATTCTTTCACACCCTCCTTTTATCCACTCAAACCCAATAACATTAAGAAATTGTCATATATGCTCAATAAACAAGCAAACTGGAGAAGAATCTTGGGCAAGATATAAGTTGATAGAAAAGAGAGATGGAAATTAAGGACTTCTAGATGACCATGACAATGATGATGATAGCTATTATTGAGCTCTTATTATATGAGTTACTATTAAAAATACTTTATAAGTAGTTTCTCAATTAATCTCTACAACAACCCCATGAGGTATTATTATTGTCCCAATCTTACGGATGATTAAATTGAGGCACACAAGAGTTAAGTAACATGTCCAAGACCACAAGAGAATTCGCACAGGAAACGGGATTTATTCCAAGACTCTGACTACAAAGCCCAAGCTCTTGACCACCAGGCTGTCTTCCTTACATGTCCCCTGGGACTTACATCCTGCGAGAAATAAGGAAAGCAGAGGCCTGATCTGCAACACTTCTCTCGTTCTTTCTTCTCCTGATGCAAAAGAAAAGCATTTTTTAAACTTGAGCAAAATCACTGCTCTGTGTTTTAAGGTTTTCTGACCCATCCTCCCTGCCTGCTCACCACTTCCAGCATGTAAATTTAACATGCTTTTGACTAATCTGACTCTCAATCAGCCTCACATCAAAAGTCAGGCCTGAACATCAAAGTATTAGGGGGTGGGGCAAGGGCAGAAAGCAAAAAGATTTCTTTAGAAGGACAGGCTGACGGGGAAGATGGGAAGTCTCAGGCATTAGACACTGCCATGTTGAATCTTCCTCTTTTCATGTATGTTTGTGTTTCCTGAATAGTATGTTAAAGGCGCGGATATAAACTGCTGATTGATTCCATCTAAGAATCATCAAATCAGTCAATGATAGATAGAAAGACAGCTCTAGGGCCTTAGCTGGGCTTTCTAAAAAGGATCTTCTATCAGAAAACCATCTGGATTTAAAAGCAGCAACAGGAAGAAATATGAGAAAGAGAATGCTATATTGATGAAGCCAGGCTTACCTCATCCAATGGAAATCTGCTTAAGACGGCATCAAGCTAATACCCTCTCTCACTCCCCTCTAAGTCAGAGGATACCTGGGATTTGGGGATTGAGTGTCCACTGAAAACAGCAGTGGGGAGTGACAGAGGGCTTGCAGTGGGCGTCAGGAGACTGAGTGGAGTCTCGCTCTCCAATTGGCCAAATGAAATAAAGATGAGCCAATCAGATAACACAATTGCTGAAAAACCTCCCAGTCCTAAGAGTCTCTGATTCTGCAAGAGGACTTCAGCATGATCAGTCTTTGCTTATAAAGTTAGATAAAGTAAAAGACTAGAAGTAGAGTGGGTAAAATTTGAATGTTAATGACAAAAGCTACAGTCCAGCCTTCCATTGAATAGTTCAGCTGATAGTTGCTTTCTATAAGCAAAGAATTGACATGAAAACCTAACTAGCCCAATTACCATGCTCAATTACTAGCCCACGTAAAGAATCCAAATGAATACATCCTTAGATCATTCCCTCAGTGCATTTCTATTCTTCATTCCTTGCCCTTCCCCCCCCAGACTTTTATTTTTAGTATCTCTAAATTATCCGCATTTATTAGATGTCCACAGAGGTCCATATGGGAACTTGATTCAGTGAAATCATAAGGGGGGTGGGGAACTGCTGTCTTTTCCATATAAAAAAATCAAAGCATACATTAAAAAGGAATGAAATTCTGATACATGGTACAACATGGATGAACCTTGAAAACATGCTGAATGAAATAAACCAAACACAAAAGGACAAATACTGTATGGTTCCACTTGATATGATATGAGATACCAAGAAGAGGCAAATTCTTAGACCCAGAAAGTAGACTGGAGAG
Organism: Phocoena phocoena; assembly: GCF_963924675.1. Lineage (NCBI taxonomy): Eukaryota > Metazoa > Chordata > Mammalia > Artiodactyla > Phocoenidae > Phocoena > Phocoena phocoena. The sequence goes on from NC_089227.1 coordinate 51,631,482, forward strand.
ATTACCAGGGGCTGAGGAGACGGAGAATGGGGAGTTATCATTTAATGGACACAGAATTTCTATTAGGGATGATGAAAAGTTCTGCAAGTGGGCAGCGATGATGGCAGCCAAACACTGTGAATGTACTTATGCCAATAAATTATATACCTAAAAATGGTTAAAATGGAAAATTTTGTGCTATGTATATTTTATACCACAATTTTTAAAATGGAAAAAATCTAAGCATATAGTGTCTGTTTCATAATTGCCCAAAATGAAGAAAACTTGCCTCCAAATTCTTCTTGAAATATTTTAAAAATAAGTAGATTGTAAGTTTTATGAGGGCAGGGACCAGCTCTGTTTTACTTACTGTTACACAGTAGTTACACTGTTACACAGTAGACTCTCCATAAATGTTTGTTTAATAAATAAATGATTAAAAGAAAATAGAGGAAGGAGTCTCCTAAGGAGGAAAATATAAAAAACATCAAATTTACTCATTCATGAGAAAGTATAATGGGGCATATTCCTGAGAAAAATACCAAAGCTACTACATCTAAGCTCCTTCAGCGAAGGGAGTGTATCTATTTCATCTATACTTCCTTCACAGCACATCTTATGATGTCTTAGAGTAGACGACTGATAAATCTTTGCACAATGAGGAATAAAAACCTGACTGTAAAATCAATGTCATATTAATGCTCTACTACCCCTTTTTTAAAATGACTTACTTTTTGCAAATGTACAACTCCTTTTGTCACAGGGTGAAAAAAATAAACCTCACAGCTTACACAAAGTGAAGGTAAAAATATAAATAGCCAGAAACATCACTCTCAGAAAAAGAAACAGCAAACACATGGCACATCATCTTCTGAGTAGAAAAAAAGTTTGTTTTTTTAAGGAACAATTGAAGTATAGAAAAGAATAGTTTATAGATCATCTTGATATTTTAGGAAATAGTAAATGGTCAAAATAAAAGAAAATTTGAACTCTCTTTGGAAGAAAATCCAAATATTCATTCCCTAAAATCAATGTCCAACCTTTACAATAAATAGTTGAGTGAATACAGAAAAATATTTAAGGCTCCTCCACTCCTCCAAAAAAATTCTAGTGAACCCAAACATTATCAATATTTCTCTCAATTAGCCTATCAAGTAATCAGGAGATCTTTCTTAAAAATACTTAACGTCAAAAAAATTATATACAACTGGCTTGTGGCCAACATGCCACATCAAGTTACTGATGCTTTTCTCAACTAATATTCACTAGCTACATCATTTACATTTTACACGAAGTACTCAGTTCTAGTATACATAAGAAGAATATTTTTAAAGCAAAAAAAGAAATCAAATGCTGACATCCTTAACATTCAGTACCTGTATAATAGATGGATCCTTATAAACTCACCAGGACCACGTAATGTAGTAGTCTCACTTTGAACAGTATTAAAACATGTCCTTCAACTTCAACCACCTCCAACCCCAACACAGTGTGCCCATTAACAAAGGAAATAAGGAATTCACCCTCTGCAGATATCAAGGTTTACATTTCTGTCTCTCAACTGTTATCTTCTCCGCGAGCAGGTAAGCATCATTTTGGAGGAGGCTGTCTGCTGCTCCAGTCCTTCATGCATGCAGGAGTTCTCCATTAGCATACAAAACGCTAACAGTCCACTCTTAAGAGTCAGCACTTCAAGCAGAACTGCATGAAGGATTATCACTTCTGTACATGAAAGCATAACCACTACAGGTGTAATGATGCAAAATACCAGCACACTGACCTCTGCCAGGCAGCACACACTTAAAGCAGGTGCCTTTCTGTGCCAGAAGGGAGGGGGCGGGAGAAGCAGGGAGGAAGCCCCAGATCCCTAATATATTAGAGATGTTCATTGCGCTCAGAGCCAGTCCAGCTAATTCATGGACATCAGTTTACCCAAATGAGAAAAGTCGTATCCCGTCCTTCACTGGCTTGACTCAGAGGGCATTCGGCCAAGCATAGCCAGGCAAAACAATCTGTCAGATCTCTTTAAGCTATAATAAATAAGACGAATCTCAGAAGAAATAAGATTCAGCTATGGCAAAGAAGCACAGTCGCAAACCTTTTCTTCATCTTATCGCTGCTACTGGTGTTTACAAACTACAGGCAGCAGCCTCGGGAACCTCAAGAGACTTCCGTGGGTAACCTCTTGTCAGATCTTTAGTTTAAATAGCCCCTTGATCAATCTGTGATGTTTGGGGCAGTTAAATAGAAGGGGGTGAGTAAAATGACACGCACAAAATGAATCCTTTTCAAGTTGTAAATGAGTGAGTCAGGATTCAGTCTTGCTGAGATGCTCCAAATTAAAACCCCTGCTCTGATTTTAAGCATGCTCGGTCTTACCGTTTTGCTGTTGTCTCTCTCAGGCTCGAATCACCTGGAACTCTTTAACATGTCTCTAGCAATGTGCTTGCACCAAACCAGGCCCATACAGCAACTGAATTCACATCTTTCTGCACTAGCAAGCTGAAATGGTACGGCCGTACTACAACCAAGAAAGGGGGAAGCAAAAGCAAAAAAAAAAAAAAATTCACCCAGAAACCACCTACAGAAGCTAATCTCCATGGAATAAGACCAAATATGGTTCAGAAGAACACAAAGGACATGCTAACATTCAGTATCAATAGCTTTAAGAGTTCAATTTTTTCCCAAAAGAATCTTTTTTCTTTTTCTCCAAACACGATGGACTTGCCTCTGGAGTTCCCAGGAAGGCAGTGTAGCCAGGCTCTGCAGCAACGTTGCAGCCAAAGTAACCGTGCATATGCTGTCCAGGCAATTCACGACACACTGTCCCTTCAGAAAGATATTGATTTGTAATGCAGGGCTGCTTCAAAAGAATACAGAATGGGAGCCAAACAGCTAATGGTGATTGCATAGGAGGAAAAACATTTAATCAAGGGGATGCACCTCATCATGCTCAATTCAATTTTTTAAAAGCACTGGTGAAAGCCAGTACGTGTCTTGAGTGACAACCCCATTAAACAGTAATCTGAGGTCCTATAGAAGGCCAAGTTTAGGATACCATCATTCGTGCTGCAAAGCCACTAAAATGGTTTAATATGTCTATGTGCATAGATTTCTCATATGCAAACGGGGCATGATGAGAACTCTAAAATAACTATGCACCAAATACGTGAGGTAAAAAAAAAAAAAAGCACAGGTGTAGCATTTACGGAACCAAAGTGATAAAATACATAGTTATGAGCCTGCAGAATTCTTGATGGAGTTAGAGCTCATATCACCCTCAAAAGTAAAATATCAACACAAACCAGAACTCACAATCCTTAGACTAATTGTGTCAAGTCATACCACACGGTGCTGAGTGGCAAGGAAGGATGCCAAATTGCTACTCCCATAGCGGCCCCTACAGGAGAGTGGTTGATCTACAATTCATCCTTGCTTAAAGTTATTTCCTATCCTTAGAGAACAGAATCACAAAAGGGCACAAATTAGATTAAGGCATAAGGATACAACTGAAAAATACATTAGGCAAGAAATCAAAAAAGTCAGGCATGAAATATGACCTCATAGATATTCATTTAATTAAGAAATTAAGTACAAGAAGAGGTAACTGCAGTGTCAAATATTCATTTAGCTCCCAGGACTAGGTGCACACTTATAATCAGAAATCTCAAGGAAAAGCGCTTTCCTTTCACATCGTAATTGGTTTAAGGGAATCATCTCCCGCATCCCCTATTTCCAAACCATCTTCACTTTCATCCTTTTGAATGCCACTGGGAAGATACTGAACTTTATTTTTTTCTGCAACACAAAAGCTCAGCCCTCAGTACTTGTTATATACATAAATATTAGGAGGATCTGCTGATGATAGTAGTTCAAACAAATTCTGTGGACTCCTGTAGAGTGGAAATGGATGGGGAGCTTGAGAAATGTGTGAGAAGAATGTGTGGGGAAAAAACAGTGTCGACAAATGTATAGAATTATACAAGAAGTTTGACCATAGGACAGAAGTAAAGATAGAGGCTGAGGGTGAAGCTGTGGGAAATAATCACTATGTTCATGTCTTAGAAGCTTTGCCACCTACTGCTATTAAGAATATCTTGGGCTTCCCTGGTGGCACAGTGGCTGAGAATCCGCCTGCCAATGCAGGGCATATGGGTTCGAGCCCTGGTCCGGGAAGATCCCACATGCCACGGAGCAGCTAGGCCTGTGTGCCACAACTACTGAGCCTGTGCTCTAGAGCCCAAGAGCCACAACTACTGAGGCTGAGTGCCACAACTACTGAAGCCCGTGCGCCTAGAGCCCGTGCTCCGCAACAAGAGAAGCCACCACAATGAGAAGTCCGCACACCACAAAGAAGAGTAGCCGCCACTCGCTGAAACTAGAGGAAGCCCATGCACGACAACAAAGACCCAACGCAGCTGAAAGTAAATAAATTAATTAAAAAAGAAAAGAATATCTTTATTAGGGGACATTGAGATGTATATAAAACCACACCACAGAAGAACAATAGTAGAGATTAAAATAAGGGGTCCATCTTCAAAGAGAAGAGACAAAAAGTCTTTTGTAAAAACACCATCTCAGTGGATATAGAGAAGAAGATGGGAAAGAAACTGACAAAAATACTAGATACTAACATCTACTTCGGTCATTTTTGCAAGTAAACAAAATTTGATCCCTTGAAATGCCTGCTTTTATAATTTTTTTTAATTCTAAAAAGTATTATGCACTTCTCTGACATTTTAAATGGCTTATAATAAACAACATCTAATCTTCAATTGATGATGGAGTCAATTACGAATACCAGTGACAACCATGAGGGTCTAAAGGCGGGTATACAGGACCACTGTCTCCTAATCTCAATAACCAACATATGTGAGTTCCACCGCTTCATCATGATGGTCCAGCCTCTCTTTGCCTTCAGTCTTTCCTTCTTATGGCTGTAAATGTGCCACTTCCTTCTAACACCACCACACCCTTCTCAGTCTTGCCACAGCTTCTTCAACCATCCCTGTCCTGGGCGTCCTAGATAAATAGACTGATTAGAAGACTGTGTGAATAAAGGTCTGAGTCAAATGGTGGGTTCAAAGCAGAACTAGGAACTTTCTCCTGAGTGGAGAAATACTAGCCTAGGCACCCAATGACCACGGCTTTACCATACAGGCTTTGTGGTACTTTTCATCTGTGCAGAAACCCTTTGTTTCCTATCATCCTACATGGAGCTATCTCAGACATATGAGGCTGCCAGATGTCTAACCTTCACAGACAGATGGGGCCAAAGAAAACTAAACCTGGAGAAAAAAGTACTTGGAAAAAGGGACAGAGAAGGGCTCTTTTTTTTTTAACTGAAAAAAGACAAGAAAACATTAAATAAGAAAACTCTTCAAAGGTTAGGAAAGGGGTAAGAGAAAAGGCTACTTTATACATATACATTTAATACAATAAGTCACCTACATTATGAATTAATTTCATTCAATCTTTAAGTCTAAAGGAGGGAATATATTTTATTTTATTTTGGAAAGTGATAGAGAAAAGATTGAAATTTCCCCAAGAGGTTCAATTTCAAATTATAATAGTTCCATGTAACCCTAGCAATTTCTTCTGATTGTAAACTTTTACAGTGAAATGTTTACATTATGATTGATTTTTAAATATTCATAATGTTTTAGTAAACCTAAACCCTAATTTTTTAATAAGCCCTAAAAATTTTGACTTAATTTTTCTCAGCTAGTGTCAGTCATTACTTATATTCCCATATATTCAGAGAAATGTTATTCACTTAAAATGCTTTCTCAAATGATGTGACTGACAAGGGATTAATCTCCAAAATATACAACAGCTCATACAACTCAGTATCAAAAAAAAAACCAAACAGCCCAATCCAAAAATGGGCAGAAGATCTAAACAGACATTTCTCCAAAGAAGACATATGGATGGCCAAATGAAAAGATGCTCAACATCGCTAATTATTAGAGAAATGCAAATCAAAAGTACAATGAGGTATCACCTCACACCAGTCAAAATGGCCAACATCAAAGAGTCTACAAATAATAAATGTTGGAGGGGGTGCAGAGAAAAAGGAACCCTACTACATTGTTGGTGGGAATATAAATTGGTAGAGCCACTATAGAAAACAGTTTGGAAGTTCCTTAAAAAAACTAAAAACAGAGCTACCATATGATCCTGCAATCCCACTCCTGGGCATATATCCAGAGAAAAATATAATTTGAAAAGACACATGCACCCCAATGTTCACTACAGCACTATTTGCAATAGCCAAGACATGGGAGCAACCTAAACGTCCATCAACAGATGAATGGATAAAGAAGATGTGATATACATTCATATACACACACACACACACACACACACACACACACACACACACACACACACAATGGAATACTACTCAGCCGTAAAAAAGAATGAAATAATGCATTTGCAGTAACACTGATGGACCTCAAGATGATCATACTAAGTGAAGTAAGCCAGACAAAGACAAATACCATATGATACTGCTAGTGTGGAATCTGAAAAAAAAATGATCCAAGTGAACTTACATACAAAACAGAAATAGACCCACAGACATAGAAAACAAACTTATGGTTACCAAAGGGGAAGATGGGGAGGGATAAATTAGGAGTTTGGGATTAACATATATACACTATTATATATAAAATAGATAACCAACAAGAACCTACTGCATGTCACAGGGAACTATACTCAATATTTTGTAATAACCTATAAAGGAAAAGAATCTGAAAAAAATCGATATGTATGTATGTATAACTGAATCACTTTGCTGTACACCTGAAACTAACACAACATTGTATATCAACTATACTTCAATTAAAAAACAAATTTCTCAAAACACTGTGAAATTCTGGAGGAGTTTGAATTGCATGTTTAAAAGCCATTTCTTAACCACATACCAAAAACATCCACATGTCATTCATGGCATTTCATGGAAACTTTGGGATTTTCTTCTTAACACTACACAATTTTCAGTGTTTTCTAGATTCTGGAGGGAAAAAAATGAACTAATTTTATCAGTAAATATGAATAATTCTATCAACCAATATATTTGTTCCTGAGAAACGCTGCATTCTATTAAATTGCACCCTGAAAGCAAGGTAATTTACTGGGAAAATAAGACTGAGGGCAGACCATTCAAAACCCATGCTTCCAGAGCACTAATTTAAAAAAAAAAAATCCTTACAAACACACCCACACAGGCCATATCCTCTTCATCTCTGCATTCCCTACAGGGCTGATATTAGGTCCTGCATACAATAGATGCACTATAAATGTTTCTTGGCTAGAGATAAATCCTGTGCTGATCCCTGTGAACTGCAGAAAACATGTCCAGGTGAAGAAAGTTCAGTTATGAACTTCACTGTAGGTTGGAAATTAAAAGTCCAAAAATAGATAAGGGGAGCTTTAGATTGTGTTTGTTAAAAAGTGGCATGGAAGGTTGAGAATCATGAATCTAAGAACAGAAACAGATAGATGCAGGTTACAACAATTAAAAGACAGGCCTTATTTTTGCCTATATTCCAAAAATCGGATATCTGTTCACAGTTCTGCTTCTATTCAAGGTTTCAGCCTAATTCTTTTTAGGGAACAATTTTCCTCCTTCCTGTATGTTGTGTTTCCTGGTTGTGTGTCCTGAATTACCCTGGGTAACAACCTGTTTGCATCTCAGTCTTTGCTTCTCCTTTTCCAATCCCTGTCACATAAGACTTGTATTTGCACTAAAACATATATTACATGGCTTCTACATACATATACACACACATTTATGTACTCAATAATTATTAAGGTGATATATAAAAAGCATGGGCATTTACAATGGCCCACTATAGTTTTTTCTATTAACACACAAGCAGAAACATAACAGGATTTTTTTTTTTTTTTAAACATCTTTATTGGGGTATAATTGCTTTACAATGGTGTGTTAGTTTCTGCTTTATAACAAAGTGAATCAGCTATACGTATACATATGTTCCCATATGTCTTCCCTCTTGCGTCTCCCTCCCTCCCACTCTCCCCATCCCACCCTTCCAGGCTGTCACAAAGCACCGAGCTAATATCCCTGTGCCTTGCGGCTGCTTCCCCCCAGCTATCTACCTTACTACGTTTGTTAGTGTGTATATGTCCATGACTCTCTCTCGCCCTGTCAAAACTCACCCTTCCCCCTCCCCATATCCTCAAGTCCGTTCTCCAGTAGGTCTGCGTCTTTATTCCTGTCTTACACCTAGGTTCTTCATGACATTTTTTTCCCTTAAATTCCATATATATGTGTTAGCATACGGTATTTGTCTCTCTCTTTCTGACTTACTTCACTCTGTATGACAGACTCTAGGTCTATCCATCTCATTACAAATAGCTCAATTTCATTTCTTTTTAGGGCTGAGTAATATTCCATTGTGTATATGTGCCACATCTTCTTTATCCATTCATCCGATGATGGGCGCTTAGGTTGTTTCCATGTCCGGGCTATTGTAAACAGAGCTGCAATGAACATTTTGGTACATGCGTCTTTTTGAATTTTGGTTTTCTCAGGGTATATGCCAAGTAGTGGGATTGCTGGGTCATATGGTAATTCTATTTGTAGTTTTTTAAGGAACCTCCATACTGTTCTCCACAGTGGCTGAACCAATTCACATTCCCACCAGCAGTGCAAGAGTGTCCCCTTTTCTCCACACCCTCTCCAGCATTTATTGTTTCTAGATTTTTTGATGATGGCCATTCTGACTGGTGTGAGATGATATCTCATTGTAGTTTTGATTTGCATTTCTCTAATGATTAATGATGTTGAGCATTCTTTCATGTGTTTGTTGGCATTCTGTATATCTTCTTTGGAGAAATGTCTATTTAGGTCTTCTGCCCATTTTTGGATGGGGTTGTTTGTTTTTTTGTTATTGAGCTGCATGAGCTGCTTGTAAATTTTGGAGATTAATCCTTTGTCAGTTGCTTCATTTGCAAATGTTTTCTCCCATTCTGAGGGTTGTCTTTTGGTCTTGGTTATGGTTTCCTTTGCTGTGCAAAAGCTTTGAAGTTTCATTAGGTCCCATTTGTTTATTTTTGTTTTTATTTCCATTACTCTAGGAGGTGGGTCAGAAAGGATCTTGCTGTGATTTATGTCATAGAGTGTTCTTCCTATGTTTTCTTCTAAGAGTTTGATAGTTTCTGGCCTTACATTTAGGTCTTTAATCCATTTTGAGCATAACAGGATTTTGATGTGGTGTGAAATGGAGCAGAGGAACCCAGATGTAAAAGAGTTTTTATTATGACCGCGTTCAGAAAAGGACGGTATCAGAGAGTTCCAAACATGTACAACGTATATGTTCTGACAAATGTGAATTAAATTACAAGATTTCAGAGGCCGACACAAAATCCTCAGGTAGCAGCAAGAAGAAAGGCAAAGGCACTGAGAAAAGATGTGAGGGTTTTCTCTCTTCATGATGCCAAGATTCCACTAAGGACAGAGACTACAAATCCATGATTATCTGAAGCTTCTTAAGGAGCTAAGTGTCTTTTTTTTTTTTTTTTAACTTCTCCAAGTTTTTTAGTTAACCATAAAAAGAAGAGAACAAGTTTTCTAGTTCAGGGTTATAAGTCAGCTTTATTATTTTAGGGAGTTTATCCTAGCTCTCTAAAATTTCACTTGGTTAGAAAATCAGAAAAATCCCAAAAGGAAGAAAATTTTCTTAAAAGAGCTTGCCAAATAGACATACAGAAATAACTTTAATGAATACTTTTTTTAATTATGTTTTACATTTTTAAATCTAGAAATACCCTACCACTGATCTAGTAAGTACTTTAAAGTATTAAAACAAAAGGTATTCATTAAATAATTTGCTCCCTTTGTCTCATCTACACACTTAAGAAATAAAATGAAATAGGATGCTGGACCATGGGAAAGAATGGATAACAATGCTGTACATTCAACAATAAACACTCATGACAATGAAAAGATAACCAACTGAAGAAACTCACAATTAAAATGAAAATATGTGCTCCTATGTAATCTAAATAACTTTCCTGTAGAAAATGTCTTAGTATTTGCCATTTCAAGCCAATACAGCTATAGTTTAGATAATTCTGAAACCACATGGACACCACCCTCAAAGAAGAGAAAGCAAACCAAAGTGATCATTTGTCTAAGGAAGAATCATCATGAGACCATATAACCAGTCCAATCTCACTGGTGCAACAGAGGATGAGGTTTGCTGCAAAAATGCATAAGTAACAGGGACATTAACAACTCTGAAAGGCTTTAACTTCCCCCTACACTCATTTTGTATCCAGTAAAACAGTGACAACAGCAGCACACAAATATTGGTTGAATCCTTTCTACTACTCCTAGTGAAATGTTTTTCTTGAGTGGTTATTAAAATAAGATAGGTTCCTATTTCTAAAAAGAAGTAGCACCAATTGTTCTGAATGGTCAGCACATCTTTTCTCTTTGCCTGGAATGACTCCTGCCCTGATGCCATCCACCACAGTCTAGGGAGGGCTGAGCCCTGTCTAGGAGCAGACAAGGGATCCAACGTAGGCCAGTCATTCCCTGGGACTTTTCCAACTAGAATTGCACCCCACCTCCGCACCCCTGATGGTGGCAAAACAGAGAAAACACCAGCTTAGAAGCAAGTGTCTCTAGCTCTGTAGAGAAACTGGACAGGGATCCTGAACTACCAAGTACTAAGAGTAAAGATGAGGATAAGTAAGACAGCACAGATAACATGGGATCCCTGGTCCTAGCCCTTGAGGACCAACTGCCTGGTTGCCTGACTTTCTAAAGCGTGGCTGTCAAGTTCCTATTTCTATTCTGTCACATTACCCTCCCAATAAATTCCATTTTTTTCTTAGTGACTTCAAGTTGATTTTCAGTTATTTGTAACCCAGAGTGCTAGTGTTGGTACACGTGAAAATACATGTACAAAAGGATGCACAGCTACTGTGAAGCACTAATGTCAGAGCTAGAGCTAAGTAACAATAGATGTGTTGTTTTAAAATCTAAGAAAAGAGAATTTAAGGTTGATTTTGACTTATATGATGGCAGGAAAGGAGGGTTTAATAGTAGTTAAAGGTTTCACAAAGCTACCTCACAAACCTACTATATATAATATTCTATAAATTTTTACTAAATTATCATATATTAAAATTATTTATTTATTCTTATAATTTACAGGGGAATTTATATAACTGCCATAAGTCATGGAGCATGACCTATTAATCAGTTATCTGCACCTGTAGGATGCCTGAATGCTTGGACCAATTACTTTAATCTGGCATCCAAGTTGCTATGATAGCATGTATTCAAATTTTAGGCATGGCACCTAGAGGGAAATAAACTGACTTGGCCTTGTAGATACCACTTATAAATTGATGGCACCCAAAAGTAGCCAAGAAATGTCATAGGATTTATGAGAGGGAAATCAGTTTGTTATACCAACACTGGCTTTAAAAGATTTCTGGCAATGAGGGAAAGAGGGTTATTAAAAATTAAAGAACTAACAGCAAGGGGATTTTGGAAAAAGCCACAAAAGTACACCAGGGACTGATGGAATATGTAAAGAAACTGCTAAGAAGACATAAAGTAAACTACATTTTCTGTATTTCATTACCAAAGGATTTTTTTTCATGTTCAGTTCATTTACCAACCATTTATTGAACTTGATATTAAGCATTATGGGGGATATCAAGATGAATGAGATACAACTGATACTCTCACAGATGCTTACACAAATAAGTACAATATAAGAAGTAATTGCCAAAGAAGAAGTAAAATACTATGGGAGTTCAGAATGAGAGAGACCTCAAAGAGGGAGGCTCTGAATGATGGCTCAAGCAAAACTGGAAGACTTTCATTTTAGATAATCAAATTCTGAATACTAGAGTCACAAAGAATTCAATAGGTAAGATGTTCGGGGGAAATGTATATCCAAAGACCAGCAAAGACCACTCGTAGCATAATAATTGTTATCGATATTTGGATGTAATTTGATAATTTAACAAAGAACCTTTGTAATATTGTAGGAGCACAGCCTAGAAGAGTTGAACAATTTCCATGATTTGAACCCTCATGAACAATGGTTCTTTTCTACCCTCTGGTGGAAGATTGTTTGGATGGACTCCAGGGACTCCATGTACACTGCCTGCCCATACGGTTCAAAGATGTGTTTTTTCCTAGTTACCCTGGACACAGACAACCAAACTCTTTCTTCATATTGCTTAAGGAAAACTGAGCTTTGAGAAGTGTTGCAACAGCAAGTCACAGGGAACTGAGAGATCATCTTTACTTATCATTCCTCTCTCCAATATTGATTCTAGTTTAGGGAAGGTGGGGTTTTACTTATTGAAACACAAAGGTCAAATCGATCAACTTAGTTTTATCAATCCTCCCCTGAAGCACCTGACTCCCTCAATAGTCACTGTTTCTCCTAATCATTCAAGGAAGACTCAATCTATATAAAAGTTTTTAAAAAATAATAATTCAGTTCATACTTCTTGACTGACCCCATCACAATTAGTTCCTTCTATGGGCACAGAGTAACTATGGCATCGGCAGGACAACCTGACTTTAAGGAACAACAACCAGGTGGCTAGCCACCCCGGTTCAAATATGTCCTCTCATATCAACCACAGGCCCTTTAAATTCAGGCCCCTGAGAGATAAAACAGGTTTAATAAGGTCAAAAGAGACAGCATCATAGATGAAACCATATAAACAGACACACTGAAGCATAATTTCAACATAAGCTGCAGAACAGCTACATGGAGAACATGAGCTCAAGAAGCAGACAAACCAGGTCTTGGGCAAGAAACTTATGCGGATGATAATAGTTTGTATACTTTAGAGGGTGGTTGTGAGGCTAACTCGTGTACAAACTGCTTAGAATAGTGTCCAGTAAAACAAAGGCTTTTACAACCCAGTGATAAGGATAACGTATATTTAGAGGGACCAAGTACTAAGCCTTTAGGCATCACAGACAATCCTTTATCCTGGGGCTCCGACTCTGCCTGAGGTCTGGTACTGGTCTTGGTTCTCTTGGTTCAGATCAACCTGGGCATTTCATTCTGTATCAGCTGTGGGCTGTTAGGCTCATTTGCTCATTCACTTCTTAGGTCCATCAGTTCCTATTGATTTTTCTCCAGTACTTCTATTTCTGTTGTGGATTATACTGTGCTTTTGCACCATTCCATGAAATTCAACCACTTATTCAAACACTTTTTTTTAACAGCTATAGGTACTACCCTACAGCCTTTCTTGATACCTCCTTTGGCTAAAGTAAAAGGAGCTATGTATTTACAGTTCTTTATGAGTTTTATTGAGAATGTTTAGTTCATTCCCTATCTACCTATGTATCTATCTCTATCAATTTTCTTCTCTTTCTCACTATCTATCATATTTCTCCATTGTAACTACAAAGCTGCCTCTAAAGAATCAAATCAGAACAGAGAGCCCATGGTTACATACTGACACTTTCAACATAAAGTTTATTGAACAAGTGTCCTTGTCCCCATGGTGAGCAATAGCCACCCCCCCACCTCTGCAGGAGCCCATCCAACACTAGCAGCTGTGCGGCTAACAGGGTCTTAGTGCTCCAATCTGGTGTCAGGCCTGAGCCTCTGAGGTGGGAGAGACAAGTTCAGTACACTGATCCACCAGAGACCTCCCAGGCCCACATAATATCAATTGGCAAGAGATCTCCCAGAGATCTCCATCTCAACGCTAAGATCCAGCTACACCCAACAGCCAGCAAGCTCCAGTGCTGGACACCCTATGCCAAACAACTAGCAAGACAGGAACACAATCCCACCCATTAGCAGAGAGGTTATCTAAAGTCATAATAACTTCACAGACACCCCAAAACACACAACCAACTAAGGCCGTGCCCACCAGAAAGACAAGATCCACCCCACCCACCAGAACACAGGCACCAGTCCCCTCCATAAAGAAGCCTGCAAGAGCCACTGAACCAACCTCACCCACTGGGTGCAGACACCAAAAACAACAGGAACTGCGAACATGCAGCCTGCAAAGAAGAGACCGCAAACACAGTATGTTAAGCAAAATGAGAAGACAGAGAAATATGCAGCAGATGAAGGAGCAATGTAAAACCCCACCAGGCCAAACAAATGAAGAGGAAATAGGCAGTCTACCTGAAAAAGAATTCAGAGTAACGATAGTAAAGTTCCAAACCTTGGAAATAGAATAGAGGAAATACAAGAAATGTTTAACAAGGGCCTAGAAGAACTAAAGAGCGAACGAACACTGATGAACAACACAATAAATGAAATTACAAATTCTTTAGAAGGAATCAATAGCAGAATAACTGAGGCAGAAAAACGGATAAGTGACCTGGAAGATAAAAGAATGGAAATAACTATCGCAGAGCAGAATAAAGAAAAAAGAATGAAAAGAATTGAGGACAGTCTCAGAGACATCTGGGACAACATTAAACACACCAACATTCAAAGTACGGGGTCCCAGAAGAAGAAGAGAAAAAGAAAGTGTCTGAGAAAATATTTGAAGAGATTATATTCGAAAACTTCCCTAACATGGCAAAGGAACTACTCAATCAACTCCAGGAAGCACAGAGAGCCCCATACAGGATAAATGCAGGGAAAAACATGCCAAGACACATATTAATCAACTATCAAAAAATAAATACAAGGAAAAAATATTAAAAGCAGCAAGAGAAAAGCAACAAATAACATACAAGGGAATCCCCATAAGGTTAACAGTGGATCTCTCAGCAGAAACTCTGCAGGCCAGAAGGGAGTGGCAGCACATAGTTAAAGTGATGAAAGGGAAAAATCTACAACCAAGATTACTCTACCCAGCAAGGATCTCATTCAGATTCGACAGAGAAATTAAAACCTTTACAGACAAGCAAAACATAAAACAATTCAGCATCACCAAAGCACCTTTACAAAAAATGCGAAAGGAACTTCTTTAGGCAGGAAACACAGGAGAAGGAAAAGACCTACAACAACAAACCCAAAACAATTAAGAAAATGGCAATAGGAACATACATATCGATAACTACCTTAAATGTAAATGGATTAAAAGCTCTAGCCAAAAGACATAGACTGGCTGAATGGATACAAAAACAAGACCCGTATATATGCTGTCTACAAGAGACCCACTTCACACCTAGGGACAGATACAGACTGAAAGTGAGGGGATGGAAAAAGATATTCCATGCAAATGGAAATCAAAAGAAACTGGAGTAGCAATTCTCATATCAGACAAAACAGACGTTAAAATAAAGACTAACAGAAGAGACAAAGAAGGACACTACATAATGATCAAGGGATTAATCTAAGAAGAAGATATAACAATTGTAAATATTTATGCACCCAACATAGGAGCATCTCCATACATAAGGCAAATACTAACAGCCATAAAAGGGGAAATCGACAGTAACACAATCATAGTAGGGGACTTTAACACCCCACTTTCACCAATGGACAGATCATCCAAAATTAAAATAAATAAGGAAACACAAGCTTTCACAATACATTAAATAAGGTGGACTTAATTGATATTTATAGGACATTCCATCCAAAAAAAACAGAATACAGTTTCTTCTCAACGGTTCATGGAACATTCTCCAGGATAGATCATTTCTTGGGTCACAAATCAAGCCTTGGCAAATTTAAGAAAATAGAAATCGTATCAAGTATCTTTTCCAACTACAACACTATGAGACTAGATATCAATTACAGGAAAAAATCTGCAAAAATTACAAACACATGGACGCTAAACACTACACTACTAAATAAGCAACAGATCACTGAAGAAATCAAAGAGGAAATCAAAAAATACCTAGAAACAAATGACAATGAAAACACAACGACCCAAAACCTATAGGATGCAGCAAAAGCAGTTCTAAGAGGGAAGTTTAAAGCAATAAGATCCTACCTCAAGAAACAAGAAACATCTCAAATAAAAAACCTAACCATACACCTAAAGCAATTAGAGAAAGAAGAACAAAAAATCCCCAAAATTAGGAGAGAAATCATAAAGATCAGATCAGAAATAAATGAAAAAGAAATGAAGAAAACAATATCAAAGATCAATAAAACTAAAAGCTAGTTCTTTGAGAAGATAAACAAAATTGATAAACCATTAGCCAGACTCATCAAGAAAAAAAGGGAGAGGACTCAAATCAATAGAATTAGAAATGAAAAAGGAGAAGTAACAACTTACACTGCAGAAATACAAAGAATCATGAGAGAGTAATACAAGCAACTATATCCCAATAAAATGGACAACCTGGAAGAAACGGACAAATTCTTAGAAAAGCACAACCTTCCAAAACTGAACCAGGAAGAAATCAAAAATATAAACAGACCAATCACAAGCACTGAAATTGAAACTGTGATTACAAATCTCCAGATGGTTTCACAGGCGAATTCTATCAAATTCCTTCTCAAACTCTTCCAAAATATAGCAGAGGGAGGAACACTGCCAAACTCATTCTACTAGACCACCATCATCCTGATACCAAAAGCAGACAAAGATGTCACAAAAAAAGAAAACTACAGGCCAATATCACTGATGAACATAGTTGCAAAAATTCTCAACAAAACCCTAGCAAACAGAGCCCAACAGCACATTAAAAGGATTATACACCATGATCAAGTGGGGTTTATCTCAGGAATACAAGGATTCTTCAATATACACAAATCAATCAATGTGATAAACCATATTAACAAACTGAAGGAGAAAAAACATAGGATCATCTCAATAGATGCAGAAAAAACAAAATTCAACACCCATTTATGATAAAAGCCATCCAGAAAGTAGGCATAGAGGGAACTTACCTCAACATAATAAAGGCCATATTTGACAAACTCACAGCCAAAACTGAAACCATTTCCATTAAGATCAGGAACAAAACAAGGCTGCCCACTCTCACCACTATTATTCAACATAGCTTTAGAAGTTTTAGCCACAGCCATCAGAGAAGAAAAGGAAATAAAAGGAATCGAAATCAGAAAAGAAGAAATAAAACTGTCACTGCTGGCAGATTACATGATACTATACATAGAGAATCCTAAAGATGCTACCAGAAAACTACTAGAGCTAATCAATGAATTTGGTAAAGTAGCAGGATACAAAATTAATGCACGGAAATCTCTTGCATTCCTATACACTAATGATGAAACATGTGAAAGAGAAATTAAGGAAACACTCCCATTTACCACTGAAACGAAAAGAATAAAATACCTAGGAATAAACCTACCTAAGGAGACAAAAGACCTGTATGCAGAAAACTATAAGACATTGATAAAGATATTAAAGATGATACAAACAGATGGAGAGATATACCATGTTATAGGACTGGAAGAATCAACACTGTGAAAATGACCATACTACCCAAAGCAATCGACAGACTCAGTGGAATCCCTATCAAACTACCAATGGTATTTTTCACAGAACTAGAACAAAAAATTTCAAAATTTGTGTGGAAAGACAAAAGACCCCGAATAGCCAAAGCAATCTTGAGAAAGAAAAACGGAGCTGGAGGACTCAGGCTCCCAGACTTCAGACTATACTACAAAGCTACAGTAATCAAGACAGTATGGTACTGGCACAGAAACAGAAATATAGATCAATGGAATAGGATAGAAAGCCCAGAGATAAACCCATGCACATATGGTCACCTTATCTTTGATAAAGGAGTCAAGAATATACAATGGAAAAAAGACAGCCTCTTCAAAAAGTGGTGCTGGGAAAACTGGACAGCTACATGTAAAAGAATGAAATTAGAACACTCTCTAACTCTGTATACAAAAATAAACTCAAAATGGATTAAAGACCTAAATGTAAGGCCAGACACTATAAAACTCTTAGAGAAAAACATAGGCAGAACACTCTATGACATAAATCCCAGCAAGATCCTTTTTGACCCACCTGCTAGAGAAATGGAAATAAAAACTAAAATAAACAAACAGGACCTAATGAAACTTAGAAGGCTTTTGCACAGCAAAGTAAACCATAAACGAGATGAAAAGACAATCCTCAGAATGGGAGAAAATATTTGCAAACAAAGCAACTGACAAAGGAGTAATCACCAAAATGTACAAGCAGCTCATGCAGCTCAACATTAAAAAAATGAACAACCCCATCCAAAAATGGGCAGAAAACCTAAACAGACATTTCTCCAAAGAAGATATACAGATTGCCAACAAACACATGAAAGGATGCTCAACATCACTAATCATTAGAGAAATGCAAATCAAAACTACAGTGAGGTATCACCTCACACCAGTCAGAATGGCCATCATCAAAAAATCTACAAACGATAAATGCTGGAAAGGGTGTGGAGAAAAGGAAATCCTCTGACACTGTTGGTGGGAATGTAAATTGATACAGCCACTATGGAGAACAGTATGGAGGTTCCTTAAAAAGCTAAAAATAGAACTACCATATGACCCAGCAATCCCACTACTGGGAATATACCCTGAGAAAACTATAATTCAAAACCAGAAATGTACCACAATGTTTACTGCAGCACTATTTACAATAGCCAGGACATGGAAGCAACCTAGTGTCCATCGACAGATGAATGGATAAAGAAGATGTGGCACATATATGCAATGGAATATAACTCAGCCATAAAAAGAAACGAAACTGAGTTATTTGTAGTGAGGCGGATGGACTTAGAGTCTGTCATACAGTGAAGTAAGTCAGAAAGAGAAAAACAAATACCGTATGCTAACATATATATATGGAATCTAAAAAAGAAAAGGTTCTGAAGAACCTAGCAGCAGGACAGGAATAAAGACTCAGAGGTAGAGGATGGACTTGAGGACATGGGGAGGAGGAAGGGTAGGCTGGGACCAAGTGAAGGAGTAGCACTGACATATATACACTACCAAATGTAAAATAGCTAGTGGGAAGCAGCTGCATGGCACAGGGAGATCAGCTCTGTGCTTTGTGATCACCTAGAGGGGTGGGATAGGGAGGGTGGAAGGGAGACACACGCAGAGGGCATATGGGGATATATGTCTACGTATAGCTGATTCACTTTGTTATACAGCAGAAACTAACACAACTCTGTAAAGCAATTATATCCAATAAAGACGTTAAAAATTAAATAAAGTAAAGTTTATTGAACAAGTTAGAACGATAACAAGATTCTACCCTCGGGACACACAAGAGAAATTATGAAGCAGCGAATGCTAAAGGAGAAGTTTACATTTACTAACAGGATAATCAGCCACATGATGTATCCACACCTGGCTGCTATCCAAAACTGGACAAGAGAAGATTTAAAACAAACAAACAAACAAACAAAAAACCCCATCAAGAATCAATTTTGCCAGTAGCAACCAGGTAACTTTTCAAATAAACAGTACTAAATTGGAAGGTGCACATTTCAAAAAAAATTGGGGGTGTTTTAAGATAACTGATGCCAATCAGGAAGCAGGACTCTGTCTTCTGAGACTGTACTAAACAAAATGTTCCATCTGATCAAAGAAGGAATAAAATTCTGAGGCATCAGCTTTCAAAATATACACAAATAATTGCCTTTCTTATAAAAGTCTGGGAAATCATCCATGATAATATCTATGTAGAAGCAGAGTCTACCCACATGTGCTAAATCTCAGTCAGAGGAACCCACCACCATTCTGCTCTTTCTCACATTTGCGAAAGTATTTTCCTTCTATGTGCACTAAAGTAGCATAAGATAGTACAACTAAGAAACTGTATTTTAATAGTAGAATGGAGGGCTAGTGGGAAGCAGCCACATAGCACAGGGAGATCAGCTCAGTGCTTTGTGTCCACCTAGAGGGGTGGGATAGGGAGGGTGGGAGGGAGGGAGACGCAAGAGGGAAGAGATATGGGAACATATGTATATGTATAACTGATTCACTTTGTTATAAAGCAGAAACTAACACACCATTGTAAAGCAATTATACTCCAATAAAGATGTAAATAAATAAATAAATAGTAGGTAAGAAATTTATAGGTAGAATTCAATATTGTGCTATCATTTCAATTAGCATGAAATTAAAATGAAAATATAAACACTAGTAAAAAGCAATTAGTGGTAGAACAGTATATGCAAGTACAGGTGAAAATACCAGCACCACAGTGATTCCGAAGAAGACCTCTTCTCCAAGAGATCCACCCCCCAACACCGAAAATGTGAGATAAGCGTATAAGTGTGGGGGCAATTAATTTTAACTAAAACTAACCCTTCTTATCAGAACAAATATCAAGTAGCATGTATCAGGTAATTTTCTTCAAGCATTTAAGTACTTCTCAATTTTTTTTTTTAACAATTGGCACATCCATCCAACACTTCTTTTTATTGGGAAAATGTTTGATTCTTTTAATCCATGTAGGTATTCTAAAAGAACTAGAATATTACTATAACTGCCACCAATTTTGTTTCAGACATAGAAGTCCTAAAATTTTTATTCTGAAATTACTTCTGGCTCACAGAAAATCTCACACAGGGCAGTTGAGCTTTATACCAGTTCAAAGATACCATCTGACATCTGAAAAGTTACAGAAGAAAGCCCTGAAATCTGATACTTTATTATAGATTTTAACACCATAGAGAACGTAAAAAGCTCTCCCTCTTTCCATGACAATTTTTGTCATGTTTATAGGGACTGTAAATATTAAAGCTAAGGAGTGCTTCAGCTATGCATGTCTTCTTGTTCTTTAACAAAAGAAGAGGTGAGGGAATGAAATTGTAATTATTCCCAAAGTTATCTTCTACCTTAAATCTCCCTTGATCTCTGAACCCCTCCCCCTTTCACTTCTCTGTTCCCCTTACACCAAAATTCCCCAAAAAGAGTAGTTAATCCTAATTGGCTCCACGGTCTCTTCTCACTGTCATTCTTTTTTTGTTTGTTTTTTAAATTGAGATATAATTGACATATGACATTTTATTAATTTTAGGTTTATAACAGAATGTGTGTGTGTGTGTGTGTGTGTGTGTGTGTGTGTATAAGGCAAAACAGTTACCACACATCAGTATTGGCAATGATTTTTGACACTGAAAGTAAATGCAACAATCATTTCATTCTTAAACTTATTTTAATCAGGCCTCTGTCCTCTCACTCCATCAACGGTCAGCAACGGCCTCACTCTGTCAATTCCATGAGCACTTCCCTGGATCTCTCAGCAGCAACTGACACACCTGACCACCCCCCTCCATCCTTGGACTCTTCACTTAGGCTCCAAGGCTAGTTTTCTTCCTACCTCACTGGCTCTGCCTTCTCAGTCTCCTTTGCTAGTGGCTTCTCTTCCCAACTTCTAAAGATGGAGTTGTCCCAGGAATGGAACCTTGGACCTCTTTTCATCTCTGTCTATACTCCTTCCTTAGGTGATTCAAAAGTCATGTCTCAAATGGTTTGAATGCCATCAATGCACTGAGGGTTCCCAAAGTTATACCTCCAGGCCCTACCTTTCCTTCATCCTCAGACTCATATATCCAACTACTTATCAATGCACTGACAATTCCTTACAGATATCTGATAAGAATCTCAAACTTGACAAGTCCAAAACCAAATTCCTGATTTCATACCTTCCCAACCCTGCTCCTCCCCCCACCATTCTCCTTTAGGCTCTACCATTAACACACTCGATGATGTCTCTAGTCCAAACCTTGAGAATCCTTGATTGCTCTGTCCTATATCCTACATCCAATCCAACGGCCAGTTCTCTTGGGTCTACTTTCAGAACATATTCCAAATCCAACCAGTTCACAGCACCTCCACTGCTTTCCTCCTAGTCCAAGCCACAATGTACCTCTGGATGATCACAACAGCTTCTTAACTTGTATTTCTGCTGCTACTCTCCTACTCTTTCCCCTGCCCCAATCTACACACAGCAATCAGTTTTTGAAAATACCACTGCCTTGCCGAAAACCTCAGTTTCTGACTTAGAATAAGATGCTACACTCTAACCATGACCAGCAAGGTGCTATCTTTCTCACCAGTCCCCTTGTTTTCCGTATCTATGCTCCTTCTTGTTTCTTAAGAACATTAAGCCCCTCTAGACCTGCACTCTTTTCCTCCAGATACTCCCAAAGTTTACTCCCTCCCTTCTTACATATCTGTACTCAAACATCACCGCAGAAGTACCTTCCCTGACCATTTTACCAACACTCCCCTCCATGTTGCTCTTTCCCCTTGCCTTGCTTTCTTTGGTTTATATTCCTTGCACTTCTGCCTGACCATTACATTATAGGTGTTTATTATCTGCTTCTCATCCCCACTAAAGTAAAAGTTCCATGGTGACAGGGATTTCTCTATTTGCTCACTCTTAAATGTCCAGGGCCAAGAACAATGCCTGGCAAATAGTAGGTGCTCAAAAAATATTTGTTGAATGAATACATGAATGAATCATTTCTGTACTCTTACTCATTTCTTACTGGGGTAGAGAATATATATTTCAATTATTTATTACTTTAATACATACAGTATAATGCCAAAAGGAGCCATTAAATATTTTCAAGTTATATTTTTAGAGCCTCATAATGATAGCGAGGGGATTTTTAGACAGAAAGAAGAGCATGGGTGCAACAAATAAGGTTGGAAATATTATAACATATTTATGGGAAGATAAGTAGTGCCCTACAGGAAATCTGGGGAAAGTTGGGGGAGAAGAAAGCAAGGTAGGTGAAAGATGAGGCTTGGAATAAGGCTGAAAGCAGACAAAGGGCAATCATGAAGGGTCTTATGTGCTGGCCTGAGTTTTGAGTGTTATCTTGTAGGCAATAGAGAGTCATTAAGCAGGGAAACAGCAATTAGAATTTCATCTGAAAAAAATTACTCTGGTCACATAGTTTATATGACCCACATAACCATGTCTGTTCTTAGTTGAGGTAGCAATTTTGCTGCTCGAGGTCTACACAGAAATAAGACATGCCACGTAAGTCTTAAATAATTATTTAACCTCTTTTCATACCTAAAAGGTATTCATAGTTTCTTGATCACAAACCTTTAACTAATTTTCCTAATGAAACATTTTCTCAACACGTTCCTATTTGAATATCTTCAACTTTAAATCAATTAGCTCTCCAATTCAAGAACACTTACATGACAGTCTTTAATTAACGCACACAGAGCCTCATGTATACACAGTGAATCAGTTAACTTACAACACTAAATGTTAATACTATATTGGGTATTCAACAAGAAAATTCAGTTAAGGCTTTTTTTAATTAGTGAAAAACTGGCATCTGATCATTCAGATAACAAAACAGTCTAAACTTTATCCAATACAAAACTCCAGATTAAAGTAAAAGAGGGCTTTCCTGGTGGCGCAGTGGTTGAGAGCCCACCTGCCGATGCAGGGGACACGGGTTTGTGCCCCGGTCCGGGAGGATCCCACGTGCCGCGGAGCGGCTGGGACCGTGAACCATGGCCGCTGAGACTGCATGTCCGGAGCCTGTGCTCCGCAGGGGGAGAGGCCACAACAGTGAGAGGCCCGCGTACCGCAAAATAAATAAATTAATTAAATCAATAAAGTAAAAGAGAGCTCAGTTGGTCTAGACAAAGGCATATAAGAAGTCCTGGTTTTTTTTAGATTAAAACAGCACCTTGATTTAAATGTTCAAGAAGCAAAAGAACTTTAATATTCAAGGAAGCAAAATAACTTAGCTAAATGAACAATGTACGGTATCAGAGCCAGCTTAAATATCTTTTCTTTGCTTAGTAAGCAGGTTTATGATTAATACCAAGTCAGAGAGGATCTAGAAAGGGAATCATTAGGAAGAATAAACAAAGACAGGACCCAAAGTCCATGAGCAAGTGGATATTCTCTCACTGGGACTTCTTCATGTGTGCCTAGGACATTCACTGAATTGAGTCTAGGGACAAAGAAGTAACACACCACAGTTACGCCGTAGCGCAAACTAGCTCAATGTCTGCCTTCCCCATCCACTTTCTTAATAAGCCTTTTCTGGAAGTTCCCAACAATACAACCATGAGTGTACGGCTCTGCATAGCTATTCATTACAAAGATTCAAATTACAAGAGAATGGGGAAACCCCTAAAGATGTCTGTCCCCAGCTGGGAACACTCACAGAGTAGGTGTTAATCTTGGCCCGTTTCCTCCAACTCTATGTGGGCATCACAGACGAGGGTCTATTCCAGGACTCACCACCAGTTTACATAACTTATACAACTTCTGTTCCATAAATATTTAAGTATGAAGGAGCGGCATAGATGTTTTAAATTTTAAAAATGACCTTTAGACATCAACCTTAATATTTACATTCCTCAGAAGTCATCACATTTTAAATACCTTTGGCAAGAGGACACAGAGCAACCATTTCAAAATGGAAAAAAGCAAACATGTATAAAATCTGAAATACTTCCTATAATAGCATGAAAAAGAAATCTGGCTTTTCACACACAGGCTAAATGAACTATTCTTTCCTTCACGTGCTTCACATTTTCATGAACCCTTTCCTAGTACACCCCACAAGCTGTAGAACCCTGCTGGCAAAATGCTTCTCTCTGGGGAGAATTTTTTTTTAACTTGATAGAAAAAAGGCCTTGAATTTAAAGCAGTTTTTCTTTCACATCATAACAGTGCAGTGACCTCTATGCAAAATATGATGAAAAATGCAAGTCAGTGCTATTATGTAAGGTAGAAAATGAAACTTGAGTTTGTGTCTACAAAGATATCAGATCTATAACTTTAGAGTTCACACAAGTGAAACAAAGAAAATATAAAATAATCCTATGAATGTAGGACCCCCTCCTGATCTCAAGGGAGACCCATATACTGCTGGGAAGCCAATTCTGATTACCAGCCTTCATCCCAAATTTCCTATATTGTCAAAAGAGATATATAGAAATGCTGGTGGAGTCAAAATAAGATAAAAATAACTAGTACATAAACTGTACGTGGTATAACATTCCAATAAAATTTCCAACCCACAGTAAATTCAAAATTTATTTAAATGAAAGGGGCATCAGACTGAGATTCAGAAAGAACAAGTCTAGTCTAATTTGTGAAATTCATGGCCAATAGTCCATAAATGCTTACTGACTTGGCTAAAGAGCTGTATGACCATGAGCAGGGAGGAGGTATCAAGATCATTATCTCTCCTTCATAAGACTGGAAAACGTAGCAATGAGGAGTGCTCAGTGGTTGACTTTATGATCTAAAATGTAGCAAGGAAGCAGAACCCATTGTCCCTTTCTCCAAGACTGTGAATGGCAGTCTGTAATAGCTGAAAATAACCACCTGGGGCTTAAACCTAAGGAGAGACTCTCCTCCTGCAACTAGGAGAAAGATCACCTTTATCTTGAAGGCTATAAAAAACACTGAAAGGGACTTAGCAGTGAGGGGCAATGTCACATTTGAGTTTTAAAGTGATTACTAGCTAGAATTTTGAGGATGGATTTCAGAGGTATGGAATGAGTCACTGAAGCCAGACAAGACATTACTGCAGCAGTATAGGTGAGAGATGAAAACTAAGACTGAGGTGACAGGGGAGAAAAGAAATTTGAGAAACACTTGCAAATGAAATCAACAGGGTGAGTATGTGAAGGAGAGGGAGATGTTGCTGCTGCTGCTGCTGATGGCTGCAGCTAATACTATTATCACTAAAATGTACTGTGTTTCAATGTGTCAGTCATTGTACTAAATGCTTATCCATATTATCTCATTTAATCATATTGACATCCTAGGAGGTCTATACTATTATTCTCCCCATTTAACAGATGAGAAAAATGAAGCTTAGAGGGGTCGAGCAGCATGTCCAAGGTCACATTAAGTGGTGGAGCCAGGATTCAAGCCTGAGTCGGCTGATGCCAAAGCCTGCAGGCCAAATCGTTCCTTATACTCCAAACCTCCCAGGATTCTGAATTTGTGGGTAACTGGAAAGTATTATTTACCTAAACATACCTAGTTTTTATTGTAAAACACTTAATCTCATACTATTTTTCATATTCTGTTCTTTCCTATGAGTATCTTGATGGTGCGATCTTTCATGATCTAACATGTTAGTCTCTCCTTAACACAGCACATAGTGGGCGCCATGCTGGCTTTAGACACAAACGGGTATTCTGTAATTCTGTCTGAGCCCTGTGAACTTGTAGCTATAGCTGCTCTGGGATTAAATTGTGGAGAGTCTTCAATCCAACATACTCTTATCTTCTAACGCAGGAACCAGATAATCTGCATTCCCTCATTGCCTAGAATGCTTTTTAGTTTTCTCCAGGTTGATACAAGATCTGAGTAATCCTGATATTTACTGCAGCCCTACAAACACGGGAAGGATCCACCATCATGCTATCAAACTCTAATGCCTATGCGCACATATTAGGACCTCACAAAGAGAAAATAAAAATATTCTAAGTTGAAGGCATGAAAGTTTCTTTTATCACTTCTGAAAAATGTGCTCTTCAATCCATTCTCTCCTAGTCAGACAATGCGGATGGTTACGGAGAGAGGAGAGTGTAACCCTGTGCTGAAGGAACCCATTAGGTTTTGGTCAACAATAAATACCTTTGAGATATTTAAGGTGTCACACCTCCTGCTTTCTGTGTGGTTCATTGCCTATGGAGGGATAATAAAATCTGCCAGGTTACTACCAAACCAGATTTGGTTCTGTCTGCTTTTAAGATATCCAAAGGGTCTCAATAATTACTAAGAAGGAGTCCTGTCTCCATGAGTACTAGCTGAAATCACAGTAGAACTGCTGAGTAGTACCTGCTCTATACCCCTCCTACCTCCAGAGAGGTTTTATAGATATCAATAGTTTAGACAGGTTCATGCTTTCCTTTTTCAGGTTCATTAAATGTAAAGTTTGACATGGTTTTTTGTCATTTTTGTTGTACTAGCACCAAGACAGTCAATAGCTTTGGAGTTTTTTTTGTTTTGCTTTGTTTTCTTTTGGTAGACTTTTACTTTACTTGGAATCTTACAGTTACTCCACAAGTTCTTTAATGAATATCAGGGTTCACATACAGACTTGAAGGGGAGCTGTAACAGCTTTATGTTGACACAGAGTCATCATTCTGGTATGAGTTACTATTTTATTTCATAGTGGTCAAGACCATGGACTCGGGAACTAGACTGCCTGGGTTCACATCATGACTCTCGTTTACCAGCTGTGTGACTTCCAACAAGTTCCTTCACCTCTCTGAGATTTCCTAACCAGAAAATGGAGATAATAACAGTACCAACTTCAGACAACTGTTATAAGAATTAAATTAGTTGATCTTTGTAAAGAACTTAGAATAATGCCTTGGACTTTGGTAACACAATATATATGTATTTATTACATAAAATAAAAATAAAAATACCTCTGGCCAAATACTGAGCTTTCGCCAATGCACTATACGGTGAGATGGAAAATCCAATTACAATGTGCTCAAAAGCTAATTAACCTTCAAATAAAATGTTTTACATCTATATATCATTATAAGAAATACACTCCAGCAAGGAAACTGCTCTTAAATAAATGCATTACTCCCTGTTTAGGAGACGTATACAAAAATGTACTAAATCTACATAATGTATAGAAAACAAATATAAGGAGGATTTGGTCTATTTATTATTAGACTCCATATAAGTAGATAACCTCAGCTACCCTATTTGAGAAAACACAAATATAAAATAGTTCTTGTACAATTTCACTTGCCTACCTAAATTTAAGTCACATGACACCAAAGATTAAATTTATCTCTGAAAATTAACAGGGTCATAATTCATCACTGTGAACTTTCATGGAATAGTTCTGTCAAAAATAAAAATACATACAGATCAGACCTAGAAACTACAAAACCTGAATTCTTTTTATTTTACAATCTATTTTTAGTAATAGAAAAAATTATAGTGGTCAGCAAAAAAATCACACTGCTATTTGTCAAAATTCCCACATCTCTAAAGTACTCACAAAGCAGGGAAAGAGAGGGGGCAATGGAAACAAAATGTGCCTGAGAGGCATACTCTATTATTCTTTGGCATTTTTTCCCTTTTTTTTTTTTTTTTTTCCTAAGATAGCCTGGGTAGAAGGAATGGTGATAACATACTTCAGACAACTAAAACTACAAAGGTTGTCTTTAATTATACTAAATTCTGTTCACTATATATCACTATCTTAAGGTTTCATGGAACTCTCAATTCTGTGTTCTGTTGCATCTTGAAGTTCCATACCCGCTCACAGCACTATCCTTTAAAAGGAGCTTTTAAAGCATTCTGTACCCAGCCGTATTCCAGAAATGACTTTTAAGGTAGATAGTAAAATACTTAGAATATACCAAGATAAAATGAAAATTTTAATAGCTGAGTAGGACATCTGATAAAACATGGCAGATTAACCACCCAGACCTTCTGTCTTCTCTCCCTCTCAAAAATACATGCCAGTAAAGGAACAGAGAGTATGTACACCCACCAGGACAAAGAGAAAGTCAGAAACATTCAAAAATGCCGAAGAAACAATTACAGGTTTGTCAGAGCTTAGAAAGCTGCTGGTCAAGTGCCTGTCAGGGGGATACCAGTGAGATGTGAGCCAATTCACACACAAAACACGGACAGGCCGGGTTAACCAAAGACAGAGTGAGGAGCAGAAGTGTAAGCAGGAGGGCTGGGTAAAGTCTCCCTATGGAGCACATGAAACCCCCAGGCCTCCACCCTTAGTCAATGCAGCCAGCTTATTCTCTGGAGAAAATAACCTTTACAGGCTTGAAGATCAGAGTTATCATCAAGTGAGAGAGGACTGAGAATCAGCATTGAACAAAGAGGGACTGAGTGAAAATTTGCAAATGGAAAAACACTAGAACTCTCAGATCAACTCCCTTGATCTGCTTCAACACATAGGGCCCAACTTCCCCATCTAAGAGGTTGAAAGAGTCTCCTCTAGAAAAATTAAATCTTTCTAAGAAAAAACAGTCTTTACATACTGACATTTAAGAGTCCCCTGATGAAGCACCTTGCTTACCACTTCATCACCAGCCAAAATGACCTGCCAATAACCTGTACGCAAAAAGAGGGGCGCTAGTCATGTCAGGACTCACTCTTAAAAAACACCTGAGACTTCCCTGGTGGTGCAGTGGTTAAGAATCCGCCTGCCAAAGCAGGAGACATGAGTTCGAGCCCTGGTCCAGGGAGATCCCACATGCCGCGGAGCAGCTAAGCCCGTGCACCACAACTACTGAGCCTGTGCTCTGGAGCCCACGAGCCACAACTACTGAAGCCCGTGCACCTAGAGCCCGTGCTCTGCAACAAGAGAAGCTACCGCAATGAGAAGCCGGCGCCCTGCAACGAAGAGTAGCCCCTGCTCGCCGCAACTAGAGAAAGCCCTCACGCAGCAGTGAAGACCCAACACACCCATAAATAAATAAACAGATAAATAAATAATTTTATCTCTTTAAAAAGAAAGGGAAAGAAATGATAGGGAATATTGAAGAGAGGTGATTAGCAAAGTAATAAAACCAAAAAATTCCCAGAAGTCTCCGGATTCATCCCAGAACCAAATGTTATTATAAGTCTCCAGATTCAAAGAGCTCACCAAGTGTTCAGCAGAACAAATGAAACAAAAAGAGACCTATGATAAGGAAAATTACTATGAAATTGTACCATACCAGAAATAATAATATACAAAAGACTCCAAGAGCATCCAAAGAAAAGAAAATGTAAAATACATATATACATATCTAATTAGCAATCACAATGGCAAAGACTTCTGAAAGTAAAAATGGAATCTGGAAGACAATATAGAACAATGATTTTTAAATTCTATAGGAAAAAATTACTTTCAACGTAGAATTCTATTTCCAGCCAAACTATCATTTAAGTGTGAGAACATAAATATAGGTAGCTTTAGCCATTTAAGGAACAAAAAATTAGCGTCCAATATTCCTTTCCTTAGGAAACTACTGATTGAGTGTTCTATCAAACAAGAAAGCACAAGGCATGGAATCTTGATTCAGGCAATCCAACCTGACAGAGCCTGAAGGAAGTCCCAGAATAATGAATATTCTTCTGATCTAAGGGATAAGGCATCTAGCCTGGTGCAAGAAAAGTGGGAGCTATGAGACAGAGGTCCCCAAAAGCATTTAATCATTTAAAAGATTGCCATCACATTTGGTGGGAAAAAAGAAGGGTAGGGATTTAGAAAAGTAACCAAATGGGCAACAGAGTCTTAATTATTAACTCAAATTGAAACAAGGAGTTGTACAAGAATGGCAACATATCACAGTCTACCATTGCACTGGATAGTAAATACTAATGTAGTCTTCATAATGAAAATATACACTAATTATTTAAGTAAGAATGGTGATATAAGCTAAAAATACTTGAGAAACAACATAAAAAGTGTTGAATTTAATTGTCTACATAGATTAAGAACTAGTAGAGGAAGACAGGAAGCTATAGATATATGGAATATACCTATACATGGAAAATAGGAAATTACTGTTTTTTTCACAGTCATCTAATATTTAGGATGTATGATTTCACACATTTTAATGCTCTGTGTACATGTGTTAGATTTTTTTTTTTTAAGTAATCCTTAAAACTAAGTGGATAAGAGGGAGGGGGAAAATGGGAATTGTTCAACAGATGAGAGTTTCTGTTTTGCAATTTGAAAAAGTTCTAGAAATCCTTTGCACAGCAATATGAATAGAGATAACACAACTGGACTGTACACTTAAAAAAAGTTACGATGGTAAGTTTTATGTTATGTGTTTTTTTACCACAATTAAAAACTAAAATTAAATTGAAAAATAAGTGCATGAGAAAATTAAGTCAAAGGAAAAGTATTTCACATTTTCTAGATGACAGATTTGACTCGGCTTTTTAGCAGCCATGATAAGTGACATGATGTAGTGTCCATAAAGATTTTTTTAAATAAAGCCATTATTTTCAAGAGAATTGTTAACTAAATCCTGATATAGGAAATCAAAAAAATTTGTGGCAAGGATTCCACCAAGATGATACTATATAATTAAAGAATCATACAAACGTAGCAATATGCCTCACTTACTTTAAAAGAATCTACTGGGAGTAAATAGATTTTTAATATATAATATCCATTTCAGAGAAATAAGAAGGTATTAAATGCCGAGTAACAGTTCCTGCAGACCCCCTCTATCCTTGGCCCCAGAGATGAAAATAGTCCTGGTGCCCAGCAGTCCTGGGGCAGGAGGCAGAGGGCAGGAAGGGCCCAGCACCTTCCCCAGCACAGGCTCCAGCAGGCAGCGTCTGATGCAGGCTCATCTGTGCACATCATTAGGCTACTGATGAGTTTAAGACTAAACTTGGCACATGAAAAGTTGTCGGCTCGTAAGGAGTATCAATGTACAATGTGCCAAAGCAGAGGTTGAATGAAAGTCAATGTCCAAAAACTGAAACTCTCTTTAAAAGACTAATTTTCCTGAGTGGTTTATAAGCTAGTTGTGAATTAATATAAGAACAGAATTCCAAAAATATTTGAACAATTGTGGCATCATTTGGGGATAAACACACAGCTATCCAACGTAGATCATACTTGAAAGATAAGCCCGTGCAAGATAAATATGCAGTGGAATGTTTGGGTATATTTGTCTAAAACCACACAAACAAAAACATACACTCTTGGCTTACAAAAAAAAGAAGTGTTGGAACAATGACATAAGGAAGCAAACCAGAAGAAATATGGCTTCCTAAATATCTGCAATCAAGTGAAGCTTTAAATCTTTAAAATAATTCCAAATATAAGATGCATATATTTCTCAAATTGGAGCATGCCGTATCACACTTTATTTTTTAATACCTCTAAGTGTAACAACACATGTGCTATGGGATTATACACAGAAACCTGCACCTCTCCCATCAAACTCAACACATCTGACACTAAAATGCTGAGCCCCTGCCCCACAACAATCCTAAAACAGACTCCTCCAACAGTTTTCCAAAAGGTCCGTTAATAGTCATTCCATCGTTCAAGCTGTTCAGGCCTAAAGCTTTGATAATTCTAATTTGATAGCCAATCTGTTAGCAAATCCTTTTGACTCTACATCCAAAATCAAGACTCCAACCGCTTCTCAATATCTTCAGAGCAGCCACCCTAGTTGGATGGTGATGTGATCCACCATCATTTTAACAGATTACTACAGGGGCCTCTCAACCAGGCTCCTGTTGCTCCCTACCATCTTTTCTCAGAATAGCTCATGAAGTGATTCTTTTAAAATGGAAGCCAAATCACTTTACTCTGCTCAAAAACTTCCAATCATTTTCCATTTCATTAAGAGTAAAAGTCAGTTTTACAGCGGCCTACAAGGCTCTATACAATGTTGCTTATTTTTCTGATCTCATTCCTACTACTCTCCCCTTCGTTCATGCTGTTCCACCCACAGAGACCTCCCTGCTGTTTCCTCTACCTGAAATACTCTTCCCCTATGTACCCACATAGCTCCAACTCTCATGGCCTCCAAGTCTATGCTCAAAAGTCACATTCTCTGTTGAGGCCTTCTTCGACCATCCTAATTAAAATTACCACCTTTCCTATGTACTCCCTTGCTTTATTTCTCCCCATAGTACTTACGCCATCAGACAGACAAAGTTTACCTATGGATTTATTATCTGCCTCCCTTCACAATTCAGTTCCATGATGGCAGGGATTTTTGTCTGCTTTGTGCACTGCTGTACCCTCCTTGTTCAGCACTGAGATAAACATATACTAGATGTTCAATAAATATCTGTGAATGAAGTAATTTCTATCTGCAAATCACCAAACTGCATGTGAGTACATTTTAGAGGGTTATTTTAATATTTTCAAGTAATTATTACCATGAATAAAAATAAAATAGAAAAATCACAACATAGAGTATACTAAGGGGCTTCCCTGGTGGCGCAGTGGTTGAGAGTCCACCTGCCGGTGCAGGGGACACGGGTTCGTGCCCCGGTCCGGGAGCCATGGCCACTGAGCCTGCGCGGCCGGAGCTTGTTCCTCCGCAACAGGAGAGGCCACGACAGTGAGAGGCCGGCGTACCGCAAAAAACAAAAAACAAAAAAACAGAGTACACTGAGGACTTAGAAATCTGAGTTGAGCATCAAGAGTATCATGGTCACCTTTATAATCAAACTTGCAGGTTTTTTCTGTTTTTGCTTTTATTTGCTTACTTTCTAAAGTAATCTTTGTCAAAATAAGCCCTTACAAGTGTAATTATTTTAATGCTTTTGTTTTAACATCTTTATTGGGGTATAATTGCTTTACAATAGTGTGTTAGTTTCTGCTTTATAACAGAGTGAATCAGTTATACATACACATATGTTCCCATATCTCTTCCCTCTTGCGTCTCCCTCCCTCCCACCCTCCCTTAATGCATCTTTTTGATGCTCTTAAAATACAAAAATGCAAAAATAATTATTTACAACTGAGTGGAAAATTCTATACAGTTGCCATTATCGATTTTTTAATTCCATATTAATTTCATTTGAAAATAATGTATGTGATTGCTCCTAAGATGACACACAGCTAAAGGATTCTTTATTCTGTAGCTAGAGAACGCCATCTGGCTCAATGTGAGAGAAACCACATTATTATACTGAATATTGCCATAGGTACAGTATTTAGTGTTTCTAAAAGAATTTCCTTCTAAGATGAAATAAATTACATTATGGTATTTTATTTAATTCATTAAATAAACACTTTCTAAATAACAATTACATAGATATATAGCAAAAGAAGTTAATAATAATATTAATAATAACAATATTAGGTAGTTCTAAGCATTTTACATGAATTGCCATTCTTAATCTGTACAACAATCCTCTGAGGTAGGTAGGTACTACTGTTACTCTCATTTTATAGATGAGGAAACTAGAGCACTGAAAAAATAAGCTACTTAATTGGAATCCTTGTAGAGCTAGAATTCAAATTGGAGCACACCATATCTGGAGCCAGGGAGTTTGGCTCCAGAGCCCACAGACTTAACTGTTACAGCATCTGCCTCTTCTAAGACAGCAAATACCAAGCAAACCCACCTTGCATGCCCTTCAGAGCATTAAAAATAGGCTGAGATCTACCTTAGAGGGTTTGTAGTCTAAAGATGTGGGCCTTCAATTTTGGTGACACATAGCTTTATCAGAAAGTAAGATGTGGGGCTTCCCTGGTGGCGCAGTGGTTGAGAGTCCGCCTGCCGATGCAGGGGACACGGGTTCATGCCCCGGTCCGGGAAGATCCCACATGCCGCGGAGCGGCTGGGCCCGTGAGCCATGGCTGCTGAGCCTGCGCGTCCAGAGCCTGTGCTCCGCAACAGTTGAGGCCACAACAGTGACAGGCCCGCGTACCGCAAAAAAAAAAAAAAAAAAGTAAGATGCTCAGAACAAATGATCAGATTCTTCTAACGCAGTTTCATATGTATCCATAAAAAAGTACATTAACTTCAGAAATTTTAAATAAAAACCAAAACTGTAGGTTCAAGCATCAAGAGAGCAGTTATACTACATAATCTCCTATAACAATCATAAATTCTCAAATTCTATAAAAATTTTCTTAAAGAAGACCAAAAGTTTCTCTTCTTATTGGATCATCAAAAACTGACTTCCAAGTGATCTGCAATTTATTAGCAACCTTCAAATTCTTTCATCCGTTCAGCAAACAATGATAAGTGCCTAGAATTTACCTAGGGAGGAATCTGAAAATAAGTAAGACGTACTTTATGTATTCAAAGTAACTGAAGTAAATACCATAGGTTTTCAAATATTTTGAGATAAGATGCATTTCATGTCTTCAAAGACATGAAAGACATTTCATGTCTTCATGAAGCAAATTCTGTAGATTTTCAAAAATTCCCTAAGTTATGGAAACCAAGTTTCTGAACACTGAATACACAAAAGCCGTCTGTCACCAACAACCATGAACTTGCTATGCTTTCCCAAGGCAACTAAATGACTGGGTTAACAGTTCTCCCTCAGGGCCAGAATGCGAAGATCTGAATAGTAAAAATGCCTTCAGTCTATCTCCTCAAAGGAGACCAGGGACTCAAAGACCACAGGCCACTTAATTAAACATTTTTATTTTAATTCCTGCGTACCCTCTTACTGAAATCCCTTTCCTCCATTCTCTGTCATTTCTTGCTTAACAACCTAAACAGCTTCTCTACCCATGCCCAGCCTCCCTAAACACCCCTTCAGGCCATATATAAAACAATAAATGATCCTGATGACAACAGATAAAAATAAAGGTAGTGTTTAATCTGTACCAATATCAAAATTTTTAAAAATCATAAAGTTGAGATTAAATTAGTCATTAAAACCAGCACCATCATCTTCTATGGTTCCCCAAAGTACCCACAGGTCCCTTTTAAGAACTCTACAAGTCTCTTGCTAGCTTTTCAAGCACATTTAGGCATACTTGCTTCTCCTAGAGTGCCAGAATTCAACATGATTATATAAATGACTCCAATATTCATGTTAGCGTGAACAAAGAAAAACAAAGAGCGTTGCTCACCACACAGTTCTAGAAGGGTTAACTTGTAACCCACTGCAGCTGCCCACTGGCAGTGCACCCTGAGAGGAATTCAGGATGAGAGGATGAGGCATCCTGTGCTTTGGATACACAGGCCCCATAAATAGTTAGATGTAGATCTCAGGAAGAATTTCAATGATCCCCAGATTCTTACATCTGCCCATGCATAGAAAAGCACTAACATCAGTAACTTGAGATATCTGTTCTTTATGATTAGCAGCAATTTTTTTTCTACCAAGATGTATGCCCAGCCATTTTGATGTGTGGGACAGAGGAAAGGAAAGAGGGAACGGGGGGGGGGGGGGGGGGGGGCAGGGAAGGACTCTGCAAATTCACTATGGCATACAGGTTGATATAATAATATAATCACATTGTAAATATTGTTCCTACACATGAATGCTATTCTAAACTGTCTCTGAAGTCACCACTGACTCCACCAATATAGGTATTTATGTCTGCAGTCTCAGAAATCCCGTGTTAGGGGCTTCCCTGGTGGCGCAGTGGTTGAGAGTCCACCTGCCGATGCAGAGGATATAGGCTAGTGCCCCCGTCCGGGAGGATCCCACGTGCCACGGAGCGGCTGGGCCCGTGAGCCATGGCCGAAAAAAAAAAAAAAGAAGAAGAAATCCCGTGTTTGGACACCCTTCCACTAGGTCACTATGTAGGACATTTTTTACTACATGATAATAATACATTTTCAATATATCACGTTTACTTGCAATATATTGTATTCTCCAGTTTACTTCTGCAATAATCTGTTAGCAGTGGGGCTTTTTTTAAACATCTTTATTGGAGTATAATTGCTTTACAATGGTGTGTTAGTTTCTGCTTTATAACAAAGTGAATCAGTTATACATATACATATGTTCTCATATCTCTTCCCTCTTGCGTCTCCCTCCCTCCCACCCTCCCTATCCCACCCCTCTAGGTGGTCACAAAGCACTGAGCTGATCTCCCTGTGCTATGTGGCTGCTTCCCACTAGCTATTTATTTTACGTTTGGTAGTGTATATATGTGTATGCCACTCTCTCTCTTTGTCACAGCTTACCCTTCCCCCTCCCCATATCCTTAAGTCCATTCTCTAGTAGGTCTGTGTCTTTATTCCCATCCTACCCCTAGGTTCTTCATGACCTTTTTTTTTTTTCTTAGATTCCATATACATGTGTTAGCACACAGTATTTGTTTTTCTCTTTCTGACTTACTTCACTCTGTATGACAGACTCTAGGTCCATCCACCTCACTACAAATATCTCAATTTTGTTTCTTTTTATGGCTGAGTAATATTCCATTGTATATATGTGCCACATCTTCTTTATCCATTCATCTGATGATGGACACTTAGGTTGCTTCCATGTCCTGGCTATTGTAAATAGAGCTGCAATGAACACTTTGGTACATGACTCTTTTTGAATTATGGTTTTCTCAGGGTATATGCCCAGTAGTGGGATCGCTGGGTCGTATGACAGTTCTATTTTTAGTTTTTTAAGGAACCTCCATACTGTTCTCCACAGTGGCTGTATCAATTTATATTCCCACCAACAGTGCAAGAGTGTTCCCTTTTCTCCACACCCTCTCCAGCATTTATTGTTTCTAGGTTTTTTGATGATGGCCATTCTAGCAGTGGGTTTTTTATTAATGCTGTTATTATCATTGCCATGAGTTATTCACTTGGTGCTTTAACACACACGATTGTTACGCCATTTCCATGTGCTATATAAACAATGAAAAACAATTTTTTTATAAAACCAATTATTAAACAGATTTTAATTAAGTAATTTAATAGTAGTGACATACAGGGAAGGCTAATTATGACATAAGTGAAAAAGATTAAGTCTTTAGGTTGTTAGGTTTTTTTTAATATGATCACAAGAGACATGCTATTTCCACTTATATGTCTATTTCTTATTTATTTTCTTAGGTGTCATTACTGACTTCCATTAGAAATCTGTATTCACTGGTCTATTATTGATCCCAGGTGTCAAAACCAGATATTGGATGTCCACAGGAAATGTGTGAAGCAGTAACTGTATTCAGTTCATTTTAGATTCAGGAAAGGGCCACAGGAATGTATTATACGTGTGTATTCTGACTGTTCTGTGATTACCACAATCCAACCTGGATTTCGTGAACTTCCTTCCTAATACCTCCCTTGCGGCCTAAGCTTTTTAACTTTATACTTTGTTATTCTAATATTGTTGGTATTGATTCAGGTGACACTGAGAGAAAAGAAATCATAATTCTAAGTCATATTTATCGGTTGTTAAATCTGGTGACTTAAATCAAGTATTAATTGGCTGTCTTTTCTGTCCTTCAGCAGTTATTGCTTTAAGCTGCAGCAACTGTTCCTATTTGTTTTAGATCATCAGAAAAAGACCCCACCATTTCCCAATTTTATTTATCAGAGTATCTCAGAAATTGCTTTTTTAAAGCAAGTTTCTTTGTGACTAATAATGTCTTTCTCTTTCAAATTCCTTTGGAATAAGTTAATTAAATTTTAAAGGTAAAATGTTATGCTTAAATAACTGCCTAAATCCTTCTTTGGGGGTTGGGAGTGGGGAG
Organism: Phocoena phocoena; assembly: GCF_963924675.1. Classification (NCBI taxonomy): domain Eukaryota; kingdom Metazoa; phylum Chordata; class Mammalia; order Artiodactyla; family Phocoenidae; genus Phocoena; species Phocoena phocoena. The sequence goes on from NC_089227.1 coordinate 51,669,481, forward strand.
CTGCTACCCAAAGTACCACGGGTAAAAAACCTGCCTGGCAATCAAGACACTCCAAAAATCTAGTACATGGCTTCCCCATCTCCCCATCCCATTACACATTTAGTTGTTAATATGCATCTAAATAGATCCATTCTTGCTCTGATACACCATTATTCCTTCTACTTTCAGTATCATCACCCCCAACTTTTCCCCTTGTCCAAAAAGCCCCCCTTTTCCACCTTCTACCCAAACCCTGCTCAACCTTCAGAACCCAATTTAAATCCCATCTCCTAAGTAAAGCCTTTTTTTTTCCCTCACAGTTCTTGGTTTAATTAGCCTCTCTCAACCCCAAAATTCACTATCCCACAGCTTCTTCTTACCTAGCCTGTCTTTGAAACCCTTAACAATGGATGACGGACTTCCCTGGTGGAGCAATGGTTAAGAATCCGCCTGCCAATGCACAGGACATGGGCTGGAGCCCTGGTCCAGGAAGATCCCACATGCCACGGAGCAACTAAGCCCATGTGCCACAACTACTAAGCCTGCGCTCTAGAGCCCGCAAGCCACAACAACTGAACCCGTGTGCCACAACTACTGAAGCCCGGGTGCCTAGAGCCTGTGCTCTGCAACAAGAGAAGCCACCACAATGAGAAGCCCACGTACCACAACAAAGACCCAAAGCAGCCAAAAATAAAGTTAAAAAAAAAAAAAAAGAGTGAGTAACATAACAGACCCATGTTGAAGATGATTTCTTTGGTCTAAAGGGAAAAAAAAAAGGAACACATTCCACAGCTCTAGCCATCCCTTAAATCTTCCTATTTCTCATGTTTACATGGGGTTGGCAACCCACCCAGGTCATGGATTGAGAAATACTGAAATCCATTTTTGAATAAATGATCCCTTCTGCCCTGATGTGGATGGTTTGACTCAGTTGCAAGTTAATGTTTCTAAATTGCATAAGTCACAGCTGCTGCTTTAAAAAAAAAAATTTATTCACAATTAGATCATGCATTCACTCGTGAGAGGCAATCATGGGGAATGGATTTTTAAGTCAGTCTTCCTTCCTTGTCTTTAGTTCACGAACAGTTTGGTATCTGGTTAGAGTTTTTCATTTTCTCTTCTTCATACAATATAGTGGAACTGCATTACTCACTTAAAATTCACTTTAAGCATGACAGAATGTTTGACACATGGAAGATTTTAATTGGAGACAAAATAATATTCCGCTGACTTTCTCAACAAATCTGTCTCAGGATTGATGGCTTTAGGAGCAATCTGAATTTATCATCTTTTCCACATCTTACTTTTAGAAAATAATAACAAATAATTTTATATCATCTTATGCACCCCATATAATAATTTTTTGGTTAATCCACTTAGTTGATAAGATTTACCAGCACTCATGAAGGGAGATGAGATACAAACAAAGGAACAAAACAGAGTCCTTCTCTTTTAATAAGATAATGTTGCCTTCAGCTTTTAACTAGGGCATTCTGGAGAACACACTTGCTTACAGACCATCTCTTCCAAAAGCTTCCCGAAGAAATAAACAAAGCCAAATTATATAATTCATTTATCACAAGTTAATTCCCCAAATTCATTCACATTAAGAGATGGCTGACATTTTGATCAGTAAGTCAAAGACAACTGAAAATGGTAATGATCCAGGACACCTTTTCCCTGAATTAAACTGCTTTGCAGAAAGGTTCTTTGAAATCTTACCTAACTGGAAAGAGAAGGCAAAAGATTTATATAGGAGTAAGTGACTAAATATTTGGAAATTACCAAAAATCAACGGAAAGAAACTACTAGAAACAATAAGAAAATGCAGAAAGAAACCTGTCAAAAACTAAAAATCCTAATAACAGCAGTTAACATTTGTTGAGAACTACCATGTGCAAGTTCCTTTTAAATATCATCTCATTTAAACTTTAAACAATTCTTATTAAGCAGTTACAACTATTAAAGATGAGAAAGTTGGAGCAAGTAACCCAAAGACACACACTATGCTCTACTGTTTATTAAAATTCATATGTAGACTAAAACAGCTTTCAACATTAAAACAGACAAAAAAGATAACTGAGTAAAAAGTACAATCAAAATATCAAGAAAAGGAAGCATAGACTATCAGGGAATAAATATTAATAAAAAATCCATAGTACCTACTTGAGGAAAACTAGAAAATACAAATAAGAAACAGAGAAGAAAACAGATAATTGGAAAGATAACTTAGTTTTGAACAGAAAGATTTCAATACTTTTAATTCTTCCTAAGTAATTTCCAAATTCAATGCCACACTAATCAAAATCTCAGTAGGAAATGTTTTCTATTTTGAAGAAAATATTCTAATGTTCACTTGAAGACTAAATGTATGATAAATGTATTATCATGCTTTGGTAACTAAAAGAGTGGTACTCACACAGGTACAGAAAGACAAATCAATGTAATATCATCACCAAGATATAGGCCCAAGTATATATTGAAAATTAATTTATGATAATGGTGGCACTTCAAAGCAGGGGGAAAAAAATGGATTATTCAGTAAATGTCACTGAGGCAATGGAAAAGCAGTTTGAAAGAAAGGAAAAGATGAGTTCCCTCCTCAAACCTTACACTAAAATAAATTTCAAATAATTAAAAAATATAAATGTAAAAAATGAAATTATCAGAAGAAAATAAGAGTGAATATTATTCTCATATAGTATAGGGAAAACTTTTATAAACATGATCCCAATACCAGAAACCATAATAGGAATGATAGATATGATTCCCTTAAAATGAAAAAAAAAATGTACATTAAAAACATTATATAGGACTTCCCTGGTGGTGCAAGGGTTAAGAATCCTCCTGCCAATGCAGGGGATACGGGTTCGAGTCCTGGTCCGGGAAGATCCCACATGCCGCAGAGCAACTAAGCCCGTGCGCCACAACTACTGAGCCTGTGCCCTAGAGTCTGCGAGTCACAACTACTGAGCCCACATGCCACAACTACTGAAGCCCGCGCACCTAGGGCCCGTTCTCCGCAACAAGAGAAACCACTGCAATGAGAAGCGCACGCACGCAACAAAGAGTAGCCCCGCTCACTGCAACTAGAGAAAGCCCGCGTGCAGCAACAAAGACCCAACACAGCCAAAAATAAATAAATAAAAAAGAAATTTCAAAACTAAACTAAACTACATTAAAAAAACATTATATATATTTGAAGGCAAGATGACAAATTGTAAAAAATTATTCGCTATAAAAATACGGAAAGCAAAGATCGCTGGCCCTAGAAAAACAATTAGCTCTTAAAATAATAAGAAAAAGTACTACCCCAATGGAAAAATTGGCAAAGGTTAGGAACAGACTAGTCACACACACATACACACACATACACACACATAAAAGCAAATGACCAATAAGCAGCTGAAAATAAGTTCAACCTCAGTAGAAATCAAGGTAATACAAATAAAAACTAAATATTTTCATCACATCAATTTAGGCAAAGAAAAAGAAGATCCAGAAATTGCAATGGTATGAGGCTCCCATACAATTAACTTGGTGCAATCTTTCTGGAGAACAATTTGGGTATTTCCATTAAAATATAATTTCACGTTGACTTAAAAATTTTATTCTGAGAGATGAAACATATATAAACATACATGGATGCATATTTACAGCCTTGATTTTAATAGCAAGAAAAGCAAAAAGAATCTAATTGTCCACGATCAGGGAATTAGCTAAATAAATCATGATGCATCACAATTGTGATTTTAAAATGAAGTATTTATTGGCTTTAAAAAATATGCTTGGCATTTCTGACGAAAAAGCAGATCTCTAGCTACTATATACAAGAAAGTTACGCCCAAACAAGTAGGTGGGAGGGTAATGGAGTAAAAAAGAAAAAAACAGAAGCAGAGTTTAATGGATTTGAAAGGAAAAAGAAAAAAAAAATACAAGAAACACTAAGTACTAAACTTTGGGGAAGAAAAGTAGAAATAATAGATTAAATGGAGGAGACTGCAAGAATATAAATTGCCAAAATTAATCCAAGAGACGTAAAAAAGTTGGTATATAAGAAATTGTAAAGTCATCAAATATCTATCTTCCTAAAGGATACTTTGGGGGCAAGTGCTATTGAATCTTCATGGAACAGATAATCCCTTAGTCACTACCAGAGCCCTCATATCCAAACATGATAAAAGTAATGCAAATTTTTAAAACTCTAAACCAATCTCATTTATGAATATGAATACAAAATTCCTAAAAACACTGGCAAATCAAATTAAGGTGAAATAGGGTGTACTTTACAGCTGTCCAACATTAGGTAATACATCAAAATAATATATTACACTAATAGGCCAAATCAGAAAAATCATAGGGCATCCAGAAGTGTAAAAACGGCATTTGGAAACTTTCAAGATAGTCCTGCTACTTCAAAAAATAATCAGTCAACTAGTAATAAAAAGAAACTTATTTAACATGATGAAAAGACGTATAAGAAAACAATAGCAAACATCCTACTTAAAGATGATAGCAGAACAAAGTTTAGTTGTGGGAACACTAGTTCCTTAGGAAAATTTTTAGAAGTTAAGGGTGGAGTAGGGAGAAATTTTATGGTCAAGGTCATTTTAAAATCTTGAGATTTAATTCTAAAAAGTTTCTCAGAAACTTTAATATGCTCATGTGCACAGTACATTATAAATTTTAAAAAGCAGGTACAGGACATAGATAATCTCATTTGTGTTACAGGACATAGATGACCTCATTGGGTATATGTGTGTACGATTGGAATCAGACTGTGTACTAGATAGACAGGTCTTAAAGAATCATAAACACAGTATGGTGGTTTTAAAATATGTCCCGCAATTCTTTGACATGCTTCCCTTCAAACAGTAGATCCTAATTCCACTCCCCTTCAGCGTGGACCACACCAGAAAACAAGAAGCTGGTTGCTTATATGGGGGTTGAGGGTTAGGAACAGAATGGAAAGGATGCTAGAGGGGGTGGAACTTTTCTAAGTGTACCTTTTTGTGTAGTTTTGACTTTGGGAAGCACGTTAATGTTACTGACATTTGAAAAATAAAATTAACAAGGATGAGGAGGGAGGAGTAAAACTGAAAGCAAACCAGAACAAATCAACCCTAAGTGTATTTGAAATGAATAATATAAGCACACTACAAACATCAAAAAAGAAGGAAGAAGAGGAGGAGAAGGAGGAAGATTTATATAATTTATGATCACGGAATTCTTGGTTGGAGGGAGGGAAGCGGCAGAGAACTGTAAACAGCCCTAAACTCTTTTATTAGGAGTGATTTGTAGAGTTATGGCAAAACAATTCTGAAACTATTTCAGATACATTACAGATTTTAGCAAATTAGTAAGTACACTGAAGTCATTAGGAGCTAGGTTCTCACCATGGAAGAAGAGAGATACAAATAGGAAATGGAAGAAGACAAAGAAAAACTCCATGGGGATGGATTAGAATTGGGATTTGGTATGGACTCAGGATTTCTATATGTATGCTTGAAGAGGCTCCCATTGCTGATTCAGACAATTGGAGCAACAAAATAATTTTTAAAATAGGAATGAATTATGAACCATTGACGAAAAATGGAAATCTATGAGTTCACACCAATAATAAATGGATAAAGAAATAAAAGAGAAAAATAAAAGAAGGGTTCTTGCTTACATGAGAAGGTGAAGTATTGATGGGTCAGTATGGGGGAAAAATCATCATTTTGCAACCTCCACAGTAAAGGATAATCCATGAATGCTAAATCTAGGGGGGAGTATTTTGATAAGAAGAAAGATATTTATATAGAACTAAAATGTCTTCCTACATATTGCCTATTAGTAGGAAGGGGAAAAGATAGTATACAGAAATCAGCTAACACCTTGACTGGATGATCAAAATTAACATCCAAAGTAAGGTGCAGATGGATATCACATGCCTCCAGGTGTGAGACCCTGAGAACACACCAGTTATGAAATATTCCAGCAGGGAACAGAACATGTAACCTGAATTTAAACAAGAGGAAACATCACACAGACACAATGTGAGGGATAGTCCATTGGGGGGGGGGGAAATGCCTATTATTAAAAATGTCATTGTCATAAAATATAGAAGTTGAAGAACTGTTCCAGATTAAAGGATACTAAAAAGATATGGCAACTAAATGCAATGTGTGATTCTAGGCTTGGTTTTGCACTGGAGGGGAAAAATGCCATAAGAAGATGTTACTGGATCAACTGGCAAAATCGGAAAACAGACCGTAGATTAGATAAAAACTATTATATCAATGTTAAATATGCTGAAGTTGATAACTGCACTGGGGTGATGTAAGAGAATATCTTTATTCTTAGGAAATATACACTATCTTTTATGTATCTTACTCTCAGATAGTTCAGAAAAAGAGAGAGAGACAGCGAGAGAGAGTGTGTGAGAGAGAAAGAGAGTGATTGTTGTGTGCATCTATATTTATCTATCCATCTATTTATAGACAGACAGGCAGGAGAAATAACAAAGCAAATGGTAAAGGCTATTTAAATATTCTTTGTACTATTCTTACAACTTTTCTATAAATTTAAATTATTTCCAAATAAAAAGTTTTAAAATGTATTTGTCTTGCTTCTACACATACAAGAAAAGCCTTCTTTTAGATATTTATACATTTTCCCTACAGGTTTAACATATTTTTTTAGGTTATTGCTGTTTTCTAGCTATTTTCTCACTAGATAGTGAAATGTAAACTTCAGTATTTGGGGGCTCTATATGAATTATTAAAAGCAACCAATGAATGAGACTCGAATACAAACTCAGGGCATAAAAAGACAGAGGTATATTAATGTGAAGCAATAATCTACCACTAGTGGATGCCGCTACTAAAGGGACCAAGCAAAAATGTTATTTAAAGTAGCAATTCACCCAGAAAAAAAAGTATAATATATGCTTAAACATTTTACCTAACTTAATTCTTATAAATACACATTCACCCAAGTATTTTTCAAAATAGAGTGAAGTAATTTTCTGTGAAGACGATCTAGAATTCAGCCTTTTTCCCCCCACGTTAACCATAACCGTATAGCATCATCTACAAATTCCAGTATTGAGTTTCATAAGGGGAAGATTTAAAGACACTTGGGCAAAAGTCTTCTAAATCGGTACATTCTTTAGAGCTGTCTCTCCCACACCAGAGTCAACAGGGGGAAAAACAAGTTTAGAACATGCCTGTGTCATATCTTTCCAACGTGTTTAATTTACTTTTCATAAAACAACCACACTCTATCTTTATGCACTTATATTTTACTAGTTTATTGTTACTCCTTTATATTGTATTATTACAAACACAAGGACGATTAGCAAAAATAAGCAGCTCGACCAATAAAAGCAGAGGGCATGGGCATCCTAGAGGGTAGCTGAGCACTGCCAGTCAGAATGTTCTCAGAAGCAACAGACAGTATCTATCAGTCCCACGATACTACTAGGTAGAGTTCGGTTATGAGAGTGTCTGGTGAATATCCAACTGGACTCACCTCTACCAGGTAATTAAAATACTCGTCTCAAACAAGTGAACTAAGCACTTCATAAATAGCTCTTAGTTTGTCAGAAGTGTACAGGGATTAAAGTGACATTTGATCAAGTTTATACACAAGTAGGTTCAATTTAAGACCCTCCCTGTTTTCTTTATAGACCAGCAATATGAGAGGGCAGAAATGTCTGGTGCTAGATAATATACAATAGTTTGAAGTTCATACCCCAGCTAGCCAAGTCTTAAAGTAGTTCATTAAAAATAAATATACAAATCAAAAATGAATAACAAGAACATAGGACAAGAGGAGAGTTAAAACTCTGACCTTGATACTCTCTTACAAAACAAATCCAAGCATCCATACTTTTGACATGCATACTACTTCCAAATGCAGGAATTTATCTCTTTGCAGAATCCATAAAAGATGCTTTAATTTTCCAACAAGGTTTTTCAGAAAACGTGTTACTTGCATACATGGTCATATTCTAAAGCATACCCAGGCATGGCTGAAATCTGGTTGGCCCTACAAAGTTTCAAACCTTTAAAAATAAGTTATTTAGTCTTCTAATTTGGGATCACAATTGTGTCTCCATTAGAAATGTGTCAATAAAATAATGATCACTGTCAGAGTAACTGGAGCTAACTTCTATCACACCCACCTCTTCTCCATCTTCAAGGACCCAAAGGAACAAAAGTGTCCGAACACTCCAGCAGCTGATCTGAAACACTACATATTATGCATATCTGACACGTGATGACAACAAGACATGCAACTTAATGCACTGCCTTGTTATGAAGAGCCGACAGAGAGAATTTGATTAATTTACCCAACAGATTTCCATATAACAGGGTCTCCGAGAGCAAAACAAATAGAAACTCATTTTGTCTGACCCCAAGTCTCATCTGGCTGCTTCTATACTGTGATTTTAAATGTATTATTCTTGCTATATTTTATTTCTCCAACCAATGAAAAATTGGTGCTCTTCTGTCCACATTATTTCATGGATGGAGAATTTTAATTATATTAAATAATACTTGACAACCTAAGATAACATCGAAATAAACTATTTTTAAATCAGACATCAGAAAATATATCTAGGACTTCCCTGGAGGTGCAGTGGTTAAGAATCCGCCTGCCAGTTCAGGGGACATGGGTTCGAGCCCTGGTCCAGGAAGATCCCACATGCCGTGGAGCAACTAAGCCAGTACGCCACAACTACTGAGCCTGTACTCTAGAGCCCGCGAGCCACAACTACTGAGCCCGCGTGCCACGACTACTGAAGCCCACGCGCCTAGAGCCTGTGCTCCACAACAAGAGAAGCCAGTGCAATGAGAAGCCCACGCACCGCAACGAAGAGTAGCACCACAACAAAGAGTAGCCCTCACTCGCCGCAACTAGAGAAAGCCCACGCACAGCAACAAAGACCCAACACAGCCAAAATTAAAATAAATAAATAAATTTTAAAAAGAAAATATATCTAACAATACAACAAAATTCCATTTCACCTCAAAGAGGTTGTCATAAAATCCACAGTCGATATAAACTGGTGTCCTTCTAATGTCATTAGTTGAGCTAATATTTCACAATATAAAGTCAGATGCTATGAGATTCCTATCTTAATATAGACACTCTATTTAGTCCTCAAATTTCTCTATATATATGTATGTATATGTAGTGTATTTGTGTAATACACACATATATATATAATATACATAAACAAATATGTATACAAATATATATAAACATATAAATAAAAATTATATTTTATATATATTTATATATATATAAAAGGGGAATACTAATGCTATAAACCCCTCATACTCAATTACACAGAATCATTTTTAATCACATCTAAAGCACTAGGAGAAAAATAATGAAGATAATGGCCTCTGAGAGCCACCACACATTACTGAGTTGTAGACATCCATCCTCACTACGAGGCAGCCTCTTTAATAGCCTGCGGTGACTATGAATCTATATGACAAAAGATCATTTTAAAGAGTCATTCTTAAAAATGAGAGCTTCACAGCTACATAATAACACAGGGAAATCAGCTCGGTGCTTTGTGACCACCTAGACGGGTGGGAGGGAGACGCAAGAGGAAGGGGATCTGGGGATATATGTATACGTATAGCTGATTCACTTTGTTATAAAGCAGAAACTAACACACCATTGTAAAGCAATTATACGCCAATAAAGATGTTAAAAAAAAGAGAGCTTCAAAGATTTATAAAGCAAATCATATAACAGCTGCACTATGCCAACAAAAATGGGTTGACTTGTTAAAGAAATAATAATAAAAGAAAATATTTTTTAAAAACAACCTGCCTTCTCTCATCCAGTAAAACTACTGGGGTCACTTAATAGTATTTCTTGCATATCCACAATATACAGAGTATTTTAAGAGGTTAAAAAAATCAAATCAGTTGGATTTCTCACCATTCTTTGCAACATTACCTATAATTCTCTTTTAAAAGAAACTGCTTTGGATGAAGGTAGTCAAAAGATACAGACTTCCAGTTATAAGATTAAAAAAAAAAGTACTAGGGATGTAATGCAGGGGACACGGGTTCGAGCCCTGGTCCACAAAGATCCCACATGCTGCGGAGCAACTAAGCCCATGCACCACAACTACTGAGCCTGCGCTTTGGAGCCCGTGAGCCACAACTACTGAGCCTGCATGCCACAACTACTGAAGCTCACGAGCCACAACTACTGAAGCCTGTGCGCCTAGAACCCACTCCACAACAAGAAGCCACCGCAATGAGAAACCCGCACACTACAACGAAGAGTAACCCCCACTCGCCGCAACTAGAGAAAGCCCATGTGCAGCAACGAAGATCCAACACAGTCAAAAATAAATAAATAAATAAACTTATTTTTTTTTAAAAAAAGTAAATCTTAAGAATTCTCATCACAAGGAAAAAAACTTTTTTCTATTTCTTTAATTCTGTATCTATGTGAGATGATGGACATTCACTAAACTTACTGTGATGATCATTTCATAATGTATGTAAGTCAAATCATTACGCTGTACACCTTAAACTTATGCTGTGCTATCTCTCAATTATATCTCAATAAAACTGGAAGAGAAAAAAAAGACAGAAACTGCTCTGGGGACTGGTGTTTCCAGAGGTCCTTGTAAGAAGTAAATGATTAACAATTTGACAGGGCTTCCCTGGTGGCACAGTGGTTAGGAATCCGCCTGCTAATGCAGAGGACACGGGTTCGAGCCCTGGTCCGGGAAAATCCCACATGCCACGGAGCAACTAAGCCCGTGCGCCACAACGACAAAGCCTGTGCTCTAGAGCCCGTGAGCCACAACTACTGAGCCTGCATGCCACAACTACTGAAGCCTGCGTGCCTAAAGCCCGTGCTCAGCAACAAGAGAAGCTAACACAGTGAGAAGCCCGTGCACCGCAACAAAGAGTAGCCCCTGCTCACCGCAACTAGAGAAAGCCTGTGTGCAGCAACAAAGGCCCAACATGGCCAAAATAAATAAATAAAATAAACTTATTTAAAAAAAAACAATTTGACAGAATACACATTTATTCAGTTTCGAATAACTTCCATTACAGGTTTTTAAAGAGACAATATATTACCTACCCTAATAAGTCATTAGTTTTATTATACAAAAAGAAGTACTTTGAGTAAATTATCAGAAAAATTTATCTAAAGTAACAAGCTTTAAAATGTTATGTCTAAATATGTAACTGAAATTATTTTGTTAATTCAAGTTGCTATCAGTTAATACATTTTAAGTTGATCACACAAAATATCTCTGAGCTACATTTAAGAACTGTTCCCAACTCTCCTTCAACTCTACATAATACAATTCCTTTGGAGATAATTTAGGTGGATAATTATTCTCTTGCTCTTTTTATTTCAAATAAAGAAACCTGTGAGCTCCTTCGTAAGCCACTGATAAGGCTGTGTTTTGTATCCCCAGCACCTGGCACTTAATAGGTACTATCCAGTATATGTCTGATGAATGAATGAATGAATGAATGAATGGATTGATGCACAATGAACCAATGATAATTTCTTCATTTATATAAAGATGCTCTTTATATAAATGCAATCCTCTGCTCTTGTGCAACCCTTCATCATTAAATCTCATACCTTTTAAAAGGGACAAAAGTAAATTTACACACTGTGGGCTCCTCAGAACATATCTGAATAACAAGTTATCCTCAAATGGAAGAGGTTAAAAAAACGACGTTAAAAAGAGAAATTCATCCCACCCTTCAGTTCATTTCAGTAAACAATGCTGATATAAGATGAATATGCACGATCACCACTCTGAAGGCATCCGTAGTCCGGGGCAGGAGACAGAAACAAATAATAATACTGATACATGCATGTGGTCACTGTACCCTCAGTTCCTGCTACTCCTCCTCTCCCCTAAAGCTTTGGGTCAGGTTAATCCATTCGTGTAGCACAACTGGTGTGACTGTGAAGGGTCTTGGCAACCGACACCCTGCTTTCAGCCCAAGCATTGGCCAAAAATGCCAGGCAAACCACTTCCACTCTCTCCTGTCTGCTATCCTTCTACTCAGCCTTGTTGAACCCACCAAGAGCCTGTCCTCCAACACTGTGGCTTTGCTTGATATTCTGAACGTAAGTGGCTTCCCTTAAAGCCCCTGTGTTATTGGCTTCTAACAGCACTGTTCTCCAAAAAGAGCTGCAGCTTTCCTCCACTTCACTCTTATAAGACCAGAAGCTTTGCTCCTAATCATTCAAACTAAACGAATGTTTACACTCATTGCTGATTCACAGCCTTTCTGGCCCAACTGTTGACTCCGCCAAAGAGGCGCCTCCGTGGTCCAGCTGCTTGCCAGCCACACAGCTGGCACCACTGGGCATCTTCCTAACCCATTCCCCTGACAGCCTAAAACAACAACACGGCCTGGAGTGGGGCACTAATGCATCAACCACAGAGACCTGACATTTCCAACACTCGCCCCCATCTCCCCTTTCCATAAACAAAGTAATAAACTCCTCCTATTCACATGAAGAAAGAACAGCTTCCAAGCCTTTCTTACCTTATGTATTCTTCCCCCATCACCTCGAAAATGCCAAGTGATGTGATGTTTTCCTCCTTAGTGAATACATGGAGGAGACCTCAGTAAAATGACTACCAGGTTAGATTCTGGAACCAAAACCATGATTTTATAAACCTTGCTCTATTTTCTTTAAATAAGCAGATAACAAACAGCCAACAACTGTGAAAATGACTATAGGACTTGAACAACATAATCTGTCTGGAAAAAAGTATAAAATTAGTCTGAAATTGACTGTTACAAGCATCTTGAGTTTCACAGTAAGTTTTATAGGAACCCATAAATTTAGAGGGAAATTGGCAGGTAGGTGAATGACAGGAAATTATATTTCAGGGATCATTATTTGCAATTCTGACTGTTTAAACAAGATTGCAAACCACAGAGTTCACCAGCTTAGAGCACAATACTCTCTTAGTGGGTATTCATAATGTCAAATAGATCCAGAAAGGTCTTTTCTTATTTGCTTCCAAAAGAAACAGTGGTGTACCAAATTTAGAAGTACATCCTAAAATGTCTGCTAAAATTTCAAAATGGTCTATGTCGAAGTAAATAGAAAAGAAATTGTAAACCTGTACCTGTACACATCATTACATCTTTTCATTCTTCAGTTAGAAATTCTGAGCACATAAAAAACTTGATATATAACTGAATAAAAATTAGAAAGTAAGGCAAGGCTAATTTCCTTGCTTTTATTTGTGGCCCTGCCCTTTCCTACCCAAAGAACCTTGAAGGCATCCAGGCCTGGTCCTGGGGTTGCAGGTGCTAACCATGACCCCTGCCTCCCTCTACCCAGGCTCTTCTCCCTCCATGCTCCTTCAAAGACACCAGGGCCTTTGCACTAGCTGCTCCCTCTGCCAGCACCTTCCCCTGACATCCCTACCGCTCCTTCATGGCCTTCTGGTCATTTTTCCAAAGTCAGTATCTCAGGGACACCCTCCCTGACCACTCCATCAAAAAGCTAAGCACCCTCCCTAACCTCCTACCTCCCTTCCATGTTTTATTTTTTCTTCTCAGCAATTATTAATATCTAACATTCCACATAGATTATATATTTTGATTACTATGGCTCCTCCACTAAAATGTAAGCTCTGTGAGGGCAGGGATTTGTGCCTGATTTGCTCACTATTCTCTTTCCAATGCCTAATGAGTGACAGGCATATAGCAGGTGCTCAATAGATATCTCTTGAATAAATGAACGAATCTGCATAAAGATTGTCCTTAGATTGGTGTACCAGTTTGCCTTCTAGACAAGCTGTAAAGTTTGCTAACTCCACTTCACAGGACCTTTGCCTAGCCAAAAGTTCTTGATAGCCTCACCACTCACTCCTTCCTCTTCCAGTTTTCTTCTTCTTTCATGCAGTCATTGTTTTAGGTCTTATTGAAAATGAACTTTCATTGTAAGCAACCTGAAATTGTTGGTGAAAGAAAGCGGGATATAAAGAAATCAATAAATAGAAGAAAGATCATGGTTGGCATGGAAGGTTTTCTCTCTCTGTGCCTTTTTGCAATTTTTGAATCATTTTATAAAAGCTCACCAAGAGGTGGCTGATACGTAACTGATGTAGAAAACAGCCGATTTGTATATATGCTTACACATATAGAAAAGAGAATAAATGGTGTTGGTGCAGTGAATCAGTTCTATTTCTGAGTGCAATTCAAGAAGGTGCTGATTAAAAGTGAAGCGTAAAAGACCTTTAATAGAGTTACAGCTGGGATAGTTAGGGAGTTTGGCTGGTTATTTTATAGAGCACGTCCCTTCCTATCAACTTCATGATACCCCCAAATTGGCTAGTGTTACTTTGCTAGCAATAGCTAAATTTATATTTCAAGAAAAAAGCTCTAAATAGTCTAGATGAACATTCACTTGGCATGGTGGGGGGGGGCCTATATTCAGACCTTAAAAGCAAAGCATTCAAACAGATGAAAATAGTTAAAAGAAGTTTGAAAACAGAATGAATTAAGGCCAGCCTGGCCATACCAGATATCAGAATATCTTATACGCCTACAATAAACAGCACAGTATTAGGACAAGAACGTACAAGCAGATAAATTGAAAATAATATCTCAAGGGGAAAAAAAAACCCTACTATCTATATAAAAGGTTAATATATGGAAAAAGACGGTTGAATGGACAGGATTCCAAGCTTTCTGATCCTCAAAGCCATCCCCAACCCCAAACCATCTCTCAATATTAATAAGATCTACCTTGTTGATAAGTCAGTATGGTTTCCCCACCACAGCCAAAAACACCACATAATGACAATGAACTATACTCAATAAATGGGGCTCCCTAAAATTGACTATTGCCTGGGGGGGTGGGGGGATGGGGGAGATGAACCTATTTAAATCTTCTACACCATATATCAAAATAAATCCCAGATGGACAGGGCGGGGCTCTACCTTCAGACTGGGGTGGCATGCCCCATCCCGGTGGGGAAGGACTGGTAAGAGCCAGATTGGGAGTGCAGGGAGGGGTCTCGGCCTGCCCCAGGAGGTCTGGAGCTGCCAGTGTGCAGGGTAGGAGTGGGTGGTGCTTCCTCAGGGGAGGCAAGCGTGTCACTGTGGTTTCTACCCACCATTTGTAAAACTGCTTAGACAAAATGTTTTGGGAAAAGATCCTTGCACAAACCATAATTATGCATTTTATGATATTTTCTTAGCCCTCTGAGAAGAGAACCATCCCTTAAACAGCTAAATCTAAGGGTTAAACATGTTTTACCTTCCCATTTCCAAGTATAAATATGGAAGTAAATTAAGCTGCTGAGGTTAGTCAATAGTTCGTTTCTCTTCTCACCTTGAACATGCCTTCATCTGCAGAAATTCATCTTTCATATTCTTCTAGAGGAATTTGTGGTCCCACCTTTCCTAACTGATTGGTTTTCTCTAGCTATGACTAGGCTCTCTCTACACTGATATGATTTGTTCAGGCTGAAACTACTAATCCAAACTCTGACAATCCCACCAAGTGATCCCCAGCCACCTCCATTAGCCAGAGGTCTCCCTCGTGATCCTACCCCGGTGGACCCATCACCCATTAACACACGACTGTGATTCAAAGGCTGTAGTTTTCTTCTTGCTACACAGATAACTATATTCTTAAAAATACTGTTCCATTTTGGAAGCAGGCCTTTCATAAGACTCATTCAAAATTTCCTCACAATTTTATATCCCCCTTAATTACGAACAATAGGCCATCTCACTATGGAACTAGGGCCCAATACAGCCAACTCCGTTAAATGCCCAAATGTCAAAGAGTGTTTCCATAACTAAACATTTATCCCAATGCAATCAGAGTGATTGAACATTCTATAAAGGCAATAAGTGGCATGTATTTGGAGTAACAAACAAGCTGTTAATTCAGTTTATTAGATTCTTGGTATCTACATAAAAATAAGTCTTAACTTTGATATAAATTTAGTGGATGCCAGAATACTTAAAAATACATCAGTTACAGTATTCCATCATTTTACTGGTGCAATCAGTAGTAACCATGAAAGAAAAGTAAGGATGTGTTACATAACAAATAAGGCCTGATATTTATAGTTTTGTGATTTATAAAAGATGGATTTGTGGTTATTCACATACAAATTATTCTCAGTGCAATGATGCGTGTTGGAATAATTATCATACTGAAGTCAGAAGACTTCTGGAGAAAATCTTGTTAATAAGCACCATCTACTGTGTCTCTGAGCAATGAATTAATCAATTTTAAGAGTTTCTTCCAAATTCCATAGCTTCTAATATAACGAAATAAGCAATTTTCATAGCATCTATAAATAAGACAATAATTAATTGTTCTTTAAAAACTAACCCAGACTTCAAAATATCATTTGTGTAGTAAAAATATACTGAGAAAACTTATGCAAAAATTTGTATGAATTATAACCCTAGAACTAACATTTTAAACTCTAGTAAAATATATGATTCCAACACTAAGAAGTCACCTTTCCACATAAAGCTCCACCTATTCTACTCCATTAATATCCAAGTTTTCTGTTCAATAGATGGAAAAAAAAAAGCTTATCAAAATATAAATATAAAATAGCTCAGAAGAAAGGAGCAATAACAGAAGTTCATAGAAAAAAAATTTTAATTCTGTACACCTGACAAGGTTTGGTAGTTTATGTGAACATGATTTATTTTATTTTGTTTCCCTAATAAAAAGGGGAAGGGTGGTATTAGAAAAAATAAAACACGTTGAGTGCTAAACAATAGTGATTATTATGATGGTAACAAAAAAGTAGAGAGCAAAAATATAAACTGTTTTATATTGTGGCAAAAAAACCAACAACATATAAAAAAAAACAAAAACAGATTCTCATTCATTTTTGAAAAATTCAAATTTGAATGTGACCACATCTGTGAAGTACAGTCTTCACTGATCCTTCCAGGATGAAGCCATCAACACTCTTCTTTCTCCAATAATGGCTTCCCACAATGCTATCTAACACACTGAAGTCTATCCATGTGTTCGTTTCCTCTACTTACTGCTCCTCCGTGCTCCTGGAGCATCACTAGCACAAAGCCAGCCCTAGTGTCTGACGGGAGAAGGTCCTATCCCTTAGGCAGAGTCATATGATAAGAGTGTGAGAACCACTGTCTTGAAAGTGATGTGTCGGAAGGAACAAATTTAATAATTCCTTAAAAGGGAACCAGTTGAAAAGTTCCAGCTCCATAACTTGAACTAAAACCAGACTTCTGAATTTTTTATAACTCCTTAGAAGTAAATACACAATTTTTGTGTTATAAAAGGTCAACCAGAATTTAAACCATGGTAAGCTAAAATGTTTCTGACATCTTTCTTACAATAATTTCCCACTGACCTGTGTACTACATCTGTGTAAAAATAAAATGTATAAATAAACGCTTAGAGCAACATTATTCCTAATAGCCAAAAGGTGAAAACAACACAAATGTGCATCAACTGATGAATGGATAAACAAGATATATCTAAACAATGAAATATTATTCAGCCATAAAAAGGAATAAAATACTGATGCCTGCTTCAACATGGAAGAATCTTGTAAACGTTAAGAAAAAGAGGCCAGAAATATATAAATGTGTCCAGAATAGGGAAATCCATACACATAGAAAGTATATTAGTGATTGCTTAGGGTTGCAGGGTAGGGCAGGGAGAGCAAGAGAGGGGTGATAGGTAAATCATACAAGGCTTCTTTCTGAGGTGATACAACATGCTAAAATTGACTAGGGTAGTGGTTGCACAACTCTGTGAATATACTAAAAACCACTGAACTGTACACTTTAAACGGGTGACTTGTATGGTATGTGAATTATATCTCAATAAAGCTGTATACAGGATTTTCTATATTCTTATACTCTATATTCTATATGCCTATATTCTTCTCCCCCAGCTTCACTCAGATTTCACCTCTCGCAGTCACCTTTCTATACAAGGCCCAAGTAATTCCAAAAGTTGTACTTTACTCCCACTTCATTTATTCCCCAAAATAAACTACATTCGACGGTGAGTACAACTGACAGGCTATTCTATTTCCTAAGCTCTGGCAAATGGTTCCTGGACACCAAAGGGAACAGAATAATTTGCAGCTAGCTTAAACACAGTTGTCTTTCTGTGTCATCCTCAGTTTTAGACAGCAAACTTTTAGTGAATGTACGTCATGTTATTTCATTTTTCGTTTGACATACTACTAGTAAATGTGCCAAAGGAACTTCCTGTTTGTTAGGCTTAGAGCAAGTTTCATAACCACAATAGCGGCAAATTCACTAGAAACAATTCCATTGAGCAACAGGAAAGATATGAAAAAATAACCAGTGGTGTTAAATACCAATGTCTGCTGGAGGAGAGGGAGGGAAGAGCATTATCACCCTTCCTCCCAAGATTCCATCAGTTGCCCCTATTCAGCCACCCCAAATAACATACAAAATAAGAAATTATGGGCTTGCTGTCCAAATGAAACTTCAAGACTTGTCATCTTGACTGCTACACAAACAGATTTCCCCTTCTTTTCTTTGTTTTTTTAACAACTTTATTGGAGTATAATTGCTTTACAATGGTGTGTTAGTTTCTGCTTTATAACAAAATGAATCAGCTATACATATACATATATCCCCATATCTCCTCCCTCTTGCATCTCCCTCCCACCCTCCCTATCCCACCCCTCTAGGTGGTCACAAAGCACCGAGCTGATCTCCCTGTGCTATACGGCTGCTTCCCACTAGCTATCTATTTTACATTTGGTAGTATATATAAGTCCATGCCACTCTCTCACAGATTTCCCCTTCTGAGCCTATTCTATATAAAGATTTTGAGTGCCCACTACAAAGGAGCAAATATTAGCATCAACTTTTCTTAAGAAAAAAAAATTCTAACTTTATTTTGTCTACTTACATCTTAATAGTTTCATACTTACCTCTGATAATCTTATTCGAAGCTACAGCGAGTCTGTACGACCTTCTTATTACAGAAGTTGCAGAGGGGAGGAGACAGTGGCTCAGTAAAGAAGATCAAAAAAATAATCTCCCGAGAGTTAGAAAAAAAGAATATGTAACTTCTAATAATTGCTTGATCTCAAATTCAGTATGCTGGAAATCCTGAACGCTGGAAATAGGTGTGCTGAGAATCTGCACAAGGACCACAGCTTCCCGCCTGATTTAACAGACACAGGGAGCACCATCTGGATGAAAGGTGGCAGCCATCCAGCCATTCCAGCGGAGTCTGGGTACCAAACTCAGAATGATGAAAACATCCAGCTGGCAATCTGCGAAACAAAAGGCTCATCCACATAAAAACCTCCCCTATTCTTTACTTTTTCCTCAAGAATTTTACTGCAAGCCCCACCAGCTTCTGTTCTTAAGGAAGTGATTCTTTCTTCAGAAGAAGCCTCAATAGGAGAAGATATGAAATAGAAGAAAGACTGCACTAAGAATAAAGAAACCAAGATTACAGTTCCTTCCCTGTTGTGTGACTTTGGATACATTCTATAGTCTATATTGGGCTATAATTTTTTTCTCTGTGAAATGAATGAGTTGGACTGAATGATCTTAAGTCTACAGAGTTAGAACAACATAAAGCACAATACTACACTGGGCCTTTATCTCAAAAATACACTAAATAAACATAATTAGGTTCTGAAAACCTTAACGCCACTTCCCAAATTATGAATTTTCTAACTACCTGCTAGGTTAGTTCCCACCTTCTCTTCGTGGCTGTTAGAAAAGTGCCATGGTATGGCCCATCTGACGGTCAGTTCCATACCACTGATAAGAGTGTAACAACGTGTCCTTCTTTGACAGCAAAATGGAAATGACTTCTTTAAGCCACAGTGGAAAAATCGGTTTTGTTATCTGCAGAAAGACTTAGTGAATGTCAATTCATTTTTCAACCCCAAGTCAGTAATTATTTTTTGAAGACTTTTTCCAGTTCCCTAACCCCTCCCTAATAGTTGTGCTGTTTGCCTATTTTATTCAGATGTCTAATCTTGCATTTGCCATATATTTATTTATTTGTCTCTCTGTTTCCCTTCTAAGTTGTCAAGTCCACGAAGGCACAAAGCATCTCATATATCTTGTGTCTTCAGCTTCTATCATTCTATCTGCGTCAGAACCACAACTCTTTCAGCTGCGAATCTAGAAAGGAATATACATGTATCTCATGTATTTGAAAGGTCCAGAAATAGTCTAAACTTCAGGCAAAGCTGGATTCTGCTGTTCAATGGATAGTTAAGATCCAATCTCTCAGCTCACCTTTCCTCATGTTGGTTTTATAAACAGACAGACACCGCTTTCTGGTGATAAGACATCAGAATTTCCAGGCTATACCAGTTAACTTTCCCACTAATTCCCCATATGTCTCTGACCCTTTTTGGGTCTGTATCCATCTCTGAACCAATCACGATGGCTCTAGAGATAAAATTCTCATTTGTCAAGTCAGTACAATTTGCCCACTCCTTGAGCTGGAGTATGTGTTGTAAGTTCAGCCTATAGACAGAGACTGTGGGAAGCGGACTCCACAAACCAAGTGCCATTTCCAAAAAAAACAGAAAGAGTAGGCAAGTAAGGCAAAAACACCAGATGTCTATTACAACTTGGTTGTTTGCTTAATTAAATGTAATCACATTTGTAATAAAGACTTTGTCCTCTCATATACTCTGATTTTACTACTCCCTAGTACACAAACAGATTCTAATAAATTATGTCATGATTAGCTAAGGATGGAGGAGTTGGAACGGGGGATGGGGTCCACAAGTACATGCAGGCAGCGGGAAAGCAACTGTCTTTCTAGGTCACCCTGAAAGTTGAAACTAAAATTTTACTTTTAAAAGTGTGACCCCTTCCTTACATCATAAGTGGGCTTGAAATGTATCGAAGGCCTAACTAAATAAGAGCTAAAACTATTAAAATCTCAGAGAAAAACAGGCATAAATTTATATGACCTTGAATTAGACAATGGTTTCTTAGGTATAACACTAAAACCACAAGCAACAAAAAAATAGGTAAATTGGACTTGACCAAAATTTGAAATTTTTGCTATTCAAAGGACACCATCAAGAAAGTGAAACGACAACTCGAAGAATGGGATTAAATACTTGCAGCTAATATATCTGAGAAGGGACTAGTATTCAGAATATATAAAGAACTCTTGCAATTCAATAATAAAAAGACAAACAACCCACTTAAAAGCTAGGGAAGGATTTGAATAGATATTTCTCCAAAGAAGAAATACAAATGGCCAATACCCAAATGAAAAGCTGCTTAATATTTGTCATTAGGGAAATATATAAAATCAAAACCACCATGAGATACCACTTTGCACCCACTAAGATGGCTAAAATCTAACAGACAGACAATAAATAACAGGTATTGGTGAGGATGTGGAGAAATTGGAACCCTCATAAGTTGCTGACGGTAATGTAAAATGTTGCCATCACTTTGAAAACAGTTTGGCAGTTCCTCAAAAAGTTATATATAGAGTTACCATATGACCCAGCAATTTCACCCTTAGGGATATACACAGAAGAAATGTAAACATATGTCAACACAAAAACTTGTACATGAATGTTCATAATGGCATGTCTCGTAACAATCAAAACATAAAAACATCCCAAGTGTCCACCAACTGGTGAATAGATAAACAAAATGTGACATATCCATACCATGGGACATTACTCAGCCATAGAAAAGAATAAAGCAACAATACATGCTACAATGTGAAGAAACTTTGAAAACATTAAGCTAAATGAAAGAAGCCTGTCATAAAAGACTACATAATGACCAGAATAGGAAAAATCTAGAGACAGGAATTAGATTAGTGGGGGGAGGAGAAAATGGGGAGTGACTGCTAATGAGTATGGGTTTCTCTGGGGGGTGATAAAAAGGTGCTGGGGGCTTCCCTGGTGGCGCAGTGGTTGAGAGTCTGCCTGCCGATGCAGGGGACACGGGTTCGTGCCCCGGTCCGGGAAGATCCCACATGCTGCGGAGCGGCTGGGCCCGTGAGCCATGGCCGCTGAGCCTGCGCGTCCAGAACCTGTGCTCCGCAACGGGAGAGGCCACAACAGTGAGAGGCCCGTGTACCGAAAAAAAAATAAAAGGTGCTGGAATTAGGGGTGATGGTTGCATAGGTTTTTGAATATCCTACAAACCACTGAATTGGCCATTAAAAGACTGAATTTTATGTTATGTGCATTATATCTCAATATTTTTCAAAGTTTGAATATGGACTGGGTAATAGACATTACCAAGAAATTATTATAATTTTGATAAGTGCAACAATATTACTGCAGTAATGTAAGGCAATGCCCCCTTTTGTGAAGACGCACACTGAAACAGTGTAAGAGTGAAATAATATGATGTCTTGGATATGGTTTAGAAAAGTTCAGCAAAAAAGGAGGGTAGACAATAAAGAAAAGAATGAAGAAAAATTTTAATAACTGTTGAATCTGGGTAATAATTATATGAGAGTTTAACATACCCTCCTCTCTACTTTTGTGTGTGTGTGAAATTTTTCAAATAAAAAATTATTAGATGAGATTGTGATACAAATTTGCATTTCTTGTGGTTGGACTATGTGACAATTAGGCAAGCCATGACTTTAAAGGACCTGCACTAATAATGGTGTAAATATTGAAATACTGAAACCAAGTTGGGAAATCCATTCCGAGAAATGGACAATAATTCCATTACTTTGAAGACATTCTTTCCTAAGATATTTCCTCTTATTAAGTAAAACCATGTTGTAAGGCAAGATTTTCCCCAAACTACCTTCCCAAATCAGACTTTCCTCAAGACTTTAACAGATGTTCTCAAACAAAAGTGTTCCATTGTCAAATAAGTTTGAGAAACATTGAATCAAACAAAGCTAATGCATTTGCTACATTCCGAGTTGTTAATATGCTCACATGCACTGTGAGTCATCCCAAAGGAGCTATAATATGCCTCATTTGGGAAACTCCTGTAAATCCATTTATTTATACAGCACATCTATTAAGCTTATGAAATACTTATGTTGCAACCCCGGCAGAGAGACAGAATCACTTCTAGTGCCTGATATAAATACAATTTTCTCTGTTTTTTTAAGATCCACTTGAACCAGAGTTTATGAAATGCTAGTTTAGAGATAAGAAAGTTTTTGCTTAAGAAAAGGTATTTGAGCTGAGTCTGGAAATCAGAGAAGCTAATCAGGCAACATTATATTCAAGACAAAGGGAATAACAAGTATAGGGATGCAAAAGCAAGAAGCATTTGGGAACTGAGAGTAGCCCCCTGTTACTGGGAAACAGGAATATACGAGGGCAAGAGGGCTGGCAGAAGATGAGGTTGAAGGGGCAGGCAGGGGCCAGGCTGGGAGGGACTTTGCTAGGCTACTGAGTTTAATGTGTGAGCAGTGGAAAGCCACTGAATGACTAAACAGAGGAGTGATGTGGTAAAACATGCAATTCCTTTCAGTGTCCCCAAATGTAGATGCACCCACCCTGAAGCATGATGATTTGCTCTGGATAAGTCACGTATCTGTATTAAAACTGATATGCCAAATGAAGTAATTCCCCAGTCCACACTGACAATTATTCAAACTACAGCCTAGGCACGATTCACTTATGCAATACTACTACTGTTCCAACTCATCCTACTATTGGCTGCAAATGCAAAAAATTTTTAATGTGTGATTCTCCTGTATTGCACACATGGAAAATACGTCTCCAAAAATCTCTCTTTTTTTTCTCTGATGCTTGGATTTCTGGAAAAAAGAGAAAGCTTCAAGGATATGCTGCAACTTGAAAGAATTTCCCCTCATTACTTAAAAGCTACTCTGCAATCATTTCCCGAGTTGCACTTTCAATTATCGACCCAGACTGCAGCTGAGGTTAAAAACTGTCCCCTTACTGCGTGGCTGGGAATTGTTTTTTAACTGGTTTGTTTGCCATCCTTTGTGCTCTTAAAAATCATCATCATCATCATCATCATCACCATCATCATCAAATAAAAGTATTTAAAGATCTAGTGATTTAACATAAAGTCTGGATTTCGAGAGTTCCCTGATATTTTTATAGACCTGACAACACTGAGCTTGGATTTGTGTAGGATACAATCAGCTAGAGATGAACATAACAGCACCCCCTTAGATGAGCCTTCCAAATACACCAAGCACCCAGCCACCCTGCACTTGGCACATTCACATTCATGCAGTACGGATTGTGCTGCCTGGTTTCATTTTCATTACATAGGTTTATACTGACTTACATTTCATGCAAAAAAATGTAAGCAGTTTAGCAAATTAAATACATAACATAGGATCATTAACAATAAAAACAATACCCACCAATTAAATGGAACAAGCAAATAGATTTTCCAGGCATTGGGTGAATGTAATTAGGTAAAATGCAGTAATTACTTACTGCAGTTGAATCCTGACTTTGCCTAAGTAAAATATTTTTTTTAACATCTTTATTGGAGTATAATTGCTTTTCAATGCTGTGTTAGTTTCTGCTTTATAACAAAGTGAATCAGCTATACATATACATATATCCCCATATCTCCTCCCTCTTGCATCTCCCTCCCAACCTCCCTATCCCACCCTTCTAGGTGGTCACAAAGCACCGAGCTGATCTCCCTGTGCTATGTGGCTGCTTCCCACTAGCTATCTATTTTATGTTTCGTAGTGTATTTATGTCCATGCCACTTTCCCCCTTTGTCCCAGCTTACCCTTCCCCCGCCCCATGCCTTCAAGTCCATTCTCTACATCTGCGTCTTTATTCCAGTCCTGTCCCTAGGTTCTTCAGAACCTTTTTTTTTTTTTTAGATTCCATATATGTGTGTTACCATACAGCATTTGTTTTCCTCTTTCTGACTTCCTTCACTCTGTATGACAGTCTCTAGGTCCATCCACCTCAGTACAAATAACTCAATTTCACTTCTTTTTATGGCTGAGTAATATTCCATTGTATATATTTTCCACATCTTTTTTATCCATTCATCTGTCGATGGACACTTAGGTTGCTTCCATGTCCTGGCTATTGTAAATAGAGCTGCAATGAACACTGTGGTACATGACTCTCTGAATTATGGTTTTCTCAGGGTATATGCCCAGTAATGGGATTGCTGGGTTATATGGTAGTTCTATTTTTAGTTTTTTAAGGAACCTCCATACTGTTCTCCATAGTGGCTGTAACAATTTACATTCCCACCAACAGTACAAGAGGGTTCTCTTTTCTCCACACCCTCTCCAGCATTTACTGTTTGTAGAAGTTTTGATGATGGCCATTCTGACTGGTGTGAGGTGATACCTCACTGTAGTTTTGATTTGCATTTCTCTAATGATTAGTTATGTTGAGCATTCTTTCATGTGTTTGTTGGCAATCTGTATATCTTCTTTGGAGAAATGTCTATTTAGCTCTTCTGCCCATTTTTGGATGGGGTTGTTTGTTGTTCTGATATTGAGCTGCATGAGCTGCTTCTAAATTTTGGAGATTAATCCTTTGTCAGTTGCTTCATTTGCAAATATTTTCTCCCATTCTGAGGGTTTCCTTTTCGTCTTGTTTATGGTTTCCTTTGCTGTGCAAAAGCTTTTAAATTTCATATGGTTCCATTTGTTTATTTTTGTTTTTATTTCCATTTCTCTAGGAAGTGGGTCAAAAAGGATCTTGCTGTGATTTATGTCATAGAGTGTTCTGCCTATGTTTTCCTCTAAGAGTTTTAGAGTGTCTGGCCTTACATTTAGGTCTTTAATCCATTTTGAGTTTATTTTTGTGTATGGTGTTAGGGAGTGTTCTAATTTCACTCTTTTACATGTAACTGTACAGTTTTCCCAGCACCACTGATTGAAGAGGCTGTCTTTTCTCCACTGTAGATTCTTGACTCCTTTATCAAAGATAAGATGACCATATGTGAGTGGGTTTATCTCTGGGCTTTCTGTCCTATTCCATTGATCTGTATTTCTGTTTTTGTGCCAGTACCATACTGTCTTGATTACTGTAGCTTTGTAGTATAGTCTGAAGTCTGGGAGCCTGATTCCTCCAGCTCTATTTTTCTTTCTCAAGATTGCTTTGGCTATTCGAGGTCTTTTGTGTTTCCATACAAATTGTGAAATTTTTTGTTCTAGTTCTGTGAAAAATGCCATTGTTGGTTTGATAGGGATTGCACTGAATCTGTAGATTGCTTTAGATAGTAGAGTCATTTTCACAATGTTGATCCTTCCAATCCAATAATACGGTATATCTCTCCATCTGTTTGTATCATCTTTAATTTGTTTCATCAGTGTCCTATAATTTTCTGCATACAGGTCTTTTGTCTCCTTAGGTAGGTTTATTCCTAGGTATTTTATTCTTTTTGTCGCAATGATAAATGGGAGTGTTCCCTTAATTTCACTTTCAGATTTTTCATCATTAGTGTATAGGAATGCAAGAGATTTCTGTGCATTAATTTTGTATCCTGCTACTTTACCGAATTCATTGATTAGCTCTAGTAGTTTTCTGGTAGCATGTATAGGATTCTCTATGTATAGTATCATGTCATCTGCAAACAGTGACAGCTTTACTTCTTTTCTGATTTGGATTCCTTGTATTTCTTTTGCTTCTCTGAGTGCTGTGGCTAAAACTTCCAAAACTGTGTTGAATAATTGTGGTGAGAGTGGACAACCTTGTCTTGTTTCTGATCTTAGTGCCTAAGTAAAATATGATTTCAGATTCTTTTTCCTCAAGTAAAAGATTTTAGGTTTCCAAGATAGGGCTGAGCTGATCATCAACTGAGATTTACCAGAATTTTCCCCCAAGACTAGAGTTCCTTCAACTAGCTTTAATCTTCAGATCTTTACAATTTCTCTCAAGCACAGGGCAGACTCCATATTTCTTTGATCTTGCCATGGGTTACCAATCTGAACCATGTAGGTAATGTCTAATAAAAGATAAAGGCCATAAATCATTTATGATTGGTAAACTTTATCAAATGTGCTAAGTTCTGTTGGCTCTTCCTTCAGCTAACTCAGTCTTAATAGTCAATCCTCCTAACTGCTTTCAAAAAAGTGAAAGAAAACATTTTACACTGGATGTGTATATAGCTTTCATAATATCATCAAGCTGTGAAGAAACAGGGGAACCTGGAGAAATTATTTGCTCATGCTTTTTTGCCTTCAGGAGGGTGACTGTCTGTGATAATTCAGCATTATAATTATCAGATAAATCTAGCACAGAGTAAAGGCATCCAAAATTTCATCTAAATGTGGAGTTGGGGACTTCCCTGGTGGTGCAGTGGTTGAGAATCTGCCTGCCAATGCAGGGGACACGGGTTTAAGCCCTGGTGTGGGAAGATCCCATATGCTATGGAGCAACTAAGCCCGTGCGCCACAACTATTGAGCCTGCGCTCTAGAGCCCACAAGCCACAACTACTGCAGCACGCATACCTACAGCCCAACCTCTGCAACGAGAAGCCACCGCAATGAGAAGCCTGCACACCATAACGAAGAGTAACCCCCATTCGCCGCAACTAGAGAAAGCCCATACGCAGCAACGAAGACCCAACAATGAAGACCCAATGAAGCCATAAATAAATAAATAAATAAATTTATTAAATGTGGGGTTGTCCATTTTCTGATGGAAACAGAAGAGTCACCTGGTCTCTCCCTGTGGTCTTGTGTTTTATAGAAAGATGCTTTTTCCTTTCCCTTGATTTGCTTCACAGTGAAGTTCAAACACTCTGCTTCAAGGGGTTAAATTTGTTGTAGATGTCAGATGGCCACACAATAATGTCTAAAACCCTTCGGGTTCTGTGCCACATAAAGTTTAGAGATAATTTATTACAGTCCTTGCAAAAGTAAACAATCACGGAGGGGAAATGTATTTGTCTTGACCTATTTTCACAGTCCATCACATCTTGAACGCTTTTAAAAAGTATTCATTAGTTTCAGTAGTAGTACAGTTTAGCAACTTCTGCTGACTTTAACCCTTCCTTACCCATTACTTCATTTGAAAGCTACTTTTTTTCCTACTTTCCGCTAGATTGTAAACTCCTCAAGGGCTAAAACCAAGTTTGTGTCATTCGTTATTATATTCCCAGAATCCAGCATAGCACCTGCCATAGAATGCATAATAAATACTGAAGGAATGAATGTTCCTTAAATACTATTAACAATATAATTTTAAGCAACATTCAGAGAAAAAGATGCATTTAGAAAGTTTTTAAGCAAAATATGAGAAATAAAATGTAAAAATTTATTACAAAAAATATTTAGAAAATAGTATATTTAAAAGCACTCCAGATTGAGAATGTAAATACTTTCTCCACTGGCTTCAGACTCTGTAACTGTAAAAACCCAATAGTTTTTAGAAAGCAATTTCTATTCTGCAGAGAAAAGGTTCTATAAAGTGCAAGCATTACCAAGGAGCTCCTGAACCATGAAAATGACGGAAATTTGGTTTTGTTTTATTAAAGGTGACTAAAGGTTGCAATGAATTTTTAGAGAGACTTTCTGAATAGAAGACTATGGCCAAAAATCTTACACGGAAATTTTTCTATTAACAAGTCAGTGACTGAGAATATCTCTAGTTTCTTACACTAGAACAACAGAGACAAAGAAACAACGGCTTCTCAGAGATCAGAAGCAGAAAGCACTAACACAGAGGTACTAAGATTAAAAATAGTGACTGAGAAAAAGAAAGCTGAAGAGGGCAGGTTCTCAATATGCTGGCAGAAGAAGACCCACTCCCTGCTTACTTTGATGAACTTTTCCATCAACATCAACAGTTCCTTCCTGAGCAACTATTACACACTCAGTACCAAGGTGAGTATGATCCAAAATAAGCACAAATCTTTTTTTTTTGGCTGTGTTGAGTCTTCATTGTGGTGCGCGGGCTTCTCATTATGGTGGCTTCTCTTGTTGCTGAGCTCAGGCTCTAGGCTTGCAGGCTTCAGCAGTTGTGGCATGCAGGCTCAGTAGTTGTGGCACACGGGCTTAGTTGCTCTGCAGCATGTGGGATCTTCCTGGACCAGGGATCGAACCCATGTCCCTGCACTGGAAAACAGATTCGTAACCACTGCGCCCCCAGGGAAGTCCCCAAAATAAGAACAAATCTTAATGCTCTTTCTCAGAGAGAGAAAGTGGATACACGACAAACTTTTTAAATAATTCAAGACAATATACATGAAGTGAAAGAAAGCGAGGCAGGTGTGTTATAGTTTATATGAAGAGAGATTTATAAAAGTTGGAGAGTAATGGGGAAAGGGGGATATCATAGAAGAAACAGAACTCCACCTGAGTGTATGTGTGTGTGTGTGTAGACATTCCACTCAGTGCAAAGGGAACAAAAAGCACCTGCCACCTGTGTGCTAAGGCTGGTTTCACATCCACTTCCTCTAACCTTCACAACCTCATGAGCAGATGAACAAACTGAACAGGTGGCATGAGATGAATCAGTTTGCATGGCTAGAAAGTCAAGGAGCTCAGACTGAAATCTACAGTTATCCGGTGCCAAGGTCTCTCCCCTCCTCAACCTCCTAATACAAACAAAGTCTCAAGATGACTGTTTAAGCTTCTCTACAGATACTTCCTCTCTTACAAATGGGTTTTAAAAAATTAAAAGGGGAGCTTCCCTGGTGGCGCAGTGGTTGAGAGTCCGCCTGCCGATGCAGGGGACATGGGTTCGTGCCCCGGTCTGGGAAGATCCCACATGCTGCCGAGCAGCTGGGCCCGTGAGCCATGGCCGCTGAGCCTGCATGTCTGGAGCCTGTGCTCCGCAATGGGAGAGGCCACAACAGTGAGAGGCCCGCTTACCGCAAAAAAAAAAAAAAAAAAAATTAAAAGGAAACTTTCAACACATAATCCTATCAGCTCACGATTGCATAGCACCTACTCTATGCCAAACGTTGTAGTAAGTACTTTACAAGTATTCACACACAGCATCCTTGCATCTGAATGAGGACGGAAATACGATTTTTCAGATTAGAAAACTGAAGCACAAAGAGGTTAACTAACCACCCAAGGTCAGTCTTCTATTAAGTGACAGGGCCTTTTATAAGCATACTCCACACCATTCCCATAAAGTGTTCAAATGAGAATCACCTCAATTGCACATTGGGGTTCCATAAATAACCCCTGGCAGGTCTCTGGCTTCTCCAAGGGCACCTGACCCAGGAGAGAAATGAGCAGGACTTGCGTCTCTCTGGCACAGCATGGCCTGAGTGCTGGTTGAGATTCCACCACCCATCAGTTCTGTCACTTTTGCACAGTTATTTAGCTTCTCAAGGTCTCAGCTTTGACACCTGTAAAATGAGGAGCTTGTGATAAATGATACCAGAATTCCTTCCAGTTCTAAACTTGTCTGTGGTTTAAATCAACCAGGCTTTGCTTTATACCAACACACCTAACTACCAAACATGTGAAAAAGAAAAAAGAAGGAAGGAAGGAAGGGAGGGAGGGAGGGAGGAAGCAGGGCATAAACGGTGACCTAACTAGTGGACGAGTAAAGACAAATTCATAATAACCTATATGAACAAAATGTATCATCCTGGTTCCAATCACCCCAAAGTTAATAGAGTTATTTTTCTAATCTCTCTAAGTTAGAATCACAAACTTAAAGTATTCCTCAAAGTACCTAGAAAATTGGTTAAAATAAGGAGAACACAAACTTTTTGTCCCGAGTGAAGTGACCTCATGGAGATAAGTGCCAACATTTCTTACTCCTTTGTGGAAATACAATTTTGTTTTTCTTTCCTGGAAGTGTTCTAAGACTCTTACCAGACACAGCTCTAGCAGATAGCATATTTAATCCTTGTGCAATGCAGGAGAGTGCTTTGCAGACTCCTAGGGCAGCTGTTGCAGCTGCTCGAGACCCCGCCTGGAGCAGCTGGAGGCAGGGCTGGCCTTGTATGAGAAACAGCAGCCTCTTACACAACCATCAATACATTTATAACCTCGCAGACCTTCGAGAAGGATCGATCCCAGCAACAACGGCTGTAGGAACACAAATCAGGCTTACAAGTGAAGAATGCTTAGTGAAGTCCTGGCACACAAGGGTTAGAATTCCTTTAAACCAGTCACCAGATGACTTACAGTGATAAGACATGTCATAATAACCTGGGTGATAACAGTGAGAGTTTGGGTTAATGCCAAACCAGACGTGGAAGGCACGTGGGTTATCTGAGTATTTGGAGTTTAAGACCTTGTCCAGTTAAAGGTCCAATTTCATCCATAAGACCAGGACACATTCCAAAGAACTTGTAACAACAGGTTCTAAGAACAAAACTAAGAGTCAAATTCAGCACTAGGTCCGTCTTTAGCAGCTGTGCAGCCTATGTTCTGCACAGTTTCAGGGAGTGCACTATACATAAACTATCTAATAAATATTGTCCCCTGGAGTTGTGTACTGCAGTGGCCCCGCTCAGCACACTTCTAAAATAGCAACAACGCCAGAAAAAGAGCAGCAGCAGCCACGAGCACCTTTGGCCAACAGAAATTGTGCAAAATACATCGGTTCTTAATTTCACCTTAAGAAGACCTCAATAGGCAAATCTTGGCCTCTCGAGTTTTCACAGGATTCCGGTAGCAGACACAGAATTCAATTTATCTGTGTCTCAACATTCTATCATGAAAGGTTTCGGAATCCTTGGAAAATGACTCAATGACCAATGTATGTCCCGTCTCTAGGTGCCAAGTGGTATGGCTGAGGGCACCTCAGGCAGTGGCTTCACTCCATGGTTTTGCCAGTTTCCACTTCCTTAGACTCAGGAGCCACTGTTTTGCAGCTGGGCTGTAAAACAACATTCAAGAAACATGAGCATCGCCTCCTAATTGGTACATTCACCAGAGACATAAGGGTAAAAGTTAGTGTGCATTTCCCCAGTGGGCCAAATAGTCCAATTTCAGTAAATCAATCCAACTAGGAGAAGGTCATCAGAACTTATGGAAAAGTCTAAACCATAGAACATGTTATAAGAAAAGTTATTACTTTTATGTTGTCTGAAGGGATTCAAACTAGGTTTTTGAAAGTCCACTGAATTAATTATAATTGTTAAATTGCAAACTAGAAAGAAAATATGCACCTGTCTGTATTGTATTGAAGATGTATATACATTATATATCAATATGTGTTATGTTACCTGCTAGTCTGAAAGATCTCTGACACCAGAAATTCTCTTATATCTCCCCACTGCACTTAGCACAGTGCTAGGAACACATTATAATAGTCAATACTTAATGAGTGTTTATCAGGCACGAAACTCGGATCTAAGCATTTAACACTCAATCCTCACAGAAATGCTACAAGGTAAGCAAAACTGTTGTTCCCACCTTACAGAACAAGAAACTGAGCCTCAGAGAGGTTAAGTAATTTGCCCAAGCCACAGAGCTAGACGATAGTAGAGCCATATTTGAATCCGGGGAGTCTGATGCTAGAATCTATGCTCTTAGTCATCACACTATTCTTTCTCAACATACTCAATAAATGTTGCTGGAATGCTTATGTATGGGTCCTTCATTACAGAAGTACTTTAAACCATTATCTTCTCCTAAATAGGTTAAACATTCACTTTATGTCATTGATGCTATTAATTTCTTGGAAAATCCTATCTAAAGTTCAATCCTTACCCAATATTTCACAAAAATTTCCTAATTAGTGGAGGGCAAACTAATGAGGTTGTGCTTTTACTGTAAAGAGTCAATTCAGTGTTCCTTCTGGTAAAAAAAAAAAAAAGTACCATTTTGGTGAGTGATGTTGATAATGAGGGAGGCTATGTGTGGATGGGGGCAGGGGGAGTGGTTTGCGGGAAATCTCTGTAGCTTCCTCTCAATTTTATTGTAAATCTAAAACTGCTCTAAAAAGAGTCAATCCAAAAGATTTACAAACACACACTGTTCCCAGCTCCAGGATTCCATCCCCTCCAAGGACCCCAGACTGCTGAGCTCTTTCTGAACTACTGAAACTTTCCCACAGCCCTCTGTAACATTTGTGGAGCCTTTCTTCATTTCTGCTTTATATCATTATTTGCATAAGCTCCTTGAAGACAAGAACAACATATACAGGGACTTCCCTGGCGGTCCAGTTGTTAAGACTGTGAGCTTCCATTGCAGGTGGCACAGGATCCCTGGTCGGGGAACTAAAATCCCACATGCCACAAGGTGCAGCCAAAAAAAAAAAAAAAAAAAAAAGAACAACAAAAACATATACGCTTTTACGGTCTCCTTGACACCTAGCATACCAAAATATATAGTAGAAAATATTTGGATGAAACAGGGGAAATCGAAGCAATATCACAAGTGTGAAGATTCTGATCACAGGACTTTTTTTTTTAACCAACTGTACTGTAATGCAGGGCAATATTCTTGCAGGCCAGAGTACTTCATAATCTTATTTTAATAAGATTACTTCTGGCAACATTCACAGAGTTAAACTACATGTATTTTTAAAGAGTAGTTTCAGACTTCTGTCATCCCAGCAAGAAATGTCTATTTACTGAACCAAAAAAAGCTATGTTGCTTTACAATTCTGCTGTTTCTTGCAGACAGATCAGCAGGGAGGCATGCAGTCCAACCCTTTAGGGTCTGAACATAATAATGCCTAGGAAATGCCATAAACTAACAGAGATTATCCCCAGCTATCGTTAATACTCAGAAGTGCAGAATCTTATTTCAACTGGTGTTCTACCAACAATCTGTAGACTCCAGTTGTCCATATTACATTAGGACCACACTTATATAAATACCAACATATATATATATATATATATATATGTATATATACACACACACACATATATATTTTCAAATGTTAAAAAAGACATAAGAAGGAAGACTGTCATGCATTTTTAAAAACCTCATGTATGTGCAGAAATCTGAAAATAAGTATTAATTATTTTTATAAATGTTTTACCTGGCACTAAAGGAGAATACGAGATACACTATTATTGTTGTCTTGAATCTAAGTCCACTGTAACCCTAACTCACTAGTGGATAGAAACCACAAGAAACAATAAAGAATCAAACACATTTATAAAAAAGGAACCACCCCTACCTCAGAAATGCTAAACACAGTTACCATATGACCCAGCAATTCCACTCTTAGGTATCCACTCAAGCAAAATGAAACCATATATCCCCA
This sequence comes from Phocoena phocoena, assembly GCF_963924675.1. Classification (NCBI taxonomy): domain Eukaryota; kingdom Metazoa; phylum Chordata; class Mammalia; order Artiodactyla; family Phocoenidae; genus Phocoena; species Phocoena phocoena. The sequence continues at coordinate 51,703,593 of NC_089227.1, forward strand.
CAAAAACTTGTACATGAACGCTTATAGCAGCATTATTCACAACTAAAAAGTGGTAACAACCGAATTCTCTACCAACTGATGAATGAATAAACAAAAGACATCATATCCATATAATAGAATATTATTCGACCATAAAAAGGAGCTAAGTACTGGTACTGACATACTTCAACAGGATGAACCTTGAAAACATGTTAAATGAAAGAAGCCAGTCACAAAGACCATATAGTGTATGATTCCATTTATGTGAACTCTCTAGAATAGGGATATCTATAGAGATAGAAAGTAGATCCCTGGTTGCAAGGGGCTGGAGGGAGGGGAAGATGGGCAGCTTCTGCTAATAGGTACAGGGTTTCATCTTAGGGTGATGAAAATATTACAAAACTTCAATCCAATCATAAGAAAACAGCATACAAACCCAAATCAAGAGACTTCTACAAAATAACTGATGCTACAGTTTGAACCAAAATTAGATCCTGTGACAAAACAGAAAGAGCATGCCTGGTGCACTAGCTCTATGACTTCTGCCAATACTTATGCTCCCTGGGCCTTGCTTTCCTCACAGGAAAACAGGAGCTCACAGGGTTGTTATAAGTTGTGAAAAGTAAATACCCAGTGACGTCTCCAGCACAAAGTAAACAGATGCTCAATAAATTTTTATTTCTGTTGTTGTCGTTAAGTATGCCAGGACGTTAAGATAAGTTAGAGACGAGCCTTTAGCAACCAAATGACTCACTTGAGCTGTGCTGTCCAATACAGTAGCCACTAGCCACATGTGGTTACTTACATCTAAGTTAATTAAAATAAAAAATTCAGTTCCTCAGTTCCAGAAGCCACTTTTCACGTGCTTAAGAGTCACAAAAGTCTAGTAAGTACAGTAACAGCACAGATCCATAAAAATATCAAAAGATGAATTTCTGTAGATCTACAACATGATTATCATCACTGCACTAGAGACCTGAAGACACTCCGATGAGCACACGTTAAACCTAAAAATAAATAAATAAACAAACTTTACACCCAGCTTTAAACTTTCACATTTAGCCTAAAACACTGTAAGCATCAACTACAAAAAGTTCTCTCAAGACAATTATAAGATGGAGGGAAAATTAAGTTAAGGAATGTTCACAGAAAATATTTGCAAAATATATTTCAAACTAGAAGAAATAATGATAAGTCAAACTGCAACCAAAGTCCTTATCACAGTTGAATGGTCTGGGCTGTTAAATAAGCACTTTCCAAGGGTGAAAGTATGACAGTCTACTACTATTACAAAGTGAAAAGGAGAAGGAATGAAGTAAATGAGCAACAGCGATCTCTGAAATCAACTAAATGTTTGTGACACCAATTTCTCATACATAAATTACATCTTTTAGAAAATATTTTAAATACCTATTTCTCTGCAACTATTTCCAATTCATTCTATCAGTTGATGTCAACATAAGGAGGCTTAAATCTCCAAGAGATGCTGTGTCATATTTTTAAATACAACAGTATTTAAAAATGCTTTAAAAACATGGGCTCATCCACCTTTATAATATCCCCAGGCAGCAGAGAGGCTTGGTACTCTTGACAACACAAAAAAAGTTGAAGTGATTTCCCTGACATTATATACCATTCAGACTTTGGTGATTCAAGATGGGAATTTATATGCTCTGGCTCAGCACTCACATACCCTGAACCAGAAGCTTTAAACAGACCACTAGAAACTCTAAGGGCATGAGTCAAAATCTCTGAAGAAAGACTAGTAAATTCCCAGTCATTTTCTATGAAACAAAAAATAGATACAATTTACAGACATAAAAATCTTGTTTATGATTTTTATTAATAATTGAAAGAAATTACAAAGTCATTCCTCAATGTTTCTCACTTTTATTATCACACCAGATGCTTTGAACTACATGGAGAATCTGCAGACTGGAATGGTTCCCCTAAACAGGCAAAACCAGATCAAGAAGCTTAGTCTACTAGTACTCTTCAGAAACAGGAAGGAAAAACACCTGTCCACTTTAGATTAAGGAAGATTCTGGGCACTGTGTATGATGCCTTTACGTTCAGATACCAAAATGATAATGAGTCCAAATTTTTGATGAAATATTCAATAATAATTAAAATCTCTCCCACTGCAACTCAAATGCTCTCACATTCAAAATATATTACCCCTATGAAGGAACTAAATGAAGTCCTCAGAAGAAAAGGGTTGAGCATTTGGCTTTAAAGTGACTGCACTTTGCTTGCCTTATTCCAGCTGGAATACACCCAGTAATTATGCCTGGAAGTTGCAAGGCACTTTCCCCTGGGGAGCTTTAAGTGCTTTAAAAACATGGGCCAATCCACTTTTATAATATACCCGACAGCAGCAGAAAGAGGCTTGGTACTCTGAAAAACACAAAAAAGCTCAAGTGATTTTTATGAAGTTACACCACTCAGAGTTAGGTGATTCGAGATGGGAATTTGTATGTTCTGCCTCAGCACTCAAATACCCTAAACCAGAAGATTTAAACAGACCACTAGAAGCTCTGAAGGGTGTTTCAGAATGAGGCAAAGTCTCTGAAGAAAGGCTGGCAAATTCCCAGGACGTCAAATCCTTTGGCAGAATTATTGGTGGCCACAGGAAGTCTGGAAAGAATGGCTCTTTGCTTACTCAAAAGCAAGGGAGAGCCACATTAACATCCCAAAGATGTGTTCATACATCAGATACGCATTTGTAATGTGTCTACTTTCCTCAATTAGAAATAAAAGTCATCGGGTAAATTGCTCTTATAAAATTATAAAACAGGTAAGTATTTTATACTTGATTTACTATGTCAGATATTCAGTTTGTATTTCCCCTCTAATTCTCAGGTCATATGTAAGCATGTGATTAATTAAGTGATTAATTAAGACTCAGTGTGTCTGGCAAAGAAGCCAGTATCTGCCCTTGGCTCTGACTAGTTCAAAGAAACCCATTTTCAGTATTACTGCCTAGACTTTACATCTGAGAACAGGTAGTATACTTCCTTTTCCTGTGTTATCTTTTGATGTTATGTCTTTGCCTTAGTGCTTGTTTAATCAGCCAAACCATTATAACAGGGTAAAAACTGAACATTAGCAGAGGAATAATGGCATTTCTCCTGGCTGTTAAAAAAAATAATAAAAACACCTGATAGACCTTCCCAAACTCCACTTACATCTTAAATCCTGGGACACCAGTTCAAAACTTAGGTCCACACAAAAACCTACACACAAATGTTTACAACAGCTTTATTCATAGCTGCCAAAATTTGGAAGCAACCAAGATGTCTTTCAATAGGTAAATGGTTAAACAAACTGTGGTACATCCAGACAATGGAATATCATTCAGCGATAAAAATAAATGAGTTGTCAAGCCACACAAAGACATGGAGGAACCTTAAGTGCATATGGCTTAGTGAAAGAAACCCATCTAGAAAGGCTACATGCTGTATGATTCCAACTGCGCGCCATTCTGGAAAAAGCAAAAGTACGGAGACAGTAAAAAGATCAGTGGTTGCCAGGGGTTCAGGGGAAGAGGAGAAGGAATGAATAGGTGGAGCACAGAGGATATTTAGGGCAGTGAAACTATTCTGTATGATGCTGTAACAGTGGACACATGTCATTATACATTTGTCAAAACCCATAAAACTGTACAACACAGTGAACCCTAATGTAAACTATGGACTTTAGTTAATGAGTTAATATTGGCTCATCAGTTGTAATAAATGTACCACACAAATGCAAGATGTTATTAGCAAAAGGGGAAATTGGAGAGAGAGGGGATATAAAAACTATTTTCTATAAACTTAACATTGCTCAAAAAAATAGTCTATTACTTTAAAAAAACAAAAACAAAAACCTGATAGACTTTCCCAAACTTCATATGCATCTTAAATCCAGGGACACAAGTAGATAATTTTATTTGATTGACAACTCTTATGGTGAACTTAGCTTTTTAGTGAATATGATGAGTTCTAAAAACCACACTTCCAGTTACTTTTTGAAAAAGATTTTGTCCCCTCCTTGATGTTCTTCTAGTAAACTTAATAAAGATGAGTTTTTCAAAATTCTGGGCAAGGGACAAAGCTAACATACAGGTAGAAAGAATAAGCGACCAGTTTGTGAATTGCTGGTGACATTTCACCTTCAGTAAAACAACTCATTTTATGTGCTAGATTGTCTCTTCGGTCACTCAGCTTCTCAAATCCATTACAAGTTTCTTTTCCATTATTATTAATTAAATTTTAACCTACACTATAAGTTCCCTGAGGGCAGGGGCCATGTCTTAGCTATTTCTTTTTTTTTTTTTTAATTTTTATTGGCGTATAGTTGCTTTACAATGTTGTGTTAGTTTCTCCGGTACAGCAAAGTGAATCAGCTATACGTGTACATATATCCCCTCTTTTTTTGGATTTCCTTCCAATTCAGGTCACCACAGAGAACTGAGAAGAGTTCCCTGTGCTATACAGTAGGTTCTCATTAGCTATCTATTTTATACATAGTAGTGTATATATGTCAATCCCAATCTCCCAATTCATCCCACCCCCCTTCCCCCTTGTTATCCATATGTTTGTTCTCTACATCTGTGTCTCTATTTCTGCTTTTGTACCCCAATGTTCATTGCAGCACTATTTACAATAGCCAGGACATGGAAGCAACCTAAATGTCCATCAACAGAGGAATGGATAGAGAAGATGTGGTACATATATACAGTGGAATATTAGCCATTAAAAGGAACGAAATTTTGCCATTTGCAGAGATGTGGATGGACCTGGAGACTGTCATACACAGAGAGGTAGTCAGAAAAACAAATATTGTATAATATCACTTATATGTGGAATCTAGAAAAATGGTACAGATGAACTTACTTGCAAAGCTATTTCTTATCCTCAATGCTGAACATACTGAGAAAAGACAGAAGCAGGAAACCAGGAAGAAAGGAAGGGATGCTTTGCAAATATTTGCCCATACCAGTCTCAACAGGAAACATATCACACACACACTCAAACTGGGTATAATACATTCAAATTGAGTTTGATCAAGAGACAACTTTCAAAGTCAGGGCAGGGTTAGTGCTACGTTACCCACACTGTGGGTAGGGAAGGGTCAAGGAGTGAGAGGGAATTCAGAGAAAGAGAGGGAGAAAGACAAAGAGGGGAGGGAGGCAGGAAGCAGCGGAGGGAAAGAGAAGTATGGCACCAACAGGCTGGGACCCAGTAGAGAAGAGCTGAAGGAATAAACACCCAATATCACTCTCGACCTGCCCTCAGATCTCCTGATTTCTTCCCACTGTTCAAATCTGTCTGGAAGCAGAAAGGCAAAGGTGTTCACTAGTGTAATCCAGGTCAGCCGCCCAGGGCACAGAGCAGGATGGAAAGGATGGACACAGAATCTAGGGGAGTAAACAGAAGATACCCAGCACATCTCAAAACACACATGCACAGGAGCATGGCCCAAGTGCTCCCAACCTCCGCTTCTACCTATTATAGTCTTTAGACTCAGACCAATCTAGGGTTCAAATCCCAACTTCTGTCACTTTGTAGATGAGTATCTGTAGGCAAGTGATTTAACCTCTAAGACTCAGATTCACCACTTGCAAAACAGGACTCACTAGAGGAACTGCTTGAGGGTTATAAGGATTAAATGAGACAACAAAGAGTGCTTAGTGGCTGTGTACAGGAAGCACCGTTACTACATGTCCCACAACACACACTTAAGTACAGTTTCCAGCACATCATCTTCCACCTATTTCAGTCCCTTAGCTGTTTAATGTATGTGTTCTATCTCTCCGGGTACACAGCATAGTCTTTCAAGACAGGCAAAAGGGACTTCCCTAATGGTCCAGTGGTTAAGAATGCAGGGGACGTGGGTTCGGGCTCTGGTCCGGGAAGATCCATGTGCCACGGAGCAGCTGGGCCCGTGCACCACAGCTACTGAGCCTGTGTTCTCGAGCCCGCGAGCCACAACTACTGAGCCCACGTGCCACAACTATTGAAGCCCACAGCCCGTGCTCCACCACAACAAGAGAAGCCACGGCAATGAGAAGCCCATGCACCACAACAAAGAGTAGCCCCCGCTCAGTGCAACTAGAGAAAGCCCGTGCACAGCAATGGAGACCCAACGCAGCCAAAAATAAATAAATAAATAATAAAAATAAATTAATTATTTAAAAAAAAGAAACAGGCAAGAGCTGGGTCATTTTACTCCTTTGCTACCCCCCAATGCACCTACCTGATATAGTGCTGTGTAAACAGGGCAACAAAATAAATATTTACTAAAGAAACACATAACCCCTCCAATAAAAGTAGAAAGGCTTAATTAATTAATTAACCTGCAGAACAGAAGTATCACTAATGAAATCACTTTCTGTCTCCTCTGGTCTATAAAGTGCTCACTTGATTCATAAGTGGATATACCTTTTCAGCATGTGCTTCAAATTTTAATATATACAAACTTGGCATCATTCCAATCGGGGATAATAAGAAAACGAGGGACCTGGAATTGGGAATAGAAACAGAAAACAAAGCAGACGGCAGAGCAGGAGTAACAGTCTTGGGAAAAATTAATGAAGATGAGGGAAGATAAGTGCGGGTCCCACAGGTGCCCACTGGTGGGCAGCGTCTGCGAGGATGGAGGCCACTAAGAAGTGTGCAGAAAAGGCTCAAACAGCTGGTGCTCAGGCAAGACCTGTTAGAGCCAAGGCTATTCAGTGGATACACCTTTGTATTGGGAGGGAAAGAGAAAAGTACTGGGGTTAAATAGATTAAACAAAACTACTCAGGCATACCTGATAATCCCCATCTCTAAGACCACTATGGAAACAAGGAAGTAGGATCCCAGAGGCCGGCCCATGCGTGCAGATCCGTAAAATGAAGTCAACAGCTATAAGCACTAAAAACCAGAAAAACACTAAACATCTGGACAAAGAACCAGATGAAGAAAAACAGTGGCCTCCAGCTCTGACCTTGCAAGAAAGAAAATAACTACAAACAGATCACAACAACTGTGAGGGAGGACATATCTAGCAACCCGAGTGATTGTTTCAGTCAGTGAGAATGCCGAAACATTAGGTATTTTAGAGGTCAGAGAGTTAATAGAAGAAATTACATGGGTATTGAAAGACTAAAAAAGTAAAAAGGGGACACAGAGATAACCATGATATTAGTCACTGCAAGAAGCAGCCACAACCTTAGGGCTGAAGAAACAAAAGGGAAGATGTGGGGTTACCAGGACCTGGGTGCTCAAAGCAGGGACTGATAACAGGTCTCAAAGCAGGGTGGGGAGAACAGGACACACACAGTATAACTGATACTTGGACCTTGGTTGGCGCCATGGCAGACCTGATGCCAAAAATTCTTAAATAAACTACAGACTAGAGCTGTAGCGACCACAGGAGAAACGCTGACAGGAGCTGAAAACAGCAAAGCCCTTTCTCCCCCTTGCTCCTACATTTCAGCCTTCTGCCAGTGCCTCCTACTGCCAGAAACCAACAGGAATCTAGCTGGCAAGGGAATCTGGGAGATGGATTTCGCAGAGCTCCAGCCCCAGCCTCACAAAAAAAGGCAGAAAATGGTGGGCTTGAAGCTGAAACCACAAATAAACAGCCGGCGCAGTTTGATATCCACACTTTCCCTATTAGGTTTCAAGTTCCTCGACTGAAAACTCTCCAATATTGGTTTTCCAGGAACCTAACCTTGAGAACCAATGAATGTCATGAAGCTTTTCTGACTAAAAATAAGTTGAAATACTTCACTAAAACTCCTTTCCTCTGTCCGGACTGTAAATATTTCCTATCTATTTGGGACAGAAATTTCATAGGATAGAGCATAAAGAAAGATTTATAATTGAGAACACTGGCCAAATACAACAATTTCTTCCAACACAGGAAAATTCTTCATAGACTCCTAGCATTTCCAAAATCTGTTTTAATTCTCCTACACAAAGAGTTGGCCTCTGTATTGGGATGAGATTTCGGGGCGCTGAGAGGAACGAGTGTATTTGCTTTGCAGGTTAGAGAGGTGTGAATCCTTGGGGCCCAGGAGGTGAGTAGTCACTCTCTGAGAAAGCTTCCAGTGACCCCAGTCTCCTAGAGCTCAGACTTGTGGAGGCCCCTGCCATACTAAATAGGGCTGACCTGTGTAACCACAAGGATATTACAGAAACAACCACGTGTGATTTCCGCCGGAAAGCTGTAGCTTCCATTTCGCTTTCTCTCTGATTACTCACTCTGGAAGAAGCCAGCCACCAGAATGTGAGAACCTTCTCTGTAGCTCTACAGAGACATTTATTTAAGTGGCAAGGAACTGAGCCTTTCTGCCAACAGCCATGGTACAAGCACACCCTCCAGGCCCAATCAAGCCTTCAGATGACTACAGTTCCAACAGCTTGACTACAACCTCTGAAACACCCAGAGCCAGCACCATCCAGCTAGGTTGATTGCAAATTCCTGACCCCCAGAAACTCTGTGAGATAACAGATGTTTATTGTTGTTTGAAGGCATTAAGATCAGAGGCAACCTATTATGGAGCAATAGATGACTAACATACTCTCAAAGAGCCCTCCTTGGGACTTCCCTGGTGGTACAGTGGTTAAGAATCCACCTGCCAATGCAGGGGACATGGGTTCAAGCCCTGGTCTGGGAAGATCCCACATGCCACAGAGCAACTAAGCCCATGCGCCACAACTATTGAGCTCATGAGCCATAACTGCTGAGCTCACAAGCCTCAACTACTGAGCCCACATGCTGCAACTACTGAAGCCCATGTGCCTAGAGCCCGTGTTCCACAACAAGAGAAGCCACCGCAATAAGAAGCCTGTGCACTGCAACGAAGAGTAGTCCCCACTCGCCACAACTAGAGAAAGCCCACATACAGCAATGAACACCCAATGAGGCCAAAAAATAAATAAAATTTAAAAAACAAAAGGATCTGCCTGCCAATGCAAGGGACACGGGTTCGACCCCTGGTCCAGGAAGATCCCACATGCCACGGAGCAACTAAGCTTGTGTGCCACAACTAGTGAGCCTGCAGTATAGAGCCCGCGAGCCACAACTACTGAGTCCGTGTGCTGCAACTACTGAAGCCCACGTGCCTATAGCCCATGCTCCACAACAAGAGAAGCCACCGCAGTGAGAAGGCCGGGCACCGCAATGAAGAGTAGCCCTTGCTTGCCGAAACTAGAGAAAGCCTGCGCGCAGCAACGAAGACCCAACGCAGCCAAATAATAATAATAATAATAAATAAATAAAAATTTTTAAAAGAAGAGCTCTCCTTAGTCATATTCTCTCATTCCTTAGTCAAGTGGACAAGATTCGTTTCACATGCATTGCTCCTGGTCCCCTGATTGGGCCTGAAAGCATCTTCTAGTTTCATTAATGTGGTTTATTTAAAGAGTCCAGCTGCTCCCACCCTCTACACTAGTCTTTTAACATATCTTGAATTTTCTGTCAACTAAGCCAACAGAGGAATTAGATGATCATGAGGTCCCCTTTAATACTGGAAGCATTCAAGCAGATGATCAAAGGTTATAAAGTACTTCCTATACCAACTGGAAGGTGGGACTAGATGACCGGCAAGGTTTCTAATCACACTAAGAAGGTTCTAAGACACAAGTCTCTGGGTGTGCCCCCCAAAACTGTGCAGTAATTCTCATCAGGTACAACTAAGTATTGAAAGTAGCCTGGAGTTCACAGGAAAAAAAAAAAAGAATTAAAATGGCTTATAAACTTAAAAAGAAAAGATGCTCAGACTAACTAATAATTAAAGTAACGCACATGTAAGAGAACTAGTAAAGCATTAATTTACATGTGCCAGATTGGAAAAATCTACAAGTTTCAGAAAAGACATCAGGGCAAAGGGTAGAGAAACAGACGTGGGGGGTGGGGGGTGAATCAGTGCAAGCTCTTTGAAAGGCAATTCGGGCAATATTAAAATTTTAATTCCCCTTAGCCTGAGTGACTCAGCACTTTCAGTTGAAATTATCTATTCTGTGTGTAAGGACAAAATCCTATAAATGACGTAAATGGTCACCAATTTTAAAAATGGGTAAATAAATTTTAGTACAACTATGCAATGAATAGCATGCAACCTATGAACAGAATGAGTTGTGTCTATATATGGGCTGATATGAAACATTCTCAAGATATATCGTTAGAAAGAAAAATAAGATACGTCTTAGTATAAAACTTCTGCAAGGAGTTTTTAAAATGCTGTTCATATTTGCCACTAGGAAGGGGTACTAGGGACTTGGGAGAAGGAAACCTCTTTGCTGTATGCTCATCTGTTCTGCATGAGTACTCTCTATTTTTAATTTTTTTAAAGTGTTGGGGGGAAGCTTAATGCAGAGAAAAAGAACAAAAGAAAAAAATACAGGGTTAAGTTATAGCTACTTTCCAAGTAATTTAAAATGCAGTCCATCAAAGTAGCCAGGGTCTGGCTTTGGGCTTAAGACACTCACATGCACATTCAACCGTTAAAAATCATCTCGGAGAAGAAAGGTCCTTCACACTGTCAGTGTGCCTCTCACTAATTGGGGAATGAGAGCTGTCTAGCCATCATAATGCAAACCACTAACTCAATGACTGGAGGGATCCATGAGATGAACATCTTCCTGCCCAAAGCTTTGTAAATCATGAAATGTGATAAAATTGCCTTTCTTTGAATGTTTAGGCAAAGAATGGCAAGGTTAAAGAAATAAAAAGTAGTCAGCATTCATTTTACTGACTGGTGGGGGTCATCCAGAGCACACAACTGCTGTTAAAAAGCTGGCTGCCCCCGCCGACTGCCTCCGCCCATAAATGTCAGCCATGATTTTCTTCTCCATTGACCAAACCCTTCCTGAGACTACGCGAGCACTTCCCAGATCAGTGATCTGCGTAAAAGAAGTCTAGTAAGTGGCGGTTAATTATTCTCAGGGTATGTGACACAGAAGGGAAACTGCATTCAAAAAGAACATTCTTTTTCTCTTTGGGCCAATATGTTAAAGATGAGACCTTCGTGTCTTAGAATGGGCTTGTATTTGCTAACAGGTGAGGCACTTTTGTTCACCTCGTGAAAAATAAATTGTAACTGTCTAAAAACATTCATTTAAATGTTATCGAATATGACCTATTTAAAAAAGAGGAAAATACCCAGAGTTTCCTAAAAACTTATTTAAGCAATGCTATCGTGAGACTAGACTGAACCCTCCCAAAAACAACTTTACCAAGGCCTTCACCCAGATGTTCAGATTCTTTTTCAATTCAAACCTGACAAATGTCTAGAATTTTAAAAACTCCTTTTGAGTTACAGAAAAAGAGGGGGGAAAGGTGTAGAACCAGTTTTAACCAGTCTCTCTGGAGATTTTTAATCATTTTAAAGTTTAAAGAAAAATCATTCTTTTAATAATTAGAAATGTTTTAGTTGTAGATGAAAAACTGTCAACCAAGCACAGGCCCAAAGTTAGTTTCTATAATCAAAACACTAATACCTGAACTGAAGGCTTATTTATCCAGAAGAGGCCAAGTGCCCAAAGTCGTAATAAGTAGAGAACCTTCCAACTATAATAATTTGTCAATATGTATATAAACATGTTAAAAAGGACACATGTAACCCCTAATCACCACATCTCTGTACAATGTAAATTCCATAAGATCGGGACCCTCATCCTTTCCTACAAAATGCCTAGCCCATGTGGGTGCTCACTAAAATCAAAGGAGCTCATTTTTATAAAGGCATCTACTTTCTTTTCTTAGAATTAGGATCTCGAAAGTTCATAACTATGTACCTTGTGAGTTTTGCCTAATCTTTATGCAAAAATAAAAGCTAAATTCAACTGAATTTTTCAAAGTAACATGAACTTTTATTCTCATTATATGTTTAAATTCAGTAAGTTGTAATGTGTCCATGATCATCATTTAGGTACATTAGAAATTCAACAGGCCTTTGGTGACCACTGCAGGAATCTGATGACCACTCTGGGCTGCACTGCCCAAATGGGTGCCCATAGAATGTTCCTCCACATTGAATCACTGGGGGTGCCCCTATGAAGTGATCTAAGAGACATGAGAGTAAGGTTAAAACCAGTTTCCTCACTGAAGAATTTCTCAGAAATTTGAACATTAAATGTGCATCCATCAAGCAGAGGAGGTAAGTTTCCCAAGATTTGAACAGGAAACACTTTGTAATCTATGTGTGGTTATTGTTGGGTCTTTCTTCCCCTTAACATATATAAATGAATTATAGAGCTGTTTCCTCAAATTGGACATAAGCTCAACAGGGATCCACAGATTCCCTTCCCAGCATTGAGACCTGAGACAAGTTATTTAGTCATCAGATTCCCCACCTGTAAAATGGAAATAAAGATATGACTTAACTCATACTTTGCTGTAAGGAAATCAAAAACTAAAATATATTAATCAATCAATAATGTTTTGACTATTATCATCATTCCTGTTTTAGACTGCTTGGATTGCCATAAGAAAATACCAAGACTGGGTGGCCTAAACAACAGAAATTGATTGTCTCAGAGTTCTGGAGGCTGGGAAGTCCAAGACCCAGATCAGGCAGGGTTCAGTTTCTGGTGAGGGCTCCCTTCCTGGCTTGTACCTTCTCATTGTGTCCTCACATGGTAGAGAGAACAAGCTCTCTGGTGTCTCTATAAGGACACCCATCCTACAAGATCAAGGCCTACCCTTATGCCCTCATTTAACCTTAATTACTTCCATAAAGGCTCCATCTACAAATACAGTCACATTGGAGGTAAGCCTTCAATTTAGGAATTTAGGGAGGACACAATTCAATCCATAGCAATTCCCCTTCCATTCGATTTCTATTCTTTCACTCCTTAGTATCTACTACATTGCTGAAAGAATAAAAATCTCAGGCTGTTGAGGCATGAACAAGTTTGTCCCTTTACTGTTGCCACAGACCCATACAGAGTAAGGCTGTTGGTTTGACTCTCTGGGTCAAATAAATGAAGCCACTCGACCTTGAGAAGACAGAAGAAAAAAGAGAGAGAGAAAAAGTATCCCCTGGCTTCCTGACTCAGCCATCAGAAGAATATCAGGCTGTACAGCAAAGTGATTCAGTTGTACATTAAATCAACTATACACCAATAAAATTAAAATATTTTTTTAAAAAAGAAGAATATCAGGCTGTTTATCATAAAGGGATCAGACATGGAAAGAGTTGGGTGTGGGAAACATGGGCTCCACATACATTTTACAACTCCTCTCATCACCTAGTGGGGAAACCACTTTCAGATACAAGATTTTGCTGCTGTTGTAGCTGCTGGATCAGCCAAATCCATAATTTTATGAATTAAGAAATTTCCATATGGTGCCCATCAAAACAAGTAATCATAATCCTATGTGATGAGAATGTAAAAATGAAAAGTAACTAAAAGTCAAAAAACAGACTAAAATAAAATGTTTGTCTTAAGCGTGACAATAACTAACACTAATATTAACATTTGAAAGGAATACAAAGAATGGAAGCATATTAAAAACAAAAACAACTGCATGTACTAATGAACAAATAGGAAACACCAAGGAGCCAACAACTCTTCACCCAGAGGGAACCTCTGGGAACTCCTTGTCGGCACCACAGTGTTTGATGGCTGTGTCTATAATTCACACTCTCCTTAGGATGCCCTCCCTTTGCCCCTCATCCTTCCTCCAGGCAAAGACTGGTCCATCTTTCAAGCTGCACATATATATAACCTCGCTCCTATACTGGCCACATCCCCCAGGTTCCTCCTCAAACACCTTTTTATACTTTAATTGAAGCACTCATTTTACCTACTGTAATTAATTATCTCCTCATGAGATGTGGGATTTTTTTGAGTGCACGGGCTAAATAAGTCTTTCTCATCTTGTACCTCTAGTATCTGGCACAAGGCCTGACAGAGAGTGGCTATTCAGTAAATGTTCATTGAATAAATAAAAATGTCCATCTGGGACTTCCCAGGCAATCCAGTGGTAAAGACTCTGCGCTTCCAATGAAGGGCGTGGGTTCAATCCCTGGTGGGGAACTAAGATCCCACATGCTGCGTCATGTGGCCAAATAAATAAATAAATAGAAATAATTTTAGGGACCTCTCTGGTGGCGCAGTGGTTAAGAATCTGCCTGTCAATGCAGGGGACACAGGTTCAATCCTTGGTCCGGGAAGATACCACCTGCCGCAGAGCAACTAAGCCCATGGGCCACAACTACTGAGCCCACGGGCCACAACTACTGAAGCCTGTGTGCATAGAGCCCATGCTCCACAGCAGGAGAAGCCACCACAATGAGAGCCCGTGCACTGCAACAAAGAGTAGCCCCTGCAACTAGAGAATAAATTTAGTTTTTTTAATAATTAATTTTAAAAATAAAAATGCCCATCATTAATGAGGTAACCGCAGGAAACAAACCCAAGTTTAAAAACAACTTATTTAGTCAAAGAAATATCATTTAAAGCAACTTTGACTATGGTAGGGGATACTGTACTTAACAAAACAGTAAAATTTTATTTTAAATGTTAAAAATTGTTCAACCCTTCAGAAAAATAACATGGCACTACTTATTTAAAGTCTCAGCAATCTATTAATTCCTGAGAGTCAGCTAGAATTTTATCCAAGGAAAACAGCCAATAGGGAAAAAAAAAAACAAAAAACTCGTACAGAAATTTTCATTATTTAAAATATCAAAATAAGAGAAAATCCTTACACAGGAGGAGAATGAGCAAAGTATCCTTCATCAACTCAATGAAATATTATGCAACAAAAAAACTGATAATTTAAGACTGCAGAAATATGGGGCTTTTTCTTTTCAGTGTCTAAGGTTACATCTGGAACAGCTCACCATAAATTTATGTAAAGGATACAAAGTATGTCATTTCTGGCATACTGCAACCATTGACATTTTAAAAACAGAACTATTACATTATTGTTTAAGCAGCTCTATTGAGTTATAATTCATATGCCATACAAATTACTAATTTAAAATATACAACTCCAAATACATTCACAAAGTTGTGCAAACATCAACATAATAAATTTTAGAACATTTTCATTGCCTCAAAAAGAAACCCCACACTCCCTAGCTGTCAGCCCCCAATCCTCCCATCACTCTCCTACCCAGCCCTAGGCAACCATTAATCTACTTCCTGTATCTACAGGTTTACCTATTTTGGAAATTTTGTATAAGTGGAAACATACAATATGTTGTCCTTTGTGACTGGCTTCTTTCTTTTAGACTAATGTTATCAAAGCTCATTCATGTTTTAGCATCTATCAGTACTTCACTTCTTTTTATTAACAAATAACATTCCATTGTACAGGTATATCACTTTTTATTTATCCAATCAGTTGACGGACATTTGGATTGTTCTCATTTCTTAGTTATTATGAACAATGCTGCTGTGAACATTTGTATAGATGTTTGTGTGTGGACATGTTTTCATTTCTTTTGTGTATATACTGAGGAGTGGAATTACTGGACCATACCATAACTTTATGTTTAACAATTTGAGGAACTACAGACTGTTTTCAAAAGCAGCTGAATCACACGTCTTCGCCAACACTTGTAATTATCTGTAGTTTTTATTCTAGTCATCATAGTAGGTGTAAGGTGGACTCTCACTGCGATTTTTACTTGCAATTCTGATAGCTAATGATGTTGAGCATCTTTTTATATGTTTATTGACCATTTGTATATCTCCTTTGGAGAAATGTCTACTCAGATCCTTTGACAATTTTTAATATGATTATTTGTCTTTTTATCATTGAGTTGTAATAGTTCTTTATATTTTCTGGATACTCACCCCTTACCAGACACATGATGTGCAAAAACTTTCTCCCATTCTGCGGGCTGCCTAAATATCATGGAGATTTCATTCCCACCATAATCCATATAAAACATACATGAATAAGGACTAGGGAATTTTACATCATACCCTTTTCTCTTTGAAACGATATTTCATTCCTCTTTTCCCTCAGAATTTCATACTAACATATTTAGGCTTGAAAGTCTTATTTATTAATTCTCTATTGTACTTCTCTGCAACAAAGAGTTTCATACATACTTTAAAATTTTAAATGCCTTTGATCTCCTGTGACCACAAAACTCTAAGCTTTAATGTTTTTCTTCTGGATTCAGTTATAATTATTTTTATATTTTTTGTGTTTTTATTATAATTACTTATAATTATTAATAGGACACAGTAAGCATAATATTTACCATGATAAATACTTATTAAGTATAAGGAATAAATTTCATTGGTAATGCATCGCTTAATAAGGTGAATGGGATTGGGGAAAATTAAGAGGCATTAAGATTCACCTGACATCAAAACTATGAACTGGTCCTTTGTTTGATTATCAGGGCTTTGAAAATCTTAGATCAATATGCCAATAGTAAGATTAGAGACGGAGGAGAGTGTTTTTTGTAAAACAGAAGGCTATAGTAGAAGAAAAGGTGAGAAAGAAGATTCTGCATCATGCCCAGACCATGGATGTGTTTTCAGGGAGAGGAGTTTCCCGAAAGAATACATCAGAAGTTAAGGATCTGGAAAGAGATTCCCTGGATAGTTTTATCCAGGCCTACATACCTCTTGGAAAGTCTTTGCGTAAGTGTACATGTTACCCAGTTGGGAGACGCCTGCATCAGAGGGTCTTGTGCTCCTTCGGATGATTATGCATACTAAATACTTACTATATCACACAAAGTCTCTCTTTGCTAACACCTCTTTCTATACAGGACAGAAGTGGTACCTTAGGTGGAGAACGCAGCTTACTTTCTCCAGTATTTCTTAATAAAATACGATGGGTCAAAGCAGTCAAGATAATTCAAATAATCAAGAAGGTTTATATTAAGCAGTTGGTAAGAAAAGATCCAAATGCTGATTAATTTTATGTAATTTTCTTTTACTCTAAAGTTTGATGGCTTCAAATCAGTTGCTACACTAGACAGCAACATATAATAAGCCTAAAATAGCTACTTTTAAAATCAGGCTTAAGTTTGACAAGAGCTTATGAGTGGATTAATATTGCTTACACTCGTCTAAACATCACTTTGACAAACTACATGTTTGTCTTGATGACATCTCCCCCAGGCATATGGCGCTTCCATTAACTCTGGTGTTATCTTTGCAGCAGGAGAATATGCCTAATCGTTTTCAGAATATTCATAAATTACAAGGCCTCTCGTTGGTCATGATTCATAATTGCTTATAATATTGAGGGGAAAGATCCCTACACAGATGCTATCCAGTGTGTGGGTTTTTTTTTTTAATTATTATTAATTTCAAAGAACAAACTGTTCTCTTTGAGGCAAACATTTAACAGTCATGATCCAAATTTTAGATGAAAATGTTACCTTATAAAGTGTAACACAAAAGAGATGTTAGGCTGAATTTTATCATGGCAACCTTGGGCAACTGAGAGAAACTGCAAATAGGAAGTCAAAGAAGAATAGAAATTCATGATATTCAAAACAATTCCATTCAAAAAGTATTTATTAATAACTCTCCTTGCATAATACTCTACGATAAACATACGCAAGATAAACACACTTCAGCCCTTGATTATATCACCTAACTGGCAACATGAAATACACAAAGAATGTGAGGATTATAAGGGGATGTGTGATCCAAATATCCATCCCCAAACTCAGGTCATCATAATGCAGAACTATCCTCTGGGGAACGGATGACTCATAAAATCAGTTCCACGGTCATATTCCTCCCCATCCACCTTTCCTGCAGCGACACAAAAATTCAAACAAATCAACTACAAATCTTGCCAAATAGACAATCTCTCATGAGATTAATTAAAGTAACTTTGGAAAACTGCTTGTCACACACAAGACCACAGAAAATGAGGATCTCGAGATCCTCTTTATAATTATCAAAGATTTTTAAATCTACAAGTTTACAGATGCTTTAAAAGGGAATGAAATGACTATCAACTTTTTTTTTTTTTTTTTTTTTTTTTGGCCACACCAGGCGGCTTGCAGGATCTTAGTTCCCCGACCAGGGATTGAACCCGGGGCCCTGCCAGTGGAAGCTCGGAGTCCTAACCAGTGGACCGCCAGGGAATTCCCATTATCAGATTTTTTAATCCCCTGGAAAAATATAAATAAATAAATAGGACCCTCTTTATGATTATACGTAAACAAAAGATAGCATATGTGTTATACAATTTCAGAAATGATTATTCCCAAAAAACTTAATTCATTTCTTTTTTTTCTAATTATTCGCACATTTTTTCTAATTAGTTGCAAACAAAAACTAGAATGAACTTAATCTTATGATTATCAGTTAACTTTCTAAAAGACCGAATCCCAATCAAGCCTTATATGCATAGTAATCATGAAATGTTGTTCTTCATTGTAAGTGGATTCACCTTCAGTAAATTTTTTCCACTGCCAATCATCCTTGAGCCTCCTGTATCTTTCTAGTTCCAATTAATGAGCACCATTCTAGCCAGATCTAAGCCTACTCGAATTATCTGTGCTTAAAGGGGTTTTCTGCTGCGGAACCTGCTGCCATCTTTCTCCAACTCAGTCCCAGGAGCCCTTCCTGGCACGAAGTGTATGCTGTGTACTCCTCCCCCACCAACTTTGGCCTTTGTGCCCAGTGGCCCACGCAACCCAACCACTGAGCAAGACACACAAGCCTCCCCAGACCATGAGTCTTCATGGATTCCGTTGTTAATCACTCTGGAGTAGACAAATGTATAACTGTCAAAAATTCTTACAACAGTGGACCCTGGTCTAAGAATCTTAAATTCTTCCTGGGAAGCTACAACATATTCTACATTTACTCACTTGACATGCTTGAACTTTAATTCATAAAACTACCCCCCTACCACCACTACCAGCACTCTCCACCCCTTCACACCTCAGCATTTTGCTAATCCCTTTCTCCAAGGCGGTCTGTCTTCCCAAACTAAAACCACAAGGGAAGCAAAACAGTGGGTCTCAGGTAGGCACTCTGCCTTTCTGAGGAGCTCCAGGCAAGAAGTCACCAAGTAAGCTAGGGCACTTTACCACATGTTCAGTCATTCACAAATCATTTACCACAACTTGTATGATGCACAGCATCTAGTGAATTCAGAGATGTTAAATGAGCAGCTTGGAGAAATAAGCCAAAGCCAGAATGTAAGAATCCTTGATTCCATGATGTTCCCATAAGAACAGGGATTTTTGACCCTACCAGACCACAGCCACATTTTGATAGCAACCTTTGGAATCCATAGACACAGTACACACAGAGAGAGAAAACTGTAGTATAAAGGCAAATAAACAGGAGTAGTTTTTACCATCTTTCATACGTGTAAATTTTGTGTATACATATTTTAAGATACAAATAGGCATGACTACACTAAATGACTTAATGATGTAAGATGCTTGCAACTATCTTTAATGAGTAAATTTGAATTTAAAAAGAGTAAAATTCATTCACCGGACTGTTCAACACTTTTTATTGGATATTTTAAAATAAAGGCAAAGTGTGTGTGGGGGGGTATATTCATAATCATATATTGCCCACAATGTGTACTGGCACAATTCAAATACCACAAGCAGCACTGCTACAGGTGAAGGGATTTGCCAAAATGGTGGACACGTCTTTGAAAAGTTACCAATAAATCAAAGTACAACTTTTGAAGTATTCAGCAGTTATATTTCTGAAAATTTCAGAATATATTAAAACTGGGTCAAAAAATTTTTTTGTATGTTAAATGGGGTTAGGTTTTTGGCTCAGATAATTATAGACAGATATTTCACCAATAGAATCTCTGATTGGGATATTCTAAGATTTTGCAGGATGCACAGGATAAGCTTTCACTTGTTTGGTATTGTTCTGTATACTACAGAATGTCTAGCACCTCTGGTCCTCCACCCACCAAACACCAATAGCGCACTCCATTCTTTTGGACAACTGAAGTCAGTTCCCACCATTTCCAAAACACTACTTGTGAAAGCAGTACCCCTCCCACTGAGACCCACTGAATAAAGCTGTTCAAAAAGTACTGGCTGGGGACTAACAGGCACCAGACCCAGTGAGAGGCACTAGGGACAAAGTGGTGAAAAAAACAGAGCTTAGAGCATAGTGGAGAAAGTAACATTAAACAACATCCAAGGGCTTCCCTGGTGGCGCAGTGGTTAAGAATCCACCTGCCAATGCAGGGGACACGGGTTCGAGCCCTGGTCCAGGAAGATCCCACATGCCGCGGAGCAACTAAGCCCATGCGCCACAACTACTAAGCCTGTGTTCTAGAGCCCATGAGACACAACTACTGAGCCCGTGTGCCACAACTACTGAAGCCCACATGCCTAGAGTCCACGCTCCACAACAAGAGAAGCCACCACGATGAGAAGCCCGCGCACTGCAACAAAGAGTAGCCCCCGCTCGCCACAGCTAGAGAAAGCCCGCGTGCAGCAATGAAGACCCAACGCGGCCAAAAATAAAATAATTAATTAAATAAATTTATTTTTTAAAAAAAACCTAAGTAATTATGTCAATACAAAACATTCTAAGTACTATGAAAGAAAATTAATAAACTAATAGTTTAGATGGTGGGGTGGCATCTGACTTCAGAAGTTTGTGGATCAGTGGAAATATTCTATTAACTTGGAGACATAAATAGGGTTGTCAGCTTTTTGATTTTGTCATGAAAGATCATTTTTTTAAAAAAATAAGAACTACCATTTACAATCACCGTGGTAACAAGAAGGCAGGAAAATTATTTCTGAATTTTAAAAAGTGGATAAAACAAGAACACTTTTAGTGTAGTGGAAAGCCTCACTCACTACATTATTATTTTTCTCTTTTTGTTGCAGGCTAATAAAAACTTATCAAAGATTGGCATTTTTGTGACCATAGCACAAAATCCTTGCTGCTCCAAGTGTGGTCTGTGGACCAGCAAAATGAGCATCGCCAGAACATTTTTGAGAAATGCAAAATCTCAGGCCCCACCTCAGACCTACAGCATCAAAATCTGTTAACAAGACCCCCAGGTGATTCACATCCACATTAAAGTTTGAGAAACACTGTCCTAGAATAGATACTGACCCTCCAATGGCTGAAAATCAGCCATACCCATCTACACTGAAGATTCAAAAATGATCTTTAACACTCGAGAACCATTTTTATCAAAGAAGGTAACTGAAGGATCCTGGAAAAACCAGGGCACAGGATGAAATATAAAGCAGATGAGCTGGCATCCTAAGGATCAAACATCTTTCACCTTTTAAACTTGATGACCTTGAAAAGTAGTGGGGGGCATGGTCAATCACAAACAACATTCACAGCTTTGCACTAGACTTCAGTAGCGTGAAACAGAGTTCCCCAGCTTCCGTGCAAGATAGCGCATCCAGGGAGTGTGCTAAATGCTGAGTCTTGTTAGGACTGCTAAGTCTTGCCATAAGACAAAGCAATTTTTATCACTAGCTATCGACAAGTCAACCAACTGTTTAGGTAGGTTGACACCTGCTACATTTTAATTCATGTTTTAGGATATTTTATCCCACAACTGGTTTTTCTAACAAAGAAAATCCCTCTAGATACGTGTTAATTACTGCCAAAGACATGAGGCACAGACTCATGCCTCTTTTCTAAGCCCCTTGGTTGGGAAAATAATTGCCAGTACAGTGCAGTGCTTTTTCAAGACAAAAGGAAAGTTTAAGTATAGATCCCTGCTAACCAATAAGGTAGCTGCGAGTCACATATGGCTACTAACCACCTGAAATGTGGCTAGTCCAAACTGAAACACGCTGCAAGTATAGAATACATAAGTGGATTTTTAAAACTTACTCCCCCAAAACGTTAAATAACACAATAATAATTTTTATACTGATTACATGTCCAAATTATAATACTTTAATATATCGGGTTCAATAACATAAAATTAAAGTTACCTATTCCTTTTACAGTTTTAATGTGACTACTAAAAATTTTTCATTTTCTAGTAAATTTTAATGTGGCTTGTATTATAGTTCCACTGGATAGCACAGGTCTAGAAGCACATGAGATTTACACATGCATTGACCTTAAGTTTAAAGAAAGTATGGAGATAACTGCAGAAAACATGTATTTAGGAGGCAGTCAAATTTAAAAGGGGACAGAAAGTGTTCAGCAGATCTTTTTTATTTTAACAACTGCTGAGCAAGACAGCCCTTTCTGAAGTGGGGGGGGGGGGGTTCCTGGATTTACATCCAAAGAAGAGAGAAATAAAAATAATATTTAATAAAAATAAAGTATTAATATTTAATAAAAATAGAGAAAGGGGAGGAGTTCATACAAACTGAAGTGCAATCCCAGTGATGATGAGTTCTCTCAGAGTCTAGGAATGCAGAGGAGTGGAAAAGATAAACAAATTCCATTGACAAGAGCCAATAATTTCCTGGCCTGAGCCACGCAGATCACCAAACTTTCCCACCCCTACATGGGGAAGGTAAAACCACAATCTCAATACTTGAGTCAGATCAAGAAAGGTGCTACATGTGGAGCACAGCCAGGGGCTAACCATGTTGGTTTGCAGAGATGACACTATAAATGGAAGTGAACTCACACTTCTTCTTCCGTTGTACAAAGAAAAGCAGAAAAACTTCCATGAGCTTAAAAAGTAGATTCAAAACTTACTTTTTTTAACACGAAGACCTTACATACCTGCGTTAAAACAGCATCCCCAACAACTGGAAAACGGTGCTGATCGGTTAGTTCAGGGACGAGGCTACGAATATGAAACAAGCAAAGGAGCTGAAACCATCTCCAATCTGGGCAGATTCCTCTCATTCCTGTCTCGGGAACAATCCCATCACTTAGGAAATCTGGATCTCTGCCAACATGCTGCCTGTGCAGTCGGCTGGGGGATGGGGGAGGAGGGTGGAAATGTCTGGGCAGCTGGCTTTTATCACAAAGCCTTCTCTCTTTGAAAGGCTTACAATGAATTTCCTAGACATGATATAACACAATATTTTAAGGGTTTAGTAGTACAAAAATATCACATTTTAAAAAAAATGTGTCCAAGGTATAAGAGGCCAATAACGACATAAACAGAGTCTGATGCAAATTCCAGCGGTTTTTAAGTTCCTTTCATTAGGCTTAACCTCAACACATCTATATGGGAGAAAAAGAAACTAATATACTGAGAGCTTAATAGAGGCACCAAGTACTTCCCTACCTTCTCCCACTTAAGAATGACTAACTTCTGACAGGAAATTTACTGTGAGCCATTCATGTACTGAAACTCATGTGACCCTAACAACCCTATGAGGTAGGTATTATTAGTATCCCCCTGTTTCAAGATACATGGAGAGGTTAAGTATCACACAACCAAGAGGTGTTGGAGCCTGGACAGGACTGCAGGTTTATGACGTCAGGCAGCTGGGCACCAGCACCCTGAATTCTCACCTAACACATGAAACTGCCTCACAGCCTTCACTCTCAGAGGAGGAGACTGAGGCTCGGAGAGATTAGGAGACGTCTGTTCATCGTAACAAAGGGACTGCATGGTGGAGCATGGACTCGAATCCATATCTAACGCTGAATTCTCATAAGCAGCTTCCTGTTTTCACCAAACCTTTGCCCCAGCTTGCAATACTGTCAGAAGTCATTTATCCCTATTCCTCAAGGGAGGGTTGCTAGCCAGGTCGTCTCCCTTCTCTTCTCTTAGCCAAACTGCCAATATTCCTACTATAGTATGAGCTTTTGGCCCTTGAGGCATCTGAAAAATACAAAATAGGATTTACGCTCTTCACAGCTATGTAAAATTAAGTATTCAGGTCTATAACTCTGTCATGGAATACGGAAAATCAAATGCATTTGTCTGAATGGAGAAATTAGTGGCTGATTCATATTATTTCTCATTAATATTATAATATTCAGGAAATTAAGTACCATTTTGAAATCCACATTATTAGAGCTTTTAGGTCACACACCTTGCCTGATTTGATCCTAAATGCACTGTCCTTAAATCCTGACTTTCTTGGGTGAAGCAGAATAATGGGGTCAAGGTAGGAGGACAGGAAACTTTGGTTCCAGACCCAGCTCCACTGTAAGAATAGAAAATTGGGGCTTGGGGCACAGCACTCACCTCCTTGGAAGGCAATTTCCCCCTCTACAAAACAGGGATGAAAATATTTATCCACTACCTCACAGGGACTGAACTGACTGAGATAACATGTGAAATTGTTCTGTGAACTCTGAAGCCCTGCAAAATCTGTTATGAATATGCAGTGACGCTCTTGCCTGACGTTAGCCAGCAGGAGAAGGGGCTTCAGGACCTCTGATGATGGCAAAGAGGGAGACAGCAGTCTGTCCCCCTAATCCCACATGCCCAATAATTCACCCTCCAGGTGAAATCACCACTGGATTTTCAGGGTCAGGAGCTGTGTTCTTAAACAACAGTGAGAGATAATAAGCACTGATTTAAATAAAAGGCTTGAGAACTCCTGGAAGGCACAATCACCACTGCAACTCTCATCCAAACAAGTCTCCAAGGTACCTCTGAGGATGCTCTAGGGGAGCTTTCATTGCTAAACCCTTTGATCAAGTGCAAGATGGGTGAAGATTTTAACCTTAAAATTACTCAAAAATGAATTGACATGCATAATGCTTAGGTGCCTTACTTTTTTTTTTTAATCCACTGGAAAAAAAACTTAAGAAAAACAAACCTAATACCTTAAAATCTAATGTTCAGAACACTTCAGATATTACTTTTCAGATGTTTTTACTTTCCCTCCTTGTGTCACATTATCGACATGCCAGTATCCAAGTCTATTACCAAACCTACCAAAGAGATGCATATATGGAGAATAGCCCTTTTTTAAAAAGGCGCAAAATAGCTAAAGATCTTCAAATTCAACTATAGTAACAGCTGCCCCTCTCTTAAAATAAAAGATGCCTAATTATTGGTATTCATGTGGTCAGACTATACCCTCAGAAGACACAGAGCCACCCTTTCAGACCACAACAGAAATCCTTTTAAGCCATTTGACATCTTGCACAGTACAGTTTTAGACCTGCACATATGTCTCAGTTAAGGGCAGAAAATTCACATGATTACAAACCCTAGAAAAAAAAATGTTTAAGACAAAGAGGCCAAAATTTTGAAAATAAATACATAAAAGAAACAGAAATTTTAAAAATTATAGTACAAGGAAGCCAGTGCACTGACAAATGGCACATTACTACATTAATGATGGAAACTATGAATATTCATTGCACAACAGTCATAAATAGAATGAAGGGATACCAGAGAGTGCAGATGGGGCAAAAACTCAGATAGCTTTTAAAAGAAAAAAAAGAAGAAGAAAGAAGGAAAGAAAACACATACAGCCTTAGACAATGCTATTTAAGTAAGGGTCCCTGGGTGGAAACTTTGATCTAAGATAAGATAGGACAGTAAGGAAGGAATTTCCTTTCAAAAAGGTAAATAAATAAACAGTATAAAATACCCAGAATGACAGGAAGAGCTTTCAGTAAAAACACACTCAGGGTAGTCTTTGCTTAGGATGTTTGGGATAATCACTACTAAGGTTAGTAAGTACTGCCACACCCCCTCACATCCCCAACTCCCCACTTACAGAAGGAACAACCCCAGATAAAAATCCAACGCACTGATGTGCAATCTTGAATGTTTAATTTGTATGTATCTTGGGAATAAGGAGGAAAAACCAAAGATGCAAATAGAATTAACCCCAAAACACATGCTCATGAATCACAGATTGTGTTTCTCCCATTAGAAGCTAGAGACTTCTGGGAAAAGTTACCACACTGGACAGACAGTTGTTCTAAAGGACAGTTTCAAGATATGGACAGAAACCCCATAAGCTCTAGATGAGCAAAAACACTACCACACAAACGGACAGTCGTTACCTGTTTTTAAAATATGTGCACAGATTATTCTAAATTGCTGTCTCCAAACTAACCATAGGGGCAAAAAGACATGGGTACTAAATTATTGACAACACATAACATCTGGCCTGTACTGTTTAATTAGATGAGAAAGAATCCTTCAGGCAAATGCCACAGGATGGATGGGACTGGAGGAAGCACCTACTCTAAGTAGGAAAATCCATTTGTTTGCAGCACTTTCATTTTGTTTCTCAATTAGTCCCACAGCCAAGGGCTACCCTAATACACTCTTAGCATTCATTTGCAACTTCAGAGTCACAGAATTCAAGTAAATGTAATTCAATCGTCATTTAAATGCAAGGAACTTTCAGCGTTCCTTTCAGAAGGCCAACAATCCAGCAGGTCCCTTCCAGCGGCTACTTTAGCCGTTGGGAAGGGGGCTGTCTAGGTCACCCACAGTTCTGCCACTTCACCAGCCCTGGAACCCTGGGATGGTTGCTTAACTTCTCTAAACCTTAGTTTCCCCGTTTGTAAAAGTAGAAATACTAATGCCAATTATGGGGAAGACTAAATAATGTGCACAAAGAAAAATCATTTAAGGGTTTATCATTTATTTTTTCAAGTCTCATCATCAATAAATGACTGGTGGGACTTCCCTGGCAGTCCAGTGATAAGACTCCACGCTTCCAAGGCAGGGGGCGTGGGTTTGATCCCTTGTCGGGGAACTAGGATCCTGCACGCCACACAGCGAGGCCAAAGGACTAAAAAAAAAAAAAAAAAAAAAAAAAGTTTGAAAAACATTTTTTAAAAAATGATTCGTGGGCTTCCCTGGTGGCGCAGTGGTTGAGAGTCTGCCTGCCGACGCAGGGGACACGGGTTCATGCCCCGGTCCGGGAAGATCCCACATGCTGCGGAGTGGCTAGGCCTGTGAGCCATGGCCGCTGAGCCTGCGCGTCCGGAGCCTGTGCTCTGCAACAGGAGAGGCCACAACAGTGAGAGGCCCGCGTACCACAAAAAAAAAAAAAAAAAAAATGGTGAATTCTAAAAAAGAGAGGGAGAAAGAAATGTTATGTCTGAATTATGGAAATAAATTCACCAAAAAGACCAAAAATATGTTCTGTTTATTCTTTCAAGCAACATTTATTCAGCACATACTAGGTGCAAAGCACTAAGCTGAACAAACGAGTATAGAGAGAGGAAGAAATGATCTCTGCCAGGAACCAAACACCCCCGTTAAGGAAATAAAAGATGATTTTAAGGACGCGAATATCTGCTCAGACAACAGGTCCCAAGATCTTGATATGCAGCGCCTATGAGGGGATAACATACCGATGGGGGGAAAAAAAACACCAAAAAACAATTCCTCAACACATGGGCACAGGACACACAGATAGGGACAAGGGGTCTACCCCTGCCAAGACAATGAATAGGTTCCAGGAAAAATGTTGGCAACCAAGAAAGAAGAACCAAATAGACATCACCAGGAGAACCTATAGGGGAGGCATCGACCCAGAAGTGAGAAAGCACGGGATGATTTTCCTCCCTCTATATAAGAGGTAATCACCGTAGATCTTTCTGGCAACTCCTGTCGACAGATGCACACTGTAGATGTGATGTATGTGAGCACTGTTTCCTACTAAAACATTAGTTAAGAATGCTCACAAATGGACTTCCCTGGTGGTGCAGTGGTTAAGAATCCGCCTGCCAATGCAGGGGACACAGGTTCGAGCCCTGGTCCGGGAAGATCCCACATGCCACAGAGCAACTAAGCCCGGGCACCACAACTACTGAGCCTGCGCTCTAGAGCCCACAAGCCACAACTACTTAAGCCCGTGTGCCACAACTACTGAGCCCGCATGTCTAGAGCCCATGCTCTGCAACAAGAGAAGCCACCCCAACGAGAAGCCCGTACACCGCAAGGAAAAGTAGCCCCCGCTCACCACAACTAGAGAAAGCCCGCACGCAGCAACAAAGACCCAACTCAGCCAAATATAAATTAATTAATTAAAAAAAATAATAATGCTCACAAATGCAGAGCCCCTGACTGTCTCTTAAAATCCCATCCACGCACGGAGCTGACAAACCCCACCAGTGGACACTCCTTTCCGCCAGATCCAGTCAACACAGGGTCATGGCAAGGCCACTGAGATGGGGGAGAAGGGGAGCAGGGGCAGGAGGAAGACTCAGCTTGGACTTCACAGTTTCCCCATCTTTAAAATGAGGAGGTTCCTAAAATTTGATCACTGGTGTTCCACGATCAAGTCAGCCATCATGTGACCTACAGACGTGTGAGGGCTCACATGGAGAGAAGCATGACACAAATGTCACTGAGTATGAGGGACGGTGGCCTGCTATGTGCCAAGTCTGTTATAGGGTTTACAGGCGTTATCTGATTAATAATAATAACATTGCCAGGTACATGATCCTTGATGTACAGATAAGGAAAAGGAGATACACAAAGATTGTCTGGAGGGTGGGAGTGGGGAACCCCAGCTGGACTACAGGAGAAGTGAGATCCCAAAGCTCCTGTTCTTGTGTTTTCCCGCTCTCCACCCAGCTTCAGAGAGAGCTCAGGGTGGAGATGTGCAGCTACACAGCCCTGGAGGGCACACAGAGTAACAACCAGGACAGCCAGCACCAACCACTTGAAAATAAAAGGAATCTCGGGGAAAAAAAAAACACCCAACGCATCAACCATTGTATCAAAAGTTCCTGACACTCATCTCCAAACTGGTGCTCTTCGCTGATCCCCAAAACAGTGGTAGAGGTCCCACTAAAAGTTCATAAACATTTTTCAGGTTTCTAAAAATACCCTATGCTAACGGCAACATCTTGCAGGATACACTTGTGGCTTTCATCACAGAAACATTTAACATACAGACTTTTAAGACCAAAGGAATGTCAAGAAGATAACGAATAGAAAGGCATCTCTCGATCTTTCAAAAATAAATGTAAGAATTCCTCAATACAACCCTCAACTCATTAAACATAATTGGCAGTTCTCTAACACAGAAGGCTTAAAGAACTCACCAACAAAAACTATGACATGTATCTGAGGATCCTTTGATTATTAAATATCTAGAGAAGTAGAAATAATCACTATCTTATGCTCATTAAATTTTTTAATTTGAAAAAACACTCATCTGAGACCTAATAAAAATGATAGCCTTCATTTAGAAAGTAACAAGCATCAAGAGGAAAAAAAAACGATAAAATCATTCCGTGTAATACTGGAAAGTAAGAGCTAAAAAAAATCATTTGCAGATGACATGATTATATACCAAGAAAACCCAAAGGAAACCTCTGAAAAACAGTGGAGCTAATACAGTTGAGTAAAATAACAAAATGCAAAATAAACATGTCAAAATCTACAGGAGCAAAGCAGAAACAAGAGAAATTCATTCTCATCCTTAGTTAGCAATTATTTTCTAAAAGATGTCTCAAAATAGAATTATTGACAAATACAAAAAGCAGGTCATAAAAAATTTTTAAACTACAATACTTTACAAAGAGATCTTTAGCTTTAAAAATGGCTTAAACGATATTAAGAATATCTTATGTTCCGGGATGAAAAAAAAAAAATGTAAACTTATGGAAAGGATATTTTTTAATAGCACTGAAAGAAAACTTTTTACTAAATGTACAACTTAAGTTTTTAAGCTTCAATTTTTTTATATCATCTGTATTTTTTTAACTTTATCATTAATGACCAGGTGTTGTTTTACAATGTAAAAATATAACAGTGTTAGAATTAATAATAAAAACACCAAAAGTTTTCAAATGCAATCTTTGAGTTTTAAGGCTGTATTTTAATCAAATTTCCAGTTTTCTTAAACCCCTAAATATGTGTCAATTGAGTTATTAGAAATCAGTTTAACAAGACTGAGCAGCGGCACAAAGAAACAGGGAAGAACTAAGTTTCACTTCTTTCCCTTCCTTTAGTCTCAAGATAAATGTAATTTGAAGTTTAAAAAAAAAGACAGGCGTTAAAACAAGGAGCAGCACATCATACTAGTCACTGGCCTCCGAGGTGAAATGCCCAGTGGAAGTGGAAACCAGTTAGAGGCTCTCACATGTGAGTTTAATGGTCCCCAAGCAAACAGCAGGAAGGGCTGGCAAATACATTCATTTTAAAAGTAAATATTAACTTAATGAGCTTGCTGACCGGAAAACTGATACTGCTCTCCTGAGATTTTCACTTCCCTGCTCCTTCTCATCAAAAAAGAAATAAATACTAAGAAGGCACACATTCTCCTATTTCTGAGCCCACTGACAAGTACCAGGGAAGAATCTAAAAATCACTCTTTATGTCTGTGTCCGCAAAACTTCCCAACTCGACTGGTTGTAAAAGCAGAAAGACAAAGTAAATCAAACAATATACATGCCACAACTAGTCCATGAAACGCAGTAGGGAGCATAAGGAAGTTCAGGTCTCTTTTTAGGGGCCATAATTCTGCTGTCCCATTGCAGAACCAGGGCCAGTCATTATAAAGCATCTGTCTTGCTTGCCTGCCTGCCTCTTTGCCCTTCTTCTACCCTTACCTGCACCAGTCACGCACCAGAAAAGAATCACGTCTGTCACAGTGGAAGGATGGCACAGGCAGCCACAAAGGTCACTACATTGGCTGGACCCAGTGCATGGATTGTGAAAAAAACTCAGGGCAAAAAAAGCCCAGTGGCTGGCAGCTAGACCATTTGCTTCAGAGAAGATGGAGATGACTGCCCCCACCAAGATCAAGCAGTTTCAGGATAAAAAGGAAAAAAAAAAAAAGAAAACACAATGGAAGAGGAGAAAGAAAGAAAGAAATGCTCTGTTTCTTTTCTCAGCACCCACCTTACCAATAAAAAGGAATAAGAAGCATTCAATGTCTCTCTCCATGCCCACCTACAAGCTTTTTTTTTTCTTACTAAGATATAACTATTGAAAAGATCTGCCTGTTTCCTCTATAGTTATAGCCTTCACAAACATTTCAGTTGTCACAATATGAAATAAAAATGAAGCTAGATTCACTTCACATGCACGAGCTAATAATCCAAGCGTATATATAGCCAGGCCTTGAAGTAAAGAAATGAATTTCTCATCCGACACTTTCTGTTCAATATTAACTTTTTACCTTGTTTAAGGAAGGCAACGTACACCCATTGAAAGATGTCCTGACATTATGTTCTGAACATGCCACTTAAAACACATACTCTCATAATGCCTCCCAGCTCCAACCAACCTGTAGGCAGGCCGGTTGGTGATCCAGGGTACCTCATCCAACAGTTAACCTTCCATAACCTTCACTGTGGGCAATGCCCTAATGTCTAACTGGAAATTTGTATTAAACGACCAAGGATCAAGCTTGTATCTCAAAACCATTCCACCCAATCCCCGTCCATATACAGATAAAAATGGCAATACAAGCACAGTTTTAACATAAGCATGAAACTGAAATCTAAAATGTAAAGAGTAATTGAGAGAAGAGACCTCCTTGATCTCACACTAACCAACCACGTTCTCTGTGGCAACTTATTTAATCTGCCTGGATGGACCTCAGTTTCCTCTCTGTAAAATGAGTATAACTTGACTCAAAAATGACCTAGCTCCACTGAAGGAATCTTGTGCCTTATTAGGAAAACCATTCAACTGTTAGAATTATTACCAAACATCAGTTGCATCTTTGTAAGAACGCTGGGTCCTTTCTCCATCTACCCGCCATACACCACACCGTACCACCCGTGTATTGTTTCTCCCTTCTCCTGGGAAGCAGCCTAGTAAAATGCCAAGCACACACTGGAGTCAGAGTGACTAGGCTGGAATCGTGGAATAATGGGCTTTCTAGCTGAGGGGCTTTGAGCAAGTCACAACTTCAATGAACCTCAATTTCCATATTATCCTTCTGTTGTTTTTCCTTTTTTCAGATGTTTCCCCCACGCAGAGGAAACATATGCTTTACAAAGCTGAGATCATACTTACGGTTGCTTTCACTTAACATTGTAATTTTTATTTTTTGCTTTTTAATATTTTATAAATTTTCTGCAATGTGCATACTTACTTTTCTTAATAGCAAATATTTAAATTATTCAGTGAAAAATATGTAATTGTGATAGGAAGGGAAAATTCTGAACCAGAAAAAAAGTCCAGGGTGATGCCAATATGCTGTGTTGCCTGAAAAAAAATATTCAAATGGAGAGAAATGTGTGTGTGTGTGTGTGTGCACATGTGTGTATGTATATAATAACAAGTGAAAGAAAAGGAACGCTGTAGATACTAAAAGTGAATCACCCAAAATTGTGGTCATCCAATGTCATTCACATGGGTTTTAAGATTTTTATTTTCTAATAACTGTAGAGAAAGTAATGTAAAGGCAGACTTGTGTATCTTGCAAAGTACATATTTATTTATTTTTTCCTTTTATGACCAAAGCACCTTTTTGTTGTACATGTAACACACCATTTAGATAAAGTAATGCAAACCTCTGGGGAAAGTTCTGAGCTAAATTAGGGCACCTGGGGACAGGCCATATGTTACCAAGCCTTCTGCACACCTGAACCCCAATATCTAATGACCCAAGGATGCTCATTTATAAAATTAAAGAGTCTGCCTTTCAGGAGAAGAGAATCAAGCACTACAGAATGTTCTCCACCATATTCATTTGAAGACAATATAAGGAGAGCTATAGAGCTGAAGAAGATTTAAAATAAATGAGCAACTATAACACAAAAGATGCTGTAATTCATGCCCTGAATGACTATTACTAACATACAATTTTATCTCATCAATCTTACCTCTTCTTTACCTATAATGTTTTTAATTAATGCAATTTCCATTAAAATTGAAAAATAATCGTTACTCTTATTCATTTTTATCTGTTGTAGAATATTCTACCTAGCCCCTTCTTTGTTAAACATTTCTTTATCACTGTCTGAGGTTTTCTTTTAGCTAAAATACCTAAAAAATAAATGTGATATTAAGAAATATACAATTGTAGAACTAGGACTATATTTTCGGAACCAAAAATCAGGATGCATGATCTGAAATCAAGAGCTGTTCAAAAAAATTCAGACTGCATGTGATTGTACCAATATCCATCTTCAACTCACTTCTAATAGTAACTGATATGTTAGAAGAGTGGTCCTCAAACATTTTTATCACCAAATGCACTTGCAGGATATGACACACTGTCAAAAAAATAACCTGTGCTAAGCTAACTGCAGGAGCAATGTTCTTAAGGTGTGTGATTTTGGGTAGGGGGAAGAACCCTGCTCCAAAATCTTCATTCAGGGAGCATTTAGAAAACTTCCACCCTCCACACCATCACTGTTTTATAGAGCGGGTGCAATTCCCTATTTTGAAAATCATTTAAAATAGAACAAATAATGCTCTGAGGTAACTAAGTTATGGCCATAGCCCAGCCTTAAGGCAAGGACTAGAGGAACATGCTTAATTTTGTTTCCACCAAGACATATGTCATGGGTGATCATTTCATACTTGGTACATCACCACGGGCAAACTCTGGAATATGCCAAATTCCTGGTACTCTAACTGCAACTCAGCCCCTTTCTTTCCCCCTCAAGAAAATATATCAAAACACAATTGAGAGACTGACATCAATCTGCTCTATATTTTTTTAAAGGAAATGATTTGCATACTTCAATATTTCAGCTGATGGAACACAGAGTTGTAACAATGTGTTTGATGCAGGCTAGGCTACACTGAATATGAAGATACATTCTAGACATCACACTTTATAGACATCTCACATGAGGGTATCCATAGATTGAGAAATCACAATCAGCAGATTGAAAAACACATGGAATTGACGACTCCAAGAGACTTCCACGTTCTCCGTCCAATTCCAAGTCCCTTTTAATACTTAGAAGTCTGATTTGCCAGGCTGGAAAAAACCATCAGTGGAAAGTTAAATAAGTACTCTACCTGATACAATTTAGGCTGAGTATACAATTACATGTTGAAGCAGTTTTTTCTACTTTAACTATATGGCCACGAAAGCCTTAAAGTTTTTCCCCACACATTCATTAGCATGCATATAAGATTTAATATCATGGAATTTAGAATTTAGAGTAGCTATTTAAAAGACACAAGAAAAAACTATTAACCTCATTATTAAAAATTAAGCATATAATGTTGCGGTGCAAGACAGTGAAACACTGTAGTAAAGAGTACTGTCATACTTTCAGATCATAAAAAATACATATTTTTAAGAAAATCCCCAGGCTCATATGCTGCGAAGGAAGGAAGGAAGGAAGGGAGGGAGGGAGGGAGGGAGGGAGGGACAGAGGGAGGGAGGGAGGGAGGGAAGAGGGAGGAAGGGAAGAGGAGAGAGACAGGGGCAGGGAGAGAAGAGGAGGAGAGAGGGAAAGAAAGGGAGAGAGGAAGGAAGGAGGGAGGAAGGCAGAAAAAAGTAAAAGAGAAAATAAAATTTAGAAACTAAATAAAGAATTGAAGAATAAGCAGAACCAACTTTATACATTGAAAATAAGATAGATTCAGAAGGAAAAAGTGAGTATTCCTTCAATTACTGTCTTTACATGGGAAGAGCTCCTTCAGGAAGCCTGACATTGATGCATTCTAGAGAAATCAAGCTTGCAAAATTAAGAGCATTTTGCTGGTTCCAATTTTTGGTAACTGTGCCTTTTGTAAATTTTATGACACAGAGAATAAGAAGAGTTAAGTGTGTTTTTGGACTATAAAAAAATATTTAATAAATGTATCCCTCAGAGAAGGATCACTTAGAAAGGAATGTCTGTCACAATGCCCTAAAGGTCATCACACTCCAGATCGAGTGCAGACCACGATTCCAGTCCTCAGAGAACCCTCACCCCCTAACTTAGCTGATTTCAATTATCATTATGGCTCCATGAAAAACGGGCCATCTCAAACACAACCAAGCAATTTAAGGATTTGAGGATTATGAATCAGTGGCTCAATTTCAGTCAGAAGGAAAATGGGTATAATGTGCTGCCTATAGCTGGATTCACTTTGTACCTGTTGAAGAAAATCCTAAGTACTTGGGTTACATAGAGAGACTTCCTAAGCCAAAGGTCGGCTTTCTGCAAATGAATTCAAACATGCAAATGAAAGCACTGCCTGGAAGGGAACACCACCCACCTTACAAGAGAGACTTCCTACACCCTAATGGGCCTACTTGTCAGGATATGCACTGCCCACAAGAGAGACAGGACGCTACTCAATGCTTTCAACTTCTGTAACATTCTGTCTTTGGGGAATGAAGAATATAAATGTGACTAATTCTCCCAAATGTCATACATTTTGCATTTTGTGACATGCACCTCCTCTCTGAATCTTTACAGCACTACCCAGACATTTTAGCCACTGTCTGGGACTAGATATAATTATGGTAATTATGTCTACCATAATTAGGGAGAGGGTAAATATGATCAAACATTTATAGAAAGGAAAAACTGAAGTGCAGAAAGTTTTAAGAATCAGAAAATTTCAACTAAATTTCCAAGGAGAGAATTAAGGAGGAAGTGAGGTTCCTTCTCAGCCATCCAAAATGTTGAATTTTAAATATAATGACTTACCAGATTACTGGCATGATCAGAGAACAGTCTGTTAATTTCTAGACCTCTCTCATGCGATGGGTTCATATCATCCAGGGTTGGCAAACATGACCATCGTAAGAGTAAAATAGAATATAAAGTAATATAAAATCTTACTATAAAGAGAAAGTGAGATTGAATCTGTGCCCAGGCCCAACGCTGCAAGATGACAGGAGCTGGTCAACCTGAGAATGCCAGCGCAATGAAATCTTGTGAGACTGACTAGACTGAGAGTCAGGTTCTGAGCATATCCAGAGACTAACATAAAACAGACATCAATACAGTTGTCCCTCAGTATCAGCGTGGATGCTCAAGACCCTTATATAAAATGGCACAGTATTTGCACATAACCTACACACATTTTTCCATATACTTTATATTTTTATACATCTTTATTGGAGTATAATTGCTTCACAATGCTGTGCTAGTTTCTGTTGTACAACAAAGTGAATCAGCCATATGCATACATATATCCCCATATCTCCTCCCTCTTAAGCCTCCCACCCACCCTCCCTATCCCACCCCTCTGAGTCATCACAAAGCACCAAGCTGATCTCCCTGTGCTACACTGCTGCTTCCCACTAGCTATCTATTTTACATTTGGTAGTGTATATATGTCAATGCTACTCTCACTTCCCCCACAGCTTCCCCTTCCTTCCCCTTTAAATCATCTATAGGTTACTTATAATACCTAATACAATGTAAATGATATGTAAATAGTTGTAAATACAATGTAAATATTTATTTTGTAAATACAATGGAAATGCTATATAAATAGTTGCCACCATGCAACAAATTCAAGTTTTGCTTTTTTGAACTTTCTGGAATTTTTTTTTCCAAATATTTTCAATCTAAGTTTGGTTGAATCCATGGACACAAAAGCCACGGATAGAGAGGGCTGACTGTAAATACCTGATGTACAAATCTCTGATTAGGAAAGGATAATGACAAGAAAGATGTTTTGGGAAGGCTGGAGTGGAGGACTGAGAGACGGAACAGTAAGACCAATTAAGAGGTTATTGGGATAAAACAGGTAAAAGCGATAAAGTTCTGAACTGAAGTGGTGGCAGCTGGAATGATGATAAAGGTGTTAAAATAAGAGATTACTGTTTGATAAGGGTAGAAAGGTAGGCGAGAGATGGATGATGAAAGGCCTTGAAAGCCAAGCTAGGAATTTAGACTTGAACCTGCAGTTGACAGGGAGTTCTTCTTTTTGCTTTTTTTTAAAATTTTTATTGGAGTATAGTTGCTTTACAATGTTGTGTTAGTTTCTGCTGTACAGCAAAGTGAATCAGCTATACATATACATATATCCCCTCTTTTTTGGATTTCCTTCCCATTTAGGTCACCACACAGTAGAGCATTGAGTAGAGTTCCCTGACAGGGAGCTTTTAAAGTATTACGCAGGAGAATAACACTATTTGTATTTCAGATCCGTCATTCTGTTGGAATAGGAGGCAAGCTGTAGGCAGGGACGCCAGTTAGAACACTACCGCAGTCCAGACAAGAGAGGCTGAATGTGCACTTCAGCAGTGGGAATGGGCATGACGGAGGGAACAAGAACTAAGCCAAAGCTTGGATGTGGGGCTTGGAGGAACATTTAGGATGGTATCAGGTTTTTGCCTTGAAAAATCATGTGGTTGTGAAAGCCAATCACTGAGATAGGAAAGAGAAAAGGTGCATGTTTAGAGAATATAGGAATTAGTAATACAGATGACCCCTGAACAACTCAGTGGTTAGGGATGCCAACCCTCTGTGCAAAAATGTGAGTATAACTTTACAATCGGCCCTCTGTATCCACAGTTATGCATCCACAGACTCAACCAACTGCATTTGTTGAAAACAAATCCACGTATGAACCAACCTGCACAGTTCAAACCCATGTTGTTCAAGGGTCAACTGTATTTTTTTTATTTATTTATTTATTTTTGGTTGCACAGGGTCTTCGTTGCTGCACGCGGGCGTTCTCTAGTTGTGGCGAGCAGGGGCTTCTCTTCGTTGCGGTGCGCAGGCTTCTCATTGCAGTGGCTTCTCTTGTTGCAGAGCATACAGGCTTCAGCAGTTGTGGCACACGGGCTCAGTAGTTCTGGCTTGTGGGCTCTAGAGCGCAGACTCAGTAGTTGTGCCCCACCGGCTCTAGAGTGCAGGCTTAGTAGTTGTGCCCCACGGGCTTAGTTGCTCCGCGGCATGTGGGATCTTCCTGGACCAGGGCTCGAACCTGTGTCCCCTGCATTGGCAGGCAGATTGTTAACCACTGTGGCACCAGGGAAGTCCCAATGGTCAACTGCTTTTTGTATGCACTGAAATCAAGGTGACTATAAGATACAGAGGCAGAAACATCTAATGGGCAGCTAGATATCTGGGTTTGGAGTTCAGAACAGAAAGCTGAGCCACCCACACTAACGTGAGTATAATAACAGAGCAGACAAAACCAAGGGACAAACTACTCAAGGAGAGCATGAAAAAATGACCACAGAGCACAGCGGTTTCCATTACGATGGAAGAGACGGGGAAGACTTAACCACACTCAGAGCCTCGGCTGAAATACCTGTAAAGGGGAAGAGACAGGAAACGTAGATAAGAAAGGAAAGAATCAATTACACAAGCTTCTGGAGTGGAAAGGAGGGAAAGGAATCAAGAGGATAGGAGGAGAAACCAGCCCAGAGGAGGAAAAGACACATCCTCCTCTCAGGGAAAAAAAAAGAAGTATGATTAGAGCAAATAAGGTATATATGTAGGCAAGGGGCTGATGTGTAATATTATTGTGTTCTAAGGTGAAGGCTGTTATCAGTTGAATTGTATCTACCAAAAATTCCTATGTTTAAGTCTTAAGTTACCCCAGTACCTCTGAACGTGATCTTATTGGAAAACAGGATCACTGCAGATATAGTTAGTTAAATTAAGACGAGGTCATACTGGAGTAGGGTAAGCCCCTAATTCAATATGATTGATGTCCTTATAAAAAGGGGAAATTTGGATACACAGACACTCACTAAGTGAAGATGATGTGAAAACACATGGAGAAGATAGCCATCTACAAGCTAAGGGAACGGGCCTAAAATAGATCCTTCCCTCACAGCCCTCAGAAGGAACCAAACCTGCCAACACTTTGATTTTGGACTTCTGGTCTACAGAATTGTGAGACAATAAATGTCTGTTGTTTAAACCACCTAGTCTGTGGTATTTTTCTATGGCAACTCTAGCAAATTAATAGAGAGGAGAAGTCACCTAGTAAAGGAAGGAGGGGTGGAGGAGGGTGGCTAGAATGTTTGAGGGAAGTGGAAATGTTTCAGCAGGAAACAGCCCAGCCGCACAGTGCAAGACTGGGCACAGTTGCCTCGGGTTCCAGCGAAGGCTGGAAATGATAAATTCATTTGCAGAGTGATTTCCTCAAGCAGCTTTTGGCAACCACTGGGTAAAGAAGGAAAAGATGCCAGGTCAAAATCGAGAGCTGGCAGAGTAGATTACAAGCAAAACACAAAGGGGTAAGGCCACTGAGGATACTGTCAAGGGAGTGATACACCATGAGTGAACAGAAAAGGAAATCAAGGAGAGAGGATGGGTTGTGGGATGGAAGAATGGGACAGGGCAGGCAGAGGAGGAGTCCTCCGGAAACTGGAAGCCAGCAAAGAAGAGATAGAGGGAGTATAACAGGAGCAAGAGGGCTAAGGAATGACTGTTACTGAGATTTAGTATTTTAGATGACGAAGTCAGGGAAGTCTGAAGCTGGAACACTGTATACAACAAATACATCATTCACAAGACACTGAGGCCTCCAGTGATGAAGACAGTTAGAGTGAGAAAAGACTGCAACAGCTTCCACCATCCTCAAAAGATGGAAAAGAATGACCATGAATATCCCCAAATCATATTTGTACCTAACCCCTAGACTTCGGTTCTCATAAAAATCACTGCCGTATTTATCATCTTGGGTATTAGTTTTCTCTTTATACAAAATAACAAAGAGGGACATGGACTAGAAACTGAGCTCAATGTACATTGCCCGCATCTATCTCCCAATCTGGGTTGGCTGAATCCGTGGATGTGGAACCCCAGATATAGAGGGATGACTGTAAAGTTCTGTGTGGATTTTTGACTGTGCGTGGGGTCAGTGCCCCTCACCTTCACATTGTTTAAGGGTCAACTTTATGCAGAGACTAAACAACATACTACTGAACAACCCCAATGGATCAATGAGAAAAGCAAAAGTGAAATAAAAAAACACCTTGAGACAAACAGAAAAGAAAATACAACATATCAAAACTTATGTGATGCAGAAAAGGCAGTTATAAAAGAGAAGGTGGGGAGCGGTAAGGGTAAGCTGGGATGAAGTGAGAGAGTGGCATGGACTTATATATACTACTAAATGTAAAAGAGATAGCTAGTGGGAAGCAGCTGCATAGCACAGGGAGATCAGCTCGGTGCTTTGTGACCACCTAGAGGGGTGGGATAGGGAGGGTGGGAGGGAGGGAGATGAAAGAGGGAAGAGATATGGGGATATATGTATATGTATAGCTGATTCACTTTGTTATAAAGCAGAAACTAACACACCATTGTAAAGCAATTATACTCCAATAAAGATGTTAAAAAAAAACAAGGCAAGGATGGCCCTTTTCACCACTCTTATTCAACACAGTACTGAAAGTCCTAACCAGAGCAATTAGGCAAGAAAAAGAAATAAAAAGCATTAATTGGAAAGGAAGTAAAGCTGTCACTACTTGCAGATGACATAATGCTAGATATGGAAAACTCTAAAGACTCCACCAAAAAACTGTTAGAAGTAATAAATGAATTCAGTAATGTTGCAGGATACAAAATTAATGTCCAGAAATCTGTTGTTTCTATATACAAATAATGAACTATCAGAAAGAGAAATTAAGAAAACAATCCCATTTACAATTGCATCAAAAATTAAAAATATTGAGGAATAAAAAAAAAAAAAAAAAATATTGAGGAATAAATTTAACCAAGGAGGTGAAAAGACCTGTACACTGATAACTATAAGACACTGATGAAAGAAATAAATGGAAAGATATTCTATGCTCATGATTGGAAGAATTAATATTGTTAAAATGTCCATATCACCCAAAGCAATCAATGGACTCAAATTCCATTGGCATTTCTCACAGAAATAGCATGAACAATTCTAAAATTTTTATGGAACCACAAAAGACCCTGAATAGCCAAAGAAATCTTGAGAAAGAAGAACAAAACTGGAGGTATCATGCCCCCTGATTTCAAACTATATTACAAAGCTATAGTAATCAAAACAGTATGGCATAAAAAGAGACACATAGGGCTTCCCTGGTGGCGCAGTGGTTGAGAGTCCGCCTGCCGATGCAGGGGACACAGGTTCGTGCCCCAGTCCGGGAAGATCCCACGTGCCACGGAGCGGCTGGGCCCGTGAGCCATGGCCACTGAGCCTGCGCGTCTGGAGCCTGTGCTCCGCAACGGGAGGGGCCGCAGCAGTGAGAGGCCCGCGTACCCCCCAAAAAAAAGAGACACATAGATCTATGGAACAGAACAGAGAGCTCAGAAATCAACCCACACATATATGGTCAATTAATGTACATCAAAGGAGCCAAGAATATACAGTGAGGAAAGGACAGTCTCTTCAATAAATAATGTTGGGAAAACTGGGCAACTACATGCAAAAGAATGAAACTGGACCCCAATCTTATACCATACACAAAAACTAACTCAAACTGATTAAAGACTTAATACAAGACCTGAAACCATAAAACTTCTAGATGAAAACACAGGCAGTAAGCTCCTTGACATTAGTCTTTACAGTAATTTTTGGATTTGACACCAAAAGGAATAAAAGCAAATATAAACAAGTGGGACTACATCAAACTAAATAGCTTCTGCACAGCAAAGGAAAACATCAACAAGGCAATTGGATTGTTGAATTTGCCAGCAAAGGAAACCATCAACAAGGCAACTGGATTATTGAAAGGAATTAAAAGGCAATCCACTGAATGAGAGAAAATATTAGCAAATTGTGTATCCAAAAGGGATCAATATCCAAAATATATGAAGATCTTATACAACTTAAAGGCAAAAATCAATCCTATTAAAAAATGTGCAGAGAATCTGAATAAACACTTTTCTAAAGAAGACATACAGATTACCAACAGATAAAATGTAGAGCATTGTGACTATAGTTAATAACACTATTCTGCATATTTGAAAGCTGCTAAGAGAGTAGATCGTAAAAGTGCTCATCACAAGAAAAAAATTCTGTAACTATGTATAGTGACAGACATGAACTAGACTTATTGTGGTGATCATTTTGCAGTATATACAAATATCGAATCATTACTGAAACTAATATAATGTATTATACTTTAATAAAGAAAGAAGGAAGGTAAGGAGAGTGAGAGAGAAGGAGGGAGGGAAGGAAAAGGAAAAATAAATAAATAATTCTTTCAAACAGGTCCATAATTCTTTTTCTCCTCTGTTCAAAGTCAAACATTTACATACACCTAGAGAAATCCTCTACATGAGTCAGGAAATAGCAACTACACTCCCTCTCCAGGCACTCTGGAGAAAGCCACTCCTTGAGATAAGGAGCCCTCCAGCTCATAAATACTGAGTCAGGAGTTGCCACACCTCCATGCATATCCAAGAAGCTGACCCAGCCTCCAGATTCCAAGACTCAAATCTTAACTGGATTCCAATGGACTGTAAGGTCCTCCAACTCTGACAGGAAAAGTGGAAGACCAAGAAACGAATTCAAGAAAACATCTACCATTATAATCTGAAGATGATCACAGAAGAACTCAGTGACTTCCTGTTCATGTAATCACAGATCTAGTACTCATTTCTGATCTTGGTAAAATTGTAATTTTATGTTGATTGTTTTGTATGCTGCATTTAAAGACAGAAAGCAACTTGAAGATCATAGTTTTACTGATTGGTTTTACAAATGAGAAAACTGAGTCTTGGGTAAAGTAAATGACCTGCACAAATAGCTAGGAAGTGGCAAATGAGAATCCACATTGGCTGACCCTGGGATGAACACTCTCTCTTCATTTGCAACAGATATTCATTCATATTCAATAGATATTTATTGAATATTAACCATGTGCAAGACACGGAGGGACTACAAAGCAGAACGCAGGCAGTGATTCTCTCAAGGAATCTAAAAAATGGTGTGTTTTAGACAATATTTTTACGGTTTTAATATGCAAATCATCACATGAAGTCTTACATGGAATTTTAGGGGAATATTTGAAAGTAATTCTCCTCAGATCTAATACTTAACTTTGAACTAAATCTTTCCATCCTCCTTGCAGCCCTTCAACTACAGAAGGCAGATGTCACGGTAAGAACATCAATAATGATGGCGAGGACAAACACAAAGACAATGACAAGACCAAATATAAGACATTTACTGCGTGCCAGTGACTATTCTGGTACCTTTATACACTTAGCTTATCTAATCCTCCCAGTAACCTCAGAAGGGAGGTATTATTACACCTCTATTTTTTATAAAAGGCCTGGGGAAAGGAAGTCGATTGCCCTTGAGAGGGTGGTTGAGCTGGGGTTCACACTCAAGCATGTCTTTACTAAGACTGTCTCTCAGGCTCCTGGCCTTGGGCCTTCCCTGATTAACTGAAAATTACCTGTCCCCCCGCCCCCGACCTCAGTGCCTTCACCTTTGAAATGCTGAAATCGGCCACATGATTTCCAGGGTCCCTTCCAGATGGAACATTCTGTGATTTACTGACTTAAGGTATCTAACCAATCTCTTTCCTTTAGCCGAGGAAGGAAAACACTTTATAAAAGCTAAGGATAATTTTGCCCCAAATTACAAAATCCAGGCCTTCAGCTTTGCAGAAGTTTGGGGGTAAGGGAGGGCAGGTAGTTACGGGTTTGACTCATACATTCTTAACTTCCATCTAGGTTCCAGCCTCAGGTGTTTTTGAAAGCTGATGTCACAGCCACGTGGCAGAATAACATACAATCGTTAATAGTGGTGTTTAAACAAGACAAAAGGTTTTTTAAATTCCTAATAATGATTAGGAGTCATCTGTAAAAACATGCAAAAATATATTATAGGTTAAAAGAAAAAAGTAGGATGTAATACATGGGCTATAGTTTGGGTGGGGGAGTTGTTTTTGTTTGTTTTTTACGTGAGAAAAGAGGCAAGAAGGACATTCAACAGTGGTTGTAATTGGATAATAGGATTTGGGAGTTTTTTTCTTTTCCTTTTCCTTATTTTTTTTAATGTAAACTTAAATTACCTACATAATTAAAGGGGAGACTTTTCCTTATGAAGAGAGAAAAGGTGCCCAAAATTCTCACATTGAGTTCTTCTGAGAAGAAAGAAAATACTCTCCTAAAAACATCTCAGTAACACTGCAGAAATTCCAGAAATACAGGTTTAGAGGGGAACATCATTATTACCCACTACAGATGGGAAAGAAAAGACTCCTTTATTGCTTCAGGTCTAGAATCACTAAGTTTCACAGGATGTTTCAGGAATGCTGGCAGGGGAAGTTGCTTTGGAGTCCAGGGACACACAGCTTTGTAGAGCTGGACCCGGGGGGGAAAGAACAGGTGCAGCAGACACAGCAGCAGACCATGAGAGCCAAATGTCATGGGCCCCGTCCAGAAATCCCAGTCTGGAGCAGGTTCCCCCTCAGTGCTCTTGCCCTGCACCACAGCCAGCCACATGGCCAAGGGGACTTTCCATGAGCACAAATGTCCTTTCCTCTCTGAAGCACTTCAGCAGAGGGAGGACAGGTAGCGTATTTCATGGAATCTGCAACTGCTAAAACAAATCAAACCACAACCAAACTAATCTATGCTTTCATCAGGCTGCAGGATAAGCACATTGTGTAGATACATCTGTGTTCATACATAAACACTCAATATATATACATATATATAAATACGTGGCCCAGTTTACAACACAGGTCAGTGACTGTGGCTTTGGATGGCGACAATCAAACACTTCACTCTACAGCACTCTTGAGAACATTCTGTAAACACATTATACCTCTGGTGATTCCCACTGATACTACCAAAAACTCAGGAAAGAGTACAACTGAAAAATCACATTCAGAATGTTATTAATTACATAGGAACCCTCTGCCTTTCTTGAACAGGCTTTTTTGCTACTTTGTGGCAAGTAGATAAAGAGAGATCTGATATACAAAGAATAGGAAAACTGGAACAGGAAAAGTCAGCTCCTCCTTTGGGAGTCTGACAGACAATATGTGGCGTCAACATCGTATCATAACCTAGTTCAGAGGAGGGCTGCAAGGGAGCCGT
Organism: Phocoena phocoena; assembly: GCF_963924675.1. Lineage (NCBI taxonomy): Eukaryota > Metazoa > Chordata > Mammalia > Artiodactyla > Phocoenidae > Phocoena > Phocoena phocoena. Next base: position 51,748,257 of record NC_089227.1, read on the forward strand.
GGAGCCCAACTTGCCACAGCTGCAGACATGCCCTGAGTACACACATCACACTGGGCTTCACCGGCACTAACAACATCAGGAAAGCAACAAAACAAAGGCCTGCGGGTGCCTTTTGTTTATTAATTTCAAAAGACACATTTCTGTTGATTGATACCAAAATTCAATTTGAACAGTTATTTAAAACTGGAAAATAACATAATGTAACTAAATAAAGAGACGCCATGGCTTGTTTTTTGTTTTAAGGCATTTTTTTGTTTGTTTGTTTCTAAGTGCAAAGCTGGCACCTACTGACTTTACCTGGCCGTAATTAAATACTTCTAACATTAGATAAAGAAATTTAACCTACCTCATCAAAGGTGTTGTCGTCTTTCTTCAAAGCTATAAAATAAAAGGGGAAAGGAAACAGTTATTGTGAAACATCTCAAAGACACTAAGTATCTAAGTTCTAAAAAACAGAAAAAAAAACCCAAATCAGTATGGTGTTTTCATTTCAAAAAGTAAAATCGTACCCCAACCTGAATAACAATGTTATGATACAAATGTGAAAACTGCAAATGAGAGAGAGAATTGCACAGCACGCATCTTTGTGAGACACTTTCATAAATATGTAAATGGAACTATCCTCCCAGCTGTGGAAAAGAAGTATGCATATCTTTCCTCTATTTCTTCTTTAGTAGGAAAATGTTTTAATGAAAGTATTAAAGAATCAAAAAGCAATCTTAAAAAAATTTCCCCTTAAACTTCTGGTGTTTGCTGGTCTATCATTAAGCATGGTGGCTGGACCTCCCAAACCAGTTGTCAGGAAGACATCCACTCTGCACAGTGCCCGGAATGAGATTTTCATACTGAGAGCAGTTTAAGTTTGATGATGAAAGATCAAGCGTGTAAAATAAGCACTGCAGAAACATAATTCAAACAGTTTCAACATGATAACTATTCTAACAAAGTATCACCAAAGGAAACAATACATGTGGAATATGTTATAGGTACTAGCAAATACTTAAAATTTATTTTAAATATTCATGACTTCAGAATTGAAATTTTATTACTCCAAAGAGAAAGAGAAGTATTTCACATATATGGTTGGCAAACACCTAGTTCCTTAAACCCTACAATTACTTAGAATGTTTCAGATTAAGGAGAATGCACAAAGGAGTGAATTTAGCTGAAAACACAAGTTGGAGAAATGTTTCAGACGTACAGAATTGTGCATAAGTGTTTACTGGTCTATAATGGATAGTTCTATTCAGGATAGAAGTGCTTGGGTAGCTCTTACTTGGAAAGCTATGTTCTGACCAAAGCAATGGAAAACAAATAGTTTGGGCAGTTAAGCTCTGAGAGAAGTCCTGTGCCTAAACTGAAGCCATCACATCAAAGCTTATATTATATTGTCTAGCAATCTTGCAAAGGTTCTTTTCTCTGTGTCATACTATAAATTTGTCTTTTTAAAACATCAAGAAGTCTGTGGTTGTGGTGATGAGTTAAGGCAGAAAAGGGTAGGTCAAGGGAGATAAAATGTTTCTCAAAGTTTAATTCTTAGTCTTCCCCTTTTGCCTAAGAAACTGATCTTGTAATAATTTTCTCTACTTCCTTTATTAGAGAACCATTTCTTCCGAATGGAAAATAAAAAGACAGATCTTTGTCCCAGTTTCAAATGGTTTATCTTGCATCCAATTACCCATATTACATAATGTATTTGACTTAATTTATATTAAATCTAAAATAACCCACTTTGGGGAATTCCCTGGTGGTCCAGTGTTTAAGATTTAAGACTCCATGCTTTCACTGCCAAGGGCACAGGTTCAATCCCTGGTGGAGGAACTAAGATCCCGCAAACTGCTTGATGTGGCCAAATAAATAAATTAAATTAAATAACCTACTTGGATAGAAAGGTAGAAGATCCTAGGTGATTCTTAATGGTGACATTTTTAATTCACAATATAAAACTTCTAATCCAGAAGGCTTTCTTTAAATACCAGTCAACAATGTTACTAGACTATACCCCTCACTCTCTCAACCCAAGGTGTGTCCTTTAATTAACATACTTGACTAGTGATTCCTTTATAAAATATTAGTGACCTACGTAAATATAGACAAGTTGTTCCATCTAAAAAAAGAACAATTTTTGGAATAAGAAATGATTAGCTCACTGATTTCAAATACAAAGTGAATTATTGTACAGCCTCATACCTCACTCATTTAACAAAGATTAAGGTAAAACACATTACGTTGCTGCCATGCAAAGTGCAAAGCTACAGCAGCAAGCTTATCATTCACAGCACAGACGTTTAAATATATCTTCTTTACTTGGGACATGATAAAAGTTCTAGAGATTGAGCCATGGGTTTTCCTAAGCAAAGTAACCAGTAACAACTACAGTTGATAACTTCTCTCAGGGAATTGCAAACAAGAAACGAAGACCCTCAAGTTGAGAGATTAGGAGAGTAGAAACTAGAATGTCTTTAACACCCAGACTGGACTATTTCTCTCTTGCCACCTAAATCCTGCCAATTCCTCCAACATTCTGGATAAAGGGGTGGGATCTGTAAGTAGAAAGAAAAGGAGGAAATAGAAGGGTCATTGCAGGTGTATTTCCTAAGATATAAAGAGCAGGAAGCCAGATTATCTCCCCTGTACATTATTCTCAAGCCCAGGACACCAGAGGGGAGAATATTTTAAGACCAAGAAGTCTACCCTTTCACTGAACTCTTCATTGCTAGATTGACACCTCACATAGTTTCTTTAAATATTGTATCCTTTTCCTGAACAGCAGTCAGTGGTAACAAAAAAGACCAATTAAAGATATCTTTGCCAAATATCTATCAGGTCATTGATGAATAAACTCTGACCTAGACAAGCACACAACATCTCATTATTGATTACATTCTCTGATTGTCATTAATTATTCATGTAAATACAAACCCACAATTGTCTTCAAGGATACCATGGAATAACAAGCATATTACATTTTTCTGGGTTAACAAAGGGGCATATATTAAGCCATCTAAGATAATCAGATATTCTATTCAGTCCTCTGCTCAGACACTGCTCCCGGCAGAAGTTTTTCCATGATCTCACCAAGACTAAAATGGTATCCCCTCCTATGTTCTTCAACAGCAAGTTATGCTAATCTTCATGATAGAATGTGTCCATGCTCATTCATTGGCCTGTCTTCTCTTAAAGTCCTTGAGGACAGGGACCAGTAACAATGGTCACTGAATCTGAATGCCAGCACAATATCTAGCACATAGGAGGTACTCGATAATTACTGGCAGAATTAATGAGTTGCACTTCAAAGGCAAAAGGATAGCATCTTACCCTTTGAGATACACTAAAGTTTTGGCATATGAAAACCATGTACTATTCTCTTATGAAAGAATCATAAATTCCATTTCACAGTTTTCAAATTAAAATCTTTTGAAACTACATTGGGAGAGGATATGGTACGATAGTTAAATTTTGCCTCTGAACCTTTAACCTTACATTTTTCTTTTTGACAGAACGGATTTATCAGGTGACAGCTGGACTCTAAAATTACACTCTTACAGAACAAGGTAACAAACTCCCAAATTCAGTGTAACCACAGCCTCTTCCTTTTATTCAGTTATCTCACAAACTGCATCTTTCAAAGAAATGGTATACGTAGGGTTCATCTCATATATCACAGAGTATAAACTTCCTTTCTCTAGAAGATCATCCAACTAAGTGTGAAGAAATGCATTCAAATGAATATGAAGAAATGTCAGTTCGACCTTAATCTTACACGGGCTATTACAGAAAGCCTTTCTCCTTCTAGGCAATCTTTCAAAAATAAAAAAGAAACAATGAAAGAAAAGAGGAAGTGAATTTTAATATAATTTTTTTAAACAATTAATTTCCCATTTGCCTTTGTTTATGCTAACCTAAATTTTTAAAAAAAGCGGGAGACAACTATAGTAATTCCTAATAAGTGAACACACTGACACTATTTAGCAGAAAACCATAAATACTCACTCCTGAAATCAATGGATGACTTTGAAATTCAATTACACCCATCTTATAAAAGAACCATAGCTGTGTTATAGTCACTCCCTGGCAGATGTAGTAAATTAGAGTGCTATGGCTTGAAAGCCAATGTGTTTTATTGGACCTTTTATAATATAGTAATCTCAGATCAGCTGTATTTGAGGTGGGCAGTGACAAAGTTGGCCTGATCTTTCATGTGTGAGTAAATTAAACATTAGCATTGTCGCTTTTATATAGTTAGAATTATTATTAATCTTTTATAATAATGGATTATTAATCCATAATTAATGAATATCATAGACTTTCAAAAATTGTCCTCATTTTCTATAGATGATCACTAACTTTTCATGGCTAAACAATGATACTGTATATTTTACCATTTAACAAACTACACTTCTGAATCATACTAAAAAAGCAAAATAAAGTCAGTATGTTTATTTCAAAAGCCGGAGTAGATTGGTTAAAGGGAATGAATATACTGAGATGTTGGATTACTCAGCAGGAATAAACCATTGACTCTTTGATCTCCTCATGAAGTACCAACGAAGAAATGAGGAAGATAGGAGATAAACAGAGAAATCAGAAGGAATAATAGCCTCCAATACTGATCTTCACCATGTGACAGATATTGCACTAGATATTTTATGTATTTTATCTGATCTAATCTTCACAACAACCTTAAGAAAACTGACAGATAAGGACTCTAGGATCTAAGGAAATTCTGCTAGTTGTTGCCCAAGGCACACAGCAGGCAAGGAAAATGGGATTCGAACCCAGATCAGCCTAACTCCAAAACCCATCCTGTTTTCAGGTTAGCCACACTGTAAAGTCAGTGGTCACTTCTCTTACTTGTCTTGCTTTCCACCTAGAAGATCCATACGTCAGCATGTTGTAATCACCAATAATGATAATAACACATTATGAACATCTATTGAGTCTTTATTCCATACAACACAGGACATCATATGCATTATTTCACTAAGTGCCAATAACAAAACTGACTTGAAAAACTGAAGCTCAGAAGGTGAGGGACCTGTCCAAGGTCACTCCACTACAAGCGGCAACACCAGAAATCCTAGTCCATCTGACACACAGCCCACACCTTTAAATCCATGCACTACGTAATCCCACAGTAAAGCCTCAATTCAACAGCCTCCAGCACCTTAAAAATCCTTAAATAGTCAGATTGATTGCATGCTTTTTGATTTTACAAATAAAACTTCAAAAAATAAATAGATAACAAAGACTTATTTTCTGTACTGCTACTCTAATGAATGTCTTGAGCTTGTTATACAATCATAATCATTTAAAACCTCTTTATCTCCTTTTACAGTATTCTGGAATGAGATATGCTATTCGAATCATGACCCTCCATCAATACAAGAAATAATCAGTTATGATCACTTCACTGTACTGTTTCTGAAAGGGAGGAAGTAAAATCTACTAGAACTTAGAAGACATTTTAACAAGAGTTGTAATCAAAAGGAGTTTCACATCACTAAATCTCTGTAAGCTAGAAAATCCAATTAACTATAATACCCCATTTGCCAGCATTGTAGTTAATCTAAATTTTACTGATTGTCGATCAAAACCTTGAAATTACCTAAACATAAGGAATTTTTATATTAATGTCCTTGGTTTCTTACTGAGATTCAATTGCAATGAATTATTTAACACAAAACTGGAAGAGTTCCAACAGAGTCATTAGCATTAGTAAATATACAGTTAATGCCTTATAGAACAGGGCTTAATGGACTCCAGAACCCGCCTCTGTGATAGTTTGGGTCAGGGACTGAAACATCCTCCTTAATAAAGCACAGCGACTCAACACCTTGCTTTCTCACACTCTTCTTGACTTCAAACTTCATTTGAATGCAGGGGCTCTTCATACACATCCCTAACTACTAAGAGTAAAATTGCAAATATCCCATACACAAAATAAATAAAACCAGGGCTAAATATTGGTTTCACAGCATAACTTTACAGTCATCTTGGGAAAGATTATGTATACCAATATGGAATTTTCAGTTAAAAAACAACAAAGAAAAGTAGGCTAAACATTTTTTTGACTTGAGGAAAGTTTGCATATTTCACGATGCACTTATACAATGATTTTTAAATGAATGGATGGAAGGACAAGGACAATACTCATATGCACTCCAGGGTTTTATTTTAAGGAATTAAGCACCTTATGCTTAATTTCCATTAACACCTTCATTAACATGGATGACATGTTAAACAAGTGAAACAAAGGCTAGAGGCTCCTTAGGGACTCTGAGGGGTTATTTTGTACGATTTTCTTGCTGAAAGCAGTTACCTGTGTAAATGAAAGTTAAGATGTTAGAGAAGATAGCTACCGTCTTAAGGTTAAAAGGGGTTTTTATGGCCAACCCTAGAAATCTAACCACCCATTCCACGTGACACTGTTGTCACCCTGTTATAGTCCGTGACATGGATTTATTCTTAAATGTCCTAAACATTTCTCGGTCGGTTATCTGTCGGTCAATTGGTTGGCTGAGTTAAAGACAATAGCCTTGGTCTAGTAAATGAAATAAGTTTGCGAGACTTATTCCTAAATGTTCAGACAAGTTCACGGCGCGAATTTCTCTGCAGCAATGTAAAGATTCAGAGGACTCGAGACTGAACGCCCAAATCTCGCTTTCGAGGACCCGAAGTACCGAACAAAAGGTCCCAAGGTATCTGTCCCACTTCTCTTTAGGTTGGATGTGTTAAACAATACCAAGGTACAAACTCAACATTTCACCAATTTCCAAAGCTAAATTATTGACCAAACACCCAATACCAAAGCCTGCGTGCAAAAAAATAGGTGACCCAGGCGGCCGGGCCGCCTGTCCCCGGCGGACGCGAAAGCAGGAGCGCTAGTGGCGAGGAGAGGGAACCCAAATTGTAGCCTTAATACCATGCACAAATGAACCCTCAGGTCCTGAGGGAAAGAGGTGTCTCTCCTTTTTGTCGTCGCCCTCCCGCAGGTCCTGGGCACTGTTCCCTCCACCCTCCGCGCGCAGCGCCCCCCACGCCAGTCCCGGGTGGCCGCTGCACCGCCAGTGCCAGAAGCGCGGGGCCGAGGGCGCGGGCATGGGGGCGCCGGGCCGGGTGCCCGGGACAGCACGCCACTCACCAATGCGGCTGAAACTATCCGACAAAGTTCTCCGCAACTTCTTCATCTTGCCGATCTTCTCGGGCGGCTGCGGCTCAATGAGGTCGCACATCTGGGCGACACGGGGCTCGACCAACTTCCCCAAACTGGTCCAGAGCGAGCGCAGACAACGGCGAGGACGCGCGGCGCGGCGAAGGCGGCGCCTCCTCCTCCTCCTCCTCCACCTCCTCCTCCTCCTCCTCCGGCCGCGAGGCGACGCGCAGGACTGGGGAGGCGAGCGGCGAGAGGCAGGCTGCACTCCGGCCTGGGCCGCGGCTCGACGAGTGGGGGCGTTCTACGTGGTGCCGGGGGCGGCCGCGATAGCCGCCGCAGTGGTGGCCCAGCGCCGCGCCGCCGCCGCTGCCGCCGCCCGGCTCATTTTCCCTCCTTTGTAACCGAGAGAAGCGCGGCCGGCGGCCGGCTGTGGGGGTGGCGCGGGCGGAGGCGGGGCGGGGGCGGGGGCGGGCCGGGGACTAGGTGCGAGAGCCTGGGGTCGCCGAGGGCGCGGGGCGCGGGCGGGAAGAGTTTCGGGCGCTCGGGAGAAAGAGCCGCGGCGCGGAACCGCCAGCCGCCCCGCCCTCAACCCCCTCCCGCCGCCGCCGCCGCCGCCGCCGCCGCCGCCCCGCCTCCCCCTCGGCCAAGGCCCCTGGGCGCGGGACCCCGGAGCGACCTCGGCCCCCCGCTTGGAGCCCGAGTCCTCTGCCACCGTCCCTGGCCTGCTCGCGACCCCGCGCTGTTCCCTCGGCTGCCAGCCCAGCCTGCGCCCGGGCCCGCGGAGGGCCGCGAACGGGCAAGGCTGGGAGCGGGCCGCCACTGGGGACCCGGTTCTCGCGCTGTGGGGAGGCCCCGAAAGGAAAGGGGCTGAACCTAGGTCGTTCATCGTAGTGGTTTTCTCCTTGACGCGATCGCGTGTGAAAAGAGCTTGGAATTGGGGGTGGGGGGTTGGCCGAGACCAATGCCTCCGGGTCAGGGGAGTGGAAAGGCCTCGGGGATGCGCTCAGGTTTGACGTTGACTTTTTGTTTTTCTTCAGTTTTGCCAAGGAAACTGAAGCGAAAGAGCTAAAGGGAAAGATGAGCCCGTTTCTTAGGAGAGTCAAGTGCAAAAGCAGAAGCGTCAACTGTAACTCCCCAAGGCAGGGCTAGTGCTCTGTTTCCTTCATCCCTCTGTCACACTGAGTGACGGACGGTAATGTAGCTGATTTCTGAAATGAACACCCAGTTCTATAGTAAATAGCAAACAGAAGGCCTTAGTCTATTTACCATTTTTAGAATATATTTCTAAACTGGAAGACTCAGAGGCATAAACATTCTGACCTCCTCGTCCCCTACCACAAAAAAAGCAACTTTAAAAAGCGGGGCTGGGGGGAAGCTTTATAAAATCCCAGAACCTACAGTTCGGGCAGCAAATACACATCGTCTTCATTCGGCTAAAACATGATGCAGCAAACCTCCAAAAGTCAGTCTCCCAGGGGAGAGAGAAGGAAGATGGGGGAAAGCCTGAATGTGTTGATTTGGGGCCAGCAAACTCCTTATGAATAGAAATGTAGTAATCTTGAGTCATCTAGCTGTGTAAGTAAAAAGAGCTTGTGAGCGTGTGACAATGTTGTTTGGTTTAAAGGAAGTTTTGGGGAGTTTATGTTTTATTAATAGATTTTTATCTGAAAACAAAAACTAGCCCCCTGCCTTCCTTAAATTGTGAGGTAGAACACTGATTTGTTCTGCTCTGCACTGAGCACATTATAGGGACTTGATAAATTGCAGCTGATTAAAGCCAGGAAGTCAAGCCAAGTGGGAGCAGAGGAGGGTGGGGAATTCCTCAAGAAAGTCCATATGACTTAAAATGGATGTTGAGTCCTGGGGACTATAACTAGATATCACTGAGAGCACCAAGCATGGCCTCAGAAAGGAAAAAGGTTGACTTTCACCACTTACTCAGGTTAGTTAGGGAGAAAGGTATCAGCTGCTTTGAATGAAAAGACAAAAGCAACCAGTCAAAATACTGATGGGCTCTACCTATCCATCAACAAAGATGAAGAAGTAGTCATTAACTGAATGAACTTTGACAACTATACATCTGTGGCTATCCTATTAATCATATTATTCACTCTGATAATGGCTGTTTCATATATACGTGTGTGTATGTGAGAATATATATAATATATTCATATTCTGTTTTACCTTCCCAGTGTTTAGTATTATTGACCTTTTAAAAGATAAACTTCTGTTTGAATAAATTATGGTATATGCATACTATAGTACAACAGGTAAACATTTTCAAAAATGAGATAGATCAATATGTATTGTGTAAATATGTCTAGAGTAAGTGAAAAAAATTTACCATTAACCTGTTTTCATATTTATAAGAAAAAGTTAGACATGTATATGTTTCTATATGCTTAGAAATTTTCTGAAAAAGAAGAGAACAACAAACTGTAAGTGTGTACACCCAGAATACAGTAAGTCCCCTACATATGAACAAGTTCCGTTCCGAGACCACATTTGTAGGTCCAATTTGTTCATAAGTCCAATGAACTTGGACTTGGAGGAAGAGGAGGTGAGAGATGGTAGAGCTGAAGGATCGTTCGCAATAGGAGATGGAGGGCAAGATGCAATTTCACTTATGCCTGTTGTTGACAGCACTGGTTTTGGCTCCTTGCTGGATTCAATTCTATCTACCCTTTTGAAAAAATGATCCAGTGATGTCTGGGTAGAAGCTCTTTTTCTCGTCATAGATGACGTGGTAGCACTGGATTGCATTCTGAAGAGCTGCTGCAACCTTCGTGTATCCTCCTATGTTCAGGTCATGTGCCTCAAGGACTAACAGTGCCTCCTCAAATAAAGAAAATCCCCTTGCCATTTCCTGCATCACGAATCTCTTTGGTTCTTCAGTTACTTCTTCTTCCTCTTATCTCTCTTTGTCCTTTCTCTGGGCCTCCAATTCCATCAGTAAGCTCCTCATGCTGCACAGCAAGGAGTTCAATGAAATCGTCCTCTTACAGATCTAGCTTGAAATAAAGATACTGTACTACTGTACTCTATACAGTACTGTACGGTAAAGTACACAAAAGTACAACCACTTGTAGAGGATGCACACACGTGACAATGTATGCCAGACACATGAACTAACTTACGTGATTAGACATGCGAATACATGTTTGCATCTTTGAAAGTTCAGAACTTGAAGGTTCGTATGTAGGGGACTTACTGTAGAGAGAACATTTTCTTTGTACCTTTAAGTATAATTTGAATGTTTTATGCCCCCAAAATGCATTGTTTATAATAATAGAAATAGTAATTTAAAACATAAACATAATATTTACTTCATTTTTACCTATCCCACGCCAAAAAAATTTCACCTAATTACAATGGTATACCTTGCAGGAGAAACAGTTGTTAGTAATGGACCAAGTAAACCTTGGCAATTATGAATAACCAACTCCCAGCACATGCTTATCTGCTTCCTTTGTTGGTTATAAATTAAAATGGCTAATTTTGCAAGAAACTGTGATACAAAGAAGGAAATTTTTAACTGGATGCTTTTACTATATGTACACTTATGTTATAGGATTCAACTTTTTTTTTTTTGGCCATGCCGCCCAGATTGTGGGATCTTAGTTCCCCAACCAGGGATAGAACCTGTGCCCCCTGCATTGGAAGCCCAGAGTTCTAACCACTTGACCACCAGAAAATTCCCAGATTCAACTCTTTATATGGTTATTCGTTTCACATTTGCCTTCATCTTAGATTGTAAGTTCCCTGAGGGCAAGAGCCTTAGATACAAAAGGTATAATACCTGTTTCATAGTGGACGTAAATTAAATGTCTGTCAACTAATTAGAGAATATATTGCTGCCACTGAGAAGTAATGTGTTGTCCTCAGAAACAAAGATGACTATTCAGCATCTGTGTGGCATATGTATTTTCAGTGGGAGGATGGATCTGTGCCAGTTCTCCATCTGAACTTCTCATTCACAAGGTTATAGTTTTGGCTGGCCTGAATTAAAGGTGCAGTGTCTGCCTATAAACAGATAAACTTACCGAGGGGCTGAACCCAGCATGGGTTGAACTGAATCGAATTCATCAATTAAAGCATGTGTGTGTATTAATTAGGCCTAGAGTGATAGCAGCAGTGGCTGGAGACCCAGGACTCATGGGTTTTCATCCCTATTCTATCACAAAGTGTTGTGTGGCCTTAGACAAATAAGTGATTTACCCACTTCCTTATCTGTAAAATGAGAGTCTTGAACTAGCTGACCTCTAGGGTCATCCATAGCGGCCAAATTCTAAGTTGAATGGTGAAATTTCTGCTCTCCCAGCTTAAACACTGGGATATATAATGAACAGTAATTAATACACAAATAAGAGAGACAAGGATCCAATGATAAAAATTATGAGAAATTTAAGATACATTATTTCTAGTCATGTTATACATAAATTATGCTTTTCTTATGAATGGATCTTGTCCATATAAGAAAAATAGCAGGCTCATATGCTGGCAGTAAATTTTAAGGGAATGAATCCTAATCTAAATCAGATGAAATATAGAGGATTTGATTAGAATCTAAAGTACCAACAAAAGCAGAAGCAGATTTACTGACCTGAAATAGTATCAAAAGATATTATCAGAGAAAAGAAATCTATGAAAAAAATGATGCCAAGGATGTGGGGACTAGAGTTGGGAAGTGAAGTTAAAGTGAAAACATATGTTAATTAATGTAAAATTTTAGAATTTAGCCAGTGTAGATAGCTAAAGATTAAGACATATTGTTGACTGTAATTACTAAAGTGGTAGAAACTAACGTAATTAAATATCCGCTTAGAACTCTAAACAGTTACCCCAGTTAATTATTTTTTTAACACTTTATTTTTTTATTTTCTTTTACTAAATAGAAATCTAATTAGTCCAATTACTTAAATGCAAGCATTTACATTAGAAAATGAGTTCTCTTCAATCAAAATTCTGTAACAAGAATTTAGCACTTTACAAAATTCTGTAATATGTCACATGACATACATAGCTATAACTTTTTATGTTGTAGCAACAGGTACTTAAGTCAAGACTTCAGATTTTATTAAAGAACAATCTAAAACAATAGTAGAGTACAGATATAAGAAATGAAAAAGACCTCATGAATGGTAGTTAAAATAGAAAACAGGACAAAAGCAAGGTAAAATATAATGCTCCAAGTGGCCTCTACATTTTGGTAAAAGATAGAACTATCTGAGAAAAATTATTTTTACTTTGAAGAAAGTTATAAAATTACATTAATTTAAAAACGTTAACAGATGCATGATGTATGCAACTTACTTTCAAACAGTTCAGAAAAAAATAGACATACGTAGAGTGGAAAAGATCAATAGAGAAAGCATACAAAAATGATAAAGCAAACAGTACAAAATGTTAATAGGCAAATCTAGGTAAAGGTTATATGTACGTTCTTTGTGCTATTCTTCTTTTTTCTTATTAGTCATCAATTTAATACACATCAATGAATACATGTCAATCTCACTCCCCCAATTCATCACACCACCACCACCACCACCCCCGCAGCTTTCCACCCTTGGTGTCCATACGTTTGTTCTCTACATCTGTGTCCAATTTCTGCCCTGCAAACTGGTTCATCTGTAGCAATTTCTAGGTTCCACATATATGTGTTAATATACAATGTTTGTTTTTCTCTTTCTGACTTACTTCACTCTGTATGACAGTCTCTAGATCCACATCTCAACAAATGACCCAATTTCATTCCTTTTTATTGCTGAGTAATATTCTACTATATATATGTACCACAACTTCTTTATCCATTCATCTGTCAATGGGCATTTAGGTTGCTTCCATGACCTGGCTATTGTAAATAGTGCTGCAATGAACATTGGGGTGCACGTGTCTTTTTGAGTTATGGTTTTCTCTGGGTATGTGCCCAGTAGTGGGATTGCTGGTCATAATGGTAATTCTATTTTTAGATTTTTAAGGAACCTCCATACTGTTCTCCATAGTGGCTGTATCAATTTACATTCCCACCAACAGTGCAAGAGGGTTCCCTTTTCTCCACACCCTCTCCAGCATTTGTTGCTTGTAGATTTTCTGATGATGCTCATTCTAACTGGTGTGAGGTGATACCTCATTGTAGTTTTCATTTGCATTTCTCTAATAATTAGTGATGTTGAGCAGCTTTTCATGTGCTTCATGGCCATCTGTGTGTCTTCATTGGAGTAATGTCTATTTAGGTCTTCTGCCCAGTTTTGGATTGGGTTGTTTGTTTCTTTAATATTGAGCTGCATGAGCTGTTTATATATTTTGGAGATTAATCCTTTGCCCGTTGATTCGGTTGCAAATATTTCCTCCCATTCTGAGGGTTGTCTTTTCGTCTTGTTTATGGTTTCCTTTGCTGTGCAAAAGCTTTGAAGTTTCATTCGGTCCCATTTGTTTATTTTTGTTTTTATTTCCATTACTCTAGGAGGTGGATCAAAAAAGATCTTGCTGTGATTTACGTCAAAGAGTGTTTTTCCTATGTTTTCCTCTAAGAGTTTTATAGTGTCCAGCCTTACATTTAGGTCTGTAATCCATTTTGAGTTTATTTTTGTGTATGGTGTTAGGCAGTGTTCTAATTTCATTCTTTTACATGTAGCTGTCTAGTTTTCCCAGCACCACATATTGAAGAGACTGTCTTTTCTGCATTGTATATCCTTGCCTCCTTTGTCATAGATTAGTTGACCATAGGTGCATGGGTTTATCTCTGGGCTTTCTGTCTTGTTCCATTGATCTGTGTTTCCGTGTTTGTGCCAGTACCATACTGTCTTGATTACTGTAGCTTTGTAGTATAGTCTGAGGTCAGGGAGTCTGATTTCTCCAGCTCCGTTTTTTTCCCTCAAGACGGCTTTGGCAATTTGGGGTCTTTTGTGTCTCCATACAAATTTTAACATTTTTTGTTCTACTTCTGTAAAAAAAATGCCATTGGTAATTTGATAGGGATTGCATTGAATCTGTAGATTACTTTGGGGAGTATACTCATTTTCACAATATTAATTCTTCCAATCCAAGAACATGGTATATCTCTCCATCTGTTGGTATCATCTGTAATTTCTTTCATCAGTGCCTTATAGTTTTCTGCATATAGGTCTTTTGTCTCCCTAGGACGGTTTATTCCTAGGTATTTTATTCTTTTTGTTGCAATGGTAAATGGGAGTGTTTCCTTAATTTCTCTTTCAGATGTTCCATCATTAGTGTATAGGAATGCAAGAGATTTCTGTGCATTGATTTTGTATCCTGAAACTTTACCAAATACATTGATTAGCTCTAGTAGTTTTCTGAAGGCATCTTTAGGATTCTCTATGTATAGTATCATGTCATCTGCAAACACTGACAGTTTTACTTCTTCTTTTCCAATTTGTATTTCTTTTTCTTCTCTGATTGCCATGGCTAGGACTTCCAAAACTATGTTGCATAATACTGGTGAGAGTGGACATCTTTGTCTTGTTCCTTATCTTAGAGGAAATGCTTTCAGTTTTTCACCACTGAGAAAGATGTTTGCTGTGGGTTTGTCGTATATGGCCTTTACTATGTTGAGGTAGGTTCCCTCTATGCCCACTTTCTGGAGAGTTTTTATCATAAACCGTTGTTGAATTTTGTCAAAAGCTTTTTCTGCATCTATTGAGATGATCATATGGTTTTTCTCCTTCAATTTGTTAATATGGTGTATCACATTGATTGATTTGCGTATATTGAAGAATCCTTGCATCCCTGAGATAAATCCCACTTGATCATGGTGTATGATCCTTTCAGTGTGTTGTTGGATTCTGTTTGCTAGTATTTTGTTGAGGATTTTTTCATCTACATTCATCGATGATATTGGTCTGTAATTTTCTTTTTTTGTAGTATCTTTGTCTGGTTTTGGTATCAGCGTGATGGTGGCCTCATAGAATGAGTTTGGGAATGTTCCTTCCTCTGCAATTTTTTCAAACATTTGAGCAAGATGGGTGTTAGCTCTTCTCTAAATGTTTGACAGAATTCACCTGTGAAGCCATCTGGTCCTGGACTTTTGTTTGTTGGAAGATTTTTAATCACAGTTTCAATTTCATTACTTGTGATGTGTGTTCATATTTTCTATTTCTTCCTGGTTCAGTCTTGGAAGGATATACCTTTCTAAAAATTTGTCCATTTCTTCCAGGTTGTCCAGTTTATTGGCATAGAGTTGCTTGTAGTAGTCTCTTAGGATGCTTTGTATTTCTACGGTGTCTGTTATAACTTCTCCTTTTTCATTTCTAATTTTATTGATTTGAGTCCTCTACCTGTTTTTCTTGATGATTCTGGCTAATGGTTTATCAATTTTGTTTATCTTCTCAAAGAACCAGCTTATAGTTTTATTGATCTTTGCTACTGTTTTCTTTGTCTCTATTTCATTTATTTCTGCTCTGATCTTTATGATTTCTTTCCTTCTGCTAACTTTGGGTTTTGTTTGTTCTTCTTTCTCTAGCCCTTTAGGTGTAAGGTTAGATTGTTTATTTGAGATTTTTCTTGTTTCTTGAGGTAGGCTTCTATAGCTATAAACTTCCCTGTTAGAACTGCTTTTGCTGCATCGCATAGGTTTTGGATCATCGTGTTTTCATTGTTATTTTTCTCTAGGTATTTTTTGATATCCTCTTTGATTTCTTCAGTGATCTCTTGGTTATTTAGTAACATATTGTTTAGCCTCCATGTGTTTGTGTTTTTTATGGTTTTTTCCCTGTAATTCATTTCCAGTCTCATAGCGTTGCGGTCAGAAAAGATGCTTGATATGATTTCAATTTTCTTAAATTTACTGAGGCTTGATTTGTGACCCCAGATGTGATCTATCCTGGAGAATGTTCCATGCGCACTTAAGAAGAGAGTGGAATCTGCTGTTTTGGGATGGAATGTCCTATAAATATCAATTAAATCTATTGGTCTATTGTGTCATTTAAAGTTTGTTTCCTTATTTATTTTCCTTTTGGATGATCTGTCCATTGGTGTATGTGAGGTGTTAAAGTCTGCCACTATTATTGTGTTACTGTCGATTTCCTCTTTTAGAGCTGCTAGCAGTTGCCTTATGTATTGAGGTGCTCCTATGTTGGGTGCATATATATTTATAATTGTTATAGCTTCTTCTTGGATTGATCCCTTGATCATTATGTAGTGTCCTTCCTTGTCTCTTGTAACATTCTTTACTTTAAAGTCTATTTTATCTGATATGAGTATGGCTACTCCGGCTTTCTTTTGATTTCCATTGGCATGGAATATCTTTTTCCATCCCCTCACTGTCAGTCTGTATGTGTCCCTAGGTCTGAAGTGGGTCTTTTGTAGACAGCATATATATGTGTCTTGTTTTTGTATCCATTCAGCAAGCCTGTGTCTTTTGGCTAGAGCATTTAATCCATTCACGTTTAAGGTAATTATCGATATGTATGTTCCTATTACCATTTTCTTAATTGTTTTGGGTTTGTTTTTGTAAGTCCTTTTCTTCTCTTGTGTTTCACACTTAGAGAAGTTCCTTTAGCATTTGTTGTAAAGCTAGTTTAGTGGTGCTGAATTCTCTTAACTTTTGCTTGTCTGTAAAGCTTTTGATTTCTCCATGGAATCTGAATGAGATCCTTGCTGCATAGAGTAATCTTGGTTGTAGGTTCTTCCCTTTCATCACTTTAAGTATATCATGCCACTCCCTTCTGGCTTGTAGAGTTTCTGCTGAGAAATCAGCTGTTAACCTTATGGGAGTTCCCTTGTATGTTGTTTGTTGTTTTTCCCTTGCTGCTTTCAATAATTTTTCTTTGTCTTTAATTTTTTCCAATTTGATTACTATGTGTCTTGGTGTGTTTCTCCTTGGGTTTATCCTGTATGGGACTCTCTGTGCTTCCTGTACTTGGGTGGCTATTTCCTTTCCCATGTTAGGGAAGTTTTCGATTATAATCTCTTCAAATATTTTCTCTGGTCCTCTCTCTCTCTCTTCTCCTTCTGGGACCCCTATAATGGGAATGTTGTTGCGTTTAATGTTGTTCCAGAGGTCTCTTATGCTGTCTTCATTTCTTTTCATTCTTTTCTCTTTATTCTGTTCTGCAGCAGTGAATTCCACCTTTCTGTCTTCCAGGTCACTTATCCGTTCTTCTGCCTCAGTTATTCTGCTATTGTTTCCTTCTAGTGTATTTTTCATTTCAGTTATTGTATTGTTCATCTCTGTTTGTTTGTTCCTTAATTCTTCTAAGTCTTTTTTAAACATTTCTTGCATCTTTTCGATCTTTGCCTCCATTCTTTTTCCGAGGTCCTGGATCATCTTCACTATCATTATTCTGAATTCTTTTTCTGGAAGGTTGCCTATCTCCACTTCGTTTAGTTGTTTTTCTGGGGTTTTATCTTGTTCCTTCATCTGGTACATAGCCCTCTGCCTTTTCACCTTGTCTATCTTTCTGTGAATGTGGTTTTTGTTCCACAGGATGCAGGATTGTAGTTCTTTTTGCTTCTGCTGTCTTTCCTCTGGTGGATGAGTCTATCTAAGAGGCTTGTGCAAGTTTCCTGATGGGAGGGACTGGTGGTGGGTAGAGCTGGATGTAGCTCTGGTGGGCAGAGCTCAGTAAAACTTTAATACGTTTGACTGCTGATGGGTGGGGCTGGGTACCCTCCCTGTTGGTTGTTTGGCCTGAAGCAACCCAACACTGGAGCCTCCCTGGGCTCTTTGGTGGGGCTAACGGCAGACTCTGGGAGGGCTCACGCCAAGGAGTACTTCCCAGAACTTCTGCTGCCAGTGTCCTTGTCCCCCCGGTGAGCCACAGCCACACCATTCTCTGCAGGAGACCCTCCAACACTAGCAGGTAGGTCTGGTTCAGTCTCCCCTGGGGTCACTGCTTCTTCCCCTGGGTCCCGCTGCACACACTACTTTGTGTGTGCCATCCAAGAGTGGAGTATCTGTTTCCCCCAGTCCTGTCAAAGTCCTGCAATCAAATCCCGCTAGCCTTCCAAGTCTGATTCTCTAGGAATTCCTCCTCCCATTGCTGGACCCCCAGGTTGGGAAGCCTGACGTGGGGCTCAGAACCTTCACTCCAGTGGGGGACTTCTCTGGTATAAGTGTTTTCCACCCAGCAGTTATGGGATTTGATTTTACTGTGATTGCACCCCTCCTACCATCTCATTGTGGCTTCTCCTTTGTCTTTGGATGTGGGGTATCTTTTTTGGTGAGTTCCAGTGTCTTCCTGTCGATGATTGTAGAGCAGCTAGTTGTGATTCTGGTGTTCTCTCAAGAGGGAGTGAGAGTACATCCTTCTACCCCGCCATCTTGGTTCCAATCCTCACCCTAGTTATTTTTAGGATCAAATATTATCCTTCTTTTTTGAACACATCCAGGAACTGAAATAGCACAAGGTTAGGTGACCTATACCAAGTTCCCAGTGAGTCATCAGTGAAACTGGTACATGGAATTCAAAACTCTTGTCACCAACTTCTTTGTTCCAACTGTTGGATAACGTCCAGTCTTAAGGATTTCTTTTTGTTGTTGTTATTGTTGTTGTTTTGACAATGACAAATTTAAAATCAAAAAGGGAGGCAAATGGAAGATTGAAGAAACCAGTGTATTCTCACAGTTAAATGGAGGCTCTCCCACTTCTTTCCTCCCTGTTCTATCAGCCATCTGTTGCCTAGTCACTCATAATTCAAATCCTTTTCACTTTTACAGAAATCACTCACTGCTGACACAAATCTCCAGGCTTGTTCAGCAATAAGACCTGACTGTTTTATAGGTAATTCTATATTTTTTCATCATATATTTCAAGAGACCTTGGGATGTAAGTAAATTGACCTACTTGCAAATGACTGTAGGAAGAACAAAGAAGTTGCAAACCCATCCAAACGGTGTCAAGTATAAATTAGCTCAGAATAGTTTTGAAGAAAATAGACTACCAAGGTCAAAGTGTGCATTGAAATACTGGTAAATTCCCCTCTCCTACTAAATCATACTTAAATATTACAATGGCCTATCATTCCTGTTTTTCATTTTGTATAATTTGTAAATAGAATTTTATATGAAAAAACATCTACTACCGTTTCAAACTAACATACAATTCACTCAGTTATCCCTTTGGTGTTATTTGTGTGTGGGGAGAGATGTGTCATTACTAAAGGGTCCTCATTTATGATTGTCATCAATTTCAATGCATCATTTTGCACCCAGCAGAATTAAAATTCAGAGGCCAGTCCTGTAATTGAACTGTGGACATGGATGCAAAAGTGGTCAGAAGCTAATACTTCAGGGAAACCAAAACTTTTGGTCAGTCTAGACAAGTCCTGTTAGGAGCAATTAAATTCAGAAATGTAGCTTTTCTATCAAAAACATCCTAGTCTTTGTTCCCAATGCCCTTGACAGTTCATGTGCATTCACACGCCTATTCTTTTTTTTTTTTTTAATTTATTTTTGGCTGCATTGGGGCTTCATTGCTGCATGTGGGCTTTTTCTCTGGTTGCGGCGAGTGGGGGCTACTCTTCGTTGTGGTGCACAGGCTTCTCATTGTGGTGGCTTCGCTTGTTGTGGAGCATGGGCTCTAGGCACGTGGGCTTCAGTAGTTGCAGCACGCGGGCTCAGTAGTTGTGGCTCACGGGGTCTAGAGCACAGGCTCAGTAGTTGTGGCTCACAGCTTAGTTGTTCCATGGCATGTGGGATCTTCCTGGACTAGGGATGGAACCCGTGTCCCCTGCATTGGCAGGTAGATTCTCAACCACTGCGCCACCAGGGAAGCCCCACATGCCTGTTTTTTTTTTTAATTATTATTATTTTTTTTGGCTGCATTGGGTCTTCATTGCTGCATGTGGGCTTTCTCTAGTTGTGGCGAGTGGGTGCTACTCTTCGTTATGATGCGTGGGCTTCTCATTGCAGTGGCTTCTCTTGTTGCTGAGCACAGGCTCTAGACACATGGGCTTCAGTAGTTGTGGCGCATGGACTTAGTTGCTCCGTGCCCACATGCCTATTCTAATCAAGTGCTTACAAGCCAGAAAATGTATCCATAGGATAACTATATTGATGATGTTGTTGGATATATCATGTTCCCTAGCTAAAATGGCTTACTGTTTATAATTTTAAAATGTAACTAGAATAACTTGTGGCTTTATAATGGGCTACAAATTGATGATCTCATCTTATTTTAACCCATACTACTCCAAGAGACATTATCATTATCACTATGTTACACAAAGCAAATGGGCATAGACATGCCAAGAGACTATCCCCAAGAGGTTCCAGTTTTAGACTGAGACACACTTTGGTTACCAAAATCTTTTCTTCAATAAAGCATTTTTGTAGCACGATGTATGGCATTTTCTTTTTCTTTTGATATATTTTGGGTATAATTATTATTGTCCTTATTGTATAGAAAGGAACTATTCTGAAGCAGAGAGAGTGCAAGGAACTGGCCAAACTCAAACAGGTTTATGGATGGGTCAAAACTCCTAAACTCTAGCACTGTAATTTGCCTTTTTTTAACCTTATGGGAAGAAATTAGAAGTGTGCAATTAAAAGATGTACAAGTGGGGCTTCCCCTGTGGTGCAGTGGTTAAGAATCCACCTGCCAATGCACGGGACATGGGTTCGAGCCCTGGTCCGGGAAGATCCCACATGCCGCGGAGCAACTAAGCCCGTGCGACACAACTACTGAGCCTGCACTCTAGAGCCCGTGAGCCACAACTACTGAGCCCGCGTGCCACAAGTACTGAAGCCGGCGTGCCCTAGAGCCCATGCTCCGCAACAAGAGAAGCCACCACAATGAGAAGCCCGTGCACCACAACGAAGACGAGCCCCCGCTCGTCGCAAACAGAGAAAAGCCCCCGAGCACAGCAACAGAGACCCAATGCAGCCAAAAATAAAATAAATAAAAAATTTTAAAAAGATGTACAATTGACTTTGAAAAAGAGGCTCCTTTCTACTCTAATTGGTGTTTGTAAATGAACTAAATATTCTAAAACTATCAGTTGAACCACCGTGGCATGTGTCATAAATGGATTAGTGCATTTTTGCTCATAACTAATATTTAATCCAATATTCCTCACCTATGAAGATTAGTCATATCAAAATTAGTTGGTGTCTTAGTCTGTTCGGGCTGCTATAACAAAATACCATAGACTGCGTGGCTTATAAACAACAAAAATTAATTTCCCACAGTTCTGGAGGCTGGAAGGCCAAGATCAGGGTGCCAGCATGGCTGAGTTCTGGTGAGAACCCTCTTCTGGGTTGGAGATTGCCGACTTCTCACTGTGTTCTCACATGGCATGGCAAAAGGGGTGAGGGAGCTCTTCAGGGCCTCTTTTATAAGGACACTAATCCCATTCATGACAGCTTCAGTCTCATAACCAAATCATCTCTCAAAGACCCTTCAAATACTGTCACATTGGGAATTAGTTCTCATTGTATGAATTTTGGGTGGCGGGAGCAGGGAGGAGACACAAATATTCAGTCTATAGCACTTGGGTAGCATTTTCAAAGAACCACTATAGAACACCTTAGGCAGGGACTGGAGGGACAGGAGGAGGAAGGGGTACATATGGATTGGAAAAGCCTCCAAGGTGATTCTTGTACAAGCCCCACCAAGTGAGAATCGCTGATTTTGTCCCTTAAATAGCAACATGATGATAGTTACTTGATGAAAGACAGATATAGAGAACAACACAGAAATACCCGTGAAGCATAAAAGACAATGAGGTTGGAGACGTAACATCCTAGATGTGTTTCAAACAGTAAAAAAGAAAACAGTATTAGGAGCCAGAAGATACTAATTCTCAGTTCTAGAACCTTCTCTCATGCGTTGTATAATATCACTAATCCTCTGCTTCCTAACTTATAAACCAGAGATAGACAATTATCCTGGTACGACCCACCTACAAATTTAAGAGATCATTACCTCCTTTTCCTAATCAAGACTATCTTGATTTCTTCTAATTGCAAACCAAGAAAACAGGGATAGGCCGATACAGTTGAACAGAAAGGATTGATTGAATCAGTTTCCAGTACTATCTCTGTTTTCTTATCATAAGCAAGTCCTTTCACTTGTCTTCATTTGTTTATTCATCAAATGCACATTGAGCACCTACTATGTCCTCGGCACTCTGCTAATGGCTGGATATACTGCAGTGAAAGAAGTGGAGCATGGTCACAACCCCTACCTCCACAGAGCTTACAGACTAGTGAGGAAAAATAAAAGGTGACCCATTTTAAAATAGGGGAAGGACTGAGTGGTATGGATACCCCACAGCAGGGAGATTTCACCCTAATATGAGGCTCAGAGGCATCCACTCTGAGCAATCACACCTAAACTGAGACCTGAAAGATCCATAGAGGCAGTCGGGGGGCAAACAGGAGCTCCTGGCAGAGGTATCAGCACTTGTTGGGGCCAGATGGCAAAGGCAGAATGTGGTACACTCAAGAAACTGAAAAGGTAGTCTGAATATAGAATGGACATGAGATAAGGTTGGTGAATTTGACAAGGGCCAAAAAGTAGACACTTCAATAATCATACAGTAAAGACTCTGTATGCTTTAATTCCTATTAGAAATGTCAGACAACACTCATGGGAGTTTCTGTTCCTCCTGAAAACCCACTAAAACAATAATGAATGGATTTTTTTTAAAGTCAAAGTCCCCAAGCACATAGATAATAAAAGAAGAAACAGCACCAACACAATTTTGGAAGCTGGAAAAATTATGGTTGAGTAGTAACTCACCTGTCCGTCCCAAGAAAGCTGAATTCTAAGCCAGCAGTTGGCAAGGCTGGGAGGCAACCTACTGAAAGTTTATAACTGACTGTCAAGACACCTAACCTTCTTTCTTCACTTTCTTCCCATACTTCTGACCAACAGATTGCCCTATAGTGAAACCCACAGTTGACAAGCCAACCATGTAAATTGAGCTTGCCCAAAGCTTTCTAGTGCCTCTCTTCTAGATATGGGCAGACAGTAAAGGATCTCTACAGACAGTTGATGGAATATTCTAATAAGAAAGACAGAGGCCAAAACAAACTAACATAGAAAAGCAACAAAGAAGAAATAAAGACTATGCAGGAGGAAAAAAATAACCTACTATTGGGCTTCCCTGGTGGCGCAGTGGTTGGGAGTCCGCCTGCCGATGCAGGGGACGCAGGTTCGTGCCCCGGTCCGGGAGGATGCCACGTGCCGCGGAGCGGCTGGGCCCGTGAGCCACGGCCGCTGAGCCTGCACTTCCGGAGCCTGTGCTCCGCAATGGGAGAGGCCACCGCAGTGAGAGGCCCGCGTACCGCAAAAAAAAAAAAAAAAAAAAAAAAAACCCTACTATTAATATCTTCAAAGATTCAAAACTAGTGAAATATTGTAAGATATTGCAGTCATCAAACAAGAACCAGATGGTATTAGTGTTTTTAAAAGTAGCAGCCAGAGGGCAAAAATGAACTCTTGGATATTAAAAGTATCACAGTATAAAAGAAAACTTCCAGTGAAGGTTTAAAATATAAAGTTGAGGAAATCTCCCAGGAAGTAAAACAAAAAGATAGAAAGAGAAGAAAAGATAAAAGATGAAAAAGGTACAGACTAGTCCAGGAAGTACAATATCTTAAAGTTCTGGAAAGAAAGAACAGAGAGGGCTTCCCTGGTGGCGCAGTGGTTGAGAGTCCGCCTGCCGATGCAGGGGACACGGGTTCGTGCCTCGGATCGGGAAGATCCCACATGCCGCGGAGCGGCTGGGCCCGTGAGCCATGGCCGCTGAGCCTGCGTGTCCGGAGCCTGTGCTCCGCAACGGGAGAGGCCACAACAGTGAGAGGCCCGCGTACCGCAAAAAAAAAAAAAAAAAAAAGAAAGAACAGAGAAAATGAAGGGGGGAAACTATCAAAGAACCAATTCAAGAAAATTTCCTACAATGAAAGGACATGACTTTCCAAATTAAAAGAGTCTATCGAGCTCCCAAGACAATAGATGTCTTGGAGCTACATTGAGACACATCATTATGAAATTGCAAACCCTGTGGACAAAGATAATATTCTAGAAACTTTCAGGAAAGAAAAACAGGATTCTAAAAAGAATCAGGTATCAGAATGGCTTCAGATTTCTCAACAGCTGCACTGGGTGCTAGAAAATAGTAGAAGGAAATGATTTCTAATGTAGAGTTCCCCAGCCAAATTATTAATTAAGTGGGAGGGCAGAATATATATTTTTTTCAGACATGAAAGGTCAAAAACAGTATCTGACAGGTCCATTTCTAAGGGAGCTATGAGAGAATTTATTCAACTAAAATAAGAAAAGAGAAAATGGAATCCAGGGAATGGGATTCTGATACATGAGAAAGTCAGGGTGATGATGAAGGGAAAATCTAAGACCACAGCTCCGAAGGAAGCCTAAAGATCAACCAATCTGCTGGACTGGAGCAGGGCAGATGCCCTGGAGAAAGATCACCAAGAAAATGACATGGATAGAATGACTGGCATTTAAAGAATGTTGAAGGAAGAATTCTTAAAACTGGGGGTGGGGCAATTTGGGAATGTATTGATGATAAGTATATATCAATGCATAGATCAGTCTGCCCAGAGGTGAGCATGATCTCCCACTTAGGAATTTATTTGGATGTCCAGACACATGACACAATGTACCCACCCATGACTATAAATAAAGTATACTTAGTACTAATACTAAGCTAGGGGTTCCCAGCAGGGAAAGGGCTCATGCAGGAGTTTGATGAGAAAATGACAAAGGATGAGGGGTGATTTGGGGCTTTCACTGTGGTTAAAAGGTGGAGCCAGCATGGTGGGGAATTACCCTAACATGGGCTAAAGTCTGCCCTGTTTGAAATTCCCATCAGCTCTTACAGGTAAAGGCCTACACAAGTCTTCTCATCTTGGCTGCCCAGACGTGGGAAGATAGGGAAGAGGGATGGAGGTTGAAAGCTTCCAATAGTCAAATATCAAAAATGGAGTTACAAACTTGTTACAAAACCCAAGTTACAGGGGGGAAAAGTTATTAACTCAAAAAAAAAAGTTATAAAGAAAAAGTATTTGTAACATAGTATTCTTTGGCTCAGATGTGAATAACATTTACAAAGTCATATCAGTGTAACTACTGAAGGCAACATAGTTAAGTCATGGCCATGTTGAGAAGATGAGGAACAAAAAGTGTTCATGTATGTGGTGGGTATCATAGGGTTTAGTGAAAATAAGCTAAATCTTCACCTTCTAGAGTGGAAGTCACTGAAATTTTTTAAAAATAGCAATGTAAACACGTTCTTTAGAGATACGGAGATAATCCCAAAAGAATCAGGTAAAATAGTTGATAGCGGTTGCCCCCAGGGAGGCTGAAGCACAAGAAATAGTGAACAGTGCTGTAGGAGAGGGTATGCTGGAGGAATGCTGTTCTGTTTGTTTGTAACAAGCCTGCTAGTATAACTTTGCAAACATATATAATTAAATTGCCCCCCAGATTTGACTTTATCTTAAAGGCAATAGGGAGCTACCCATCACCTTGGAGCTCTAAGCAATGAGGCTCTGAGCATGATAGTGAGATCAGATTTGCATTTTATTAAGATTACTCTTGGGGCTTCCCTGGTGGCGCAGTGGTTAAGAATCCGCCTGCCAATGCAGGGGACATGGGTTCAAGCCCTGGTCTGGGAAGATCCCACATGCCCATGCACCACAACTACTGAGCCTGCGCTGAGCCCACAAGCCACAACTACTGAGCCTGTGTGCCACAACTACTGAAGCCCGTGCGCCTAGAGCCCGTGCTCCACAACAAGAAAAGCCACCACAAGGAGAAGCCTGCGCACCACAACGAAGAGTAGCTCCTGCTCACCGCAACCACAGAAAAGCCCACGCGCAGCAACAAAGACCCAACGCAGCCAAAAATAGAAAATAGAAAAAAGATTACTCTTGTTACTTTGTGGAGAAGAAGTGGAGGAAGGAAAGAATGGACACAGTGGTGTCTGTAAGGAAGCTTAGCTAGTCTAGCCTGGAATCTAGACAGGAAATTGGCCTGGACTCAGGTATGGCGACAGGGGTAGGTAGAAGTATGCAGATTGCGACTGATTGGATTGTGGGATGGAAGAGGGAGGACTCAAGACTGATACATACTGCATTTTCTGGTTTGAACAATGGGTGAGTGGGGAGCCGTTTATTAAAATAGGAAATTCAGAAGAGGAGCAGGTTTGGATGAAGTAGAATGATTTTAGTATTGGATATTCAATAGCTGAATGGCTATAAGGCCATTGCAGATACAGCCTGGAGCTCAGGAGAGAAAGCCAGGCTGGTGATGGAGATTTGGAATCAGCAGCATAGAAATGACCATTGAAGTCCTAGGAGTGCGTGAGATTGTTCAGGGAGTGGGCGTAGAGTAACCAGCATCAAAGACAGAGACTGAACTAATATAAACAAGGGAAGGGGAAGAGCAGTCAGCAAAGGGGAGTAAAAGGGAGTAGGCAGAGAGGCAGTATAAAGTTCTGTGTACTACAGAAGTCAGGCAGGAGAATGTTCAACAGTATCCAAGGAGCCGAAAGGGAACACATACACTGGAGAGACAAAGAGGAGGGACTGTTAGTAACCGTGACAAGAGCAGTGTCTGTGAAGCAGTGAGGCAGGTTGAAGAATACATGGGAGCCAAGGCACTCATTTTCATCACTGTTTAAAAGATAATAACAGGAAATTTTCTTGAGTGCTTTTTATGGGTGGGATACTGAATTAGGTACTTAACCTACTTTATCTCATTTAATTCTCAAAACAACATCATCTCTACAAAATGGATGCTACTGTTGATAACCACATTTTTCAGATGAAGCACCTAAAGTTGAAAGAAGTTAAGCAGTTACTCAAAAGGACAGAGACAGTAAGCAGACAGGCTGGAATTTGACCTCAAAGAGTCTGACTCCATATCGTACACTCTTAAACACTGCACTACACCCTCTAAATGATCTGCCAAAGATAACATTATCACTCATCTATTCAACAAACCTGCTGTGTGCCAGGCACTATTCCAGGTGTTGGTGATCCAACAGTGTACAAGACAACGCTCCTGCCCTCACAGATCTTACTTTCTGGTGGAGGAGACAGATAGTAAACAAATTTAAAAATGCATGTGTACTTTCAGTGTTTAGTGTAATGAATACCAAGAGATCACTCTGGAGAGTGGCTAGAGAGGAGAGCTATTTTAGGTCACAGGCCTTCCTGAGATGACATTTTGGCAAAAACCTAAATGAATTCAGGGACTGAGGCAGGAGAAGATGCATTCCAAGCTGAAGGAGGTGGAAGTGCCACAATCCTGAGATGGGGGCGGGGACAGGGGGGCGCAGAATGAGTGAGGGGGAAATTGGTAGGTCAGATAGTTGGTAAGGAAGGTGGGGCTGCATCATGCTCAGCCTCAGAGATAAGAGTTTAGCGGTTGTTTTGGGAGTGATAAGAAGTCAGGAGGATTTTGAGCAGGATAACGACAAACTCTGACTCACATTATATTGATATTAGCTTGCAATAAAGCCTGGACTTTGGATTCTGTGACCATCACCCTTTCCATATTCTCTAGAATTGAGATGCTATGTGGCTACTGAGCCCTTGAAATGTGACCAGTCCAAACTGAGATGTGCTCTAAATGTTAAATGCACACCAGATTTCAAAGACTTAGTGCCAACAAAAGAATGGTATAGATCTCATGGCCAATTTTTTACATTCATTATATGTTGATACGATAACATTTTAGATACATTGGGTAAAATATAATATTCAAATTAATTTCACCTATTTCTTTTTACTCTTTTTAAAAAGATGTGGCTACTAGAAAATTTTTAATTACTATTTATGTGGCTCATGTTATATTTCTTTTGGATAGCACTGGTCTAGACAACTTCCCTTCTGCTTTCGGCTTCAGCATGTTATAAAGAAAATGACATAACTTGTGTAGGGCTCTTTGAGTTTTCTTAAGGAAACATATTATGTAACAACAAGACAAATTATCAAGGATGATAGTTGGCCAAAAAATGTACTGTTCTTTATAGGCCAAAGATAATGTTATTGACTTGATCCGTGGTTTTGTGTTGTTTTTCCAACAGCGCTGATGAGTTGACACAAAGTCTTCTGTAATGTTTCTCTCCCTACCCATTCCACCCCCTCCTTGTGCTCTCTCACGACCGAAACAGCATGTTTTTGAAATACCTGGCCCAGGTTAAGAATGCAGTTCTCAGCCATGGAAATTTTTCCCTGTGCAAAGCATTGTCTTGTACAGGTTTGAACCTCAGCTTATTTAACATGATATTCTAATTATCTGGTCTACTCAAGCAAGCAAATTCCAAATGTCAGTGATTATATCTGTAATCATAGTTATAGAATACTTTGGCTCTTTTATATTTAATTCTAAATATGGTCAGTTAGAATGTACTATTTAGGACTTCCCTGGTGGTGCAGTGGTTAAGAAAGCGCCTGCCAATGCAGGGAACACGGTTCGAGCCCTGGTCCAAGAAGATCCCACATGCCGCAGAGCAACTAAGCCCGTGCACCACAACTACTGAGCCTGCGTTCTAGAGCCCACGAACCACAAGTACTGAGCCTGCCTGCCACAACTACTGAAGCCCGCACACCTAGAGCCCGTGCTCCGTAGCAAGAGAAGCCACCACAATGAAGAGCAGCCCTTGCTCGCCGCAACTAGAGCAAGTCCGTGCACAGCAACGAAGACCCAACAGAGCCAAAAATTAATTAATTAATTAATTATTTTAAAAAGGGGAAGGACACCTAATTAAGTCATCAAGATGAGAGATTACTAAAAATAATCTTGATGATATATTACCATGTAATTTTTGGTATATAACTGAGAAGAATTCAAAGAACTGAGTCCCATTGTTATCACAAAACTCCATCAGGGACTTCCCTGGTGGTCCAGCAGTTAGGACTCCACACTTCCAATGCAGGGGGCCCGGATTCAATCCCTGGTCAGGGAACTAGATCCCACATGCATGCCTCAACTAAGGACCCAACAAGCTGCAACTAAACATCCCACATCCCGCAACTAAAAGAAAAAAGATCCTGCATGCAGCAATGAAGATCCTGCATGCCACAACTAAGACCCTGCACAGCCAAACAAATAAATAAATATTTAAGAAAAAAAAACCCCTCCATCATTCCTATTTACGTATTTAGGTGAAGAGCTTCTCAGCACCTCTATTTGCCAAATCATACATTCAACATTGACACTAAATCCTGTATATTTATCCCTGGATACATGGGGGAGAAAGGCTTCACTCATCTCATTAAGATCTGCAATTCCAATACAATTTTACATTTTATGTTTAATAATTATTCATCAGTATTTGCAATATATTTATGAGGTTTTGAGAAATTGTGCAGAATTTTCTAACACTTAGAACCTTATGATCACAGGAAATTTAAAATTATTTCCATATTTCTGTTGCATAGAAGTATGTTATTCATGAAATACTTTAAAGTATAAAATATATATTAGGAAATGGAATGGAAATACAATTTCAAGAAGAAAAACGAACAAAGAAGAACTTATTTATGTGTATTTAAAAAGTATTATGGGGCATCAAATTGCTATAATATTTAGATTCTACTGGATAGATTCAAATAGAGATGTGACAGTTTATTTTTAAATGTCATTATTCATAATGTACTGGAATATATATATATATATATATATATATATATATATATATATATATGTAACCTAACATGATAAAAATTTTAGGCATCAACTTAAAAATGTGGTGAGGAATGTATTACTTCTTAAAATATTTTAGGAGTACTTGAATGAACATGTCTGGAGACAATGAGAGGAGAAAATTGTGTTAGACAAGAAAATGATGAAGGAAAGAACAGGCCAGCTGTTGAGACTGACTGCACAATGAAATATGATGACAAAGGACCTGTCTACTCACATTTGCTTTTGTGTCCTTTATCAAAGAGAAAGATCTAACGAGAATGATTGAATGGACATTGTTAAAGAGGAAGAGAAGTTCAAGATGGAAAAAGAAATTGTAACAGTGTACTCATCTCTTTGGCAGCCAACAGAAGGTGGTGAGACTAGCAAGGATTTGAGTCCACCAGGACTGACTCAGAATTCTGACTCTGCCAGTATTAGTGATGTGACCATGGCATGATGCTTAACCCACCTCATCTGTATAATGGGCATAAAGCGATTTACCACATAGGGTTAAATTTCATAAGTTTCAATGTAAAGTGCTTTGCATAGAGTCAAGCATAGCCATACATAAATAGTGGCTATTTTAATTATTATGTAGCTGTGGGCCTTGGAACAACTTATCCTACTTAAGTCTCACTTTCCTCCTCCATAACACAGGAATAATAACATCAGCCTCCTAGGATTACTATGAGGATTAAATTGATAATAAACCTGAGAGCACTTATAACACAAAGAAGGCATTCAATAAATATTAGTTCTTTCTGCACCCCTTCCTTCTAGCTTCCTATTGATTTAGACAATCCTATGGTACACCTGATGGGACGTGATGAAAAAGAGTCTAATTCCAAATACCTGTTTCTAGAATAGTACATTACTTTTATTGTGTCTACTAATAAAAAAGCTAAAACTGAAATGATTCTCTTTCTTGTTAAGAGACCAGGGTCTCATATTACAAATGACTCTATCCTTGTGGATGTGACCTTTCTGTTTTACTAGCAAATCTCATTAATGACAAAATTATTTTCCTGAAGTTGTGGAAGATAAATATACTGCTGATCTATGACCATGCAATCAATCCTCTCACAAAGAGGACCGCCTCACAAAGAAAAAATTCTTTCCAAGTGTTTCCTTTTCTCTCATGAGTGAAAGGACAAAGCATTTATTAATCTATGGGAATAAACACTGTTGATTAATGTGATTCACATATTTTGAATGGTACCAAGTATGCCCTCTCTTTGCAGCTTTGTGTACAAAACAAAGCCTGGTTTAAGATGAGCTAGGATGCCCGGGAGGGAGTTAGGGAACCAAGTTTCACTGAACAGGCAGGAAATATGTCTAAAGCCACTTCCTCCATTTTAATCTGTGGGATAATTTGGTTCTTTTCAGAAATAATCTGAATAGTTGCTGTCCCTGTTGAAGAGAGGGGTGTAATGACTCTGAATAGTGGTCCAAATGCATAGGAAGGCCCTATATCAGCCAGGATCCCAGCAAGAAACAGATGGCACACTCCAAAGGAGTGAAAGAAGTATCGTTGAACCCGGATAATGGCTATGTGGGCATCTATTATACTAGTTTCTCTATATATGTCTATGTTTGAAATTGTCTACAGTAAAATATATGAAAACGGAGGCGTGTAAAAGAGGGACTGATGGGGCTTCCCTGGTGGCACAGTGGTTGAGAGTCCGCCTGCCGATGCAGGGGACACGGGTTCGTGTCCCATTCCAGGAAGATCCCACATGCCGCCGAGCGGCTAGGCCCGTGAGCCATGGCCACTGCGCCTGCGCGTTCGGAGTCTGTGCTCCACAACGGGAGAGGCCACAACAGTGAGAGGCCCGCGTACCACAAAAAAAAAAAGAGGGAATGATGAAAGTGATTTACAAAGGTGTGGGCAGAGGTTAAAGGAAAACAAGGGAAGGCGATATATCCCTCTTTTCCCTCCATACCCCTTCCCTCTCACCCGCACCGGACTGGCAAGAGTGGCAGGTGCTACCAGCCGCAGGCTTGAAGGAGCAAGGGAGAGGGACCAGCTCTGGGCACCCAAGGAGACCTGTAGCTGTAGAAAAGGGCCACCATCAGGAATTGTGGCCTTGGGTGGAGGAACGCAGACACCGTTAACCAAGTACATAAATTTGTGAAGCCCAGTGCAAACTGAAAAATCAAGAAAAAAATGTAATTAAAGGTCCTGAAATATAAAACTTTAGGTTTTCTTCCACAGTCTTTCTTTCCCTTTCACTTGACTGGTCATGTTTTAAATTTTTTCCATTTAACACCATTTAAAATAAAGAAAAGAATTAAAAGTTTAAATTATCAGCACTAACTTTACCACTTACATTGTGCAATGTCAGTTTTAAATGCAATATAAGAGCATTTAACTTGTATGCAGCAGAATCACCGAAATTATCTAATTCATATTTCAAAGTTCATACATAACATATGCATTTGTTTTCTTGCTGGAACAGTGGAAACACCCCTCAGAACTAACTCAACTATTCCATTTAACTTCTTTATACACACACATTGTACCAACCCTGTCTGCCTTTGGCTTACTAATGAGTAAAGAGGGACTGAAAGGAAAAGGAACTATGGATTGTCCTGTCCTCCCTTTTCTTCTATGGCATCATTTTTAGTGTAAGTGGTTGGCTAATATAGGGACGTAACATGAGTAAGAAAGGATATGATAGAGTTCCTTGGTTAGTTGGGTTTCTTTAGCATGCCACAGCCTTTTGTTTGTTTGTTTGTTCTGGTTCAAGAGGAAGGAGAGGCATTTCGGGCTTAATCAGTCGCAGAGGTTTACCTTGACCTTGCTCTGAGTCTCAATGGACTCCCAAGTGTCATGGATGCACAGGAATGCTATGCCCGTGGAGTACTGGAAATGCTGTATGCAAATGGGGCAATCAGAAATGGCATAACGTGTATCACGTGTACCTCCTCTTTAG
Source organism: Phocoena phocoena (assembly GCF_963924675.1). NCBI lineage: Eukaryota > Metazoa > Chordata > Mammalia > Artiodactyla > Phocoenidae > Phocoena > Phocoena phocoena. Next base: position 51,780,977 of record NC_089227.1, read on the forward strand.
TAATCAGACTTTACTAACGAAACACACATTCAAAGATAAAATTAAGAATTTCAAAATGGTGTCAGCAAAGCATTAAATCAAATGCAGGACCCCTCTGAGTATGGGGCCCTATTGACTGCAGAGGTCACACACCGATGAAAGCTGCCCTGCTGCCAACCCATGGCCAGGCAAGGAAGAAGCCAGGAGAATTAATGTTCTTTCCTTCAGTCCTCCCACCTCCTGCACCACTTACAATAGGTCTTCGTACATGTGAGATATAACAGAAGATATACATATACTGGTCTGTGCCCCTAGTTCATGGTACAGAGCTCCTAAAACACTTGTAATTTCCTAAATGATAAGCGCTTAGGAGCATCTTTTGTTCTAAAATTTGGTCTTTGACCCCAGTTCCTGACACCCGATCTCCTAAATCCTTTGGAATTTCGTGGATGATAGCAATGTCCTTTGTTCTAAGAAGGTGACTCTTTTTTTTTTTAAACAACTCAGAATTTTTAAAAAATAAATTTATTTATTTATTTTTGGCTGCATTGGGTCTTGGTTGCTGTGCGTGGGCCTTTCTCTAGTTGGGGCAAGCGGGGGCCACTCTTCGTTGCAGTGCGTGGGCTTCTCATTGTTGTGGCTTCTCTTGTTGCGGAGCATGGGCTCTAGGTGCATGGGCTTCAGTAGTTGTGGCATGCAGGCTTAGTAGTTGTGGCTCGCGGGCTCTAGAGTGCAGGCTCAGTAGTTGTGGTGCACAGGCTTAGTTGCTCTGCGGCATGTGGGATCTTCCCAGACCACGGCTCGAACCCGTGTCTCCAGCGTTGGCAGGAGGATTCTTAACCACTGCATCACCAGGGAAGCCCCTAATAAGTTGACTCTTGGTGGGCTCTTGGATGGGGTCTGGTCACCAGAAAGACCAAGCCATGATTAGAAGCTTGGAATTTTCAGCTCACCTCCCATTCTCTAGAGAGGGGAGAAGGGCTGAAAATGGAATTAATGGTCCATCATGCCTACATGATGGAGCCTCCATAAAAACCCCAAAATATGAGATTCTAGAGAGCTTCTATTCTAAGTTGTTGAATACGTGGAGGTGCTGGGAGAGTGGAGCAATGGGGGAGGACATGGAAGCTCCGTTCCCCTTCCCACATGCTTTGCCCTTCATATCTCTTCCATCTGGATGTTCATCTGTATCCTTTATCATACCCTTTAATAAACTGGTAAACAAGTGTTTCCCTGAGTGCTGTGAGCTATTTGAGCAAATAATCGAATCTAAGGAGGTCACGGGAATCTCTGATTTGTAGCCAAGTTGAACACAAGTTGTGGGTAACCTGGGGACCTACTACTTGCGATTGGCATCTAAAGTGGTGGGGAGGGGGGCAGTCTTGTAGGACTGAGTCCTTATCCTGTGGCATCTGATGCCATCTCCAGGTAGATAGTGTCAGAATTGAGTTACACTGTAGGACACCTAGCTGGTGTCTCAGAAAACCCACATGTCTGGTGTCAGAAGCATTGTGAGTGTGGCAGTAGTGTGAGAACAAAACAGATATGCAGGAGAAGTGTAGGTTTTGCCTACACAGTACACAATTAGCGCTTGGTAAAAGTGAGAAATTATTATTATGCAATGGCTCGAAATATAACACTTATACACATTTGGGCAATACTAAAGTTGTAACATTTCTGCAACAGATGAAGACTATGATCTATTCATTTTTACTATGTATAATTTTACAAAAACTATGATTATGAATGGGTGGATCTTTCCACGTTTAATCTCTAGCCAAAGATAAGTATTGTGAAGTTTTCATTAACAAAACACAGTCACTTCTGAACTTTTCTCACCAAAAAGCAGAGGTACACCTTACCTTTTTTTTGTTTTGTTTTGTTTTTGTTTTTTTTTTTTTTGCGGTATGCGGGCCTCTCACTGTTGTGGCCTCTCCCATTGCGGAGCACAGGCTCCGGACGCGCAGGCTCAGCGGCCATCGCTCACGGGCCCAGCCGCTCCGCGGCATGTGGGACCCTCCTGGACCGGGGCACGAACCCGCGTCCCCTGCATCGGCAGGCGGACTCTCAACCACTGCGCCACCAGGGAAGCCCCACCTTACCTTTTTATACCTTGCAGATAAATTGTCCTACTCCACCATCCCCAAACATTGAGGAAAGATTTTTTTCTCTTTAACCTTGGTCAATTTATACACTAACATAAGGAGATTAGATGGAATACCAGATCCCACTGAGCAAGTAGCTAGGTGGGGCTCTTTTCTCTTTAAAGGCAACTTTAGATTAGAATCAAGTGTGAATAAAATAAACAGTTTAGAAAACGTTAGAGAGGTTTGGTCGTCAGTCTTTCTTACTTCTGGAGGTCAAGTTGAAATAAAATAGTAAGAGTCAGACTTTCTGGATTCCTGTGCATATCCAAGCAAGCACATCACACAACCTCACTAATTTCCATGTCCTCATCCACAGAAGAATCATGTGGAAAGTGCTGCCCAGCCGCACTCCTAAGGTTCTTGTGAGGATTTTAAAAGATTTTTTGTTCGTTAAAACAAACCTGAGAAACAAAAGCACTCTACAAATGCAAAAAAAAATTTATTCAAATAACTTTCTTCTTACCCAATTTCTTTTTTGCACATCATTCAACAGCAGGTAGACTGGCTTATCTGTCAGGAGCAACAGCCCTGAATTAATCCCATTCACGTCTTTGAAGTGTTCTTACCAGTATCTGTAAGAAAAAAATCATACTTGATTAACCAAATAGTGTTCTTTAATGTTCATTATAAATAAATGGTGTCTGGTCAATAACAGGTTCTCAATAAAACTTTGTTGAATGAATTCGGAAGTTCTATAACGTAAAACATTTGACATGATTTTACTCCCAAGGCTGTTAAAAGTCAAAACAATGGCTAAAACAATTTAGTTACTAGGGAGACCTAACTTTCATGTAGAGAGAGTTGAATAATAACAAGAACCAGAGCCTTGCAGTAAACACTCTTCTTCTGGCCAACTTGATCACTGTGGTGACTGTCCAGCATGAATGTGTAATAGCAACACATTTATTTAGTATTTCTGTTTAAAAAAACAGTGAATGGTAAAAGTAAAAATCTGAAACGGTATCAAACTCTTAATTGAAACATATTACAGCATAACATTGGCAAAAAAAATGCACGTGGATTTCATAAACTCTGTGAATAAGCAGGACATTTGTAATGTGAACAGTGGAAGAAGGGAGAAAAGGGTCAAAGGAGTCATTATAGATTCAAGATGTTGGTAAATGCTGTCTATAATTCATAAAGAAGGCTGAGAAAGGAAAAAGGGATTCTTTGTGTTTTGTTTCTTTGGTTTTTTAACATCATATTAGCAGAGACTTTCTACCATCTGTCTTTCTTCAATATTTGTCTCAACATTTTGCTATTTGTTAGCATTTTTCTTTCTTTAAACAGTTTTATTGAGATAACATTCTCACATACCACATAATTCACCCATTTAGAGTGTACAGTCCAATGGTTTTTAGTATATTCACAAGATTGTACAACCACTACCACCATTTAATTCCAGAATATTTTCATCACCCCTAAAGAAGCCCCTACCTATTAGCAGTCACTCCCCATTTCCACCCCTTCCCGCAGGACAACCATTAGTTTACTCTCTTACTTCTATAAATTTGCCTATTCTGGACATTTCACACAGATGGAATCATACAATATGTGGTCTTTTGTGATTGGCTTCTTTCACTTAGATAATGTTTTCAAGGTTCATTCTGTTGCAGGATGTATCTGTATTTCATTTCTCTTTGTTGCTGAGTAATATTCCATTGTGCGGAAATACCACATTTTATTAATTCTTTCATCAAGTGATAGACATTTGGGTTGTTTTCATTTTAAAGCTGTATTGAATAATACTGCTGTGAACCTTCGTGTGCAAGTTTTTGGGAGTATACATCTAAGAGTGGAATGGCTGGGTCATATAGCAGCACTGTGCCAACTTTTTAAATCAACTTTAAAAAATTTGAGATACAATTCACATACCACAAAATCCACCATTTTAAAGTGCACACTTTACTGGGTTTTAGTATATACACAAGGCTATGCAACCATCATCAACATCTAATTCTAGAAAAATTTCACCACTGCAAATAGAAACCCTGCACACAATACCCTTGAATTAACCTTGGATCGGTAAGCCTAGATGCCTCTGCTCTTTCTTTTGCCTTGGAAAAATGATTTAAAACACATTGTCATTTTTATTAAAATCAAAATTTCAAGTGGGTATTTGAAAAATAAGCACATTGACTTTCTAAAATAAGGGGTTGGGCTTCCCTGGTGGCGCAGTGGTTGACAGTCCACCTGCCGATGCAGGGGACACAGGTTCGTGCCCCGGTCCGGGAAGATCCCACATGCCGTGGAGCGGCTGGGCCGGTGAGCCATGGCCGCTGAGCCTGCGCGTCCAAAGCCTGTGCTCTGCAATGGGAGAGGCCACAACAGTGAGAGGCCCGCGTAAAAAAAATACACAAAAAAATAAATAAATAAAATAAAATAAAATAATGGGTTTATTGAGATGTAATTCACATACCATAAAATTCATACGTTTAAAGTGTACAATTTAGTGGTTTATAGTACATTCACAAAGTTGTGCAATCATTACCACTGTCTAATTCCAGAACATTTTCATCGTGACAAAAAGAAACCCTTTACCCACTACCAGTCATTCCCCATTCTCCCCTTCCCCTAGCCTCTGGCAACCACTAATTTACTCTCTGTCTCTGTAGATTTTCCTATTCTGGACTATGTTTAACTTTCTGAAGTGTAAAAAAAAATTCTTATACCATTGTCCATTAACCATTTCTTTGAAGCATAAATCATTCAGTTACACACACGTGCATTCACACATACACACGCACACACACCTATTGTTTTTGTCACTACTGACATTTTTACACCTCCATGCCACTTTGTTGTACTCACAGGTGAGCTCAGCACCTGTTAAAATACCAAAGTGGGGAAAACACAAGCATCATATGGCAAATTATTGGTATCCTCAACAGAGAGATTTACTCATCTCTCCAGTGATCATATACTTACAAACTAAAACAAGATAATTTTTCTTTTTTAATATATTTATTTATTTTTGGCTGTGTTGGGTCTTCGTTGCTGTGCGCGGGCTTTCTCTAGTTGTGGTGAGCAGGGGCTACTCTTCGTTGCGGTGCACAGGCTCCTCATTGTGGTGGCTTCTCTTGTTGTGGAGCACAGGCTCTAGGCTCACGGGCTTCAGTAGTTGTGGCATGTGGGCTCAGTAGTTGTGGTTCGTGGGCTCTAGAGTGCAGGCTCAGTAGCTGTGGTGCATGGGCTTAGTTGCTCCGCGGCATGTGGGATCTTCCGGGAGCAGGGCTCGAACCCATGTCTCCTGCATTGGCAGGCGGATTCTTAACCACTGCACCACCAGGGAAGTCCAAAGCAAGATAATTTTTAAATCAAAAATACCTCTTCCAGAAGAGAATCTAAACACTATAATACCCAGAATTGCTGAGGATGTAAACAAAGAGGCACTCTCATACACTGTCAATTGGAATTTAAAGTTTTATAACACTTCTCAAGCCCAATTTGGCCACATGTGTCAAAAACCTTTAACATATGTGTCTTTTTGACCCAGAAATTCCACCTTAAGGAATTTATTATTAGGAAATTATCTTAGGAACCCTTAAAGATATGTGTGTGTGTGTGTGTGTGTGTGTGTGTGTATGTGTGTGTAGGGTTGTTCATTATCTCACTGATATTTAAAATATCAGAAAACAGGAAAAAATTCTAAATATTTTTTAAGAGAAAGAGGTTAGTTACTTAGCTTACCAAAGAGCCATATGATCAATTACCAAGCTGCTGATAAAAATTATATTGAGGACCAGTGATGAACAGTGAATTTTAAATAAAAACCACATCATCATTTATATTAGCACCCCGCAAAATGAAATACTTAGGTATAAATCTAACAAAATATGTACAAGAGCTATTTAAGAATAACTCCCAAACTCTAATGAATGAAATCAAATAAATGGAGAGATAGTCTGTGTTCCTGAATAGGAAGAGTCAGTATCATCAGGATGTCAGTTCTTCCCAACTTGATTTATAGATTCATTGCAATCCCAATCAAAATCCCAACAAGTTCATTTGTGGACACTGGCAAACATATTCTAAAGTTTATATGCAGAGGGAAAAGATAGAGAATAGCCAACACAGTATTGAAGAACAAAGTTGGAGGACTAATACTATAGATTTCAAAACTTACTACAGTAAAGCTACAGTAATTAAGACTGTGTGAAATTGGCAAAAGAATAGACAAATAGATCAGCAGAACAGAATAGACAGTCCAGAAATAGACTCACATAAATATAGTCAACTGATCTTTGACAAAGAAGCAAAGGCAATACAATAGAGCAAAGACAGTCACTTCGACAAATGGTGCTGGAACAACTAGACATCCACACACAAAAAATGAATCAAGACATAGACTTTAGGCCCTTCACAAAAATAAATTCAAAATGGATCATAGACCTAAACATAAAATGCAAAATTATAAACTCCTATAAGATAACATAGGAGAAAACCTAGGTGACTTTTTTGATACACAAAAGGCACAATCCATTAAAGAAATAATACTGGATTTCATTAAAATTTAAAACATTTGCTCTGTGAAAAATGATGTCAAGATAATGAGAAACAAGCCACAGACAAGAGAAAATATTTATGAAAGACACATCTGATAAAGAACTGTTATACAAAATATACAAAGAATTCTTAAAATACAACAATAAGAAAACAAACAACCCAGTTAAAAAATGGGCCGAAGAATTTAACAGACACCTTGCCAGAGAAGATATACAGATGGCAAATAAGCTATGAAAAGATGCTTCACATCATATGTCATTAGGGAAATGCAAATTAAAACAACAACGAGATAGCACTATGCATCTATTTAGAGTGGCCAGAATGTGGAACACTTACAACGCCAAATGCTGGCAAGAATGTGAAGCAACAGGAACACTCATTCATTGCTGGTGGAAATGCAAAATGGTACAGCCACTTTGGAAGACAGTTTGGTGGTTTCTTACAGAAGTAAACTGACTCCTACTATATCATCCATCAATCATGCTCCTTGGTGTTTATCCAAAGGAGTTGAAAGTAAATGTCCATACAAAAACCTGCACATGGATGTTTATAGCAGCTTTACTCATAATTGCCCAAACTTGGAAGCTACCAAGATGTCCTTCAGCATGTGAATGGATAAATTGTGGTACATCCAGACAACCGAATAGTATTCTGCAATAAAAAGAAGTGAGCTATCAAGCCACGAAAAGACATGGAGGAACCTTAAATGTATATTACTAAGTTAAATTAACCATATAAGTTAACTATTTATATTTGTTCTCTATGTAATATTGTATTTTAATTTTTAAAATATTATGCAACTTAGCAATAAATATTTTTATAGTTAAAAAAAGGCCACAAAAGTGGCAATGAATTTTTTTTTAACTCTGAAATATTACAAGATAAATAACATAAATCTTGTGAAAGAGGAAAGGCTTCATCTTTCACTTTGTCAAAAAGTAGTTGCTAAAAAGCAACCAGAGGTTTCAGGAGGGAAAAAAAACGAAACAAGTCCTCATGTACCCTTTTGCCATGGCATTGGCCAACAGGAAGAACTGAGGAAGGCTGTCAGTCTTTTTAAAACGACGCAGCCCCCGCGGTAAAGACTATTCAAGCGAATTTATGTGTTCTTGAAGGAAGTCTTTGAACTAGGGATCCTTCCCCGAGAAAGTTCCTTTTTCAATTACCAAATAGAAAGGAACCCTTTCTGAAGATTGTCTTGGAGGATTAGATGTCTGTGGGGAGGGATGGATGGATGAATTGATAGGTGGATGGATGGGCAGATGGACAAGTGGACAGATGGATGGATGGAGGGATAGACAGATGGACAGATGGACGGACACAGGGATAGATGGATGATGAATGGATGGGTGGATAGATGGGTGGATGGGTGAATAGAAAGCATAGCTGTTGACTACATGAAAACATGGAATAGTCTCTAGAAATGTTAATTCCTTAAGAATTTACAGTTAATTACATAATTAAATCAACAAATAATTATTGAAAGCCAACTGCTGGACACTGCATTTGGCAAGGTCCCTGAAGTACATGTCCTTGACCTCATGAAGCATTCAAACTAGAGGCAGAGACAAAGAGCATGCAAATTAATACATCAATTATTAAAAATTATGAAAAGTACTTTCAAGAGAATTATCATTATCATCCTAATTTTTAATTCCATTAAATTAGAAACAAGTTAGAGGTGCCAATTCCTTCTTACAGGAGGAACATTGGCCACCACAGAGAGAGGGGGACCTAAGATCACATTTTAAAAATGTGAATATTGGCCAAGTTGCTTGACCTCTGGGCCAACTTTGCTGCTGCCAAAAAAAAAAAAAAAAAAAGTGAGAAAGATAAATTTAATTCACATTTGTATTTGAAGATCAACTAAAAAAGTGCACTGCATATAAAATATATTGCATATATATCAACTCAGAAACATTTATTATAACTGAAATTTTAAAATATTTTTATTAAATATATCTCTTTTCACTTTGTATATCTATAATATCTAACTCTTGGAATTATTTTTAAAATACTGCTACCATACTTAAAAGTATTCGATCACTATTGTATTAAGCTGCCCTCTGGTGGCTTTTAATTTAGTATATATCTTTAACTACATTAGTATCTGATGTGAAGTATATTTAAGGTACTGTAGTTTGTTTAATACCATATTAATTCCTACTTTCTAAATGTACTTATTTGGCAGAGGCTTTGAAATTTTCATTTAATAAAAATAGACACTGGCTAATGTCTAGAACAGGGAAAAACAATTAGAAAATTCATGAAGCAGAGTTTCTACAACCAGTGCAATGAATCATCACTTATTAGCATTGTTTCTCTTATTATCATTATAGTACAGGAGTGACTGATATGAGCCTCAATCATAAAGCACAGAATATAATAAAAAATGTCTGAAAACTAAAATACGTTTATTAATGGTCCCTCATACATACTAAAGGCTCTCGTATCACACAATACAGTTAACCTTGGCAATGAACGTATAGAATATTCTCATTAATGAATTGGCTAAATGTTTGTCACTGCCCCAAATAATTTTATAGAGCTGTCTTTTAACTTCCTGCCAAAGATAAACGTGATGTACCTGTTGAAAAGATACTTTTGGTCAAACCAGTCTCTTGTCTTTTGATAATAAAATGGAAATTGTCAATCACTTTTGTTTTATTTTGTTGAACTTTCTCTAGTATAATGATTGTAATGTACAAAATGACCTTGATTACAAGAACAATATATTTAACCATAAGTGTTTGAAAGTTAGAGTATCATTCAAATTTTCCTATTATTATTCTTTTTAGATAAGGCAAGATCTATTTGGACACAAATTATTTATCTTACATGTATACTCTTTAGTTCAGGGAAAGGAGATCCACATTACATGAGATTAAACATTTTTTAAGTTCAGATGTTTATTTAGGTATTTGAGTACCTTCTGTGTGCCTAACCCTGTACTCTAGAAAAAATGTCCATTCCAGAATAGAAGCTCCAAATACATTTTAAGCTGTTGAAAATCATGGGAATTAGCACTTGAGAGGAAAAGTGCTCCAATGGTTCAGGAAAGAATGGAGAGCTATATTAGCTGCAGGGGGGGGGAATAAACGCCTCTAGAGGAAATGGCACTTGAACTGGGCTGTGATAGATTGATGGGATTTTGGTGGCAAAGACTCAAATGTTGAACACATTTCAGATCAGAAAATAAAGATGAACAAAAAGATGTAAGGGGATCACATGTTGGTGAAAAACGTCGAGGGAACTGAGCTGAACATCAGTCATCTTTTAAAACAAATCTACACAGTGTTGTAGTTGAATACAGAAATAAATCTGCAGCTATGTTTAGCAAAATTCAGAAGATTCAAAGCAACAATAGTTTTACCTACTTAGGTAACACATATGAACTGCTATTCATCAGCACCATTGAGCAATTGACCATTATTAGTAGAATTAGTAGGATCTATGGATCAATGGTTATAACAGAGACTAAGTACAATTATTATGTTATTTTAAGCAGCTCAAGTTTTTCACAACTGAGATACCATTCAAACAGGGAAATGCACAGATCTTATGTGTACAATTTGGTCAGTTTTCACAAAACTGACACACAGGTTTCAGTTCTGACACCTGTGCTCATCCACACTCCCATCAAGATAAAGAATGTTCTATCACAGCAGAAAGTTCTCTCAGCTCATTCCCAGTTATCCCCATCACCACCACCCGCAAGCAACTGCTGTTCTGATTTCTGTAACCATAGATTAGTTTTGCCTGTTCTTGAACTTCATGTAAGTGAAATCATAAAGTATGTACTCTTTTCAGTCTGGGTTCTTTTACTCAGCACAATGTTTGTGAGACTCATCCTTGTGGTTGTATTAGTAGTTAGTCCCTTTTTATTGCTGAGTTGCATTCCACTGTATGAATATATCACAGTTTATCTACTGTCCTCTTTATGGATACCTGAGCTGGTTCCAAGTTAAGGCTACCAGGAATAAAGCTGCTATGAACACTTACGTATAGGTCTTTGTGTAGTCGTCTTTTCATTTCACTAGGGCACATATTTAGGAGTGGGGTTGCTGAATTGTATGGTAAGTATATGTTTAACTTTATAAGAAACTGCCTAACAATTTCCCAGAGTGGTTATATCATTTTATACTTCCACTAGCAAAACATGAGAGTCTATAGAGTTTTTATTCTCTTTAGTTTCAGTCATTCTAGAGGGTGTACAGTATCTCATTGTGGTTTAAAATTGTATTTTTATAAGAACTTAATGATGTTGAGCATTTTTCAAGTGGCTATTGGCCATTTCTTGTCTTTTTTGTGAAATGACTGTTCAAACATTTTTAACTGTTTTTTTTCTTCAATATTTTTTATTTTATTTTTTGCTGCGTAGGGTCTTAGTTGTGGCATGCGGGATCTTCTGTTGCGGCGCACAGGCTCCTTGCTACGCTGGGCGGGCTTCTCTCTAGTTGCGGCATGCAGGCTCCAGAGCACGTGGGCTCTGTAGTTGAGGCACACAGGCTCTCTAGTTGTGGCCCGCGTGCTCATTAGTTACGGTGTGCGGGCTTAGTTGCCCCGCGGCATGTGGGATCTTAGTTCCCTGACCAGGGATCAAACCCGCAACCCCTGCATTGGAAGGAGCATTCTTAACCACTGGACCACCAGGGGAGTCCTTTGACTATTTTTAAGATTGGATTTTTTAATATTCTTATCAAGTTGCAGGTATTCTTCATATATTTAGGGTGCAGGTGTTTGGTCAGACACGTGTTGTAAACGTTTTCTCCCAGCCTGTAGCTTATCTATTTGGTCACTTAACATTGTCTTTTTGAAAATGTTTATTTATTTATTTATTTGCCATGCTGCATGGCTTGTGGGATCTTATTTCCCTCACCAGGGATCGAACCTGGGCCCACAGTAGTGAAAGTGCTGAGTTTTAACCACTGGACCACTGGGGAATTCCCTGTAAGTGTTTAATTTTGATGAAGTCCAATTTACCAATTTTTTTTTCCTTTTGTGGTCAGTGTTTCCTGTTTTCCTCAGGAAATCTTTGCCTACCCCAAGGTTGCAAAGATATTGTCCTATGATTTCTTCTAGAAGCTTTCTCGTTTTAGATTTTATGTTTAGGTCTATAATCCATCTTGAATTAATTTTTGTGTATGGTGTGAGGTATGAGTTGAGTTCCATTTTCCCCAACATGAATATCTAGTTGTTTCAGCACTGATGAAATGACTTTATTAAGTTTAATTTCTCTGAAATTATGTCAAGACACAGGAAACTTTTAAAAGATTACTGAAAAAAGGGAAATTAGGAGTAAAAAGGGCACTTGACTCATACTTGAGTCACTCTTTGAACTCATATAGAAAACATGCACAAATGACTGTTAATATTTTTAAAAATACAGCCACCACACATATGAATTTCTGACAGCTCTATTCCCTGAATGAACTAACAAAACTATTTTATATGGAAAGGGTGCTCAATCTGTAGGAGAATCCTGACTTGTTTGAAAACTTGCAGCATCTTTCTATTTCACTAAGTGCCTCTGAAGCCAGTTAAATATTTTGGAGGTGGGGAGGAACCTTGAGTGGACCTTTTGACCGTGCAAAAATAAACCCCAAATCTCTCTAAATAGAAGTGTTAAGGACTCCTAGGAGCTAGACCGCACACGATGACACACAATGGGCTGGGGCAGGCTTTAGACCAGGACAAGAGAAGAAAACTAGATTTTTCTCTCTCTTTGGTCCTCAGATGAGATGGGGGTTTGTGTTCTGGGTAGGTGGTAATTTGGAGGAGGCATAAACATGGGGTAGAAGGAAGGGGTCGAGGGTGGGGTAGGTGAGCAGCATTTTATCAACAAGTCAAGGAATAAAATCAAAGGTCAGAATCCCCCCTTGGGAAAGGTTTAGCTGTGAACCCCTGAATTACTCAGTTCCAGTGGCTGGTTTCCTGCATGTTTTTCCACTCCATAGACTCCCAAGTTCTTGGTAAAGTTACAGCTAGATCTTGCTTAGGGAAGTTAAGAGAGGGGCTGTGCTTCAGCTTGGAGTGAAATTGAAAGGGTAGGGGGCAGCAACCTCAAAAAAGTGACCTGTGAGAAGCTGAAAGAATAAACAGAAGAGCTTTGCGAGCAGAATATAAACCACAGAGAGAATACCAAGTGTTTGTTTTAGATGTAACATATTCCAACTTATATGAGGCACCGTGTATTTATTGTGAGGATTTCTATGTTTTCAAGTAGAAAATTTAGATTTAGAGAAGGATTAATTAATGAAGCAAAGACTAGGGTCACACACGATTTGACTCTTTTTTAAAAAAGCAGTTTGAAAGATGAAAGCTAAATGAAGGTATGAGTGTAATTCTACAGCACAAAAGTTATATTCATGGGGTCACCTTGGAATTGTCTGACTTACACAAAATCATCTAAATGAGTGCTTCTCAAATTTTAATGTTCATTCTGAAACGAATATACGTCAATTATACCTCAATAAATTAAAAAAAGAACTTTAATGTTCATACAAATAATCTGTGGATTCTGATTCAGAAGAACAAGGATCGGACCTAGGAGTCTATATCTTTAACAAGTCTAAAGCAGCGCTTCTTCAAGCTCTGTGCCTAGACCAGCAGCATCAGTACCACTTGGGAACTGGTCAGAATCAAAATTCTCAGACCACACTTCAGAACTGCTGTCCTGACAACTCTTGAGGTGGGGCCCAGCAGTCTGACTGAACAAGCCCTCCAGGTGATTCTGATGCACACTCAGGTTTGAAAGCCAATGCTCTAGAGCTGCACTGTCAGTCATATGTATAAATTCAAAATGTATAAAATTAAATAAAAGTTAAAATTCACTTCTTCAGCATCATTAGCCACATTTCAAATACTCAATAGCCACATGGGGTAATGGCTACCCTACTGGGCAAAGAAGACATAGAACATTTCCATCATTGTAAGAAGTTCTATGAGACACTGCTGCTCTAGAGTACTATGTATTTGCAACGCGGGCTTCACATGAGAATCACACAGTGGGATTTTTTTAAAGTACCATTTCTTGGGCCCACACCAGACCAACTGAGTCAGAATCTCTGGAAGTGAGATCTTAATCCTCAAAAATTCCTTCTGCACTTGCCCTAAGCCATGAAGATCACCAGCAGCAGAAGTGGGAATAGGAGGTTGGGTAGATAATCCCATCTACTGCAGTATCAAGGAATAAGAGATGGGTTTTTCTAAAATCCCACACTGGGACTTTGAATGTTTTACCTCCATAAACTTCCTTCCTATGAACAAAACAGAGAGAGTATCTTCCTTCAAAGAGTTTATAATTCAGCTGGGAAGTCAGTCCTCAAGTAAACTATAAATAATAGAGAGAAACAAGAATTATGAAATGAGGTATACTATGTGCTTTAGGAACCCACAGCAGAGGAAACTAGGGGTCAGGAAGGATCTTCCCAGACAAGGGACATTTAAGTTGAGTCCATAAGGATGAATAGGAATCTTTCAGAAGAATAGCAGGGGTGGAAAGTTTCCCAAGCAAAAACAACAGTATGTCCAAAACCTCGAAAGCAAGACTCTATGGTGAGTTCAAGGAATTGAATGAAGTTCAGAATGACTGGAGTGTGTGGTAACACAGGAGATGGGCTGCAGACGTTGTTGGGGACCAGACATCACAGGGCTTTATAAATAAGGTGATCTTTTAACCCATTTTCTCAGACAGTCTCAGCTTACACACCTGTTCCTTCATAATTATTAACAGCACTTCCTTTCACTCTCCAAAGTGCCCCGTTTGGATGATAAATTAAATGGTCATATTTCCTACAGGTAAAACTTCAACTTTATCCTAATGGGAACATATTGACGAACTTTAGGCAGAGAATTGACATTGTTAAAGTGTTTTGAAACAATTCCTTTGGCTGCAGAGAGAACAATGAATTGAAGACCAGTTAGAAGGCTGTTACAATTATACAGGCAAGAGACGATAGTGTCCTGGAGTTGTGGCATTGTGCATGGAGAAAAGTGGACAGAACTGTGAACTACTAAGAAAAGAGGAAGATAACAATTGAGTGTATGGACAGATGGGAGTCAAGTTGACCACTTTTCTAACTTGGGCAGGGAGTAATATCATTTGCTATGACAGAAGAGGAAGAAGGAAGGAAAACATTTTTGAGAGAAATGAGGTGTGCTGAATGATTCAAAAATGTCAAGTAAAATGAGGTCTGAAAATTCAGTGGCCACATTGTTGAGAGAAGTTTTTCTGGATTTTATGGGGCTAATGACTACATTGCAATGGGATGAATAGGAGGTGAATGGAATGGAAGGGAAATGAAGGGAAGAAATTGAGTGGAGGTAACTCAAGAAGCTTGGCTTTAAAGAGCAGGGGAGGGCCTTCCCTGGTGGTGCAGTGTTTAAGAATCCGCCTGCCAACGCAGTGGACATGGGTTCGAGCCCTGGTCCGCGGAGCAACTAATCCCGTGCGCCACAACTACTGAGCCTGTGTTCTAGAGCTCGCGAGCCACAACTCCTGAAGAACGCATGCCTAGAGCCCGTGCTCCACAACAAGAGAAGCCACTGCAATGAGAAGCCCGCGCACTGCAACAAAGAGGAGCCCCCGCTCACCGCTAGAGAAAGCCTACGCACAGCAACGAAGACCCAGCACAGCCAAAAAATAAATAAATTTATTGTTTAAAAATAATTTTAAAAAAATTAAGAGGAGGGGAGAAATTTAGCTGTGGGAAATTTAAATTGGAGGTTTCCTTTCTTTTAAATAGTTTTTCCATGTGTAATTGCTAATTAGAAGGATCAGATAGAGAAGATTTGAAGATGTGGAAAAGAGAAGCAAGAGAGAAGGATCCAGAGCATAAACCAAGGTTTATTAGTTATCTATTGCTACGTAAGAACTTATCCCCAAATTTAGCAGCATAAAACAGTAAATATTTATTATCTCACAGTTCCTGTGTGTCAGAAACCAGGGCACAGCTTAACTGGCACTTCTGGCTCAAAATCTCTCATGAAGTTGCTGTCAGGCTATTTGCTGGGTCTGTGGTCTCATCTGATGACAACAATGGGGCAAGAGGAGGGAAGAGGATCTGCTTCTATATTTCCTCATGTATTATTGTCACCATTCAGCTTCTCACAGGCTGTTGGGCTAAGAGCCTCAGCCCCTTGTTGGCTGTCAGCCAGTGGCCTCCCTTAGTCCATGAACCTCTCCATAGGGCACCTCACAACATAGCAGCTGGCTTCCTTCAGGGTCAGTAAGTGAGAGAGGAAGAGGGAGCTAGAAAGTACCCAAGACAGAAGTCATAATATGTTTGTTAACCTAACCTCAGAAGTTACATTCTATTACTTTCACTGTATTCTATTTTAGCAGAGAAGTCACCTATGTCCAACCTTCATTCAGGGGGAGGGAATTTCACAGGGTATGAATATCATTAAGTGAGAGTCATTGGGAGCCATTTTACAGACTGCCTGCCACAGAGTAATAAACTATCAACAGAAGAGGGAGACCTCTTCTCCGGTAATAGAAAGGAAGGGGAAAGAGTTGGATGTAGATTAGGGCAGTTTTGGGTAATTGTAGTGAGAATGGAGAGAGTACTTTTCAGATGGCTTCTATTTTATATGCCAAGTAAGACACACCATTTTTAAAATTTTTATTTATTTATTTTATTTATTTAGTTTTGGCAGTGTTCGGTCTTCCTTGCTGCGTGCGTGCTTTCTCTAGTTGCGGCGAGCGGGGGCTACTATTCGTTGTGCTGCATGGGCTTCTCATTCCATTGGCTTTTCTTATTGCAGAGCATGGGCTGTAGGCACGCGGGCTTCCGTAGTTGTGGCTCGTGGGCCTTAGAGCTCAGTCTCAGTAGTTGTGGTGCACGGGCTTCGTTGCTCTGCAGCATGTGGAAACTTCCCAGACCAGGGCTTGAACCCATGTCCCCTGCACTGGCAGGCAGATTCTTAACCACTGTGCCACCAGGGAAGCCCCACACCATCTTTTTTTGAGAATTAAGAGGAAATTGTTGTTTTGATAGTAGAAAAGCTTTGAAACAACCACTGTTGGGTATAAGAGAAAGAAGTGAGCTGAGAAACAGAGGATTGACTGGGAATATTATGGGCCCAGCTGAAGTGGGGATCCACAAAATTATAGTAAAATCAATCTGCCCAGAAGGGTGATTTTTCTCCAGCAGCACTTAGTAATAGGCAAGAGGAAGTTCTTCATGGTTACTTTCTGATGATTGCCCACTTTCCCTTAGGGTGACATGGAAAGCATGAAAAATTGCTGAGGCTGACACCAAAATTTATATAACCATAAAACTGAACAAAATAGCTTCCAGTGTCAGAGTCTAAAAAAGGAAACTGTCACACAGAGTTTCATTTGCCACAAAATTCATGGAGAGTCAGGTTAGCACAAAATAGGCCAGGTTGCTAAGTTATTGGGTTAGCCAAAAAGTTCGTTGGGTTTTTCCATAACATCTTATGGAAAACCCCAATCTAACTTTTTGGCCAACCCAATATATGCCATAAAGTTGATTATCTGCCTTCACTAGAATTCATGCTGGCTAAAGATAGTTAAACCCATCGACCACAGGAGAGTGTTATAAGTCTTTCATCGCTTATTTTGGAAAAGATTTTTTTTTAATGAAAAATCCCCAAAATGAATTTTTGAGAAACAGGTTCACCGGTTTACTCTGCCTTCTGAACAAAACCTAATTAAAGCTCTACTCTGATGCTTCTATTTCTTATATATAAAACTTGTCCTATTCTAAGAAGAATGAGAACCTTTCCCTAGACTGGAGGCCGGCCTAGTGACTGGGAGGGGCTATCAACCTGTCATGGTTGGCCCTCTGCCAAGTGAGCTAATCACGTGTCAGCTCCCTTGCCGACACTTGGCCACTGCAGTGGAGGGAAGGCCCTGACAAAAACAGGCATATACGGCACCGTCTCCCACCCTTGTGTGCATGTGTTGTTGGACCACAAAAGTGAAGATATTCAGGCTCCCTAGCCTGACTCCACTCAGCCTTGCCTCACCTCTTTCTTTATATTCTAGTACCTAGGGAACAAAGGACGTCCAAAGAATAGAACATAAAAAGGCAACGTGGGACTTCCCTGGTGGCGCAGTGGCTAAGAATCTGCCTGTCAATGCAGGGGACACAGGTTCGATCTCTGGACCAGGAAGATCCCACATGCTGCAGAACAACTAAGCCCGTGCACCACAACTACTGAGCCTGTGCTCTAGAGCCTGTGAGCCACAACTACTGAGCCCACGTGCCACAACTAGTGAAGCCCATGCGCCTAGAGCCTGTGCTCCACAACAGGAGAAGCCACCGCGATGAAAAGCCCGTGTGCCTCATCAAAGAGTAGCCCCCGCTCGTGCAATAGAGAAAGCCCATGCGCAGCAATGAAGACCCAACACAGCCAAAAATAAATAAGTAAAATAAATAAATTTATATTAAAAAAAAGCAACGTAAGGCAGGAGATAAACTTTTGCTACTCCAGAGACAGTTCAAAGCCAGAGCACAAACATGTTGAGATGATAGGCGTTGGATTTCTCCATAGTTGAGATTTTCTCAGACAGGAAAGTCTGAACAGCAGAGAAACAAGGAAGTTTAGGGTTAGCCAATAAGCATGGTTGACACATTGACCGTGATAGGGTAGGACCTGGAGACCGGAGGGCCTGAGAGATGTGAAGAGGGCAGTATTGTCGATGAGTGGGTGGTGTTGATAAAGCAGACCAGAGGTGCCAAGGGTAACTGAACCACTAAGCTAGAAGGAGAAGGAGTTGTAGCCCTAAACTGGGCTTTGAATTCACTCCCTCTGGGAGGTTTACAGTGTTATCATGGTATAATGGCTTTTGCCCACTAACTGCTATGCATGACAGGATTTATACAGGAGAATGCTTTCCAGATTCCAGTGTTTTTACAGAGATTTAGTCACCTCTCTTCTGTAGAGTGGAGACTCCTACCTAGATCTTGAGGGAGGAACAGAGCAGCCGAAACACGCCTGGGTAATCACTAGATATGACAACTGAGAGAGATTAAGTTATGTAACAGGTAAAAGTCCTTCCTGGTACAAGATTGCCCTTCAAGCAACATATTCCTTCTAAATATCTTTTCCTTACTATTGAAGGGGAAATGCTCGCTGTAGAAAACTTAGGAAACTGATCCATCCACTTACCCATTCATTCAGTGAAAACACAGAGAGCCTTGGTGGCTTTGTTGGAGTCACAGGGATACAACAACAAATACGGCAGATAAGGTCCCTGCTTTCATGGGCCCTGCTTCCTAGTGAGGGAGACTGTTAATTAAAAAGCATATTTTAGTTAAGGAAAAAATGATCAGGGCAATGAGATGAAGAATGACTGCTGGGTGGGGTGGGGAGTGGAGACACAGCAGATGGGGTGCTCAGAAGAGGCCTCCTACAGGAGATGACAGTTGAACTGAGATCTGAATAATGAGAAGGGATCAGTCAGAACTGGGAGAAGTGTATGTTAAGTGAAAGTAATACTTGCCAAGCCCTTAAAATGGGAGAGATGTTAGCCAAGGCTAGGAACTGACCACAGCCCACTGGGGCTGGAGTTGAATGAGCCAAGCAAAGAGCTGTCGGAGATTCAGTTAGAGTAGTCGGCAAAAGCAGGACTGTGAAAGACCCTGCGGATGGTGGGAAGGATTAGCATTTTGTTCCAGGTGCAATGGAAAGTCAAGTTGGGATTTTAGTCAAGGAAGACACATGATTTTTCTACATTTTTAAAAGATGACTTTGGAGAAAGGAGGGGGGATAAATTAGGAGTTTGGGAGTAAAATATATGTACTACCATATATAAAATAACCAACAAGGACCTATTTTTATATATGTAAATAAACTGAATAACTGTGCTGTACACCTGAAACTAACACAACATTTTAAATCAGCTATACTTCAACAAAAATTTTTTTTAAAAAAGATGACTTTGGCTGCTTTGTGAACAATGAATAGGGAAGGTATAAGAAAGTATTAAAAAGAAAACAAAATCTATGAATATGTTTCCAGAATCATAATTCCAATGCACATAGAGTTTTTCTGTGTTTGTTTTTATGGGGCTTTGTTTGTTTTTGCTCCAGAAAGCTTTATTGTTTCCATTTGGTCCCTGGCTTGGGAAAGGGGCAGGTACAGTTTTGTGTCTACTTTTATCATTCCATATCATAAGGATATGACCATGTCATTAAAAGTCATATGAAATAATTTTTCAAGTGAATGCATGAAATTCTTGTCTGTGTCTCACCTTAATTTGTTTCACCAGCCCCCTATTGCTGGGCAATTAACTTATTTCCAATTTTGCCTGTTTTAACTATGGCAGCTATAGTGATATTTTTATTTAATCTTCGGCTACATTTTCCACCTCATTAGGATCCATTCCTATATGTGGATTGGGACTATAGGATCAAAAGATACGAGTGCTGGATTGTTCTATTTTCAACTTGGTGAAGCTGGAAACTACAGTGCCCAGAATTCCTTTCCCTGCACGCTTAGAGGTCCAGCTGGCCAAGAGAGGAACTCATGTGAGAGGAACTCACCATGAGTGAGGCAGCAGCTTTGCTTACTCTTTGGAGGTCTCTGTTGTCAGAAGCTGAGCTGGCTGGTGGGCTCCAGGTTGTCCTTACTCTTCTCTTGGCATCCAGTCCTTTTTCCTGACTGCTGGCCCTGCTGATGGACAGTGGCCCCGGATTGGCTGCCCAATGCCCAGCTGCAGATCCCCAGAGTCAATGGCCTCCCAGAGACCTCCAAACGGATCCGAATCCCCTTTTGCATGCTCACAACAGTGTCTCAGATCTGCTCTCCCTTGCTCACTCACCCCAGTTCTTGAGGGTTGGTGTGTCGCTCTGACTCAAACCCCTGTCAGGGTTTCACGTCCCCAGCTTTCCCCACAGCTGTATAAGGTCCATTCATATCATAAATCCCATACTCTGTAACACTCATAGTTCCGCTTGCCTGACTAGTACAATACATGAGTATTCTGATGGTTCTTGTGACATATCGCCAGACTGCTTTCCTGAAAACTCATGACCAGTTATACACCCACCAGAAGTTTATGAAAATGCTCATCTCATCACCTTCTCAACAGTACTGATATTTTCAATCACTTTCAATTTTATGGGGAAAAGTTGGTATCTAGTTTTAGTTTACTTCTCTTTGGTCACTAATGACATTGACCTTTTTGTGTGTGTGATACTTTCTGTGATACTTTGATACCTTCCCTTTTCTTTCCTACTGGGGACAGTTACCATGTTTGTAAAGATTTTTGAAAAATTTGAGAAAACTTAGTAGCAACTTTATTTATACTTCTCCCCTTTTGTCCATTTTGTTGGCACTTCCTGCCTACGTTTGTTCAGATTATAGACTATAGGTTATTGTTGGTGGTGGCGGTGGCAGTGGGGTGTATGTGTGTTTTAGTCTTATAGCTCGGTATGGTCAATTTATAGATCAGTACAGAAAAATGAATCAGTTAGGGCTTTTAGATTAAAAACAATAGACATCAAATCTGCTGGAATTAAGGAAAATGGAATTATATGGGAACTCATGGAATTTATGCAAATCTTTAGAGGCCTAGGCCTAAGTTTAGTGATCAGAGTGCTAGTGAAGGAATGAGTTAATTCTACCAATGTCAGTTTCATTTTCACTCTGTTCTAGATTTAAATTCCCAGGAGTGAGCTTGAAATTGACCTAGCTTACACTGGAGCACTGGCCCCTAGTTCCATCTGGTTGTTGAGTGAAAGGATCTGGGTGAAAGAACATCCGAAGGCCCCTTTCTCAACCATAGTGGGAGGGAAGGCACTTGAACTGACCATTTTACCAAAATTATTTCCAAAGCAGAGGGGGTAATTTCCCAAGGAAAACTGAAGTGTTTTTAAGAAGCACCCCAGTGCTTCCTGTATGTTGGGTAGCCAAAGTCCAAATACGCATAAGCAAAATCTAGCAGTGTCGGGTGAATTTTCACCGACACTGATTACGTAGTGAACGCATTTTGGAATTTCATATTTCTCTTTAACTACAAGTATTCTATGAACCATCATTTATAAACCTATCTTGGAAATATAATAAGTGAATTTCCCTTTTACATTTTTACAATATTATCTGAGCTTTATGGCTTTCAACAACCACTAGTAGATCAAGACTTTTGATTGGGATGTATTACCTGTATTTATCATCCCATATAGGAAAGCCTTATTGCTTAAAAAACTATACAGTCCTGGAGTAGCAATTTTTAATATGTGTGAAACCTTTTCCATGAGGATTTCTTTAGAAAGATGTTTTACTAAAAAATAGAAGGGATTAACAGAAAGCCCTACCAACAACTTTCAGCATCTTTTATACATACTTTTTTAAAAATACTGGTGGCACAGTGGGTGAGAGTCCGCCTGCCAATGCAGGGGACACGGGTTCGTGCCCCGGTCCAGGAAGATCCCACATGCCGCGGAGCGGCTGGGCCCATGAGCCATGGCCACTGAGCCTGCGTGTCCTGAGCCTGTGCTCCGCAATGGGAGAGGCCGCGACAGTAAGAGGCCAGCGTACCGCAAAAAAATAAATAAATAAAAAAATTAAAAAAAAATATATATATACACACACATACATACCTTCTTTTGTGGTTATACAGTTAAAATACCCATATATATTATCGAGCAGTTGTGGAGCTGACTTCTGTCCCATTTGCTTTTATGGCAATTACTCTCCAGTAAGAATAAGCAATAAGACCTAGTTTTCTGAATTGCTGGTTGAAAGCAAGTTCTTGTTTGGCTGGTAAGTGGGCATTGTAAATAGGAAAGCCACTTTGAAAAAAACTAAAACATGAATTTATAAGCAATTTAGGACTAAAAAATAAGGAACAAGAAAGTGCTCCCATAATATAAGGGATTCAAATCAGAATCTAAAAAGCTCTGGGAACCCAGGCAACTTCCTTCTCAGTTGCCCTCTGTGGTCTTGGGTCTCTGGTTTCCACTTTTCTGGACTTCTCTGACTTTTTCCATTTCTTTCTTTATAACAGCCTTTTCTGCTTCTGTACATAGTAGCCCTTTCTCACTTACTACACTATATAAAGTCATAGCCTGTGATTATAGTCTCTGTCTCCATTAATTGTCCTCTAATATTCATTTGCCCTTTTATCTACAGTAAATCATGTTTTAGCTAGGCCCAAGACTACTTAGATAAACACTACATTTTTCAACCTTCCTTGCAGCCACCTGTGGATTTATGACTCTCTTTTGACCAGAAATATTAAGTAAAAATTCTAGGTCAAACTCTTAAAAGGAATGTGCATTTCCCTTTCCACCTTCCCGTTGGTTGTGAGGTAGGGACGTTGAGAGCCAGGGAAGCTGACTTGTGCCCGGAGAGGAAGCCAGGTCAAGATGGCACAGCCATCCTGTGGGCCTGGCTGTCTACCTCAGGGCTCCAACGTGGGAAAGAAATTTCCACTTCTTCTACTCTGGGGTCTCTCTGTCACAGAGGCTTACACAGCATTCTAGGTAGAATACACCCTTCAAGATTTGAACCTCTGCAAGGGTGGGTGGCACGACTTTTCTTTTTCATAGTTGTCCCCAATCTTTAGAACAGATCATATTTGGCACTCAAAAAATGTTGGTTAAATGTTGTTAGGAGCTGAATTGTGTCCTTCCAAAATTAGTATGTTGAAGTCCTAACCCTCAAGTACTGCAGAATGTGACTGTGTTTGGAGACAAGGTGTTTAAAAAGATAATTAAGGTTAAATGATGTCATTAGGGTGAGCCCTGATCCAAAATGACTGATGGTCCTTAGAAGAGGACATTTGGACACAGGCACAGGGGAAAGACCATATACAGACACAAGAAGAAAACAGCCATCTACACCAGCTACAAGTCAAGGAGAGAAGCCTCAGAAGAAACCAACCCCACTGACACCTTGATTTCAGATTTCTAGCCTCCAGAATTGTGAGAAAATAAATTTCTGTTGTTTAAGCCATCCCGTCTGTGGTTCTTTGTTATGGTAGCCCCAGACAACTAATACAAATGTTTAAATGCTAGGAAAGTTTTTATAAAAGTTTTGTTTTGTTTTGTTTTGTGTTTTAATAAAAGAAGACCTGGGGGATTAATCAAGGTTAGAAAAAATAGGTAGATAGAAAATGTTTTTCTTCTTTTACTCAAGGATAACTTCAATGTGTGCTAGAATCACTTAAAGTAAAAAGAGACCATTAAAGCTAAAAGGCAAAGTTCAATATTTTCAAGTTTGCTGATGATTTGAGTCACTATGGACTTAGCAATTGACTAGAAATCTAATTACTGCTAAGAAATTCAGAGGAAAGATCGTTCTGTATTTTAAAATCCCCAAGAACATTGCAAATTGCACCACTCACATTATCCACAGTAAAAACGACTGCTTTAAATAGAAATTTCTTATGTAGCTGAAGAGCAAATTCTTACTCAAGCGACAGTAATAGCAGAATTTCAAGATGTGCTCAGACCAAAAAAAGTTACTCCTAAGATTTTCTTTAGAGCTTAATGAGCTAAAAATCTATGACTGCACTCAAGTTAGAAGACAAACTTTTATAAAGTATATGTTTGTTAAGAACTTTCATTTAAAGTAGTAAAAACCTAAAGAGTAAACAAAAAACATATTTTACTCGAAAGTTATAGGGAGTCTCTCAGAACCAGTAGGCAGAAACCGAAGGTGGCCTCAGGCGAGAGTGGAAGCAGGAACTGGAAAGTAGTCAAGATCTTCGGCCATCACTCTTACTTTGTGTGTGTGTCTCTTTCTCTGGGCCCTCTTGGTCTCTCATTTCTGTTCCTTTATTCACTTTACTCCCACTCCTAGCCTCTTCCTTCTCTCTTGCTCTCTGTGGCCAAAGGTGAAAGTGGTAGTGGTGAGGCATGTTATATAAATAGAGCAGACATACCTTCCATCTACAGAAGCAGGGGAAGTTGTTTCTTGGAGAACTGGGGATGAGTTGTTTTCAGGCTAATATATGTTATCATATTCACTTTAAAAACATCCACTTGACTTCTCATCCTTGACATTTTCCTTGATTAGAAAAATCACACACTTTTGGTAGATGAATATAAATACTTTTAAAAAATTCACATAATTGTCTTCCTATTTTCTTAATGAATTGTGATTTGAAACAAGATGAAAATGAGCCAGGCATTCCAAAAGATCTTGCTTACAAATTAAGAATTTCATCTTAAACCAAATAAGAGATTAAATAGAAGAAAAATGAATTTAGCTTGCATTTCTGTTACCTGATATCAAGAACAGAAGGTAGGAGAAGGCAGTCTACATTTATGATGCTTGTAGGCAAAACATGAGGAAAATACTGTTTTGGAAAAGAAAAAGTGAAGTCCTATTTAGAGTTCACTGAGGAATCTATATTTAGAACTTTTTCCCAAGGCAATTTCAATTGTATTTATGAGGAATCTATATTTAGAACTTTTTCCCAAGGCAATTTCAATTGTATTTATGAGGTGGTTTTGTTTTGTTTTGTTTTTATCATCTCAGTGTGTGTTTTAAGTGTCTTTTATGTAATGCTAAATATGAACTTTTGGACAGTTTCAAGAATTTAAAAGACTAAGTGGCACTGTATTTTTATAACGTCACCGAGAAGACTAATGAAATATCATACCAATTTGTTTACACTTTTCTTATGCTTCAAACAATAAAGGCATTTTACCTTTAAAAAAACCCACACACTTCATTAGGGCATGATTTTACAGGGAACATAGTGATTAGTCATTGAAGTTGATAAAGCTCTATTCTCATGTAGTGTTCCATATGACCTTAAGAAGTTAGTTTCTGGGGTTTAGAGTCTCTGCTAGGGGACTAGAATTCTGAGCTGAACCTTCTTAATCGGTACTAAAATCAGACAGGCCATTGGAGATGAGGAATGAGAAACAAAGCTCTTTGTACACATATATACATCTTAAATGTTGACACAAACAGAAGAACCAGTTTTCAAAGTAGGAGTATTTCCTTCCCACATGTTTAGACTGTCCTTACTGAAGAAGCTGATGATGAAGAATTGATGCTTTCAAGAATACAGAGTTTGGGGCTTCCCTGGTGGAGCAGTGGTTGAGAGTCCGCCTGCCGATGTAGGGGACACGGGTTCGTGCCCCAGTCCAGGAAGATCCCACATGCCGTGGAGCGGCTGGGCCCGTGAGCCAAGGCCACTGAGCCTGCGCGTCCGGAGCCTGTGCTCCGCGACGGGAGAGACCACAGCAGTGACAGGCCCGCGTACCGCAAAAAAAAAAAAAAAAAAAAAAAAAAAGAATACAGAGTTCATTAAATTGTTTGAGTCTTTCTCTGACATTTATCACATTGTAGCATATTTTCAACTGGCCCAACTGTTGGGTGTTATAAATTTAGCAATAATTTCATGAGTAGATTATTGTTTGGCAGTTTATAGCTCCTTCTCCTTGGAAACTAGGAGGATGCAGATATGAGGCAGGTTGGTACCTAGGTAAAATGGGGCTGACGAAGAAGAGAATTTACACTGACATAGGACCCCTCCCTACCAGGGTGCAGGGGAGGGAGATGGGGGAGCTAATCCACATCCTTAGGAAGCAGAGCAGCCCAGACATGGGTCATTCACAGAATCCCATCAAGAAGCCTATCAGACATGATTCTTTCAGTCAGCAAGTGACAGAAACCTCAGCCCAAATTGGCTTGAGCAAAACCCAAATGAATTAGCTCATAAAACTGGACAGTCCCAGGAGAGTGTTGGCTGTAGGTGTGGCTTATGTGGAAACTTACATGATATAACCATAACCCAGTTCTCTCTGTCTCTTGGCTTGGCTTGGTTCTTCTCTGATGTGTTGGATTTATTCTAAGACAGGTCCTACCCTCATGGTTGTGAGATAGTTGTCTGAAGCAGTGCCATCCTTCAATCCAGATAAAAGGGATCCTCCCGTGGACCCTGTACTATAGGGAGTTCTTCTCTGGCTTTCCTTCAGCCATGCCCCACCCCATGGGGCAAAGAGCCTCAGGAGCCAAAGGCACATACTCCCCCAGAACCCTCTCACATCCCTCTAGATCACACTCTGGATACCACAGACCAAATGATTCCCTGCCAAAAATCTCCAAGCTATCTCAGCCCTCAGTGGACCTCTCCTTTTAGCCCATCCCCCGGAAGGTGAACTAAACTGACAATGTGCATACCTTTGGGCCCAACAGTGAGCTGTTTGCACATGATGTGTAGGGAATTTAGATGAGCAGGCTGCGGTGTTCATACATATCTTATGAGTCCCCTTTTGGCAGAGAATTAAGGCTGGAGTGAGAAGAGAAGGAGTTGGGCCAAAATGTGTGTGATCTCTTCATCCAGCCACGTTCCAGATCAGAAATCTGAAGAGTCTGAGAATTTGAATATTGCTTTCTGGGCCATTATGAAAGTATATTCGTCCAGGTAGGAGAAAAGAACAATTTGTATATAACATTGTATTGGATTTTTAAGCATATGGTTCTATGTTTAGAACATAGGCCTCCATTTGTTTCCTTGCTCTGTGAGATACAAATATTAGAGTCAAATCTGATTAGGTTACAACCTTACAGGTTTAAGTTTAACCAAAGAAGAGGGAACAACTATCCTACAACTTCCAGAGGAAGTCCTGACATTTTCTCTGCTTGGGTCATTTTAGGTCACATTCCCACTTTTGAACCAATCACTGTGGAAACAGGATATCTTGGGTCCCAAACTCCATCCCTAGGGATTAGAACAAAGGCCCACCCAGTCTACTTGAACTAAAATGGGGGAAGGCTGAATCCCAAGCAAAAGTTGGAACTGTCGCTAGAAGGAGGAATGGGTGTTTAAGCTAGAAGGCCAGCCATGATCCTGGGAAATTTTATCTGGTTCTCAGTTGTAAGATATTTATGACTTGTTTTACAGGATGGCCTGGCAGGAACTGTTTGATCCTAGGAGGAGGGCCATCACTATTAGGTAAGGAAGGTGAGAAGGCAGACAAGGCAACTGAGGCAGACCCTGTACACATGGAGAAGCAGGAAGGGGAGAAAGAAAGCTCTAGATAAGGAGTGCCTAGGCATCCAAGACACACCAGAGACTCTAGGTTTGTCAGAGCAGCCCAGGGATCCAGATCTGGTACAATGAGTTAATTTTGAAAAGTTTGCAGATAGTCTGAGGAACCTATGATTGGACAGAAATGGGTGAAACTGTGCCTATGAGTAGAGGGCATCTGTGGAAAAGACAAAGGAAAGGAGATGAGGCAGGGAAGTGAAACCAGTCTGGCTTTCCCTAACATTACTTACAGAGAGAAAACTGTTCAAAGAAAAGCTGGTCTCTTGAGTGTGATATTTGCAATGTTAGAACCATTAAGACCAAAACAGAGTTTATACACTTTTTAAAAAAGCATTAGATGAGAATATTATTAGTTTTAAGATCCCCAAATCATGTTTATGTTTGCTCTACCATAATTCATAAAGTTCTAAGCCCTTTATAAACAGGTGGTTTTTATTAATAATCAAATATATTCAATTTACTATCATTACATAGATGGGGAACTAAAGCACAACTTAATTTAAGCCACAAATTGTAGGATTTACTCCCAACCCCTTCCCTATCACTTGCTTTCTTTGCAGGGTTTCTAACGATGTTTCCATTTCTATTGGCTTAATTTTCTGGTTATAACATTTTAAATGTTGCATGAAATAAAAGCATAGTACCTCATATATTATAGGGTCTCATCACATATACGATTTATATGGAAGAAAGTAAGATGGCCTTTACTAATGTCCTAATTCATATCATATTGACTCATAGAAATTTGAACTTAGAAAAATATTTGCCTTAACACAGGCATTTCAAACGCAGGTACTGGATAATGGGAACGTCCCAAGATATCTGAAAATCAACCACTTCTTTGTCAACACATAAGAGTGGCTTTAGATGGGTTAAGACTAAAAGACTTCCTTTTCTATCAATAACTGAGAAACATTAATAGTTGTTTGTGAAAATAGAAAAAATTCTATTGGGGGAAAATATTTACTTCTCAGGAACTCAAGGCCTGGGAGATGAGTTAACTTAAAACCCCATCTGATGCAAGAATCCTTTTTCCTTTTTTATTGCCTTGAAAATAAATAAATTATTGCAAGGTCAGGCAATTCTGAAACATCATTAACAAAGAGCAAATGGCTTTGAAACACTGGATGTAAGTTAATAGTCAGGTAGTAGCAGCAACACCACAGAAAGCAAAAGAGATAGACTGGTCCTGGAATGTTGGGAGTCCCAGTCTAGATTCTGCTACTCGGCAGTTACTCAAGTTTCTTACCAATTATTTCTCACATTATATCAACACTGGGCACATATCAGCTTTTGATATTTGAAATGCCTGGAAATCTTTTAATAGCTTGGCCCTAGGCAACTTTTAAAACTCGTGTTCCTAGAAATTACACTGAAAATTATATTAAAACTCACTGATGTTGGGCTTCCCTGGTGGCGCAGTGGTTGAGAGTCCGCCTGCCGATGCAGGGGACACGGGTTCGTGCCCCGGTCCGGGAAGATCCCACATGCCGCGGAGCGGCTGGCCCGTGAGCCATGGCCGCTGAGCCTGCGCGTCTGGAGCCTGTGCTCCACAACGGGAGAGGCCACAACGGTGAGAGGCCCGCGTACCGCAAAAAAAAAAAAAAAAAAAACTCACTGATGTTTTCATTTTCCAGGTTATATATTTTCACCAGTAAGAAGTGCTCAGTAACTTCACTGCCATGGTTTATGGATTGCAAGAAGCATGGAATGATGATAGAGCTGAAGGGTCCCAGATGGATCAAATCAAAAAATCATCTTTCTCATTTTATAGTTGAGGAAACTCAGGCCTAGATCACTTGGCTGGTTAGTAGCAACCCCAAGGATGGGTAAATTAGTGGCTTAATGACACCACTTAAGGACCTAGGTAATTTCCAGTTTTCAGTTCTGCCGCCTTCAAGGTAGCAACTTTTTCCACATGCTTATCTCATGATAGGAAAGTAGCTGAAGCAGCTCTGGGAATCACACCTAGATATAACATTACCCAACTAAAGATGAGGAAGCTGTCCTTCTTGTGTCTTGTTTAAGAGTAAGAAAGCCCTTCCTAGAGGCTTCTAGCAGATTTCTCATTTCTGACTGGGTCATGTGTCCTTTCTAAAACAATGGCAAGTAAAATAAGAATGCGATAGAGCAATTGGGATTTACCTTCTGGGGCTGGAATAGGGCCAGCCTCTCACTAGTATGTGGCCACATGGAGGAGAGTGGCTATTTGAACAAAATCAGAGTCATGCTTTTAGCACATGTGTGTAGAGAAATAGATATTGAGTAGGCAACCAATAAAATCTTCTATAATTAGGAGCCCAAAGCCTCAAGTAACAGCTAGAGATCACTGGAAATGATTTATTTTAGAACCTACAGAGCATTTCTTCTGCTGTCTCTTGCTCTACTGCACCTAAATTTTCCCTCCTCTTCTCTATCTGCCTTATCACCTTCTCTTTCCCTATCCTTTCCCTAAACTGGCTATGAACTAAAATTAGTCTACTCCACTTTGAGGGCCTACTGTATGCAAAGCATCATACTAATATAACAATCTTTGGGGAGTATATATTAAAATGCTATAAGCCATATTCCTTAAGTCAGTTTAATTATTTTATCATATTAATCAATTTCTAAACTAAATTGCTATTTAACGTCAAAGGCTTGTTTCTTTTTCCTTTTTTTTTTTTCTTCTTAAACCGGGGTAATCAAAGATCTTCCAAGAGAAAAGATTTACACTGAGTTGCTGCCACCAAAATACATAAAAATCCACATCAATGCATGGAGTTTTTTCTTAAGCGTTCACTGTATCTCAAAAGGCTGATGAATATATTATTTTCTCTACTGGTCATTTCATCCTATGATCAGAATTATTCTCCACTAGTGGGAGGTCCTTTGTTTCCTTAAAATCCTTTTTTATTACAGTTGATTTTCCCAAAGACCATATTGGTACCATTGTACTAACTGAGAAGGGGTCAGTTGCTTTGTGTTCCAAAATTTGCTATAAATATTGAAATGAATATTATTCTTTAGCTCTGAAGGAATCTAATGTAATCATCATGAATTATGATATAAATGTATAAGGGATGACTATAAAGGAATAAGGCCTGTTATTTTTATTTTTTGGCGGTACGCGGGCCTCTCACCACTGTGGCCTCTCTCGTTGCGGAGCACAGGCTCCGGACTCACAGGCCCAGCGGCCATGGCCAACGGGCCCAGCCACTCCGTGGCATGTGGGATCCTCCCGGACCGGGGCACGAACCCGCGTCTCCTGCATCGGCAGGCGTGCTCCCAACCACTGCGCCACCAGGGAACCCGGCTTGTTATTTTTTAACATAACAAACCTTTGTTAAAGATAAGCCAGTTCGTTCACTGGGCAGAAAAGCATAGGAAAGCACCTAGATTTTTCAGGAAAGAAAAACCTACCTGAAGTCTCCACTGAAATATTTACTATTTTTGTGGCTTTTTACAAGGTGTTTCTAACTCTTAGTTTTCTTTTCTCTAAAGTAGAAAAATTAAAAACACAAATAGGGTCGGCCTATAATTTATTGTCCAACTGGGACACTTTCTGCATGTTGCCCTCAGAAATTCTTTCAGGTCCTTTGCAGGGAAGTTTTGGTTGAAGTTTAACATGTACACAGAAAAGTGTACATATCATAAATGGATTTTCAAAAACTGAATAAATCTATGAAAACAATAACCAGATTTAAAATCTATAAAATTGGAGGGGAAGGAGGAGAGAAGGGCTGAGAGCCACGGTGAGAGGTGGCATTCCTGAATTGGTTGTACGGACGCCTCCCCTTGGGTCCTAGCCCAGCCGAAGCCCCCTGCCTCAGCGGGGAAGGTTCTTTCCCTGTTGGATTCCCACTGCCATCAAGGAAACCTAGGCTGAGATACTAACAGCACATGCCTGAGTCAATGGCCAGAGGATGAAGAAGCAGGAACTTGGTTGGCAAATCAACTTTGCCTCCGGGGGCTCACAAAGAAGGAAGTTTAAAGCCATGTGGCTGACAGGGTCTTGGTGCTCCAGCCTGGTGTCAGGTCTGAGCCTCTGAGTTCAGGACACTGGACCACCAGAGACCTCCTGACCCCACATAATATCAATCGGCGAGAGCTCTCCCAAAGATCTCCATCTCAACACTAAGACCCAGCTCCACCCAATGGCCGGCAAGCTCCAGTGCTGGACAGCCTGTGCCAAATAACTAGGAAGACAGGAATACAACCTCACCCGCTAGCAGAGAGGCTGCCTAAAATCATACTAAGTTCAAAGACACCACAAAACACACCACCACCGGGTGTGGCCCTGCCCACCAGAAAGAAAAGATCCAGCCCCACCCACCAGAACACAGGCACCAGTCCCTTCAACCAGGAAGCCTACACAAGCCACTAAACCAACCTCACCCACTGCGGGCAGACACCAAAAACAAAAGGAACTATGAACCTGCAACCTGCGAAAAGGAGACCCCAAATACAGTAAGTTAAAGAAAATGAGAAGACAGAGAAATATGCAACAGATGAAGGAGCAAGGTAAAAATGCACTAGATGAAACAAATGAAGAAGAAATAGGCAGTCTACCTGAAAAAGAACTTAGAGTAATGATAGTAAAGACGATTCAAAATCTTGGAAATAGAATGGAAAAAATACAAGAAATGTTTAACAAGGACCTTGAAGAACTAAATGCAAACAAACAATGATGAACTACACAATAAATGAAATTAAAAATTCTCTAGAAGGAACCAATAGCAGAGTAACTGAGGCAGAAGAATGGATAAGTGACCTGGAAGATAAAAGAGTGGAAATAACTACCACAGAGCAGAATAAAAAAAAGAATGAAAAAATTGAGGACAGTATCAGAGACCTCTGGGACAACATTAAACATGCCAATATTCGAATTACAGGGGTCTCAGAAGAAGAAGAGAAAAAGAAAGTAGAGACGTAGAAGAAATGACTTGACTGACATACAGAATGGACTTGAGGACATGAGGAGGGGGAAGGGTAAGCTGGGACAAAGTGAGAGAGTGGCATGGACTTATATATACTACCAAATGTAAAATAGCTAGCTAGTGGGAAGCAGCCGCATAACACAGGGAGATCAGCTCAGCGCTTTGTGACCACCTAAAGGGGTGGGATAGGGAGAGGGGGTTAGGAGATGCAAGAGGGAGGGGATATGTTGATATATGTATATGTATAGCTGATTCACTTTGTTATAAAGCAGAAACTAACACTCCATTGTGAAGCAATTATACTACAATAAATGTTAAAAAAAAACAATCTAAGGAGAAGGCGAGAGGTGGTGTAAGTTATTTCATGCAAGAATTTTTCTTAGCTTAATGTGTGAATAAACATGTACTATCTAGGGGGCTTCCCTGGTGGTGCAGTGGTCGAGAGTTCGCCTGCCGATGCAGGGAGCACGGGTTCGTGCCCTGGTCCGGGAGGATCCCACGTGCCATGGAGCGGCTGGGCCCGTCAGCCATGGCCGCTGGGCCTGCACATCCGGAGCCTATGCTCCGCAACGGGAGAGGCCACGGCAGTGAGAGGCCCGTGTACTGCAAAAAAATAAAAATTAAAAAAAAAACATGTACTATCTAAAAAAAAAGGAAAGCGTCTGAGAAAATATTTGAAGAGATTATAGTCGAAAACTTCCCTAACATGGGAAAGGAAATAGTCAATCAAGTCCAGGAAGCGCAGAGAGTACCATACAGGATAAATCCAAGGAGAAACACACCAAGACACATATTAATCAAATTATCAAAAATTAAACACAAAGAAAAAATATTAAAAGCAGCAAGGGAAAAGCAACAAATACCATACAAGGGAATCCTCATAAGGCTAACAGCTGATCTTTCGGCAGCAACTCTGCAAGCCAGAAGGGAGTGGCAGGACATATTTAAAGTGATAAAAGGTAAAAACCTACAACCAAGATTACTCTATCCAGCAAGGATCTCATTCAGATTTGACAAATTAAAACCTTTACAGACAAGCAAAAGTTAAGAGAATTCAACATCACCAAACCATCTTTACAGCAAATGCTAAAGGAACTTCTCTAGGCAGGAAACACAAGAGAAGGAAAAGACCTACAAAAACAAACACAAAACAATTAAGAAAATGGTAATAGAAACATACATATCGATAATTACCTTAAATGTAAATAGATTAAACGCTCCAACCAAAAGACATAGCCTGGCTGAATGGATACAAAAACAAGACCCGTATATACGCTGTCTACAAGAGACCTACTTCAGATCTAGGGACACATACAGACTGAAAGTGAGGGGATGGAAAAAGATATTCCATGCAAATGGAAATCAAAAGAGAGCTGGAGTAGCAATTCTCATGTCAGACAAAATAGACTTAAAATAAAGACTATGACAAGAGACAAAGAAGGACACTACATAATGATCAAGGGATCAATCCAAGAAGATATAACAATTGTAAATATTTATGCACCCAACATATGAGCACTTCAATACATAAGGCTAATGCTAACAGCCATAAAAGGGGAAATTGACAGTAACACAATCATAGTAGGGCACTTTAACACCCCACTTTCACCAATGGACAGATCATCCAAACTGAAAATAAATAAGGAAACACAAGCTTTAAATGACATATTAAACAAGATGGACTTAATTGATATTTACAGGACATTCTATCCAAAAACAACAGAATACACTTTCTTCTCAAGTGCTCATGAAACATTCTCCAGGATAGATCATATCTTGGGTCACAAATCAAGCGTTGGTAAATTTAAGAAAACTGAAATTGTATCAAGTATCTTTTCCAACCACAATGCTATGAGACTAGGTATCAATTACAGGAAAAAAAACTGTAAGAAATACAAACACATGGAGGCTAAACAATATGCTACTAAATAACCAAGAGGTCACTGAAGAAATCAAAGAGGAAATCAAAAAATACCTAGAAACAAATGACAATGAAAACATGATGACCCAAAACCTATGGGATGCAGCAAAAGAAGTTCTAAGAGGGAAGTTTATAGCAATACAATCCTACCTCAAGAAACAAGAAAAATCTCAAATAAACAACCTAACCTTGTACCTAAAGCAATTAGAGAAAGAAGAACAAAAAGACCCCAAAGTTAGCAGAAGGAAAAAACTCATAAAGATCAGATCAGAAATAAATGAAACTTGAGGACATGGTGGGGGGGAGGGTTAGCTGGGACAAAGTGAGAGAGTAGCATTGACATATATACACTACCAATGTAAAATAGATAGCTAGTGGGAAGCAGCTGCATAGCACAGGGAGATCAGCTCGGTGCTTTGTGACGACCTATAGGGGTTGAATAGGGAGGGTGGGAAGGAGACACAAGATGGAGGGGATATGGGGATATATGTATACATACAGCTGATTCACTTTGTTATACAGCAGAAACTAACACAACATTAAGAAGCAATTATACTCCAATAAAGATGTTTAAATAAAAGAAATAAATGGAAAAGAAATGAAGGAAACAACAGCAAAGATCAATAAAACCAAAAGCTGGTTCTTTGAGAAGGTAAACAAAATTGATAAACCATTAGCCAGACACATCAAGAAAAAAAGGAAGAAGACTGAAATCAACAGAATTAGAAATGAAAAAGGAGAAGTAACAACTGACACTGCAGAAATACAAAGGTTCATGAGAAATTACTACAAGTGACTATATGCCAATAAAATGGACAACATGGAAGAAATGGACAAATTCTTAGAAAAGCACAATCTTCCAGGACTGAACCAGGAAGAAACAGAAAATATAAACAGACCAATCACAAGCACTGAAATTGAAACTGTGATTAAAAATCTTCCAACAAACAAAAGTCCAGGACCAGATAACTTCACAGGCAAATTTTAACAAACATTTAGAGAAGAGCTAACCCTTATCCTTCTCAAACTCTTCCAAAATATAGCAGAGGGAGGAACACTCCCAAACTCATTCTATGAGGCCACCGTCAGCCTGATACCAAAAGCAGACAAAGATGTCTCAAAAAAAGGAAACTACAGGCCAATATCATTGATGATCATAGATGCAAAAATCCTCAACAAAATACTAGCAAACAGAATCCAACAACACATAAAAAGGATCATACACCCTAATCAAGTGGGATTAATCCCAGGGATGCAAGGATTCTTCAATATATGCAAATCAGTCAAAGTGATACACCATATTAACAAATTGAAGGATAAAAACAATATGATAATCTCAATAGATGCAGAAAAAACTTTCAACAAAATTCAACACCCATTTATGATAAAAACTCTCCTGAAGTAGGCATAGAGGGAACCTACCTCAACATAATAAAGGTCATATATGACAAACCCAACGCTAATATTATTCTCAATGGTGAAAAACTGAAACCATTTCCTCTAAGATCAGGAACAAGACAAGTTTGCCCACTCTCACCACTCTTATTCAACATAGTTTTGGAAGTTTTAGCCACAGCAATCAGAGAAGAAAAGGAAATAAAAGGAATCCAAATCGGAAAAGAAGAAGTAAAGCTGTCACTGTTTGCAGATGACATGATACTATACGTAGAGAATCCTAAAGATGCTACCAGAAAACTACTAGAGCTAATCACTGAATTTGGTAAAGTAGCAGGATACAAAATTAATGTACAGAAATCGCTTGCATTCCTATACACTAATGATGAAAAATCTGAAAGAGAAATTAAGGAAACACTCCCATTTACCACTGCAACAAAAAGAATAAAATACCTAGGAATAAACCTACCTAAGGAGACAAAAGACCTGTATGCAGAAAACTATAAGACACTGATGAAAGAAATTAAAGAGTATACAAAAGTTTCAAAAAGTTTCGTACACATACACACACATACAGTATGTATCAAGTAGTATACATAGTATATACGAAATAGTACAATACAGTAACTGTCTCATAACACTGTACTTAAAATGGCTCACTTTCATAGAACATTGTAAATTGTTCCTCCTCCTAAAACAATTCTAGCCTTTCTTTTTCCCTTAGTGCAACAAATCATAAAGTGTAATATTATAGAATGCTGAGGGCTCTTTTGGAGAAAGTTTGGCAGTCATCTTTGAGACAATTGGGAGAGAATGAAAGACACTTGATTACGCATTTTTTTTTTTCTTTTTGCGGTACGCGGGCCTCTCACTGTTGTGGCTGCTCCCATTGCGGAGCACAGGCTCCGGACGCACAGGCTCAGCGGCCATGCCTCACGGGCCTAGCCGCTCCGCGGCATGTGGGATCTTTCTGGACCGGGGCACAAACCTGTGTCCCCTGCATCGGCAGGCAGACTGTCAACCACTGCGCCACCAGGGAAGCCCTTGATTATGCATTTTGAACTATGGATGCTTTGTTTTTCTGCCGTCTTCTTGTAAAAAACGAAACAAATATTGGGTTTTTAAAAAAATCATTTTTCCCCTTCTAGTTTTTTTTTTTAATTGAGGTATAGTTGTTTTACAATGTTGTGTTAGTTTCAGGTATACAGCAAAGTGATTCAGTTATACCTACTTATACATATCTATTCTTTTTCAGATTCTTTTCCATTATAGGTTATCATAAGATCCTGAATATAGTTTCCAGTGCTATACAGTATATCCTTGCTGTTTATCTATTTTATAATATATAGTAGTATCTGTTTTAAAAAATTTGATTTAACTCTCATTTCTCAACATAAAAGCTGATACAAGATTAGGAAAAAAAAACATTCCAGCTGTGAAAAGACTGAGACTAGCCATAGTCCTTATTTGTTGTGTTTGTTTTTTTATGAAAATCTTGGAAGAATTTTCAAGTAAGAAAAATCAAGTCAATAAGATTTCAGAATTTTAAAAAGGAGTTATATGCAACAAAATATCTTTATTATTGGCTAAAAATACATAAAATTAGAAAAAAATATTGGCAATTGCTAATGTTTATATATACTCCACTGATTTTTTTCTATTGTAATTATCTTTTCAAATGAAACAACCTCTGTCTGCGGGATAGAGCATGAAGTTTATCCAAGAGAACATGAAAACATCCTATTAGCTAGAATCTGTATCTACAGTAAATGATGTCCAGGGGTATTGTGTCATATTTTTATATGAAGTGTTGTTATTGCGATTATTCTGAATAACCTGTAATGCTCTGTACAGAGTAGGGTCTCAAATGTTGTTAGGATTAAACATTGGACACAAAATTATTCTTAAAAATGGAAACTGTTTCCCTAAGGTTTTAGTATTTGATTGCCAGATGACTAGAAGACTGCCTTTAGTATAATCTTATGTGATTTTGGATTTTCACCATGATGAACAAAGTAAACATTTGAGCTGGAAATCAGTGGAAGTGTTTGAACCAACTTAAAGGATAATAAAAAGCATACTTAACTTTAAAACCAAGCATGGGTTTTTCTGGTTTACTGTGGTACAGTTGAAAAAGCATTTTCCTCCAGAATTTTTCAGTTTCACTGACAGGGATGTCTTTTCTAGCACAGTAACCTCTTTCTTGTATGATTTTAGACAAATTGAAAAAAAATTTCTGAGCTATTTCTCACAGAGAAGCAGCTTTTTTATGAGACAAAAGCTGTATCCTTCTAAGCCTACCTCCATGTCTTAAACCCATTATGATCTTGGACAATTCATTTTGCTGTGGCTGGCTTGTTTAAATTCCTTATCTAACTCAAAAGATCAATTTAGAAAATGAGAAAAACACCATTTTCTTTAACTTGTCACGATCACAAATACTTTAGGGTCAGAACTGAAATTAGGACTAGGTTTCCTAAATCTAAAATTTGATCTCCTCTTCCAAGCATACCACTCAATCTCATGAGGTAAGACATAGAGAAACTTCGATAATTAGTATGAAATTTCAGTTAGCAGCTTGTATTAAATTGCTCATTTTTGATCCCTCTCCAGATCGTATCTTCCTAAGGTGAAAACCACCCGAAGTTCTGGTTAGAATGGAGACTCTCTCTGAATCTAGGCTCCTTTCCTCCTTTCTAAATTTACTTTGCTTCCTCTGTTCAAAGCTGACATTTCCTGGAGCCATCCTGATTCAGCATTATCTATACAACTCAAGAGTTTTCAGAAACTCAACAAAGCTAAGATGTGGGAATTCCCTAGTGGTCCAGTGGTTAGGACTCGGGCTTTCACTGCCATGGGCCCGGGGTTTGATCCCTGGTCGGGGAACTAAGATCCCGCAAGCCGAGCAGTGCAGCCTAAAAAAAAAAATAAATAATTTTAAAAAAAAAAACACAAAGCTGCCTTCCCAGTAAGAACCAAACAGGATGGTACAAGGTGGAGAATAAGGCTTTTGTCCAGACTGATGCCAGATGAGTGAAAGAGCCTTAGGAAGAATTAATCAGATTCAGTTTTGAGTTATATGCTGTTTACTTTAAATCCCAATATGGATATGAGCTCAGAAGTACAAATGAAAATCATATAAAACCTCAGTGCTTCAGGGGCTGCCAGTACTTCCAAATGTTTGCATTCTTTCAAAACAGTCACCATGGAAAATTCAAAGCTTTTTTCAACAACTGCTAAAATCTTTTTGAATTTTTCTTTTCAAATTGCTATCCTATCATAATCAATTTGGGACCCTCCTTTTCCTCCCTGCCTTTTCATTTTTTCTCTCCCAAACACACAACAAGTTCTTTATAGCATATCCTTGACTTGGACCAAAAATGGATTATCTGAAACAATCAGTTACCTGCTCTCATCACATATGGCTCTGAATGCCTGTCTGCCATCTCTCAACCATCCATAAAAAATGAAGATGTATTTTATACGTTCTGCAGGTTTTTAAAGACATTTCAAAGGAATAGGTCCAAAGACATTTTAAGTAATATCAGCAGGAGTGAAATAAGCGAATAACTTCAAATGGTGAATATTCTCAAGGGAGAAAATTAATTTTGGTTTAGTGTTTGTTAAAAGATGAGTCAGATTAAATTATAGCTATACTTTATATATGTATACACACAAACTACATGTGTGTGTGTGTGTACATAATCTTGAAATCTCTTGTGTAGTTTTAGAAGGAAAGTTAAAATTGAAAGACAGCAAGAGAAGAAAAATCAGCATGTAAAATGCCATGGGAGGAAACACCTGCTGGGAAAACATAAATGTAAAAAAGATCTGACAGGTTTCTTTCATAATTTCACCCAGTAAAGCGGTAATATTTAGAAATAAAAATGTGAGGAAAAGCAGTAACATTTCAATACTTTAACACATTTAAAGGCTCTGGTTCCATTGTCAACTTGTCAGGAATCTAAAAATCTTTAAGAAAACCTTCTGTTTTTCCAATAATCAATTTCAATATGCATTTTACTCCATTATTTTACTTGTTTTATTTGAATCAGTGAATTTTTAAGAATAAGTTTTAACTTTATAAACCTCAAATTTTGTCTTACTGATATGCTTGTAAAAACTGCATTTACACTTTATCTATGTGTTTCATTTTGTTACACACTACTGAAAATCCAGTAATCATAAATGCACAACCTTTTATTCCTGAAGCACACACGCAGGGTCTCTTTAATAATTCAAAGTGCTTTCTATAATGATGAAGTCATACTGATGGACTCAGTAGGAAAATTCTAATACTATTAAGTATAACTTAAATAATTCACTGTAGAAACCAGGCATAATAGAGCAAGAAAAATAAATTCTAAGTGCTCAAAACATTTTGCTTTTTCTTACACCAATGTATATTTCTTAAATCACAGTGACAGCTCTCCTCTCTTTTGTTGGAGTACATGACAGCTATTCATATACTGGAGCAGGTGCAAAAGATAAATGCTTTCCTATTAAAGTCAAGAATGTCAGCATTCTTTGTGCAGTGATGGGCAGACCTCCATCATTTTTGCATAAGATGTCTCCTGGGAAAGCTATCACCAGACCATTACTACACTATCAACTTACTCTCATTTCAAATTATTCTTCTTCAAAGACAGCCAGCTGAGTTGCACTTTACTTTTTTAGATTTCCTGATAGGTGATGAAAGGAAAATGTCAAACAGAGCACAGAGAACAAGGTTATTCATAATTTCACTTAACACCAAACAACTCCAAAATCATTAATCCTATAAATATAGTATTGTTCATTTTGGAATTATGATATATTGATAATTATTCAATCTGACTATATAAAATAAGTGATTGATAAAAAAGTTTAAAAAAATAGTCAGTAAATTTTTTTTTTTTTTTTGTGGTATGCGGGCTTCTCACTGTTGTGGCCTCTCCCGTTGCGGAGCACAGGCTCCGGACGCGCAGGCTCAGCGGCCATGGCTCACGGGCCTAGCCGCTCCGCAGCATGTGGGATCTTTCCGGACCAGGTCACAAACCCACGTCCCCTGCCTCGGCAGGCAGACCCTCAACCACTGTGCCACCAGGGAAGCCCAGTAAATAATTTTTGTAAATACAGAATTATGGCAAATTCTAAAATGAATTAATTAGGACCAGTAATGAAGAAATTAATTGAAACATTCTATTAAAAGTAAAATAAAATAAATTAAATATGGCTTAATATTTTATTATTTCCTTTGGTATTTATTTATAAAA
Organism: Phocoena phocoena; assembly: GCF_963924675.1. NCBI lineage: Eukaryota > Metazoa > Chordata > Mammalia > Artiodactyla > Phocoenidae > Phocoena > Phocoena phocoena. Next base: position 51,822,091 of record NC_089227.1, read on the forward strand.
GCCCTCTTTTTTTAACTAGATTAAAAATATTTTAATTGGTTATTTTTGTTTCACAGAGATATCTTAAGTGTACACACACAAAACATTAACTTACATTTCTTGAGTGCTACATTTCCTAAATATTACAGATAAAGAAAAAAAAATGTAGGCTGATTCATTCAGTTATTCTTATGCTCATTCTATAACTTAAAAACAAACAAACAAACAAAAAAACTACTGTATAAATTGCAAAGGCCCAGGTCTTGAAGACACAACATTGAGCAAACAGGATTGGGTATAAACCTTATAGAGATTAACTTGTTATTTTAATAAACTGATAAATGCTATGATATAAGCAGTGTGGGTATTGGGGGGAAATACTACAAAAGTACCTCTCTTAGTCTAAGGAGGATCAGAAAACCTTCCTGGAAGAAATAACTGAGAACTAAGGAATAAGTAGAAGTAAAACTCCATGGTGTTGGGGAGTGAGGAAGGGGAAAGGATATTCTGAGCAGAGGGAAGTAAATGTGTGGAAGATGAGAGCAAAAGACAACTTGACTGACAGAAGAAACTAAGTGAGGTTCAATGTGGCTAGAGCATAGAAAGAAGAGAGTAGGGTGATTTGAGGAGGCTGAGGGGAAAGAGACTAAATGACAAGTTAACGAAAGAATGTTACTAGGGTTGATGTAATTTAGAGTTTCTCAACTTGGGCAATATTGACACGTTGGGATTAAAAGCCCTCTTTTGGATGATTGAAAATCAAAAGCCATACTCAGGTTATGTAATTAAAACATGGGGCTTCCCTGGTGGCGCAGTGGTTGAGAGTCCGCCTGCCGATGCAGGGGACACAGGTTCGTGCCCCGGTCCGGGAAGATCCCACATGCCGCGGAGCGGCTGGGCCCATGAGCCATGGCCACTGAGGCTGCGCGTCCGGAGCCTGTGCTGCGCAACGGGAGAGGCCACGGCAGTGAGAGGCCCGCGTACCGCAAAAAAAACCCCAAAAACATGATTTGTTTTTCACAATTTAGTAGCGGTGACATGACATATAGAAGACAACACAGCCTATACTGAATTGTTTTGAACAAAGAAGCAAATTAGAAATTATCTTTGTGAAAGGAGAAAAAAAGAAACTCTCCCCAAAATATGAATTAATGAGATTTTGAAAGATTTGTAAAAATGCCCCATATGTATTAACAAAAAATGAATATATTTTTAACATTCTGAAACTTAGCATGCTATTGAGATATGAATCCCTCTAATGAAAAAGATATATTTAAATCTGGCAAGTGTAATTTAATAAATACTCAATATATGTTATATGTGTATATGTTATGTGATATGTATGCATTATATATGTACATATAACAATGGAATATTATTCAGTCATGAGAAAGAAGGAAATCCTGCCATCTGTGATAACATGGATGAACCTGGAAGATATTATGCTACATAAAATAAGCCAGACAAAGACAAATACTGTCTTGTATTATCTCACTTATATGTTGAATCTTAAAAAAAAAAAAAAAGTCAAACTCATAGAAACAGAGAGTAGAATGGTGGTTACCAGAAGCTAGGGGTGGGGGGTGATCCTTATCAAAGGATACAACCCTTCAGTCATAAGATGAATAAATTCTGTGGATATAACTTACAGTATGGTGACTATTTAATAATACTGTATTTTAACTTGAAATTTGCTAAAAGAGTAGTCTTAAGCATTCCCATCACACACACACACACACACGTCACTATGTGAGGTGATGGATGTATGAATTAACTTGATTATGGTAATCATTTCACAATATATATGCATATCAATCATCATGCTGTACTCTTTTATACAATTTTTTTTTTTGGCCACCCCACCCAGCTTGTGGGATCTTAGTTCCCCAAAAAGAGATTGAACCTGGGCCCTCGGCAGTGAAAGCACAGAGTCCTAACCACTGGACCGCTAGGGAATTCCCTATATATGTAATTTTATTTGTCAATTATACCTCAGTAAAGCTCGGTTGAAGGGAATAAAGTGAGGACAAACACCAGGAAACAAGCTAAAGTGCAAAGAAAGAGACAGACAGGAGCAAGCTTAGGCTTATAACTTCATGGGAAAAAAGACAGGACGTTCTCAGATTTTGGTGGAACAAAGGAGATTACTTATTTCTGCATTGCTGTTTCAGTTCTCTAATCAAAGTCAAATTTTCTGCCTAGCATAGAAATCAATCTCTGATCAAGTGTAAGGTCTGTCTTGCTGGAGTTACAGCCACCTCAACTTAAACAAATTTGGTTTTTCCTAGCTCAAGTTATTCCTGCCTTGATAGCATGGGAGAACACTTCTTTTTTGCTTTTTTTTTTTCATGTGTCTTTCTTGGCAATTTTTTTTCATTTTACATCTTTATTGGAGTATAATCGCTTTCCAATGTTGTGTTAGTTTCGACTGTGTAACAAAGCGAATCAGCTATATGTACACGTATATCCCCATATCCCCTACCTCTTGTGTCTCCCTCCCACCCTCCCTATCCCACCCCTCTAGGTCAAGCATGGGAGAAAACTTCTAAATATATATAGAACCAAGTTTTATTCCCCCCATTGTGATAATCGATTATTTTCTTCACAATTTTTGGTATCACATCTCCCACCCCCAGTTTAACTGAAGCCATATTAGTTTTATATTAAAGTACTAAAAGTAACAAAAATATCAAATATAAGTTTAGGCCTTCTTTTTCCAAATTTTGCCCAACAGGGAGAGGTTAAAAAAAAAAACAACTGGTGAAACATACTTATTAATGAATATATCAGATCATTACTGAATTTTAATGAAGAAATTATTTGGTATTGAAACAAGCCTGGCATAATTTGGCTGTATTAAAAAACCCTCTAGTATTTTTCTTACATTGTTAATAGTCATTACCTCTTTTATTTGAAACTATCTATAGCATTAAAAATATATTATCATTGATATATATTCATCAACACAGATTCTAATAATATCTGTCATTACCTAAAATTTACTATTGTATGGAAGATTTTGAATAGTGGTGCATTTTTTTAATAATAAATGTAAACAGATAAGAGTATTTATTTATCGTCTGGTCATACTGATGAGAAAACAGCAACGTCAGACATAATCATGGGGTGTAGCCTCTAATCCTTCTGCCATATATAAATTTATATGTCAGGTGCTTGCACATTCTATTTTTATACCGCTTTATGTTCAAAGGGAAGAATATTAAGATTGTAAAGCTAGCTAGGAAGGAGATTATTCAAAAGTTTTAAAAAAATCTTTTAAACTAACCATAAAATCTTGTTTCAAGAGCTTTTTAACCCTTATAATCACAAATTACTGCACAAGTCACAATGTAAAAGTAATGAAATACTCTACAAAAATGTTCAATAGAATTTAAATTTTTAACTTAAGGGAATTTGGAAGTTCAGTCATTCTCAAAGAGGCTGTAAGGATTATTAAAATCCTGAAGGAAATCTGAAAGAAAAAGGACACAGTCATTACTGGAAATGTAATACAGCGTTAACTCTCAGGTTTCACGTTTATAGACTAGAAAGCTTAAGTTCAAGGCCATTACACCAATCTTTATAGAAACGTAATGTTCTCCGACTCATGGTCCTTCCCTTGAAAAGCTGTGAGTGGGTAACCGTGATTATCAACTCAAATTAGTCACACACACTGGGGTAAATTGGAAATGAAAAGCTGCTACAATTACTCAAGCCAACATAAATGATTTATTTCCTTCTGCTGACATGAAAGGAAAAGAGTTGAATGCTCGTGAAGGATAGCATTTACCCACTCTGTACTAAGGTCAAAGAGCTCACTCAGCACAAATATTCCCAGAAAAGGTTCAACCTGGCAGAAAAGAAACCGTCTATTCCAAAAGGTCACCACATCAGCTTAACTTTTCGTCTGCTGTGAGAAAAATCTGTCAAAGTCCATTACTGTAAGGCAGCAGCTGTTCGGTAGAATGATAGCCTCCAAAAGAGAATAGTTTCTCATATGCCCCCGTGCAACTCCTCCACTTCACAGACTACTTGTCTCATCCGACACCATTCTCCCTCACAACCCCATGGCTTTGCTCTTCCACCTCAGATGCCTACTCCCAAATATTTCTCTACATTTTACAGTCTTAAACCCAGCTGAAAATCCAACCCTCTCAGTCAAGTCTTATGCAACCCACACTGCTTTTAGTGGCATATAAATCCCTCCATAGTCTGACCCCTGCCTATGTATCCAGCTCAACCCTTGCTCACTCCAGCCACACTGAACTTCAGTTTCTCCAACACCCCAAGCTCTGGCTCGCCTTGGAGCCTCCACCTGGCATTTCCTTCGCCTCGCTCTGCTGCTGGCTGACTCCTCATCATATTTGGGTCTTTGCTCAAACTCAACTCCCTCAATGCCTTTGATATTTATCTCAAGTACGTTCCCCACCTTCCTTTCCACCAATTTCAGTCCTTTTGTTTCTTTCCAGCAGTGTCACAATTTCTAAATTATTTTCCTTTGCTCCTCACTTCTCTTGTATTTATACTGGGATCATTGTCTTTTTTTCCCATTATTGAGATATAATTGACATATAACATAGTGTAAGTTTAAGGTATACAATGTGTTGATTTGATACACTTATATATTGCAAAATGATGATTACCATAGCATTAGCTAATACGCCCATCACCTCACATAATTATCATTTCTTTTTTTTTTTTGGCGGAGGGGTAAGAACATTGCAGATTTACTCTCTTAGTAACTTTCCAGTATATAATATGGTCTTACTAGCTATAATCACCATACTGTACATGAGATCCTCAGAACTTATTCTCTTTTAACTGGAAGTTCGTACCCTTTGACCAACATCTCCTCATTTCCCTGACGTTGTCTGTCTTGTTCACATTGTATCCCCAGTGCCTGGCACAAAGCAAAATGCAATAAATGCTTACTCAATCAAATCCACCCTACCCTGATCTTTTTCTAACTCCCTTTGCTCTCACTGGAATCAGAGCAAAATGAACTCATCATTTACTCAATTTTATCATTATTATTCAAATCAAAACATACACCCTACTATATGCCAGGAACTGTAAGCTGTTGCCAGAACAGTGATTATTTACTGAGTATTCATTATGTGTTAGGCGCTGTTATAAGTACTTTACATATGTTATCTCATCGTATCACCACAGCTATGTAAACAAGCAATTATTTTTATCCCTATTTTAAAGATGAGGAAGCTGAGACAGAGAGAGTTTAATATGTGCTCCAGATATCACAAACGATGATAGAGCCAAGATTCTGTACTCTATCCAATAAAACACCATTTCCACCTTAAGATAAGTACCAAGAGAGAGCGGAAAGGAAAGTGATCTGAAAAAAGGAAGACATAACAGTTGCTTAAGGGAGGTCAGGAAAATGTGTTTGAAGGTGGCATTGAAGATGAGATTTGAAAAAAAAAAAAAGTTAGCATTTTGACAAATGAATATCAGGAATTGGTACAAGAGCCCCTCACCAGAAAAATAAATAACAGTGAGAACAAAAATACAGGGAAAGAGACAGTAAGTGTGCAAAGGAAATAGTAATAGTAGGGTTACTATATGTTGTCATATCTCTTGAAAGTCCTTGCCTACATCATTGAGAATTTATCTGTGGCTGATGAAGGAATGAAAATGAAATCAAGGTTTTGAAATAGCAATTACTGTGGACCTATTCTCTAAGCTATTAATTACCTCCCTTGTTCACTATCTATTTCTGGTGACTATTCTCTCAGCAACCGGATTTTAAGTTTTTTGATGGCAGATACCATGTCCCACACCTTCATCAGAGGGGTTATGAAAGCTGACTCTTGAAAATGTCAGTGGACAGGAAGAAAAGTCAGAGGAGACTAGGGAGAGGCACTACACATAGCGATGTCAATAGTATAGTGATGAAATACTGCCCTTGCCCTCAAGGAGTTATATACTGACACAGAGATGAAATGATTTGTGTAAATTCATATAATACAGTAGATATGTTAGAAGAAATACAAAGGGCTACAGCTCTAGGATTCTGCAAAGCAAAATTGTTTTTAAAATTAATTCCAATAGGTATTTAAATTACAATGGCATTTTCCAAAAGTGTTTATGGACAACTTTTTCAAGACTAAGAACAGTAAATTTCTATGATAATGAATACTTATAAAATAAAAGCTTCTCTGCAATAGTTATTTACATACAGCAGTGAAGAGTCTCATCTAAAACTTTATTAATGTGGTTACTATGAATTCTCCTCAGTGAATAATCCAGCTCAGCATTGGCTTTTTATGTCCCCCGCCTGTGGCTTTCTATAATCAAAGTTCTTGACTGAAGAAATTTAAATAACTTTTTTCCTCTTTCTGTAAAAAGCAATTACTTTCAATTCCTTCACATATTACCACCATACTCCCATTAGAACATTTATCTGAAGTCCCAAACAACTGAATACACACACACACACACACACACACACACACACACACACACACACCCCTAACCCTTTTATTAGGAACCAGCTGAGTTGAAGGTGTGTCGTGACTTTCCCTTATTTACCCTATTGAATGCACATAATTTCTCTTCATTCATTCACTCTAGTGTACCTGACGTTCAGTCTCATTTTGCAAGCCTCACTGGAAAATTGTGCTACAAAATCATGAGGAGTCATTTGCCTTTTTTAAAAAGGTTGATGTGTATGATAAACTAGGCTCTGATGATCATAGAAACTTAGAGCTTTAACAATACCTTAGGAAGCATCTAATCCAGAAAAGACCAACTTTGACACAGTATTTCCCACTCCCACCACAGAGGGTCAATATTGCTAATAGATTCTAATGTTCTTTCCCACTGAGCCTGGGCATTACTCAGATCTCTTCTCTACATGATGCTCCAGGCAACCTCTGTCCTGTAAGATAAATCATTTATCGCACATGACCCTTCTCATAGGATAGAAAATGCACTGTAGAAAGCTACAATCTATTTTCAGCTACCATAGTACCTAGTATGCACCAAAGTGCTCCTTAGTATCCTGAAACATCCTAATTGTTTAAAGGCATTGTTACAGTTTACAAAATAGATTATGTGTATGAACAACTTTGCCTGTGCCACACATTTGGTGTTCCTGACCACCCCTGTCCTATACCTTAGCTCTGCTCTATTCTGACTTGATTACTCTGGGCCGCTGCTCCATCTTCTTGGGTGACACCATAACTTCTTTCCACACTCTAGATTAAGGCTATCCTGAAGGATCCTTTCTTGTCCTGCTGTTCTCTTGACATACTCCACAATTGCTCTCACTCACACCCATGGCTTCCTGTAGACTCTTTCTTCATTTAGCTCTTCAGCTCAAATTTCCCCAGCTCCACACCCACAGTCCTAACTTTTGGTTGGAGTTTCTACATGCATGTCTTGCCATTACTACAAATTCAACATGAAAACTTTAACCTTCTCACCAAAATGTCCTTGCCCTTCCTCCTGTTTTCCTTCTTTATCTTAACAGCATCATTGTCTTCCAATTACCCAAGTTGGAAGCCTTGAAATCTCCTTCATCTCCTCCTTTTGACACTCTACTTCTAAATCAAGAGGGTCTGTGAATTCTAATCTAAAATGTCATTCAAGGCTCCTCCCAATTTCATGCCACCATTCGCATTTGGGCTTTCACCTGTGCCCACTTGAATGACTGGCACTCTCCTAACTTGTCTTCCTGCCTGAATCTCCCCTCTCTAAATCATCCACCCATCCCATTTCCCTGTCCCCACCCCAATAATACCATCGAGATATATTTCCTTACAAATAAATGATTGTTATTCCTCACCTTTGCTAAAAAGTGCCTCTACGTTTCTTCAAAATAAAGTCAATGTCTCCTTTTACTTTTAAAACAAAGCTCAAATTCCTAAGTGGGGATTTCAAGATTACCCACAAATAAGGACCAGGTACCTTTCTCATCACATAGCATCATGATTAAAAGCCCAGACCCTGGACCCAGATTGCTCAGCTTTAAGACACTAAGCAGGACTGCTGCATGCACTAGTGTAGGCTGAGGGGTCCTGAGTGAAGCATCTGGCTGAGGGTGAGGGGTGAGCGGGGGTAGAAGTGTAGCCCATGCACCACTCACCAAGCTGTATCTCAGCACAGGGCTGCTACAGGCTCAGAAGAAAGGACATCATCTTCTATTTCACATATAGGCACTATAAAGGCTCTATTTCCTTATCTATGAAGTACTAAGACTTTTCTCATGGGACTGTTGTGAGGATTCAATGAATTAAAGCCCTTAGAACAGTGCCAGGCACATGAGTGCCCAGTAAGTATCAGCCATTAATCCTTCACCTTCCCTGTTCCTTATACTTTAAAGAAATAGGAGAATTTATTTACTATTTTACTCACGTATAACTGAGCTTATTCATCTTCATGACTTGCATTGCTCCTTCTGCTTCCTTTCTCCCAAACTCCCTCCCCTAACAGCTTTAATCTCTGTTGATAATTCTGACCACTCTTCAAACTCAGCTGAGCTGACATGACTGCTTCCATGAAGTCTTACTTGACCCCTATGAATATGAGTTGTATAGACTTTAACTCAACACTTAGGCACATATGGACCCCTGTTGTGGAACTTACTATATTTTGTACTACCTAAACATACTTATCTCAAGGCCTTCTCTTCCTTGAAAGATTTTAAGTGCCTAAAGGTAACCTGTAAGGTTCCTGGATATGTTCCCATAGTGCCTACAGACCTACAGTGACATAACAGGCAATAACAGAACTGTTTACTGAGTACCTACTATGTGCTAAGCACTATAAAAAATTACTTCTCACACAACTTTTATAGTATTGTTATTTCCCTTTCATATGGGGCGACTTAGTATATAAATAATTTGCTTAGCATTGAACAGTTCAAAAGTGGTAGGCAGAGATTAGAACCTAGGATCTTGCTGGTTCAGGGACTAGACTCCTACTTCACTGTAGTATCTTGCCTGGCTCCTTCCCTTGCCCAGGAGCTACCACATAGTGACTGTATACTATATTCCAAGAACTTTTCCTACATTTTCCCTCAACTTCCTTGCAAAGTGGTTATTATTACTCCTATATGCATGAGGAAATCAAGGCTCAGAGGTATTAAGCAATTTACCTGAGATCTTACAGGGAGCAAATTCCAGATGCATCTTATAAACCTGACCACAGAACTCCCCCATCTCCCAGAAAGCACTTGTCACCTTCTAGGAGGAGTCCCTTGAGAAAAATGTTATTGCCTTCACTAATTTTTAAGAATTACTCACAGGGTCTCATTTATATGGTTCTATCTCATTTAGACACCATTCTGACAGAAACCATCACTATATACACTTATTAAAAAAAAAGTTATTCCTGCATTATATTTTATCAATGTTTATCTTTGTATAACTATTAATCCTACCTATTATAAATAACTTGGCAAAAAATGCTTGTTCCCGAAAGAATTTGATGGAGGTTTACATAAAAATAATCTTGATATCAGAAAGACAAAAGTTATTGATATAAAATGATTGCTTAAATAAGTACTAGGTCAGGAATATGTTGAGAGATTCATATTTAATACTTGTCATTATTAATTTCACCAGATCATTAGGTTTTGTCTGGTATTTCTATTGCATTCAAGTTATTCGGAAGGTCAAGATAAAATATTAAACCTAATGAAACAAATAGGCACTGATTTGAATACCAAAATGAATCTTGAACTAAATACCAAGCACAGAGAGAAGAGGGGAAAAAGGAAAGATGCAGGATCAGAGTTAACCATAGATTTTTTTTTCAATTTATATTTTATTTTTGGCTGTGTTGGGTCTTCATTGCTGTGTGTGGGCTTTCTCTAGTTGCGGCAAGCGGGGGCTACTCTTTGTTGTGGTGTGCAGGCTTCTCATTGCGGTGGCTTCTCTTGCTGTGGAGCAGGGCTCTAGGCTCACAGGCTTCAATAGTTGTGGCATGCAGGCTCAGTAGTTGTGGCTTGTGGGCCCTAGAGCGCAGGCTCAGTAGGTGTGGTGCACGGGTTTAGTTGCTCCACAGCATGTGGGATCTTCCTGGACCAGGGCTCAAACCCGTGTCCCCTGCACTGGCAGGTGATTCTTAACCACTGTGCCATCAGGGAAGGCCCTATCCATTAGATTTTTCAAAAATATAAGAATATAATTTTGAAAAGGGAAAAATGGGCGGGGGGGGGATTTTACTGGAAATTAGTCTGATTTATTTTTGGGAAAACAATAATACCAAATTAATATGCAGCAACTACCAAGGTAATTAAAAGATACTTAAAATAAAGATATTATTTAAAGTTACATGACTTGAATATCATTATTCAATTTTGCCAGGGCTCACTATTTGATTGGGAAAATCCTATTGGTTTTGAGGGAAACAAAAAAAAAAGGATAAGTGAAAGTAGAAAAAAATTAATAGAACCAAGATCTTCCCGAGCAAAGAAATAACTCCAAAAGAGTATCCCTCATTATGAAAGCACTAGTTTCTAGAACTCCCAGAGGATTCTGAGTAAAACTGGACATAATTGCAATGCATTATAAATGTGTAATTACCATTTAAATGGAGGGAGAAACTGGTGAGTGAAATGAGAAAAAGGCATTTGCTTACAGCCAACCAGAAGCTGGCATTTTGGGCAATGATCATCTAATCTACAGAGTCAGGTTAACAAAGCTATTGTCATTCTGCCACTCACCCTCAGCCTTTTAACTGTTTGTTCTCCTCTACCAGGAGGAAACAGAAGGTTAAGTCTGTCTCCACGATTTTCAGTCACAAATTTTCTCATTAGCCTCTGGCATGCTCAATAGATAACTCAACAGCGTGTGTTTACCAAAAAACACAAGCAACATAAACGCGTCTCTTTAATTCTCCCTTTTTATTGTTTGGGCACCCAATTTGTAAGAGTAAATGAAATTTAGTCGTGACGATTAGGGTCATCTCATCTCACCTACAGTCCAATGAAGACTTTCCTTAATAACATCCCTGTTTGTGGATTTGGCCAGGCAGCAACTTGGATGTGGAAAATACTGCCTTACTCCAAAAAGGCAATGAACATCCTTTTCAAAGAAGTTTAAAATTTGTCATGTAGATTTCAAAACTCTGGAAAAGTATCAAAGGTGTTTTTATTGGACAGCTGCATAATAAATGATAAAGGGTAAAAGATTTGTCAAGAATCCACACCAATTTCCACACAAATTAAGTGGAAAGACCCCTGTCACATGTATTTTTCAGAAGTCTAATCTATTCCTTTTGGATTACTGCTACATTTCTCATGAGATTAGTTACTTTTTATGATGTGTTTCTCAAAACCCCTTTGGATTTATCAGGATGGCGTATGTTGGCTGGATTAATTGTTGCTTCCATCTCAAAAAAGTCAGTATTTAGAAATAAGAATATAAATGTGAAGGATGACAAATTAGTGAAAGGCTGTGCATACTGTGATCAACCATGTGACAAAAGTGATGGGATTATTAGTTACATAATGGTTACTTTATTCTAGCTTTCCCTTTGTATCTTCTTTTGGATATTTTATTTGGAATCTTTAAACACATTTGTTACAAGTCAGTGTAACAAGATAGGCAAACACCAGTTAGCCATTCAATGGTCTTTTTCATCATCTAAACCAGGGTTCCACAAACTATGGCTCACAAACCAAATCTGGCCCTCTCATGTTTTTGTAAATAAAATTTTACTGGAACACAGTCACATACATTCGATTATGTATTGTCTATGGCTGATTTTACACGACAGACAGTAAAGTTGAGTAGACCAGAAGACCCCAAAAGCCTAAAACATTTACTATCTGGCGCTTTATAAGAAAGTTTGCCAATTCCTGACCGAAGCTGTTCCATCTCCTAGTGTTCTAGAAGAAGTTTTATTTTCTGGCGACAACCTTCTACTTCACCATTTTCTGTCCCATTAGATCTGCTTTTTCTACTTCTCCACGACAACCTTTTTTCAATTACCTTCTTTTCTTTATAAATCTACCATCTTCTGTTTGTATATTTTTCCCTTCTTGGTTACCATCACAATTAATTCTATTCCAAAATTTATTTAACCCAGAAATAAAGCCGGTCACATATGGCCCAATCTCTGCATAGGGTCAATCAAATAATAATAATAATAATGATTTCAACAACAACGGAAAGACATAATTGAAAGAAATGTTAATGTTCACTTCGGTTGTAAAGAAAATGCTAAAGTGGAGAGGGAAGAGTGTGCTCTTAACGAGTAGTAGAACATTTCAAATCCTATCTTCCTAGCATCACTATTCTCAATATTCCCCCAAATGAATAACAGCTGCTATGGTAGATGTCTGGACTTCCCTTTCCAGAAGAAGGCACTCATTCCTCCAGCTGCCAGGCTCTCTTTGATAATTGCCCTCAGTCAAAGGGAGTTGCTGCACTCAAAGTTAAGTCTCCTTTTGGAGAGCATCCCACATCTAATGATAGTTGATATGAAGGTTTGGGCCCCTTTGCCTCAATTAGGGAGGCCATCTAGGTTCCAGAACTCTCCATTAAATTTACTGAGGGCTCTGTTGTGACTATATGACAGTTCAATTATTCCCCCTGCCCAAGTCTGCTTCTCTCTCTCTCTCCCTTATATGTGTTATTCCTAAGAGCATTCTCCAATAAATTCTTGCAGGCAAAGCTCTGTCTTGGAGCCCACTTCCCAATTTAAGATAGTCCTCCCTTCAAATACTCTTTCCCTCATTCCATTCTCATCACTCAAACAAAGCCTTCCCTGAATCCCAGTCTTTCCAGCTCTTTATTCCTCTCTCCTCATAGCCCTGTTTCCTCACAATCCTGGGTGAAAACTCTCAATAGAGTTCACTACCTTTTCTTTAAATTTACTGATTAGATATGAACAAGAATAGAAAACTAGGTTCTATAATCTGTCCTAGTATATTTTTATGTCTTATTCTAAGATTTCAAAATATTGTTTTATAGAAGACAGTTTGGGGCTGGAATATCAGGTCTAATTTTTAAAAATGTTTCACTGTTTTATTTTTAACAGAATATGTAACCAAAAAGCATTAAAAATTATAACTTTTACATTATGCATTTGAAAGTCTTTCTATGATTATTATATGGTCAACTGTATAGTAAAAGCTCTCCTGCAACATTTTCTCCCTGCAGTAGCATTTTATTCAAAATGAAATGCTCTGGTACAAAAGTTGGACAGCAAGGCAGCATAAGAAGACATAAATTAAAAAAAAATACTAATATCATCAAGTCCTTCTTTGGTAAGACTGCTCTGGAAGGAAGAGATGAAGGAAGTAAGGGAAAAGAAAAGACAGAAAGAAGAAAAAGAGAAAGAGGAAGAGGAAGAAAGACAGGATGGGGAGGGGAGGACAACCAAGATGAAACAAATCAAGAGGAAATCACTGTAAATTCATGAATTACTTTACATGGAGAACCTCTGAAGTTCTAGAATGATTATCTTTTCCAGAGAACAAATGTTTAACTTTCTGAACTTTCCAGCACTGGCACAAGTTAGAATAAACAACTCATCTTTATTATGCTTGAACTTAAAATTAAGAAAAAAACAGAAACAAAAAGAATAATGTGAGGTGGGGAGAAGTTTAATACCTTTTCCAGATATTAAAATAATTTATACATCCTCCATAATTAATTATGGTGTTAGGCAATGATTAGCCAGACAAACCAATGGCAGTGAATAGAATAAAAATATACTCAAATGTGTATGGAAATTTAATTTATGAAAAAGAATCCATCTCATCACTGGCGTAAAGATGGGCTTTTAAAATAAATTGTGCTTGATAGCCATTTGGAAAAAGATAAAATTGGAACTGAATCTCACACCATATATCATGTTTAATTCCTAATGGATCATAGAGCTACATGTTAAAAATGAAACTATTTTAGATTATTTTCATAGGATAAATTCCTAAAAGTGACATTATTGGGATTTAAAGAGTAAAAAAGGTTCATGCTCTTGATTCATATTAGCAAACTAATTTTTAGAATTCTTGTACTAATTTATACCCCCAAACATATGACAGTTCCATTCTTATTCAAGTCTAGACAAGAATGTGTGTGATGTGTGTGTCCTATTTTTAAAATATTTAATAAAATATGTGTGTGTGTGGTATAGCTTAAGCTTTAGGAGCCCTCATTTGCCCTAGGCCTTTTAAGGTTATGGGAATATGTGTTATCAGAGTCAAACATTTTTGTAAAATTAACAAAAAGAAGATTTAAAAACAATTTTTACAAGGGTCTCAAAATTTCATAAGCTTCAGGTCCCACAACACATAAATCAACTCCTGACAATTTTATTAGCTTGAACTGTATGAAATTGTATGTCACAAATGGACAAATCTAGAAATTCATCTGATTCAACTAATACACATAATTTTGGTGACTCATAAGGGGAAAAAATCTCCAATAACAGAATTACCAGGTCAAAGAGTACCCAAAAAATGTTTTAATAGACACTGTCAGATTGCCTTTTTAAAAGTTTGTATAAATACCCAATCCCTCCAACTGCAAATAAATGCACACATTTCCCTCACAACAGTGGGTGTTAACCAGCGTGACTATATGTTCTCATTATTGCGCAAGATACTCCTGGTTTATAACTTTTCTCCCAGAATAATTATTAATAGTACCCCCTTTTACTCTCAAAATGGTCCCAGTTTGGATGATAGATGGTCATCCTAGTGTCACTGATCTTTTAAACTCTAATTTCTCTCCTGGAGATCATTCTGGCCTCTAGGGGGCCTGCAGGCTTCTGGGAGTTACCTGCATTCTCCTTCCTCTTGTTTCTTATTCACCTACACTGACAACTTCAGGAGCCATACAATTATGGAGCATGCCTCTAGCTAGGGTCTTCCTTTCTGTGTAGGTGGATGTAGGAAGTGGCAATAAAAGTATGCCTGTGTGTTTACCCTGTTGAAAATCAAGCACCTGTGCGTGCACACATTCATATACACACGCGCGCACACATACACAAAGCCAAATTAGTCATTGTTTTCATACAAGTGACAGTCTCCAGCTGTTCACCATCAAACATGCCAGAGATACGGGCAAGAGGGTCCTAGCACTGGAGGAGGAGTTGGGCAGGGTAACCTTCATATGCCTCCAAGGGCTGAGATTCTGTACTCCAGCAGTAACGATTAACATTTATTAAGAACTTACTGTCAGGGAAATTCTAAAAATTTTGCCCATAAAACCTCATTTTGTGCCTCAGAGCTACCCACTGATTTATTCACTATTACTGGAGAATATTAACAAATGAGTAAACTAAGACACAGACAGGTTAAGTTAGTTGTCCAATGTGACATACTTAGTAAATGAAGCCCAGATTTCAACTAAGGCAGCCTGACTGAGGAGCTGTTACAGCTCCATTTTCTGCTGCCTTCTATTACATGTGTCAGGCGTTGAATATCAGTTTACATTTTACAGATTTATTTCCACTTACTTTCTTAATGATTCTGATTACATTTCTGAAAAGTTACATAACAGGAGGGAGGGAAGTCATGCAGAAAATTCATGCAATATAATTTGAAAGCTTACCATTGAAGAAACTTCCCTCTTCTCTCTCTGGATGATCTAGCTTTTCAGTTATCTATTCATTATATACTATGAGAAGAGAGAATCAATTTACATTTTCAAAGTCTTTCTAAGAAAAGTCAGTGATGACTTAACTAATTTTAAAAAAATGCTTAACATAAAATACTTAGAAATAATCATATGATTTCTATTCTGATACTGCAATATTACTGCTATTTTAATATTTAGGGCTCAAATGACTTAAGGTATTATCAACTTGGGTATGAGTTTAACAAAGACGAAAAGGCCAAACATTTGGTGGTGACCACAAGACTAGTTGTCTCTGCTGACAGAAAACCTGTGGATGCTCAATGAATCCCTAATCCCTTCAAATCATCTTCTGAATTCATTTTCTAGAGAAGTTTGGACCAAGGACCAAGAGGGGTGATATTACTATCACTCCAGGAAAATAACTCTGTGGGTGAGAGGTATCGTGGTCAAATGTGCATAGTGTATGACGTTTTTCAGGTTCCATATTTTCTTCTTCCACAAGTCAGAAGTCTGTTTATACTGTGTCTCGAATAAACACTCATAAGACTACCACATGCAGTTACGGTATCAGTAACCTCTCAATTTGTAAGTCTAAAGGACACTCATACATTCAGACCCTCCTTTCCTGATCTCTATGACACCACGCTTCCACTTTCCATCTTCTTCTCAATTCCTTTTGAAGAATCTTGTTTCCTTTATTCAACCTTTTAATGTAGGCTATCCCTTGGGCTTGAGATTTTTCTCCTAGGTGGAAAATAATCCTGCTTTCTGAATGTGATCACATTTTACTCCCTACAATGAATCTAGTGTAACTAACTGCTCTCAATCTGTGAATAGATAACGGTTTCTATCTGAAATGAATAAATATCCAACCCTGTGCTCTCTTCAAAGCACTTCTCCTGGTTCACTTTGCTGTGGAATTGAACATGGAGGGAGACAAGTTGAAATGCCGCATCGTCCTCTGCAGCCCTCTGGTGTGATTTCAATCCTAGGAAGCAGCAATCACCCTGTACTTCAGCTCCTCTCCTCAAATAGCTTTTTGAAACAGTTCGTGATCCTGTTACCATCAAAACAATTTCTACGTAACAAGATCTAGAAGTTAGCAATGGAGTATGTACATGCCTGACAGTTCATCCTTGCCCCTACAAGGTTTACCCTGCTTCTCACTCAGATTTAGTATCATGTCCCAGAGGCCCAGAGCAGCACAATAATATGGATGTCCCCTGATGTTATTTTTAATGGAAATTATAAAGGACCTTGCAGTACCCTTTCATCAGTCGACACTTTATGGTTCAATTACCCAGGTGAACAAGGGGGCTATGGTTCTGACTTCAGTTGGGTTCCCAGGATCTAGGCCTGGGCAGAGAGTGTGAGGACCTGCCCAGAGCTGTGCATGTTGAGCTGAAGGGAGCTAAGATCTGAGTTCTGGGTAAGCAGGAGCCTTGTAAGTACGGGAAGGTTTAAAGCATCAAGCTGAAAAGAGTGGAGATAGGGTCAGTCAACTAGGTAGGATGAATTGATTTGGGAAAAGTCTTCAAGGATTCCTTAAAGCAAAGTGAAACTTTTGTTGAGTTGCTTTTGTGGAGTGGGAGTTGGGGTAACTGGGAAAGGTATTAATATCCAATTTAGGTTGGAAATTTTAAACTCTTCTCTATCAATATTATGTTTTTTACCATAATATTGGTACCCATCCTACACTAGCTATTGAGGTTATAAGAATGTGTTTTAGAAATGAGAACAGTGTTTCCTACTCATACTTTAATTTTGATGCCTGGGATAAGTAAGAGGAAGACTTCCAGCTGTGAGTTACTGGAAGTCTGGGGCACCTCATCAAACAAATTATAATACTTGCCAGGAGCAGTCCCACGAGGAATGTAAATCGTGTGTGGTCTTCCAGCAATATAGACTTGAGTTCTGTTCAAAAGGATGGTAAAGTTAGAGTTAGTGAGGCTTATTTTCAGAATAAAGTTATAATTGGAATTATCTTATTAGATAGACTATATTTATGTAACTTTTTATTACCTTTGCTTTATTACATTAAGTTCTCCTTTTATTTATCCACCAGGAGACTTAAAGTGTTAGATTAAGAATATAGTAATACAATTAAAATAAATGAAATATCATTTGAAATATCAATAAGTTAGCAACAGAATTAACAATTGCTTGTTTACTTCTCTATGTCTTCTCTTAGTAGGATGTAAGCTCCACGAAGGCAAGAATTTATCTTTCTTGTTATAATTATGTCCCTAGTGACAACCATACTACTTAAGGCATAATAAATACTCAGTAAATATTTACTAAAATAGATGAGAGTCAAAGGAGGCAGTGAGAACACGAGCGGCTAAACATTTATGTTCTCTAACACTTGGAACTTTAAAAAGTGCTTTAACTTAAAATCATATCTGCTAACTAACAAGACTATTAGATCAGATGTAGTAATCAATCTTTTGATGCCCCATTAGTCATTCATTTTTTTTAATGAAAGATGGATGTTTCTGGAACCCAAGCAGCATCTTTGGATTATGAAGTACAATAAGTCCTTAAAAAGACAAATTCCTCTAACAGAATGCAGTGCTCATGGAATTAACAAGGTCTAGGAGATCTCTAGAAGAAATCAAAAAAGAAGAGATAGCAGATGAATAGCAGAGCTAAACCAGAACTGAGGGCAGTTGTTGGCCCATATTTGCAGAGAAGCTTCAGAGTTTTCCTACTAAACTGCAGAAACTTCAGTGATGGATATTTGCTTAGGCCCCTATTCTCTTCTGGGAATAATTAGCCACTTTACTGATAAGCACTATGCAAAAAAGTGATGACACTTATAAGAGACCAGGATCCTGGGGTGTGGGGGGGAAATATATATATATATATATATATAAATATAAATATATAAAGCAACACGTTTGTCACAGACTCTTGCCACATATGTAATGTACCCTTACTGGTTCTTCCTTCTGGGTATATTTTTTTTCCAAGATGTAAAGAATAAGGAATTATCTTCCGTCTTACTCTTTCTTTTATCTTTATATGTTAATAAGAAAAGGATGTAAGGTCTCATAGCCAGAAAAATACAAAGTCCTAGACAAAGAAGTAGTCTTAAGTAAGCAAACAGAACATTTGGCCAACACTTATCTTTTCATACAAGCACATTTCACTTACAGATGGGCCTATTAAAGCGCCTCTGCCTTATCTATGGATCTTTCTACCTTGTCTCTGGGTCCTTCTTGAAAAAGGTGTACAACTTAAAGAAAGAAAATAATACTGTGTTGGCCTGAAGGAGAATGAAGAAAAACAAACTTCTCAATGTGTATGGACTATGAAAATATTTTCCATACCTCTGTGAACTACTTTTGAAAAAGTTACTTGAGAATATACTCCAGCAAAAGGGAAAAAAAATGAATCCTAAAAAAAAAGGAAGATATGGGATGCAAAAATTTCTTCTCAGTAGAGCAGTGAAAAGAAACGAATTTTTGTAAATTATAACAGGAAGTCACAGGACTTTTAAAAGAATATCTATAAGAAGACAATGAATATATTTTACCAAATACTAGATGAGTAATCACAGTGACAGGAATAAAGATACAGGTGTACTGTGTCCTTCTTGACAAGAAATAATGGGGCTTCCCTGGTGGTGCAGTGGTTGAGAGTCCGCCTGCCGATGCAGGGGACATGGGTTCGTGCCCCAGTCCGGGAAGATCCCACATGCCGCGGAGCAGCTGGGCCCGTGAGCCATGGCCGCTGAGCCTCTGCGTCCAGAGCCTGTGCTCTACAATGGGAGAGGCCACAAGAGTGAGAGGCCCGCGTACCGCAAAAAAAAAAAAAAACAAGCAAAATAATAATATCCCCTAACAACAAAATAACAAAAAAATATGGATAGTGCAAGACAAATTTTTCAGCTTTCATGATGGGGAGTTGATAGATAACATGTAAAGTTAAGAAATCATGAAAAGGAGATAAAACCATATTGTTCAAACACATGGAGGTAGCCAAAAAAAGAACTACAAATAGAATCATATTAAAAGGATTATTTTTGGAGAGGAGGTGTCAGAGGTGGAGTGGGAGTGGGAAAAACAAACTTTTTTTTTTAATAAGGTAAGGAGTTTACTTTTTAAATATTTATTTATTTATTTTTGGCTGTGTCAGGTCTTAGTTGAGGCACGTGGGATATGCAGCACGCGGGATCTTTTGTTGCGACATGCAGGCTTCTCTCTAGTTGTGGCACACGGGCTCCAGAGCACGCAGGCGCAGGCTCTCTAGTTGTGGCATGCAGGCCTAGTTGCCCCGCGGCATGTGGGATCCTAGTTCCCCAACCAGGGATTGAACCTGTCTCCCCTGCATTGGAAGGTGGATTCTTAACCACTGGACCACCAGGAAAGTCCCAGAATAACCTTTTTATTTTATAATTTTCTGTACCTTTTGAAAATTTCTTCCTTATCATATGGATGCATATACTATTTTTATTACATAAAAAAGGTAAAACATTTCCTGATTACTGGCTTAGCATTCTCTTCAATGATACTATCCTAAAGTGCATTCTTACTAAGGATAAAAGGAACATACGTCTGCAGGTAATATTGATAGATGAAGCATTGACAAATGAACACTATAATCAATACTGCAATGAGTAGAAGCATCAGGAATCCAAACATGTCAACTGAAATGTATGAAAAGAAAAGAAATATATTTTAAGCTAACAGAAGGTTAATAATTTCTCATAGTTTCATCGTTCCTAATATCATGCAGTCTGATTCTTAAATACAAATTCACCGGTCATTATTAAAAATGATACAGTAACATACATCATATTCTCCAATAAAACTACACTTAACACAATAATCACTAACATTTGAAAATAATCTGGGTTGCTAAAAAGAGGAAACATTTAATGTCCTTTATCTCCAGATAGGTAAACTATTAGGCCACAGGCTTATTTTTTCCTTTATTTTGTCTCTAGACTCATTCCAGGCAATATCTCAACAGAAAGAATAGATCTCTCAGGTTGCTGTTTCTATGAAGATAAAATAGTAGGTAGCAGGGGATGGTTTGTTGTTTGAGTTTCAGCAGTTCCTTATCAAAAAGGCAGCCAACGCTTGCCGGGAAAGCAGATTTCCAGCGCACCTGTAAACTGTATCCCCTCTCAATACTATTTAACTTATCAGCCTGGTGTACCTGTAAAATGAAACTAGAAGGGCAGAAGATGAAGTAGGAGACTAGGGTTCCCCATTCATACTAAATACATGAAGTGTCACTTGCTATATATAAGTTCTTTGCTACAACTATGATTTAAATTTACCTGATGGTATCTGAAGAAAACATGGATTTGTGAGCAAAATTTATATTTTTTCACTTCAATATTTTTAAAAAAACAAAAATACAACATTACAGATATAAAATTAAATACTCTTTAATGATTGAGATGAGTTCAGTCCCAGGGAGTCTTTGTTCTGAATGTCAATTCTCAGTATTGAACACATTAGCTGAGGAAATATAAGTTATTAATAATGCTATTGGGCTCAATATGTCCTCAGGACTAGCTTACAAGAAACTCCTGGAGTTTCTAAAACAACTTAAGAACACAAACCTCCCTTTACTGGGTTACGGTTATTGTACATCAGAGTACTTTAGAGATGAAATTTAAAGTATTTAACAATTGGTATGGTAAGGCACCCACAAATCAGAATGAATGTTGACCTAGTTTGAACCAACACTGGCTGGAAACAATCAGTATCAGTCTGTATCAGAGGAAACACCAATGAACAGACTTGCTATATTTTAATAAAGCAAATATAATAATTTATAATCCTTCAATTGTAGCAAATCACTAGTTTGCAAATCAATTGTCAAAAGTACAGGGCTTCCCTGGTGGCGCAGTGGTTGAGGGGACATGGGTTCGTGCCCCGGTCCGGGAAGATCCCACATGCCGTGGAGCGGCTAGGCCCGTGAGCTATGGCTGCTGAGCCTGCGCATCCGGAGTCTGTGCTCCCCAACGGGAGAGGCCACAACAGTGAGAGGCCCGCGTACCGCAAAAAAAAAAAAAAAAAAAAAAGTACATAAAATTCAAATAAGGACAACTCACCACGACCGTGACAGTTCAACCAAAATATAGAACTGAAATGACACCCAAAATATGGAAAACAAATTTTTTGCAAGCCCTTTCTTCACTGCACCGAAAACACTGTATTTGGAAAGAAAAAAAATAAAAGCAGTGTCCAAGTATAATAACCACAATCCCAGTAAGTTTCTAGTACTAGTTCAGTAAGTATTCAATATATAACAGCCATCATCATCATCATTTTTTTATTATTATTTGTAGTCGATGCTGTTGGTGGTCTGCCGCTTTACCAGATCCACTTTACCAGGCCCATGCACACAAACCTAGATGCAATGAGCGCTGACTGCCAACGGCTCAAGCTGCCTTTCTTCTTGCATTGTCCTTGTGGATAGGGACCATCTTGCCTGTGGTCAAGAGTTGACTTCTGTCAGGAATTGACCAGTATATGCGGTTCCAAACAATGGACATCCTTGCTTCAAGGCAGGCACAACTCTGCTATGTAACTTTTTGCCCCAGGGCTGCCCATGGTTCAGGCCAAGTGTAGGCTTTGGCTGAGGTCACATCTTTGCTTGGCTCTTGTCCCTTAGTTTCTCTGGGTCCCTTACTCCTTCATAGAATTTTGCTGAACAGCAGTCACTCAAGAAATCACATGTACCTGAATCCCTTTCTCAGGCTCTGTAGTTAGAGAACTAAATCTAAGACATTATTTCACAAAGTAGTAATAATGACTTCAGAAGATAGGGTGTTTTTCGTTGTTGTTGTTTGTTTGTTTTTTCCCTCTCTCTTTCTAATACTCTTTCCCATTCCCCTTGTCTGCAGCATTCACACTTTCCTCTGGGGATTCCTCTTCTGTTACATGTGGGCCTGGTGGTGCTGTCAACCAGCCTTGCTTTACCCCCTTTCCCCTTTTTGCTCACTGGTGGCCAGATGACCATGTGGAAATAGGAAAATTGAATTCTTGCTGAAGTAAGCAAAAGCAAGGTACAATGGTGGTAACCACCGTGGAAGATAAGACTAGAACCTGGAAGAGTAAAAAAAATGAGGACAGAGTGGTAAAAATGGCTGTCACTTACATAGGACCTACCATGTGACAGGCACCGTCCTGAGCCCTTTATATATATTAACTCATTTCATCTTCATGTCAACCCTGTAAGCTAGGTACTGTTATATCCACTTTATAGAGGAGGATACTAAGGCACAGAGCAGTCAAATGACTCACATAAGGTCACATACCTAGTAAATAGGGAAGCTTAGGTTCTAATGTAATCAATTTGGTTCTATGCTGGTAACCAATCCTAAGACTGATCCCAGACCCCTCCCAATCACTTCTTGCTGTATATCCTGAGACCAGCAGGATACACATTCCATTGTAAAAAGTCACCCCATAGACACTGCCTGAGAGCAAGAGATATATCACAGGCCAACTTTTGTTTCATGTTAACCAAGATCAAAGGTCAAGTGAAGGCAAATTTAAGATTGAAGCCATTTTGGCTAAATAGTCCTCTTAGACTGTTGCTTAAAGACTGGAACTTCAAAGTCAAAGTCTACATTCAAGGATTACAGCCCAGAGACTTCAGGGCTTGGTTATTAGATCTCAGAGTTTTTAGGAATCAAGTTCATGCCATCTAGCAGGGTTTTAAGGGAGATGAACAGAGCCAGAAAAAACCTGAACCTGTCAGAGAAGAGTTTGTGGTCACTTAGTGCTAAGCTGATTCCCTGGCCCCGATAACCAGGTTCACAGCACATGAGCTCCTAAAGCAGTGCAGTCCCCAGAAGAGACATTCTTCCCTGTGCCTCTCTCTGATAGGAGCTCAGAGAACAACGGAAAAGGGAGCTCCTTCGCAGGTTAAGCCTGGGGCAGCCAGATTGGTGACCAATAACTCACTGCTTGGCCAGGGAAACTCAACAGAGTGTCTGCACACCACGTACATCTCTCTGACATTCCAAAGTTATAGCTGGGGGGCAATAACTGACAACGACTCTGGGTAAGTACAATTTTACTTGAGGGTAGGTTGCATTAATTAACAGGAGCATTTTTTTAAATGTAGGGATGGAGAAAATACTTCCTGAAAGGTCAAAGGGTGAAACACAGTAGCCTAAGGTAGTTTATTTTTTTACTCTCTGTCTGCCCAGATTGTGTCACCATCCTTCTTCCTATGGTAACCCACACCCTCTTACCTTTTCGGACCTCTTCCCCACCTTTATGTGTGTCTGCAGCTATCAGTCAGCTAGGCTCCACCACTTTCCTCCTCCTGGAATCACCTGACCCAGGCAATGGCACTCAGAGTAGCCCATCCCTCTGGCTCAGTAACTAGTGCGGGACTGGACATAAGACCCAAATAGGGTCAATCAGAATCCTCTGTGGAATTGTATACAGGCATTGGCAGAGGTCTGCTGGGAGCCTGCCTCTTCCCCAGCTATATGGAAAATGTTCATTTGCCATAGAAGAAAATGAGGTCAACACCCAGAGTGAGGCAGAGCTGGGAGATGAAAAGACAGAGAGGAAATGGGAATAACATCCTTTAAGACTCAGCTGTGCATGATGTCAAGGCCACACTGGACTTACCAGTTTTGTGAGTGAATAAATTCTCTTTTTTAATAAAGTAGTTTGAGTTTGGTGTCTGTCAGTTACCTCAAAAAGGTTTGACCGATTCCTTTATTTTTTTTAAGATTATTTTTTTATGTGGACCATTTTAAAAGTCCTTATTGAATTTGTTACCATATTGCTTCTGTTTTATGGTTTTTTTGCCTGGAGGCATGTGGGATCTTAGCTCCCCGTCCAAGGATCGAACCTGCACCCCCTGCACTGGAAGGTGAAGTCTTAACCACTGGACCGTCAAGAAAGTCCCTGACTAATTCCTTAATTAAGGCTAAAAAGTCTTCAAAGAGAAAAACTTCAAATTAACCAGAGGAACAGAAGAATATATTCAACATCTCTAAATTAGTAATGCGTAATTTAAGACAAATTACATGAATTTTTTTCTTGTAGCTAAGGAAGATGACCCATATAAATACAAAGCCATGCTAACCTCAGACCCTTAAGAGAGTGAGAAGTGAGAAGTCAGCTAACAGACTTTAGAATGATGGTTAATATCATTAAAATGAAAAAATGCAGAAGGGGGGAAGGTACATAGTAATGTTTAATGGTTTGTTAACATTGTATAAACTAAATGGTTTAATACTTATACTGGCCAAAAATATTAAATAAGTGTTATTGTGCAAAGAGGAATTTTAAAGTAGTGGACATAGGATAAAAAGAGCATTTACTAATTATGGGCAAATGCTAGATATAATGGAAGTTAGGTTACATTGATATATAAAGCATTGTTTTCTAGAGGCTGAAAATTTAACTGGCAGGTATAATATTTCCACTCTATAAAAAACAAATGTTTCTAAATGGAAGAATATTAGAATTTCAAAAGGAGTGGAACAGATAATAAATGTAATAGGAGTTCATAGCGAAAGTACTCACTTCTAGTTGATTGGTTAAGATTTCTTTCAGAGAATAGGAAGAATTTGTCTGAGCTTTGAAGAAAAGGTAAAATCTGTGCAGGAAGGAAGGGCTTTAGACACAGAAGCTATGGTAGAATAAAGAACAGGTTTCCACTGTGGCAGGAGTGAAATCCGTCGTCATGAAATTTTGTGGAATTATTTGGAAAGGTAAACTTTTCTCAGATTGTGATGGGTTTTGAACCAGACTAAAGAGTGTGTTTTTTCTTTTCTTTTTTTTTAAATTGAAGTATAATTTTTTCAAACAAAAAGTTCTTTTGTTTTTGAAGTACAATTTTCTAGAAGCAAGTACATGTTTGCACTAAACTTTTCCTTTGTTTATTTCTAGATTCTCAAGGAATGGTTTGAAATGCAGAAATACTTCTTAATAACCACTATTAGTCATTCCTACTATCAAAAAATTGTGTAAAACAAAGTTTGGCATATCTTTTAGACTACAACTGTAAACTGTGTAACTTTATAACATTCCCAAGACAATTTCCTCACATAAAAGTTAACTTACTTTATTATTTTCTGTGCACAATTGACAATTTTTCCATACAGTACATGCTGCAAAAAAATTAAGTACAAAAATATAAATACAAAGCCTATTTATTGCTCAACTTTATATAAAATGCGTTTCATTAAGTCATTCCTGTTTCATGGCAAATGTATCCATACCCTGAGCATTTTCCTTTATTATTTTCATATGTCTAGACACTTTCTCATTGATACCATTTCTCACTAATCCTAACTCCTTACTTTCTCCTGTTACTCAGAAAAATATGAAATAGCATCATCCAACTTTGATTAGCCAAGTAAGTTCTAAAAATTAACTTTCTTCTCCTAAACTAACTCTCTGGTCCCAACCAGGCATCTAAAGCTACGCACCTGAATCAAACTGGGCTAATCCCACAGCACACTCATTGATCCAAGGAGAAGGAATCTGAGCAAGTCAGCCCAATCAGGATCCTCCTTCCACGATTTACAGATTGGAACTTGAGGGGTAGGGGTAGTGCGGAGCCTCTGTTTCCAACTTTTCAAAAATTTAAACAGGATTGTCTCTATGTAGTTATAAAAGTGACACATGTTCAATATAAGAAATAAGTATACATTAAAAAATAAAAATCAGCTGAAATTCCACCATCCAGAGAAACTCTGATGCTTCATCTTACTTTAAACAAATTATTTCCATGATCTAAACTTGGATTTTGCCATCATTCCAAATGACTGCAACCATGAAATCTTAAATACCAATATTCTAGTCTCTGACTAGAATCTTCTTTCCTTTCCTCTCTTGTTTGCCTTTTGACATGACTCAGACCTTCACTTTTCTTGACCTTTCCATTGTTTTCCAAATCTGTTTGCCCCTGATGGCCTCATTCCCTTCTCTTTAG
Source organism: Phocoena phocoena (assembly GCF_963924675.1). Lineage (NCBI taxonomy): Eukaryota > Metazoa > Chordata > Mammalia > Artiodactyla > Phocoenidae > Phocoena > Phocoena phocoena. The sequence continues at coordinate 51,848,565 of NC_089227.1, forward strand.
TCTGAACTTCATGTCAGTGAATGACCCAATCTGGGTCCATCTCAGAGATTTACACTGAGTATTTGTATAACTAACCAGCAATCTTTCTTATAGTCTTTCTTGCTGTTACTGAAGAACCAATGAGGGACAGCTGACCTACATGACAATGTGCTACATGAAGCAATAGGTTCTTTTCTTCTTTTACTCTCTTCCTGAAGAAAGAGGCACTAGCTATTTCCACAGCATTCTCAGGACCAGATTCTTCCTATACCCTGTTAAAGACCCAATTTTTTTGTGTATTTTTCTCTCCAGTCACTTCCTTCCTCTTGATTACATTTTCATAATTTCTGCAGCATCATTCTCTCCTAGTTCTCTTGGAACATTTCTGGCCATTCCTTTTTGAGTTTCCTGACTGGTTCCATTCCCTCTATCAATGTCTAAAATGTTGTTATTACATAAAATTCCATCCTTGTTCCTCTTCTCTTCTTCCATGAGGGATCACAATTTCAAATACCTAGAGATGCCAGGCGTCAATGTATATTATACCAGATATCAAAACAAAAACTGTCTTTTTGATTGGCAGTGCAAAGAATTAATTAATAATTTTATAAAATAGAACAACTGAATCAGACAAGCTGATTCTAAAGTTTATCTGGAATTAAAATTTTTTGATGAACAGCTAAGAGAAAAATTTGGGGGGAAGATAACAAGATTTCACATATTACTATTCTCTATATTACATCCTTACATTTACTTTGTTGATTTCTGATATAGGCATGTAAAATGAGTCCATATGGCTTTTAATTTGTTAAATGTTCTTTTTATTTCTATCACCTTTGACTGCATCTATTTCAAAACTATGTTGTTAGGTGAACAAAGTTTCATAATATGTCATCTTCATATATTGTGCTGTACATCAGTATGGAATATGGCTTATTCGTCTACTTAAACATTTTTTTTTAATTCGATGTTATCTAACATTAATATTGCTACACTTGCTTTATTTTTCATTAGCATTTGCAAGGTATATATTATTCCATCAATTTATTCTTTGTTGCTTTATTTCCTCTAGTCACACCCTGAAGTCACACCTGTTTCTATTTCTATATGAGCGGTTCCTTAAAAATTTTTGAGAGATATATTTTATCTTCTTCTTTCTATCATTGCTTAATCAGGATCTACATTCTCTACCTATATAAGGATCCTAGTATGCTTTAACTTTCTTCCTTTCCCTTCCCACACCATTCCCCAGGTAGAAATCATCTGGAATTTTAATTATTATTAAGTCCTTATCAATTATTATTAGACTGTTAATGTATTTAAATTGCTATTGACTTGTAATCAATCATTTATAAAAGTTTTACTGGTTTCTTTGCTTACTAATCTTTCTTGAATCCCACATTTCCCCTTAGCTTATATTCGTTTGCTGAATAATATCCATGAGTACACCTTTCTCAGAAAGGGTCTGGGAGTGACAGAAATCACTCTGATTATATATAACATAGGGAACTTAGTACTGGGAATCAGGTATGCAGGTGATAGAAGAGACTGAGAAATCTACCTGGGGAAAGACAATGTAGACCCATCTCCCCCCAGATATCAGCATATGCTAGACTAGAGGGCAGAGGAAGGAGGCAGCTACCAGAATCCAATACAATAAGTATATGTAGAGTCTGCATGACAAATATTCTTGGTGTGTTCACCAATACAGAAATAAACAAATGGGTACTACAGAAATAAAGAGAAAACCTGGAAGCCTTGCCTCATTTTCAAATTACTTAGCCTTCATTTCCTTGGAGAAATCTGCCTTTTCATCTCATTCTGATATCTTGACTTTGACATATGTTTCACGGAATCTATTTCTCATTTGGTGGTTCTCTAGCTCAGCACTTGTGGGGAAATTTTCATCTGTTCCTTGAGTTCTGTTTTCTTCTAGGACAGATTAGCTGTTTTTCTGCATGGGAGTATATATATACTCAATTATTTATTCTGTTAGCTATGCAGTGTTTGCATAGGTTCTATATTGTCTATTTTCATCTTACTAATGATTAGATAGTCCTGTTCAGACCTTCTATTTGTGTTGACACAGTAGAAGTGACATTTTGACCACCTTACCACTGTCCTTGAAATTTTTTTCTGACAAACTACAGTTTTACTGTATTTTATGCTCTATTCACTTGGTTGTTCTCAGTATTTGACAAAGGGAGAGAACTCAGGTGAGTCTGTGCCAGACTTTGTTAGAATATCTGGGCTCTACACTCTCTTCTGAGGTTTTATCATTTTCCACTGCCAAGGTTCACTCTAGCTAATTGGAGATATATCCCATTTCCATACAGGGAATATTTCTGGATTGTAGATCTGCCCCTAAATCCAGTTTGTAGCCCAGGAACTTGTGTTTCCATGAGAGTCAGATCCACTGTTCAGTTTCTCTATTTTTCTTATTTCTCCTCCGAAACCATTTCTCTGTAGGTCTTCAGAACTACAGGAGTAGTACTGGGAGTACTGATGAAAATTCTTGGAATTTAGTGACAGTCATTTCTAAGGGGTGATGGTGGCATCTGGAGTGTTACCATGCTGTGCTATTCTATTTTGATCTAGAATCTTCTATTTCTTTCCTAGCTTGCCACTTGCTTTTTAGGCCATACCCCTTTGTTTTCTGGTTGCTCCCAGTAAGAGAATTTCTCTACATTTTAGTATTTTTTAATGCATTCATTAGGTATTGGAAAAGAAGATTCTTAACCCAAAGTTCCAAGAGCAAACTACAACTTCTTGGGATATTGCTTACTAAGCTCTCAAATATAAATAAAACATCAGGCTTAAAACCCCGGGGAATCAAAGCAACCCGCTTAGTAGGGGATCTCACTTGATGTGGGATCATTAACAAAGTCCTGTGGGTTGCCTGTGGGAAGGGTCTATCACTCAGACCACCAGCAGGGATGTAGGTGGAGATCTCAGTGAAAGGTTAGAATCCCTTTCGCAGTTTTGGAAGTGAAAGAATCGTAATGTCTAAGAAACCATATCCTTGTAAAACAGGAAGGTTGAGTGCAAGTTCAAAGGGGAAATTACCCCAGGCTAGGAAGCAAACACTCAATGGAGGCCCAGGACAGGCTGACCAGGCTTTCCCTCCCAAAGGGAAGCTGTTTCCTCAGAAACACTGACTGGGTTCTTCAGCCCTAGAATCAAGCTAGCTAGAAGACCAGACTATGTTATCCATGATTCTTGATTTATTTTTGTTTACTCCCTTTTTGTTCTTCCTCAACATTTTAACAAGGTTTTTTGAAAAATTCTAGTATGACTCCAATTTGTTAGGGAACAAAGGGAGGGATTTGTTTCTATGTTTGGCCTGTTTTTAGGCATTCTTCCTGGGAAGAACATGGCAAGGGATGGCATGAGAACATTGTTCCTCTTGAAGTATGTATGGGAATGACTGAGAGGTTAAATGAGAGAAAAATGTATGGGAAAGATAAAACCAAAGGAAACAAGCCAGATCTTTTGATTCAGCCTCTCCTTATCCTCCATCCTCTCAAAGGAGAGTTTCATTTCAGTGCAAAGCTAAGAGCTTTGGGTTTGGATTTAGGAAGGAAGACACTCACAGATACTATCTTTTTGACTCTGAAAACCAGAAAGCGGTAATTATTCTCTCTTAGAGTCTTCATAAAAATGGCACTCTTGGCTTTACAGGGCATTTTCCAAGTAGTTCAAATCCTGTCCTTATTCTATCTGTACAATTCCAGTTTAGGATACTGAAAACGTTATCTCCAGTTTCATGAATTTAACTCAGTACAACTTTTAATGTTTCAGAATTTCTTCAGTTGGGGAGGGGAACAAAGGAAGTCTCCAAACCAAGTAATTATTTCTTAAGATAAGACCCAAATTAAGTACTTTATTAACTAAGACCGTACAACACTAAGAAAGACTAGCTATGGCCATTGAGTGGGGTCTGATTAGAACAAAACCCAACACCTTATTCACAGCACAAAGCTTTAGGCTATAGGTCATGCAGAACGAAGTGGGTGGGGAACATGCTTTCCACATTTAAAACTGTTTTAATCCACTTTTCACACTTCAGATAAAGCAAATGAATTTGAGTCCAATTTAATTGGATTTCACCAAAAACGTTAAGATCCTTTAAAAATGTCTTCCTGCCAACACCAAAAGGCAACTTTAGAGATGAAAATCTCAGCCTGCCAGTGTGCCACAACCAGCAGGACATACAACGGCAGCGGCACACCTGGGGCAGCAGCCTCTGGGCTCAGGATGGCTTACCATCATCCATAGATTTTGGTCTGTGCTTGTTCTTGTGTCTGGAGACTTGGGAAAAACTATTCTCTGAGAAGCTGATAAACAGTTGGAGGAGAAAGAGGGAGAAGAATACTGGCAGGAGGATTTGACTCCACGACTGCGGCCAGCACATGCCTCCTTGGCCCTGGGTTCTGCCAGCTGCCGGCCAGTGGGATTGCGGTGGGCACCAGGTACCGAGCTGGACCCGCGGACCCACTCATGGACTGTGACCTGTCCCAATCCCAGCCCCTTTTGAGGCAGCCCCTTCCGAGCCCTGGACCCCAGCATAATTCGAAGAATTTTAGTACCTCTCATGTTCCGGCCAGAACGCGAAATGTTTGTAATGCGACCCTGGTCCACACTGGCCTCGGGCTCGCGAGGGCTCTGACCACCGCCTACAGTTTATCCACTGGTCTGGATGGAGGTCTATTTCCCTCCAAAGCCCACAGCTTTTTCCTGCTTGGCCGTTGCTTTTGAAGAAGGCCTGGATTCTAATTTCCACCATTCAATAGCTGGAAAGCAGTAGCAGCTTTCTGTGCCGCTTTCCGCAGATGTAAGGGAACCTACCATCTACCACGCACCATGGGAGTTATTGTGCGATTGATAGGTGATGAGGTCCTGAAACTCACAACTCTCTCAATCCTTGATCTTGTCTTTGACTAGTATGTGGCCCTGTGGCATGCTCTAATGTAGTTTCCCAAAGTATGGTGTATTTTAAGTGGTATGCAGATGAGTATCTTTTATTTTCATAGTTATGAATTTAGTTTTAATGTGTATGGGGAAAAATATAACTAGTAGTTATAATGGCAACAATATATGCTTTTCTTTTAAAGTAAATCTATGTAAAAATGTCAGGTTTCAGAAATATAAATAGTAGCATAATTTAAAGGGTAAGGCAAAATTGTGAAGGTGGTTCCAGAATGACTGAAATTTGAGCAATACTGCCTCATTGTGGAGGGGGTATGGTAGGGAGGAACAGGGCACAGAGGTTTGTCCTTGTCCGGGATCTATCTTGGTTTGTTTTTTAAGACTGAATGATGGAGTTGTCCCATGGCACCCTTGACATATTGATCTAGACTGCACCCTGAGGACTATGGATCCAGTACTGACAATAAAGATGGTGAAGGGGAAGATGTACAGAGTCCCAGGCTGCCTTTTCCTTGCCTCTTTGTAATGCAGAGGACAGACAGAGCTATAATATGAAAAGTGCTCTTATAAACTGACAAAAGGACAAAAAGAAAAACAATAGCCATTTCAGAAGAAGAAACATGTTCCTGCTGATCCTTTTGGACACTGTATCAGACTGTCCCTGGAATCAAATTCTTCTATCATCTAAGTCAATAATTCCCCTTTTGCTTAAGCCAGTTGGAGTTACGTTTTCTGTCTCTTTGAGCATTCCTCAACAGCAACATATCAAGATTCCTCATAGGGGGATTTCCCTAGTGGTTAAGAATCTGCCTGCCAACGCAGGGGACAAGGGTTCGAGCCCTGGTCCGGGAAGATCCCACATGCCACGGAGCAACTAAGCCCGTGTGCCACAACTACTGAGCCTGCGCTCTAGAGCCCGCAAGCCACAACTACTGAAGCCCGCACACCACACCACAACTACTGGAGCCTGCGCGCCTAGAGCCCGTGCTCCGCAACAAAAGAAGCCACCACAATGAGAAGCCCGCGCACCACAATGAAGAGTAGCCCCTGCTCGCTACAACCAGAGTAGAGCCCACGCACAGCAACATTTATTTAAAAAAAAAAAAAAAAAAGACCCCTCATAGGAAGGAAAAATGGTGATAACATATTTGTGATAATCGTTCTTAAGCGAAGTCCCTGTACTCCTTCCTGGCGCTGATGTAAATATCTGCAATAAGGAAAGGGAATATTTAAGTCTACAAGTCCCGTGTATAAAGCTCGGTCTACCATAACAAAATACTAGACTGGTGGCCTAAACAACAGTTAATTTCTCACATTCCTGGAAGCTGGAAGTCCAAGCTCAAGGTGCCGGCAGGGTTTGTCTCTCCCGAGGCCCCTCTCCTTGGCTTGTACACAGCCACCTTCATACTGTGTCCTCATATGGCCTTTCCTCCCTGTGTGCACACACCTGGTGTCTATTCCTCTTCCCATAAGGACACCAGTCCTACTGGATTAGCGCCCCACCCTTACGACCTCATTTAACCTAACTTGCCCCCTCAAAGGCCCTACCTCCAAATACAGTCACATTAGGATTAGGGCTTCAACATATGAATTCTGGGGGGCACATTCAGTCCCTAACAGTCAGGCATAGCACTTCTCCCTCATCACGAGATTCACTCTTTGTCCTTCAGAATTATTCGTTTTAAAAAAATTCATTCCTTGTGCACATGCAAACTTTGTTGTTTTCTCTCTACTTTGCATTTTTTCTAAATCATCATCATTCTTGCCTTTATCAAAAGCAAATGTGTGCCTATTAAAATAGTTTTTTCAGTACTTTCACTGCTTTTGTGTTTATCGGGTAGAGACAATGTTTGTAAAACATTTAAAAAATAGTAAAAAAAAAAACAAAAAACAACTCTTTTAGGTTTTGGTAACTAATTTCAACATGTGTTGCTGGGGGATTCCCCACACAACAATGCTCTGGACGACTGCTGGGTGTCCCTCAATTCAACTAAATTCTGATGCTGTCTACCCAGAGGTAGCATTAGATTCTATGGGGTAAGGGGTTAGTCCCACACGACTGCACCCCTACCCCTGACACACTTCAGACACCAGCTGAAAGTCCACATTATCACCTAAGTTACTGACCAACCCGCTATAAACTCGAGGTTCTGACAACCTTCTCCTCAGGTTCAATTAATTTGCTAGAGTGGCTCGCAGAATGCAGAGGAACATTTTACTTTCAAAATCACCAGTTTATTTTAAAGGGACACAACTCAGGAGCAGCCAGATGGGAGAGATGCATAGGGCAAGGTATGGGGAAAGGGTGAGGAGCTTCCATGTGCTCTCCAGGAGTACCACTCTCCTTGCATTTCCTTGTGTTCACCAACTAGGAAGATCTTCAAACCTAGTCCTTTTCTGTTTTTATGGAGGCTTCGTTACATAGGTGTGCTTGATTCAATCACTGGCCCCAGGCAACTGATTGAACCTCCAGCCTCTCTCTTCGGTGGAAGGGCGGGGGGCGGGAGGGGGGGTTGGTAGGGGTAGGGGATGACTGGCAATCAGCCCCCATCCTTCGATGGGGACTCCAAAAGTCACCTCATCAACATAACAAAAGACACCTTTATCACTGTCCTCCCTTAGGAAATTTCAAGGGATTGACTGAAGTACAGTTGATTTCCAATAGTATGTTAGTTTCAGGGATACAGCATAGTGAGTATTTTTATAGATTATACTCCATTAAAACTTGAGTATTTTTATAGATTATACTCCATTAAAACTTATCACAAAATAATGGCCGTAGGAAATTCTAAGGGTTTTAGGAGCTCTGTGCCAGAAATGGGATGAAGACCAAATATATATTTCTTATTATAAATCACAGTATCACAAGAACCAACAGACTCAAGAACAATGCACAGCCCTAAAGGACTGACATGACTGCTAATGCCATCTGTTGGTGGCAACAGAAATGACATGTTTATAGTCTGGATAATAGTTTTGCTCAGATCTATCAAAGTGTATACACTGAACATTTGAAGGTAAAGGAACATCTATATTATCTTTCTTGACCTTCTGTATTTCGTTCTGTGTTAATCAAGGGCCCAGGAAGGCTAACTGAAGGGAATTCAATGAAGGAGTAATGAAAACAAATAAAGGATGGTGGAGCACACTGAGACATCAGAGGGAAGCTACTACCAGAGAGGCTGATATCCAGAGAGAACTGAAGAGAGGCTACCTGACAGGAGCTGTGGCCATAAGGTAGAGAAAATACAGTTTGGCTGAGTAGTGAGAATAAATACCCTGACCCCTCTTTTCTCCTACTATCTAGGCTCCCAGAGTCAAAGAGGTAAAGAAACTAAGGTAATGCAAACTATAGAGGTCAGGGCAAGGCAGAGAAGGGTGGAGAATGGATTTGGAAGGTTGGCTGGTGAATAATCCATACCTTTCCTTCACAAAATAAATAGCCCTCTCCTCTGATATACATTTATACACAAATATGTATTTGCATATAAAATCACCTCGTATTATGGGTACTCATTTTATGTGTTTGGCTCCCTATACTAAACCAAGGTTGAATTCTTACATGTCTCATTCATGGTGTTAAGTACTCCATTACAGAAGGAACTCATAAATAAATGAGTGAATACTTATTGTCTGTCCCCATGGCTTAAAATTTTGCTGGGGGTAAAAAGGGCAAACGTACCCTATTTTATGTTATGTCTTAATGCCCAGTGAATTCCATCTGGCTCCTAAGTATAATAAGGACATCAATAACACAAACAGGGGCTTCCCTGGTGGTGCAGTGGTTAAGAATCCGCCTGCCAAAGAAGACCTAAATAGACATCTCTCCAAAGAAGATATACAGACTGCCAACAAACACATGAAAGAATGCTCAACATCACTAATCATTAGAGAAATGCAAATCAAAACTACAATGAGATATCATCTCACACCAGTCAGAATAGCCATCATCAAAAAATCTAGAAACAATAAATGCTGGAGAGGGTGTGGAGAAAAGGGAACCCTCTTACACTGTTGGTGGGAATGTAAATTGATACAGCCACTATGGAGAACAGCATGGACGTGCCTTGAAAAACTAAAAATAGAACTACCATACGACCCAGCAATCCCACTACTGGGCATATACCCTGAGAAAACCATAATTCAAAAAGAGTCATGTACCAAAATGTTCATTGCAGCTCTATTTACAATAGCCCGGAGATGGAAACAACCTAAGTGTCCATCATCGGATGAATGGATAAAGATGTAGCACATATATACAATGGAATATTACTCAGCCATAAAAAGAAACGAAATTGAGCTATTTGTAATGAGGTGGATAGACCTAGAGTTTGTCATACAGAGTGAAGTAAGTCAGAAAGAGAGAGACAAATACCGTATGCTAACACATATATATGGAATTTAAGGGAAAAAAATGTCATGAAGAACCTAGGTGTAAGATAGGAATAAAGACGCAGACCTACTGGAGAATGGACTTGAGGCTATGGGGAGGGGGAAGGGTAAACTGTGGCAAAGCGAGAGAGAGGCATGGACATATATACACTACCAAACGTAAGGTAGATAGCTAGTGGGAAGCAGCCACATAGCACAGGGAGATCAGCTCGGTGCTTTGTGACCACCTGGAGGGGTGGGATAGGGAGGGTGGGAGGGAGGGAGACGCAAGCGGGAAGAGATATGGGAACATATGTATATATATAACTGATTCATTTTGTTGTGAAGCTGAAACTAACATACCATTGTAAAGCAATTATACTCCAATAAAGATGTTAAAATGAAAAAAAAAAAAAAAAAGAATCCGCCTGCCAATGCAGGGGACATGGGTTCAAGCCCTGGTCCGGGAAGATCCCACATGCTGTGGAGCAACTAAGCCTGTGCACCACAACTACTGAGCCTGCGCTCTAGAGCCTGCGAGCCACAACTACTGAGCCTGTGTGCCACAACTACTGAAGCCCGTGCGCCTAGAGCCTGTGCTCCACAAGAGAAGCCACTACAATGAGAAGCCCATGAACTGCAACGAAGAGTAGCCACTGCTCGCCACAACTAAAGAAAGCCCGCATTCAGCAACAAAGACCCAATGCAGCCAAATATAAATAAATAAATTTATTATTTTTAATTTTTGAATTTTATTTATTTTTTTATACAGCAGGTTCTTATTAGTCATCCATTTTATACACATCAGTGTATACATGTCAATCCCAATCTCCCAATTCATCCCACCACCATCCCCAGTCCCCCGCAGCTTTCCCCCCTCGATGTCCATACGTTTGCTCTCTACATCTGTGTCTCCATTTCTGCCCTGCAAACTGGTTCATCTGTACCATTTTTCTAGGTCCCACATATATGCGTTAATATACTATATCTGTTTTTCTCTTTCTGACTTACTTCACTCTGTATGACAGTCTGTAGATCCATCCACGTCTCAACAAATGACCCAATTTCATCCCTTTTTATAGCTGAGTAATATTCCATTGTATATATGTACCACATCTTCTTTATACATTCATCTGTCGATGGGCATTTAGGTTGCCTCCATGACGTGGCTATTTTAAGTAGTGCTGCAATGAACACTGAGGTGCATATATCTTTTTGAATTATGGTTTTCTCTGGGTATATGCCCAGTAGTGGGATTGCTGGATCATATGGTAATTCTATTTTTAGCTTTTTAAGGAACCTCCATACTGTTCTCCATAGTGGCTGCAACAACTTACATTCCCACCAACAGTGCAAGAGGGTTCCCTTTTCTCCACACCCTCTCCAGCATTTGTTGCTTGTAGATTTTCTGAGGATGCCCATTCTAACTGGTGTGAGGTGATACCTCATTGTAGTTTTGATTTGCATTTCTCTAATAATTAGTGATGTTGAGCAGCTTTTCATGTGCTTCTTGGCCATCTGTATGTCTTCTTTAGAGAGATGTCTATTTAGGTCTTCTGCCCATTTTTGGATTGGGTTGTTTGTTTCTTTAATATTGAGCTGCATGAGCTGTTTATATATTTTGGAGATTAATCCTTTGTCCATTGATTCATTTGCAAATATTTTCTCCCATTCTGAGGGTTGTCTTTTCAATGTGTTTATGGTTTCCTTTGCTGTGCAAAAGCTTTGAAGTTTCATTAGGTCCCATTTAAATTTATAAAAATTTATAAATTTATTAAAAAAAAGGATCAGTCATGGCTATATACTAGGAATTAAAAAAAACTAACACAAACAGGATAATTTTTCCTGACTGCTGGCTATAAGTGTACATGAGAAACAAATTCAAATAGCAGAATCTAAGAGATTTTCCACCAGAATTTAGCTTTTAAAAATTAAATTTGCAATATTTAAAAAAAAATAAGACTAGCTCACTTATCTTTGCTTTTGGCTTTGGAAGTCCACACTTTTATTTTTTATTTGTTTAATTTAATTTTTTATTTTATATTGGAGTATAGTTGATTTACAATGCTGTGTTAGTTTCAGGTGTACAGCAAAGTGATTGTTATACATATATCCAGTCTTTTTTCATATACTTTTCCCATATAGGTTATTAATGGAAGTGAATTGAGTTTATCTCCAATGGAAACACTGAAGTCAAAATTTATAGCATTTGACAATGAGATATCATCTCACACCAGTCAGAATGGCCATCATCAAAAAATCTAGAAACAATAAATGCTGGAGAGGGTGTGGAGAAAAGGGGACACTCTTGCACTGCTGGTGGGAATGTGAATTGGTTCAGCCACTGTGGAGAACAGTATGGAGGTTCCTTAAAAAACTACAAATAGAATTACCATATGACCCAGCAATCCCACTACTTGGCATATACCCTGAGAAAACCAAAATTCAAAGAGAGTCATGTACCAAAATGTTCATTGCAGCTCTATTTACAATAGCCAGGACATGGAAACAACCTAAGCGCCCATCATCGGATGAATGGATAAAGAAGATGTGGCACATATACACAATGGAATATTACTCAGCCTTAAAAAGAAATGAAATTGAGCTATTTGTAATGAGATGGATAGACCTGGAGTCTGTCATACAGAGTGAAGTAAGTCAGAAAGAAAAAGACAAATACCGTATGCTAACACATATATATGGAATTTAAGGGAAAAAAATGTCATGAAGAACCTAGGGGTAAGATAGGAATAAAGACGCAGACCTACTGGAGAACGGACTTGAGGGTATGGGGAGGGGGAGGGGTGAGTTTTGACAGGGCGAGAGAGAGTCATGGACATATACACACTAACAAACGTAGTAAGGTAGATAGCTGGGGGGAAGCAGCCGCAAGGCACAGGGATATTAGCTCGGTGCTTTGTGACAGCCTGGAAGGGTGGGATGGGGAGAGTGGGAGGGAGGGAGACGCAAGAGGGAAGACATATGGGAACATATGTATATGTATAGCTGATTCACTTTGTTATAAAGCAGAAACTAACACACCATTGTAAAGCAATTATACCCCAATAAAGATGTTTTAAAAAAAAAAAAAAATTTATAGCATTTGAATGTTGTCTAACAGCTGAACTTTAATAACTAAACAGCCTGTTGAAGGCAAGCAGATGAAAAGTCCCCAGGATACTACAGATTAATTAGTGAGTACTGTCAAACCTGGTGTCTATGCCCCTTTCCCCCAAACACATAGAGAAATTATGTTTTGGTGACCAATGTTCTTTTGTTATTTTTATTTTATTTATTTATTTATTTTTACATCTTTTTTGGAGTATAATTGCTTTACAATGGTGTGTTAGTTTCTGCTCCATAACAAAGCGAATCAGCCATACATATACACACGTTCCCATATCTCTTCCCTCTTGCATCTCCCTCCCTCCCACCCTCCCTATCCCACCCCTCCAGGCGGTCACAAAGCACTGAGCTGATCTCCCTGTGCTATGTGGCTGCTTCCCACTAGCTATCTACCTTATGTTTGGTAGTGTATATATGTCCATGCCTCTCTCTCGCTTTGTTCCAGCTTACCCTTCCCCCTCCCCATATCCTCAAGTCCATTCTCTAGTAGGTCTGTGTCTTTATTCCTGTCTTACCCCTAGGTTCTTCATGACATTTTTTTTCTTAAATTCCACATATGTGTGTTAGCATGGGGTATTTGTCTTTCTCTTTAACGTCCTATTGGACAACGTTTACAGCTCAGTGGTCCGCAGGTAAAATGGCCTGAACAAAAGAACAGTGGTGTTTTGGTGACCAATTTCTTTTGTTCAGGCCATTTTACCTGCGGACCACTGAGCTGTAAACGCTGTCCGATAAGACGTTTAAGACAAACCCGCAACTGTACTCATCACTTGCTGTCTAATTACTACAGTTGTCTTAATGACAGGGCTGCCATCAATATTTCAGTAGTATTGCAGTAATAGAGCAGATAGTTCTCCAAATGTCACATTCTTTTTTATGTGCCCAACCAGGGGAAAGAAAGCATGGTGGGGATTGATTTCTTGGTACTCTGTTGTTAGAGAAAAAAGGAATGTTTATAATCTATTAGACATTTCTGAGGGCACGTATAACATGAAAAGGGCATTTCAATGGAAAATGTACATTCTGATTGGTCATTGTTATTCAGTGCATTGTTCAGCAAATGTTCCGTGATATTGAGTTTCAGGCATCAGTTGAATTGTATTATGGTGAAATTTGTGATTAAGGTAAGCTAACTCAAAATGACAAGCCAAGGGCTTTTAAAACCCACATTTCAATGAAATCTGGCAGCACAAAAACAGCTGCTCTAAGTCTGCTCCTCTAATATTTCAAAGGAAGGATAGCAATGGATTTCTGATACCATATGTGCCAACTGCAGAAATTCTAGAACAGCCTGAGAGACCCTGGGTGAAAGGTCACACTCTGCCTTATACAGATGGCACATTTAATTATTAAAGAGCAATTTTAATCATTTAATCATTTCAAGCCCTGAAATGAAAGGTCTTCTCGGATACCTCGAAGCTTGTTGCAACCTAAACTCTGCTGTCATACTTCTATGGAACCAGTAAGAAGCATATGTGATTTCATATCCTCACTTGATTTACATTCTCATGTGAGTTGAATTTGTTTTGCAGGATCTAAAAGACATTGCTCAGAAAAAAAGAAAAAAAAAAACCTGAAGGTCATGTCTTTGGCAGAGAATTTACCTACCCCTAGCAGGAAAATTAAATCTAAATCCTTGCTTCAGACTTAAATCAGGCTCAGTTTCCTCAGGAGGATGGCTGAATGGCCCCTTCTTTCAGCAGACTGTTTGCAGTTCTGCTGGAAATTTTTGCATCTAGCCTCGAAAAATTTTTCAGAAAAATCTCCTTAGCTTTTGTTCATATCGTTGCACATCTGGTATGCAATGTTCCGTAAATGTTAGGCCCTCCTCTCATCCTCTCATCAAATGCGTGCATGCACAGGTTTGCATGCATACATTGGAATTTAAGGTTATGTGACTTGGCAAGAACCATGGAATAAAATCAAGGATAATTCCACCAATTGATAAAGGCAAAATGAAATGCAAATCTTAGAATTAACATGTCCATTAGATAAAGAAAATGATACTATTACTGAACCAATAATAATAGCAAATATTTATTGATTATTTACTATGTGTCAGGCACTGTCCTAAGCTCTTTACATGTTAAAACCATAACAGTTTGATGGAAAGGTGTTATAATTATCTCTATTTTGCAAATGAGGAAACAGGCACAGATAGGTTAAGATGTCTATAAGGTCATATGGCTGGTAAGTGGTGGAGCCAGGATGCCAAACCAGGCCACTGAAATTTCAAAACCCATGAGTGTGTCAATACTCTCCAGTTAAAGACCACCAGGAACACATCTGTAGTTGAACAAGTTGGGTTTATTTCTTATTACAGAGAGGGAGGATGCACAGTATGGGGAAACATGGGGTATCTCAGTGAGTGCATGTTTAAAAGGACTTATTAAAGGATCTGGCCTTGGGAAGAGCTTAAGGAAGCAGGATTTTTCTCTGGATTGGATGCTATCAGGAAATGGGGGTAATTCTATGATTGGCTATCTTAATAAATCTTATGTAGAAAGGAGGAGATTAGAGAGCTGTAAGTGGTAAAGCAGCAGCAGTCACTCATATTAGCCAAGATAGGGGCACAGAAGGACACCCAGAAAATAGGCAGAGGAGTCTGGATTTGAACCCAGGCAGTCCACTCTGGAGTCTCCACATTTACCTGCTCTACAGGCAAAGGCAACAGGAGCAGCAGCAGAAGCAAAACAGGGGTGATGCGAGAGAAGTTTTAGGAAGAACCTTGGCTATATAGTCAAGCCGAGTGTCAAAGTGGGAGACGAGCACCACAGAAGTCTCCTATGGTAGCTAACTGCTCTAACAATAGGCTGAAGTGTTTTGTTTTTTCTTAAGTCCCTTTAGGGTACCTTTTTGCTTTCCTGGAAGCCTTACAGTTCAGCCTAACCATAAGTACTCACCGAATGGGCTCTTCTCAGTTTTGAAAGCTCAGCCCCATTATTCATGTGTGTCATAAGGCTACTTTCTCTAAAAGGACTAAGGTCCATGCTGATGGCCTGATGTCCCCAGTGGACTTGATGGAGGCTCCCTTCCCAGCATCCTCAAGCCTATTTTCCACAGGAGTCATCTCCTTCTGGGGTCCTATATGCCTGTCCTGCAATTGCCAGGAGGTTCTGCCGGGAGACTGCTATATTAAGCTTTCATAAAAAGCAGACTAAGGAGGAATGAAATGGACATCTGTTGTGTGCTCCTGTACAGCAATTTTCCTCCTTTCTTGGGTAAGAAAACCCTGATTTCCCTTGGGAACTTCCCCAGCACGTGTAGTCCTGGAACGACTTGGAAGTGAAGGTGACCTCCCTGCTACCCTCCTTCGGCCACCAACACACATACCAGCTGGCACAAGTCAGGCAAATCAGTCTCTCTTTTCCAGGGGTCTGGATCTTGAGTGGAGTGACACAGACAGGAATATGTGTAAAGCTGACACGTGGCAGTTATCTGCAGAGACTGTCCATTCGTTCCTGTTACCCAGATCCCCAGAGCTGCCTTCATCCCTTTCCTTCCTGAAGCCTAACTGTTCAACATTTTCTTTGACTCTCTGAGCTACCCAGGATATTTCCAATAACTTTTTTCCTTAAGTTAGTCAGTTCCTATTGTTTGCATCCAAAGAATTCTAATTGACACACAGAGTTTATTAGATAATATTTTCTATTGAGTAAAGTTTGGGGGGAAATGTCCTTTAACAATGTCAGTTCAGGGCTTCCCTGGTGGCGCAGTGGTTAAGAATCTGCCTGCCAATGCAGAGGACATGGGTTCAAGCCCTGGTCCGGGAAGATCCCACATGCCGCGGAGCAACTAAGCCCATGTGCTACAACTACTGAGCCTGCGCTCTAGAGCCCGGGAGCCACAACTACTGAGCCCGCGCAGCACAACTACTGAAGCCCGCAAGCCTAGAGCCTGTGCTCCACAACAAGAGAAGCCACTACAATGAAAAGCCCATGCACCGCAACTAAGAGTGGCCCCCGCTCGCCACAACTAGAGAAAGCTCGCGCACAGCAGCGAAGACCCAACACAGCCAAAAATAAAATAAATTAAAAAACAAAAAACAATGTCAGTTCAAAATAATAAGAAAGGATATATAGTTAAACCTCTGGCTTCCAGTTCACATGGAAACCAGACTATGTTCTCCCAGGAGACTCTTGCTTTATTAAGACTACTGATCATTTTGCCCAGCACTGATAGGTGGTCAGAATAAATGGCCACAAAGATAATGGGTCTTTGACCTTGATTTTCATTATGTGACTATTTTTCTTCTCAATGGGAACAGATGATGTTGACTTCACAGCTCTTCTCCAACTTGTTTTTACTGACAAACAAAAAGAGAACAGCTTTGTTTCATTCTGTTTACAGAGAAATGTGATTAGGAGCTTCATAAATCTAAAGACGATTTCTCCACAAAGTCCACTGTTCTATAAAAATCACAGATATTAAGTGGGATACTATGCTCTTCTTGAAATAAAAGTCACCCATTTGCTTCCAATTCTTTGGCCTTGTGGTGCTCCATTTGTAGTCACACCAAGGAATAAAGTCTTTGGGCAACACAGCAAGAAAAGAACATGGTTATAAGTATACTTCTAGAAAGACATTTGGGATGGGGACTAGAAAGCACTTCCTGAATATCTGCATTGGAACATATGCTTGTAGATACTGGAGACTGATTTTATTTTAGAAATCAGATATCCTTAGGAGCTCTTTATTCTGCAAAACAGCAGGTCACACTGAGAAATATGATCATTCTAAAAATGCTTGCCTGTTCTTATTTTCAGATGATTGCCCACATGGAAAATCCAAGAGAATCTACAAGCTATGAGAATAAATGAGTTCAAAAAGTTTTCTTGATTCCAAATCAATAGTGTTCTCATATGCTAGTCATAACCAATTGGAAAATGTAATTGAAACGAAGGTCCCATCTACAATATAATAAAAGCTAAAGGTATAAATCTATCAGCTTCAAATATCAACATAATTCCCACAGCAACACTGACTGTAAAAAATAAACTGCAGAATGGTAGATACAAGATATTTATATAAATGATAATTTATCTTTTTATATAGATACAAAACATATTAAAAAATTTAAATGCTACAGTATTATATAAACATTTATGGATTAATGTAAAAATTTTAGGTTGCTGGTTACCTCTGAGCAGTGCAAGAAAAGAATGGGACGGGGGAAACATTCACTGGGACTTTATTACTTAAGAAAAAATCTGAAGCAAACATATGGTAAAATGATAAGGTGTGTTGTAGCTGGATGGTGAATATCATTATTATTTTCTTCAGGGGATCATCATTATTTACTATAACTTTATTTATATGTTATAAAAAATGTTTTTAAATGCCACTGTAATTGTAAGGAATAGGACAAAAATTTTTTTATTGTTCTCTTTTGCCAAGTGGAGAATCCAAATATGAAGATGTGAATGGTTTTGTTTTTCTTAGGCACTTCACCAGCAATTTAGTCAGCAATTTAGTCAGAGATGAAACATGCAACAAGTTGGAACCTACGTGACCAGAGTTGATGCTCTTTAGACAAATAACCTTCTAAAAATTCCCCTTACGGAGAAAATTATCTCTCCAGCTTTCTTAAAACAGAAGTGGTTTTCGTGGCCCTGGACTAGGGAGAAAAATGTCCTGAGTCCTGGTGCCAATTTTACCACTATTTGGTGACCTCTCTCATCCTCAGTTTCTTCTTTTGTACAATAAAATGCAGGTACTCCCTGGTAACCCTTCTCACAGGCTTGCTGTGCAGAATAAATGAGGTAATGCAAATGTGAGACTGTTTACTGTTGTAAAAATGTTAGAGCATTCTGTGTACACAGTTTTCATTGACTCTCAGACTGAATGTTATGAAAAGCCATGTAGTTAAGATGTTGGGGGAGTGCAAACACAATCACTTTTGGGGGAAAAAGAGTAAACTCTGCCTAATATCAAAGGCTCGATATCAGGGGAATGATAATATACAAAGAGGATTTAATCCTAAGGATTCTCTTTAGAAGAAAGTGTACAGAGATGTTAGTTTAGTGCTTTTTTTCCTAAGTTACTAGAGGATATTATTTGAAAATTTTCATTCTTCTCTTATCAGACTGAGATGTTTGGTAGAAATTAAGATGATTTAGGTTATTTTTGTTGGGATAAAGGCTATCCTCTGGGAGTTACTTTAACTGGAAAGAGAATGTCAACTATTTTTAAATTTTTATCTACAGATGTAGAAAGGCAGTGGTTAAAAGCAAGAACTCAGTAGTTCCACTGTCTGGGTTTGAATCCAGACTCTGCCACTTGTAACTGATGCCAACTTATTAACCTCTTTCCCTCAGTCTCTTCCTAAGTAAAATGGAGATGATGACGGTACCTAACTTTAGGCTATTGGGGTTTTAGAGAAGGCAATCGTACCTCTCCCCAGGAGTGGACCTAGGTTTTGTGGGGTCTGAAGTTTATATTTTTGAGGGATCTCTTTAAGAGAAAGAATATAAAATTATAAATACACAGTTATAGGGCCACAGAAGGAGGCCTGAAACTTAAGCTTTATTACCTTCGTGGTATATCTACCTCTACCTTTCTCTACCCTCCAAGCCAGGAACCAACTGAGAAAGTAGACACAGTTGGAGATCAAAATACAGCCAAACAATCCTTTATCTACAATTCAAAATTCAAAAAGTTCTAAAAATCAAAAGTGTTTCTGTAACTCATTTGGCAGCAAAATCCAACATCATCTGAACTCATTTGACAATAAAATCTGATCTGACTTAATATGATATAGTCTTAATTTATCCAACTCTGTGTGAATATTCATACCTTTTATTGCAGAAATAACAATGTGTTTGACAATGAGGAGTTGTCCCAGAACCTGTAAATGAACCATATAACCTTTCTAAAATCTGAAAATTTCTTAAATTTGAGACCCACCTGGTCCCAGGAGTTTCAGATAAGGAATTGTGTACAGTGTCAGGCATATTACAGATAAAGCTGAATTGAGGAACACATTGGAACCCCAGGAGTACAGGAGCAGGGTTCTCCAGTGTGTATGGAGGGGCAGAGAACCCCCTGGACTAGGGAACAGGTCTCCCTGGGGAATGAGCTGCTGCTGCTTTTCCTTCTCTCAAACTTACCAACTCTCCCAAGCTCGTCCTGAGGAGGAAGGAGTTACATGAGGGGCACATTTGAGAAGCCCAAAGAGGCACTCCCAAAGGAAGAACCTGGAGAGTGGAGAAGAAACATGGCAAACAGGAAAAAATGTCCCCCACTGAGAATAGGGTTATTGTGAAGACGAAATAAAACCATGACTTAAAGAGCTTAGCCTTGTTCCTGACCCATAGGAAGCCTCAGTAGAAGCTGGGGCCACTGTTATTGTCATATATAAACCTCATGCACCGAGTAATTTCCCTTTGGCCTCATTCTCAGCATAGCTTGACCCTTCCCAACTTTGGTCTCTTTCTTGGAGGGTGAGGGAGCTATTTAGAACAGTTAGATCACCCTCAAAACAGTGACGGCTCTTAAGGGACAGATTTCATCTTGTGGTTTCATTTTTTTTTCTCCTTCTCTCATATTTTCTTTGTCCTGATTTCTTCATCCACTTATTTTATATTTTACTTTATCTGGTTACATTTTACTTATTTTTAAACTTTGTGTGTTTTTACTAATGACTTTAAATCCTTTCTGGAACAAGGCTGAGTATAATTATATATATAATTTTAAAAGAATTCAAAGAACGTCAAAAGTATTTGCTACTTATTCCACATAAAGTATAGATGAAATCAGTCACGTACAGAGGAGAAATCCTAGGATTAAGATGTCTTGCATGACTGAAATTTGGAGGAGGAAATAACCTTCATGTCAGATATTTTTGTATCCAATTATCTTCTGGCTCCATGAACCAGAAATTTCTCCTTTTAAAACTATTAAGGAGTATATCATCTTATTTTATAAGAAATGCCTGATGAATCAAACTTCTTAATGATAAAATAGGTTGTTGGAGTGGGGAAGAGAGAGTGGACAGTGCTAGGCTTTTGGGTAAGTAAACCATAAGCTACATGAAATTATAGTTAATGTATCTTACAGAGATCCATACACAGGAATTAATCAACTCTAGTATATATATATTTTTTTACTTTTTATAATCACAAATATAATATGTGTCCACTGTAAAGTATTTGGGAAATAGAAATTAGTACAAAAGAAAGCAATGAAAATTACCCAAATCCTTCAACTCTGAGATCACTGTTAACATTTTGGTGTATATCCACCCAGTCTTTTTTCTTTACACAGACATTCTTCTATTTTCTAAAGTGGGATCATGTTTTACTTACCATTTATAACTTGCTTTTTCAGTTAACTACATATCCTAAGATATCTTCCCATGTTATTAACTATTACTTTAAAATAATTTTTATAACATACATAATACATGTTCATGGTGATATGTTCAAGTTGTAGAAAACTGTGCCATAGAGACAAAAGTAAAATTCTACTTATCTCACCAATATCTCATGTGCACTCCCTAGAAGTGTCCACTGCTAATAGTTGTATGTGTGCCCATGTCTAAATGTGTGTACTATACATCCTTTCAGATATTTTCTGTGCCTTTGCAGGGAAATAATTTTTCTACATAAAAGGAATCATATTATCAATATTATTCTACGCTTTGCATATTTTTGACACCTTTTCTCATCAGTATGGATACCTACCTCAATATTAAGAGCTATATTTACATTTACCAATCTCCTTTACATTGTTGGGGAAAACAAAGTTACCTACTTTACTAAAATACCACATAGATAAAAGACTAAATGTAAAAAACAAAACAAAAAACTATAAATAACATACATGAGTATGTTCCATAACTAAACGTACACAATTTTTAATTTTTATCCTCTGGGAGAGGAGACAGCCTTTTAAAATATGACATAAAACAAAAATTATAAAGGAAAAAACTGATATACCTGACTACATAAATATTAAACCTTTCCAAAGCAAAACAAACAAAAAAATCACAAAGTATAAATAATAAATGACAAACTGGGAAAAATATTTTCAATGCAAATTACAGATAAATGACTAATTTCCTCAATGTGTGTTGGCACTTCACTGACAAAGAAAAAAAAGGCCATACAAAATAAAAAAGAAAGAAAAAGGAAAAAAAGCCATAAAAAGATGAACTGCCCATTCATAAAGAAACGAAAATTAAAACAAAAATGAACTTTTGGTAATTGCCATTGTTGGTATGATGTGAAGAACTATGTATTCACAGTTACAGTAGGAGTATAAATTGGTGCAACCTTCTTTGGAAGGTGAATTGATAATATCAACATTCTAAATACACACATCCTTTCACTCAGGAATTCCACTCCTTTGTCTTTATCCCATATAATTAAGTATGTAAAAGGTGTGTATAAGAATATTTGTTATAGTGTGGTTTATATAGCAAGTTCTCACATTTAAATGAATTTAAGGAAAACATGTGAAACCATTTCTTACAATTACTTAGAATAACCACTAGATGTCACAATTGTTCCACAAAAATAAAGCTATAGCCAAGGTAGATCAATCAAATTTGAAGGCTAGAAAGAACTTTCTATATATAGTCCTTAACTTTAAGATAATTGGTATGTATACATGCCACCTAGTGCAACTCTACAACAAGGACAATTTAATATTATCACAAAGCACTTTGCAAAACAGAACATTTCACAAAGTGATCTTCAAATTATCTTTTTTTTTTTTTTTTTTTTGCAGTACGTGAGCCTCTCACTGTTGTGGCCTCTCCCGCTGCGGAGCACAGGCTCTGGACGCGCAGGCCCAGCGGCCACGGCTCACAGGCCCAGCTGCTCTGCGGCACGTGGGATCTTCCCGGGGGCACGAACCCACGTCCCCTGCATCAACAGGCAGACTCTCAACCACTGTGCCACCAGGGAAGCCCCTTCAAATTATCTTTTTTAAAAATGTTTTTCTCATAAAGAAGTCTCAATGAATTTTAATATGTTTTTACAAAAGTTTAGCCTAAAATGCACTAAAATGGGGTAGGCTTATATGATGTGATTTGGGAGCTTCCAGGAGGAACTCAGGCTTCAAAGAATCTCACCACAGACATGCATAATACCTTAAATTCCACCACTGAAGATTAATTTTGAGGAGTTTAAGATTTTCCAATCTTTAAAAGTATTAACTGTAAAATACCTCTGGATGAGGTGACCCTTCAAGTACTATTGCTGAATAGTTTTAAAGATTCATTGGGTTTAAACAAGAACAAGGCCCACTGTGAAAGAACCATAAAAAGAGTGCCTAGAAAAAGAGATGAGGTGGGGTGACAGCACACTAGAAAGCAGTGGCTCTTAGCCTGGGCTCTGCATGTCCACTCTATTGTCCTTTAAGCCAAATACAACACAATTCAGTGTGATCTTACTTCTGAGAAATGTGAATACTTTGGGGGAACGTATGACCCTAGATAACATTTGGCTTATCAAAATCTGTATTGTCACAGATATTTCCTAATGCTCTTATATCGAGCTGTATTATTTTATGTTGATCTAAAGAAAATAAGCACAAATATATTAGGAAACAGATACCATTTATTTGTTCTGTACTCATAAACGAATAGCTAAAGCAAATATTGAAACATAATCCATATTTAGTTCCAATTAAGAAGTTCCAAATATAAGCAACTGCATGTAGACATAGGGCTAAATAAATGTTTGGCTTTAAAATAAGAATTCACCAAAGAAAGAAGCAGGAGATGCAGATTAAACAGGGAAGTGAATCAACAGTGTTAGGTGATAACTTTTACAAGTAGTTGCTCATTAATTTAGTTTTATATCAAATATAAACTACAATCATAGTAATGAAAAGGGCTAAGAAGATCTCACCTTGCCAAAACAAAATATGGAATATCAAACCTGAAGATACAGCTGCTTTTTAAAAATCTTTCATCTGCAAGGAATTACATTAACGAAGTGATATGTGTAAGGATATTTAGCTATAGATACCAGTCAGTTCCTAATACCTTCAGTCCATGGTGCTTTCTACAATTTTCAAAGCAGGTTTACATACTTTATGTGATTTTCTCCTATAGAATTACTTTTTTTGGATTGGCATAAAAAATACTAACAGTCTATTATCAATTTTCTCTATCCAATCTACAGGTCAAACTAAATTAAGTATCTTTAACCTTAGGCACTTCAAAAAGAGGAAAATAAGTCTGCCTACTGAGTTTGTGGACAAATTTTTTAAAGCTAGACATGACATTAGCACCCAGGCCCCTAGCCACCTAACCCCCAGCTCAGAGTAGAACCCACTCACAGCTCTGGCACATGTCTCTTTCAGATGGACATGGTTTATAACTGATGAAATAGTAATACCTTTTCCTGGACCATGCCATGTTCCATTTTTCCTGTCCTAGAACTAAAGGGTAAGGGGCTGCATCTTTATCCTAACATGATGGAAGAACAGTGTGGTAGCTCTATACTGTTCAAGGGACAGGTCTCTTTTTCCCCCTAATTTATTTTATGTCATATTATTGGAGAACTGTGCAAATACACACCCTTCTCTCTTATAGACCAGGGGTCTTCTAAGTGGGATGCACCCATGATGATCCACTAGGGCAGTGGTCCACAAATTCCAACCCAGCCAAGTCCAGCCTACCACTTTTCTTTTCTCGAAATGTTTTATTGAGGTAAAATACACATAACATAAAATTTACTATCTAAACCATGGTTAAGTGGACAGTGCAGTGGTATTAAATACATCCTAATGCTGTGCAACCGACACCAAGGGCTGAGTAATTTGTAGTGTCTCCTCCACCCACTCAAACTCCTGTCCATCAAAGCAGCGTCAACTTTTCACTGGGCCCCTTCCCCAAGTTAAATAAGTTGTTTCTCATTCCCATATTTGCCCCTAAAATTGTAGTAAAAGGGGAGGGGCAGGTCTTATAACTATTGGCTCAATTTGTATTCCCTTGAACTTATAATGCATTTTGAAGAGAGACATACTTGTTATCTAAATCCAAACATTAGCATGGACTGCACTATTGTTTTTTCTGGGGACACAAACCATCTATAAAGGAAGTTTCTGATATGCGACATGACACCCTGCTTAACCTTCTTCATTCTCAGCCCCAACATTAGGTAAGAGTGAGCAGAACTTAAAGAAAAATCCATTGCACCCTCACAACCACCTTTTAAAAGAAGTAAGGTGGGGCTTCCCTGGTGGCACAGTGGTTGAGAATCTGCCTGCCAATGCAGGGGACACGGGTTTGAGCCCTGGTCTGGGAAGATCCCACATGCCGTGGAGCAATTAGGCCCATGCGCCACAACTACTGAGCCTGCACTCTAGAGCCCACGAGCCACAACTATTGAGCCTGCACGTCTGGAGCCTGTGCTCCACAACAAGAGAGGCCGCGACAGTGAGAGGTCCGCGCACCGCGATGAAGAGTGGCCCCCGCTCGCCTCAACTAGAGAAAGCCCTCGCACAGAAACGAAGACCCAACACAGCCAAAAATAAATAAATAAATTTATTTAAAAAAAAAAAAAAGAAGTAAGGTGGATGTTACTGGTCTCAACGTACAGATGTAGAAACTGAGAAACGGGAGCAGGGATTTTCACATGCTTGCGCAAGGTTGCCCATTTAGTGAGACAAGACCTGGAACTACAGAGGTCTCAGTGCTCCTGACTCCACATCCAATGCTATCTCTGCTACATCCCACTGGAACAAATTAAGAATTTCAAGG
Source organism: Phocoena phocoena (assembly GCF_963924675.1). Taxonomy (NCBI): domain Eukaryota; kingdom Metazoa; phylum Chordata; class Mammalia; order Artiodactyla; family Phocoenidae; genus Phocoena; species Phocoena phocoena. The sequence goes on from NC_089227.1 coordinate 51,873,688, forward strand.
CAGCAACCAGACTATTAAACCAAGGGTAGTGTCCTGCTGAGCACAGGGCCTCACGTGACTGCACAGGTCCCACGAAGCCAGTACTGCCCTCATGACACAATGCCTTCCAAAAGCACAGATCCAGCAGGAGCTGGGGGAGCGCAGGGGGGTGCTTCTTATATGTCCTTGGTATAATTTGTCTCTATGCCACAGTAAAAGCATTGCTAATTTCTCTTGGCAGTGAGAGTGACTTTGCTTCTAACAAAAAATTCAGAGGCATCTGTAGAAACAAAAACAAATATATAAACACAGGAAAAAAAAGGCTGCCAGTCTCTTGATAAGTGACTGACAATAGCAGGCTTTCTAAGTAAAGATGATTTTTCTTTTTTCTTTGCCATTTTTCTCTTTGGAACATCTTAAACTTTGATCCCTTTACTTCCTTAACAATCACATACTTTTGTTCTCCGAATAAACTGAATTTCTGTTCATCACTCTTTCATGGTATCACTTCTAAAAGCAAGAATTTCACTTGAGCTGAACTATAGATAATTCTTATTTACCACAAGGTGTTAGGTCTTCCTTAATTCTTGCTCTGTTCCCTGTCAAAGCTAGTTTAATTCCACTGGCATTGCGGTTCCACCTGGGGGGGCGGGGGGTGGGGGTGGTGGTGGTGGAATTTACTAGTCTCTCCCTACTCCACTTTAGCATTAATGGTGTTCTCCACCTTAGTGCCTGACAAGTTGTACAGGCTGGGTGGGGAGAGAAGCAACCTAAAAAGTGTAGGGAAAGTTGGCTTCTGATGCTTTCCATTGCCCAGCCATCCACTGCCGCCCACCATCCCCAACCCGGGTCTCATTTTCTCCTATGAATCTCTTTTATTCCCCAACCAAGGAGCTCAGTGGCCTTAGGCTGCTGCCCTCTGGGCATCCGAATCCACCTAGCTTGCCCCCTTTACAGGCCAAGTGTTAGGAAAGCAATCAGATTAACTTTACTGCACTGAAATATCAATACAATTCAGCTTCCCTCTCCCAATGCTTATCTCACAATTGCTGCCACAGGCTTTTATCTTGTTATTTGTTCTACCAAAGGGAGGTATTACTTGTCAACTCAACAGCCTAATGAGTCTCAGAATCAAGCTATTTCATCATCTACCTAGGAAACTATCAGTTTTATTTTCTTCCTGAAGGGCTGACCCCAGAAATAATTGGACGGTTAGATAAAAACAAATGATTTTTTTTACAGGTATAGTTTAGTTGTTCCTAGTAACCAGAGAACAACATAACCACTATGAATATCAGATTGACTGTAAATGCATTTAACATCTATTCCAAACTCCATGAATGTTTATTCTTCAATTTATTTCCCTGACAGCAAAGGCAGTCACTTATAACCTTACCAGAATTAGAGAGAACTCTGCTCCCAACCTAAGCTCAGATCTTTCTCACCTCCCACCCCCAACATACACACTTCAGATTAGGCTCTTTTACCACATTTTGGCAAAAAATATTCAGCACTTTCCAAGAGAATCTGGGATCATGAGAGAGATTTTTTTCTGATATGGAGCAAGGAAATCTCACAATACCTCTTCACAGCATAAAAACAAATATTCCTCAAGATTGCCCCCCTGCATTTGCTTTATGCTCTTTGTATTAGTCATCTATTGCTGTATAACAAATTGCCCCCCAAACACATCATCTTAAAACAACAATAAGCATTATTTCACACAGTGTGTGTGGGTCAGGAAGTTGGGGGCAGCTTGGCTGGGTGTTTCTGGCTTGGGATCCTTCAATCAGGTTGCAATCAAGATGTTGGCCAGGGATGCAGTGATCTGAAATCTGCTTCCAACATGGCTTTCTTACATGGCTGGCAAATTGGTACTGGCTGTTGGTAGGAGGCCTTGGTTCTTCCTAAATTAACCATAGGGCTGTGTATGTCCTTACAACATGGCAGCTGGCTTCCCCTCAGAGCAAGTGATCCAAGATAGAGAAGCAGAAGCTACATCTTTTATGACCTATAACCTCAGAAGTCACAGGCTATCATTTCTGCAAAATTTTATTGGTAACACATGTCAGCCCTGTTCAGTGTGGGATAGGACTGCATAAGGATATGAATACCAGGAAGCAGGGATCATTGGGGGCCATCTTAAAGGCTAGCTATCACATTCATCATGCCATAAAACAGAAATTCCTTGAATAATGTATGTAACCAATCTAGAGGTCCCTGAGAAGGGATATTCCCTATTATTTATTCTTGAATTTGCATTGTTACACATTAGACTTGTGAGATATTGTGTCAATAATTGCTAAAAGTCTCATCAGCTGTGGACACAGTGAAAAAAATCTCTTTCTAGATAACTTGTGTGGCTGTGCTATGCCAGGTAGTTTGTTTTTCCTGGCTCTATATTCTTTGATGAACTCTTATCTGTTCTACTGCACAAGACCTACCACTCAGACTTAAAACAAGAGTTTAGACTCTGTTCTGAGAGGTAATTGCTGAATTATTTTAAGTAGAGGAGAGATTAGGTCATACTTGTATTCATTAGGTTCCTTCTGTTGTCTGTGTACAGGATGGGTTGGTGTTGGGGAGGGACATAGAGCAATATTGGAGGTAGAGAGACCCATTAAAAGTCTATTTCAGAGAGTCCCTTTATCACAGATAAGGTTTTACAGCTCTCAGCACTTGCTATAATTCCCAGTTTCCCAGGAGAGGAGGGCAGGGAGGGAGGGAGGGAGGGAGGGAGGGAGGGAGGAAAGAAAAAAAAAAGGAAAAAAAACCCAAACTCTAACTTGTAGCATTTGCCAATTTCTGTGGCATCAATACTTCCACCATGGCCAATTTCAAACTACCAACATGATGTCATTGGGCGAGGAGTTGGGAAGAGATGTGCACAACCGGCCAGTACAACCGGGCTCCAGCATCCACTGCTACCTTCGAGCTGTTAAAGCAGAAGCAGCCAGGAGCAAGTCAGCAGGTCAGAACATGAGCCAAAGCCCTCATTCACGTGGCTAGCAAAGGGAAAGACAGGCTTCCTATGCGCCTGCTCACCCCAGAGGGGGACTGCCAGGACCCGGGGTCCCCACTATCTGCAGAAACCTCCTGGTGCTAAACTCCCCACCTGGACTGTCCAGAACACAGGATTAGCCTGAGAGTGAGGACAAGAAAAGGGACATGGGGATAGAGGCAAAAATTATTTTTAAATTTAAATGAATTATCTGGATTTATTTACTAGAAGTACCCTTTCAAACTGTTAAAGAGTGAATCTTGGAGCGAGGCCACTATATATAAAGCAGTTGAAGTATCAATAATGCCTTTTCTCTTAATGAGAAGCTGTTAACTTTTTTCTATAAAGCAAAACCCTGGAGACATGAATCTATATTTTTTTTCTATAGAGGATTTTAATGAACAAGGACCACTCAAAATCATGATTACTACATTCCTGCTAACAGGACCCAGTCATACTGGGTTTTTCATACAAAATAAGAAAAAACTTCTCTCCTCATTCACCATCTCATTTTCTTCGTCAAAATTTGCTGAAGGATTTGTTTCACATAACAGTCTGGAAAGCTGGAATATTTCCAAACAAATTCAAACAAACCCAAATTTCCTGTTAATAGCAGATTTGGATATGACTATTAGGCAGGCTATAGTTGTGCTTTTTCTCTCTGAGTTCCACAGTCCTGCGGTGAGGTTTTAAAGGGCTCTGGCATGCTATGTCACTGACAGAGAACCTTCCTGGGCTGGAGGGTGGTGAGACACCCACCCGGGACAGGGAGAATGACCTTCTCCTAGAAAGGTTACTCCAGTGTGGGGGAGGGGAAAGAAGGGGAGATAGCCCTTAGGCTAACCTATCAGTATACTTCAGGACTGAAGATACTGCTAAGCAATGAAATGGCACAGCTAATTAAGATCCCATGAGTCCTGTGGTTCTGTCACTTTGATTTACATCTCTTCTGCAAGGACCTTTCCTTTTTTTTCCCAGAGAAACCTGACACAAGCTCTTCAAATTCTCTCCTAAAAGAGTTACTGTAGGAAATATTTTAGAGACAACTTAGACTGTAAGGTTTTATGCTTTTCTATTAAAATGAAGAGGTGTGAGATTAGGAGAGGTAGAGAAGGAGGCAAAAAGTAAAAGTGGAACTGACAAACTGCACGTTTCCTCAAGATTAGTCTCAAGCTATGTATTTTTAATGGAAACACCACAAAAGCAATGATCTGACCTTCTTGTTGCATCATATTAGAAGGTGCATGGTGTTGGTTTGTTGTACTGGTGATAAATTTAATCACTTGGTTAAGGGTGTGTCTGCCAAGTTTATCCACTAATAAAGTTACTACTTTTCCCTCCGGAATTAGTAATTTGTGGAGCAGTATTTTGAGACAACGTAAATATCCTCTTTCTCATCAAACTTTCATCAACTAGTTTCAATTCTATTGATGTTTTCCCAACTCCATCTATTTTTCCATATTTATTATTTGGTATTTTACTGTAAGAAACAACTTTTCTTTCTTCCCATTTGTATCAGTAGGGATGCATGGATTTTTGCTTTATTCAGTGGATTATAACCCATTACTATTATTTATTTTGATGCTCAGATTGTCCCAGATTTGGCCAGTGGGAACCTCTTTAAGCCGGCTTCTGTGCAATTGGGTAAATCCCCATCATTCTTTGACCATTTTCTTTACAGAAGACGCTGGGCTAATCTTGTACTTTCCCTACCCCAGGAGTAGAATCAGTCCTTTCTCCAAGGAGCTCTGTGTAGGGTGTATTTTTAAAACACTGGTCTTGGATAGTGGTTGCAAGGCATCTATATTTCTCACTTCTGGTTGGTAAATCAGTCTCTTGTGAATTTGTTTAGCATGAAGAGTTTCTCTAGCATTTCAGCCACCCTCAGTGAGACTGTGCAACCAAGGGGCAGGCTCCGGACTGTGGTACGTTAGTATAATCAGCTATGGGGATGGCCAGCTTGAAGCAGCTTTGGATTTCCAGTGCAACGTACGGCTTTGGCATCTAATGTCCCACCAGAGAGCCTTGGGTTCAGTGAGGAGTGCTTGTGAGTGCTCTCACCAGGAGGCAGAAAACTAAGAACTCATTCCAGGCTCCAGAAATTCTGAGGTGACTTACCTGTTAGGATTGCTTTTCCTGTTAACCTCAAGTTCTGAAGAATAAGGAAAGATCTGCCACTTAACCATCTGAGAAATCCCAATCTCCAAGATCACAGGTCGCTGAAACACTCCATCGATGAGGCAAGTCTGGCACATTTGACTTTATTTGGTGTTTTTTTTGTGGAATATTGAAATAGTCCAGTAAACTCCTAAGACCACTCTTAGAAATGAAGGGTCCTGATGCTTCTGAGATAATAATGCCAAGTTTTCCAATTCTGTTCCAATTGCTATTCTACAGGGCTTTAAGTGGTGCTGTCTTTTTCAATTTGCACATATTTGAGAAACATTTCTCGAAATATTTCAACTTAAAGCACTGACGAAATGAGGATAGAAACAGAAACTTGTAAAAATACATCTTTTAATAAACATCAAGTACAGTGCAGTTTTATCGAGGTTTTACATTGCAGTTTACAGCAAACATATTATCTATTATAGTGTATATTTATTTACAAGTAAAGTAAGCTCAGGGTTTTGTTTTCTCCCATGGTTGGATAAACCAGATCTGGTGGATCATACTACGTTTAAGGTTTCCCAAACTTCTGTAAAAGGCCTTTAACATTAAGAGACTTGTAACAACAAAAAAAGATATCCCGCATCACAATGATAGACTGATGAATGCTCAAAAGTTATTAAAAAGAATGATAAATACTTGATTTCCTTTGATGGCTTTGAAGAATAGCTCCTGATAGCAAATCTGAAATATTAACGACAATAAGGGAAACAACTGTTTCTTTTGCCAAGTGAATCTATAATAAATACTAATTAGAGGCTACAGATTATGAAAAGAATCCGAAAGATTCTTACAGGAGAAGTTTAACATTTTATATACATGATCCCATGGACTAAAAACTGTCTAGAATATTAATGGCTGAGTCTGCTTTTAACATTGTTTATACAAAGAATGGTGGAACTCTTGACACTTTTGGACAACTTCAGTGAGAGAGGGGACAGAAATTAATTAGCAAAGGGGGGAAATTAATATTAATCTCAAAATTCTACCTGCCGCTGTCTTGGAATGATCAAGACTCAGCTGTATCTGAGAAGAATTAAAAGAACTGAAGGAAATCAGAAGCTATAGCTAAGAAAACCATAGTTTTGCGTGCTTTCAACTGATGGCATTTAAAAATTATACAACTGTATTTATTTGCTATATACATAAACTAGTGTTTGTAATTAGAAACAAAAGTACCATTTACATCCACAGAAGTACCAGAAGCATACTCAGATTTGCAAAAGAGGCACAATAATCTGTTAGCCATGCAACTAGCTGTCTGTGAATTTTGTAATGGGTAATAGAACAAAATCCCCATGAACATAGCACTAATGTGTAGCAAATTACATCAAATAAACAGCTCAAATTCATAAGGGTAAACACCCAATATCCCTGAATTTCTAAGCATTCATCTCGGTGTTAACATGGTTTCCTCTAAATGTTACCCCATTAGAAGAGAGATTTTAAATATTCCTCCCTCTTTAATACATCGTCATACTTTCAGAGGTGAAAAGGGAACAATTTAATCTTTACCACTTTTGCCCATCCATTCTTATGAATCTGATATCATGTTATTACAGTGTCTAGGCTAATGTAGGTGCTCTAAAGGATCTAACAAACTGAATTTCTGGGTTCTAAATATTGCTGGTATTGTACAATAAGCCTGTCTGCCAGAAAGCCATGTCTCTGGGTGAAATATATTCCTAGATCAATGATTGAGAAGTGAAGACCAGCTGTCACTGAAGTCAGACTGTTCCCTAATTGTCAGATAACAATTTGATCTTCTCTATTAAATTAAAATTTCTTAGTAGATGGGACCAGATCTCATTCTTTGCATGTATCCTCTATAGCACCTAGTAAAGTGTTGGGCAAAGATATATCCTCAAGAAAATAATCAGTGATGGGGGCAGGAACTGAATCAAGGGTGAATGCAGTCATGGTGAAGTCATGCCTCACTTCACCCATCACCCAAAAGGCAGTCACCAGAATGAATCTCTGATGTTGTCACTGAAGAACAGATGCTTGTCCCCTACCACTGTCTAAAGGAGAACTAACCACTCGGGCCTCTTTATTTCTTTCTCTTAGTCACTAAGAGATTATACGTGGGCATGAGTACCACTTGGTGGATGATATCTGGGGAAAAGTTTTTCTGCCTCAGAGGAAGCACCAACCCATCGCATGGCACACTTTAATAATACAACTTATAGAACTATTAACTTTTAAAATTATGTTAAATGTTATCCATACTAATAGATATTTTAAATGTTAGGTTTATTCTCTCTGACATCACTTAAAATACATTTTATTTTTAAACACAGGCATGAGGTAGAAGATAAGAACTCACAAAAGAAAGTCATCTTCAAAATACCGAACTCTATTCAATACATTTTGCCCCGAGAAAGAAGTAAGAAAAGTTACAGCCTAAGCTGGTAGACTGGCTACTGTTAAAATATCACCCTTACCTGAAAAAAGATTTTTATTTTGAAATTGCCCTTTTTTCCCAATTTAAGGTATTATAGCAAAAGGACAAAACACATTCTGAAATACTCATAAGGATCGCTTATAAGAGCTTCTCTTAGCAATCATTTTTTACTATGTTGCTCTAAATCACCTCAGTTGAGACACAGGTCCTTTCCACCGAAATAACTGATCAGATATCAACCTGGAGGCTAAAAATCCTTCTAGCATAAGAAGATAAAAGGAATGATTCACATTTAAATATTGTACTTTTCATAAAAACTAGCAGCACTTCATCCTACTAAGACATACTAATTTGGCTTCACTGACTGTGATCAAAGGAAAATGTATATAGGTCCAAAATAGCTCCTTGCACAAGGGAAATGTGAGGCTACAAGTTTTCTTTAGCAACTATTTCCCCACTAGGTGCTGTGTGAAACTACTGGAATGTCAATTTCTATGGCAGAGAGGCGGGAGCGTGCTGAATAGGGCTGTGAATATGTATGCATACTGGGAGGATGGGAGTACAGCGGTTGCCAGAAAGGAGAAGGCAAAGATTTGCATGCACAGTACCAAATAAACAGTAGAAGGGAAGTCGTAAACAAGCCCCCAGCACTAGCAATAGTGACATACACTGCATAGTCAAACATAAAGACTGGCTCGAACTTCCTGTTCAGATGGATGTTATAAAAGATGACCCAGATGGATGGGGAGAGGCTCACAGTACCTGCCAGGAAAAACAGCAGCCCGGCCACCAGATGGCAGCCGGCACTATTGACCAGACACTTGGCCAGTTTGATGTTGGGCACCGAGGACCTGAAGGCGGTGTTACACATTCCAATCAGGCAGAGCAGCAGGGCCCCCATTGCAATCAGGATGCTGAGGGGCAGGGCAAACTGGAGGACCCGCAGGTCCAGCTGGTCAACTGATGAGTACCAAGTAGTGTCGTACATCAGGCAGTCATTGCCCCCGTCGTACCGGGCACATTTCACCCACAGGCCTGTGTAAACAGTCAGGTTCTTCTCATTTCTGTTGAACGTGATCAGTCGTAATTTTCTCCAGTTGGGAAGCAGAGTCCCCGCAAAGAGGCCTGCTACCGAAGCGATTCCACACAGGAAGGAGAGGACCGTGGCTGCATGGACATCCCGACAGCCCATGGCAGGCAGGCTTGTGCAGTACTGCCAGTCAGACTAGGGGGTGACACACAAGAGGACAAATCATGAGGGGACAATAGGAGAGCATGGTGCTGACTGGAAACACAACCAATGACATCAATGCAAACAGGGAAATTCTGTCCCTTGTCTCCTCTCCATGTACAATATGAATGTATATAAGCACACATGCATGTGACCTCAGAGCACAGCTGCACACACACACGATCGCTTACTACTGCCTGGGTCATATAGCAACTAAAGTCTTCACACATGAGTATTTTTCTACACAGTGAATCAGAGGAACCACCAAAATAATTTCAGATTCTCTTAACATCACATCAGGAATTCTCTCAGTTGTCCAAAATCACTCATTCGACAACCACATATCAAACACTTTGATGTGTCAGACACTCAAATATATAGGGTCAAAGCACTCATCAACCGTCAACTACAAACAACACAAATTCGGCTTCAAATGCTCACGCAAATGTAAAATGGGACCAGCATAAAAGACAAAGGCATAGGGAAAGAAGCACTACAGGGCAGCAGAGTGGTTGAGGGCAGACTCTGAGCCAGACTACTTGGGTTCCAATCCGCAATTACTCACTTTCTAGCCAAGTGACCAAAGACACCTTGGGTCAACAACAATACTTCCGTGTGCCTCATTTTCCTCATCTGTAAAATGGGAAAAGTAACTGTGCCTACCTCACAGGGTTTTCTAAGTATTCAATGAGTTAGTATAATGTCAAATGCTTAAAGTTACATCTGGCGCCTTATAAGTGGGATGCAAGCGTTAACTACTTCTTAGCACTCAGTGATCAGCTCAGTGCCTGGCATCCTGGAGCAGTTCAAAGAACATCTGTTGAACAAACGTTAAATTAAAAAAAAGCAAACATCTCATTCCTATATACCGGGCATACCAGAAAATCACAAAACATAAATAGACTCCTCTCCAATGAGTTACTCAAACGAAAAAGAGAGAACAAAGGTCCCTGAAATTATTCTACTCATCTACTTCCTGACTGGTTCAAGATGATGGGCATGCATTTCAGGTTATTAAACTATTGGTTATTATACTAATATACTATGATTGGTTAGTCTACTATTACTGCTCATATAAAATGAATACAGAGATTTCTGAAGTAATGACAACCTATCTCTATTAATGCTATTATAAGGAAAAAGAAAAAAGGTAGCCAGGCCTTTCATCTCAAAAGGCTGTGTTCTTTTTCTGTATATGACAAATTATAAAAACCAGTGTATTATTCACCTTTATTTATTCAAGAGTTTGAAACTCACTCTCCAAACACCACTCAAATGTATTTTCTCTGCCTTCCATCATGCCTCCTATGAGACAACAGAACAGACTATTTTAATTTACTATATATTTAACACAATCACATGAACTAGGAATAATTTTACTAGCAGAAAACATACACGTATGTGTACATACCTATACACACACACATATATGTAAGTGTACAATATAAAAATCAGAGTTTAAGCACAAGTGACCACTTTTTAAAGTCCTCAAGTTAAGCATAACTAGTTCTAAGTTTCTCTGTTCTTAGTTTACTACTTGTTTATCATGTTGTCTTCTGTCAATATTACCAAAAGTAGTAATTGTTTAAGAAAATGTTAAGGATGAAAATACTTCAAACAGAGGAATTATGGTCCTAATTTATTTTTTCCTGCAAATTTTAAATGCTTAATTTTAGCAACCAACCGACCACCTTAGTCCAACAATGGAAACTCTGGTGCAAGTTTGAGGATGTTTACCCTGGAAAAGGCCACTACTGTTGTCAGTCTCTAGAATCCAGCTTCCTGTTGGTTTCTGCTCATTCGCCTGTCCCCCCAGTATACTGTAAGTAACCTGCACAGTGCCTGGCACAAGAGTCATTTTAGGAATATGTAAATAAATAAATACTGGGCCCCGGCCCAAGGCCACAGCAACTCACAAAGGTAGGCTATTAATGACGTAGAACTGCACAAGGAAGTAGCCATTACTAAGCAATCATTCATTCAACAGGTATTTACTGAGTATCTAGCACATGCAAAACACTCTGTTAGGCCCTAGAGGGACACTAAGGCCATTAAGATCTGGACCTTGCCCCAGTGTGTTAACAGTCAGACTGAGGGAAAAAATATGCTGTTTTATAAGAACTCAAAATGCTGATAATGAAAGAGATGTCTGATTATTACATATCAAGTGATTATTGTTAGGTATTAAGCAAAGTGACCCAATAAGATACCTGTTCATAAAAATGTATCATTCAGTGTTAGAGAACAACTGAGCAATGAAAGAGAATGAAGATTTAATCAATGTTGTGAAGACGTAAGGAAAAAGGTTCCCCCAGTTTCTTTCAAAGCTTCAGAACTCCTTCACATAACCCATGCAAAGTCCTAACCCAATCACAATTCCTTCCTGCTTTCAGAGGTAGGGGACAATTACTTGGAGTATCAATGTGATTGAGATTTCTTCAATCAAGCTGCCCTGTACCCCTAATTCCTACAACGCAAATGAAATGAGAAACAAGATCAGTATGAATGACTTTGTTATTGATAAATAATTTCTGTAGTTCTTAGCCTACAGACTATCAAATGACACTAATAAACAGAGGTGGGTCAATAGTCAATATCTATTTCAGTATCAAGTATGTTCAAATTTATCCTGCATCAAATCAGTACAAGTGTTATATCAGTCCCCTGAACTTGTGTCTGCTGAAGTATTCTTAGCTCAGATCCCAGAGACTAACGAACAGTCCTATTTTATCTTATTTTATTTATTTATTTATTTTTTTTGCGGTACGCGGGCCTCTCACTGTTGTGGCCTCTCCCGTTACAGAGCACAGGCTCCAGACGCGCAGGCTCAGCGGCCACAGCTCACGGGCCTAGCCGCTCCGCGGCATGTGGGATCTTCCCAGACCGGGGCACAAACCTGTGTCCCCTGCATCAACAGGCGGACTCTCAACCACTGTGCCACCAGGGAAGCCCAACAGTCCTATTTTAGAGAGCCAGCAAGTATACCATGGCATTTCTCAGAAGGGAAATACTATTAACCTCTATTTAACTAAATTTCAGTCTCAGTGCTGGAATTAATGTCCTTGCTCTTTGTAACTTTCTTTGGCTGCTGTACTTTTTATATACCCTGCTCTTAACTCCACATATGTATGATTTGATGGTAAGTAGTATATCTCACTAGAGGGATGAAGTAACAATTTTATAGGGATAGTTGAGAAAAGGAATATGTTTAGTGATTTAAAACTGAAAGATAATGCTGACTCTTAGAGCTATACCAATTAATTTCGAATTTGGCATAATTTTCTCAAATGCAAATCTGATCATTTCTTACCATTCAATAGCTTCCTACTGAATAGCTTCCTCAGAATAAAGTTTTAAATCTTTTCCATAGTTTCCAAAGTTTTAAATCCCACCATTTGGTTCCTGCCAGATTCTCAATCTCCTTATTGTGTCATTCTCCCACATTACATATTACAGTCTATGCAGCCATACTGCTTTTCCTTTAACTTCTCAAATTTTGTTTTTCAACTTGGCTAAGGGCTTTTTCTCATGCTGTTTTTCCTCCTAGAACTTTCTTAATCCCATCCTATTCTTTGCTTAGCTAACTCGTACTCATCTTTCTGGTTTCCAGGGAGTCTGACCCTAAACTTCCCGTCTCTTCCCCCACCCTTCACCTTCCGCCTGCCCCTAGTTACACCTTCGTACTTTTTCTTTGGTAGCAGTGATTATTCTTATATTCCCTGTTCAGTGTTTATCTTCCTCACCAGACTGTAAATTTCAGGAGGACAGAGAGCCTTCTGTTTTTTTCACTGTGTCCAACACTGGCACATAGAAGGCACTCAATTATTTGTTGAATGAATGAACAAACAAACAAATGGAAGGTCCATGTGAGTATGGTCAGGGCACAGAAAGTTAAAAATTTGCTCTAGGATCAGTTCCACTCATTTCATTCATTCATACTCTGTGTGTTGAAGCCTTCAAACTGCTTCTAGAATGTGCCCCTGCTTTCCATTCTTTATTGGCCAAAGCCTCTCATTTTTAAAAATAAAGTTCATTTTCTTCCCCCAGAAACTTCCCAAGAAAGATGAGGCCATGACCAGGTATTTACAAACAGTCTATGCTTGTAGAAACAAATATCTAAGTTTGGCAACACTGGTTAACTTCCACAGTGGTTAGAGATTCGATCAATTATGGCTCTGTTGATTCTCATGTTTTCAACTTAACAGGTATGTTACATACGGGATTCGCCCCTTGCCACTAAGACTGGTTCATATATAAAATTAATGTTTGCTTATCAAAGTTAAACAATTTATTATATTTTTATTTCCTCTTTAAAATATTTCTCCCAATGAGGAAAAAAACATCTTTTTGCCATATGAAAACCCCTTATTAGCGACTGCAGCAAATGTGCAAGGCTAAGAACACAGTTTAACAATCTGAGGAGCACCCATGAACACTAGCTGGCTGACAGTCTTGAGCTGGGTTGTATATACAGATGTGTCAGCTTGCTGTTTCCATCTGGGAGGCAGCTTGGTATTGCAACCCAGGCAACCCCAAGACTCATATGCAAGTCATAAACTACTATTTGCAAACTGGGAAAGTCACCTATGTCCTCTGCATCTTAAATTTCTCACATGTCCCCCAAGGTAGCTGTGAGATCATATATAGTAAAGCCCTTTGTAAAGCAGAATAGGGTCAGGAATTTAAGTCTGTAATGATTATTGGTAGGTTTATGAGAACATTCTCTTTGAGAGTAGTTACTGACCAAATCAGACAAGAACTCTGTTCAAAACACCCACTTAACATCTGTCATCTAACTGTTCCACAATGACTTGCAGAGAAGTAGACGGATAAATTTTTGTACACAATTAAAGGTTATCAAAGACATTTCAAATAAAAATATTTTCAAAAGAATACCTTTCCTGTGGTTTGGAATAGAGTTCAAAGAAGTCTGAAGCAGGAATAGTGGCTAAGAGCTTAAAGAATTACCAGATCCACTATTATTTTTTTTTTTTTTTTGGTACGCGGGCCTCTAACTGTTGTGGCCTCTCCCGTTGTGGAGCACAGGCTCCGGAGGCGCAGGCTCAGCGGCCATGGCTCACAGGCCCAGCCGCTCTGCGGCATGTGGGATCTTCCCGGACCGGGGCACGAACCCGTGTCCCCTGCATCGGCAGGCGGACTCTCAACCACTGCGCCACCAGGGAAGCCCCAGATCCATTATTGTATTGTTTCAGGAACAATTCTAAGGAATAGCTACGTAAGCATACATCTGTGATAGCAGCTACATTAATCCTTGGTAGTAACACTAGCAGTCCCTTCTACCGTAATTCTTCCGTAATTTGGGTTTTCTTAGAAACTGTAGATCATCAACATAGCACTTGCAATGGAGGTCTGTCCTATAACTTTATTTTGTTAAACAAGAGAAAAAAGTGTCATCTGATATATGGTAGCAAAAGGAAGAGATATAATCAAGGAATGTACTTACTCTTTGAGGTACTTGATAGTTCTAAAACTTTAATCAACTTAGAAGAAATATATGCACATCTGAACACACAGCACAGATGATCTGGACCTAAAGAAACAGGAAAAGTACTTCAGATTAAAATGGTACTAGTTTAAAAACTCAATTTGAATTCACAGAGCATTAGGAGAAATAATTAGCAATCATCTGAAATCAATGAAATCTTAAACCAAAAAAGGTGGTTAATGAGTTAAAAAAAAAAAGGCAGTTTATTCTTAAATTCACACAATATCTATATGTGAGATACAGAAGAAAAAATTAACCCTCATTTTGTGATTCGAGAAGATAGGAAAAATAAGGATAAAAGTCACTTTACTGTCCTGGAAATAGATGATCAATATTTAATGAATTTTTTAGATCCTTTCATGACTATAGTGAAAGAATGGAGGGCCAATGAAACACTGTGTGATTAGTTGTCTTGTCATAAAAGACATTCATGATGTTTTTTTTTTTTTTTTTTTTTGGCGGTACGTGGGCCTCTCACTGTTGTGGCCTCTCCCGTTGCGGAGCACAGGCTCCGGACGCGCAGGCTCAGCGGCCATGGCTCACGGACCCAGCTGCTCCGCGGCATGTGGGATCTTCCCGGACCGGGGCATGAACTCGTGTCCCCTGCATCGGCAGGCAGACTCTCAACCACTGCGCCACCAGAGAAGCCCCCATGATGTTTCTTTAATACCTTTAAAAAGGATACTGACAACAAAACTAGTCCAAGCTGATTCGCACTGTGCCTACTAAGATTTGCATCTAGAATGTTTTTTTCAGTTTATAGCTCCACCAATAGCTCAAGCCGCCATTTAAACGTTTCCATATATCTTTCTTAAGCATCAACAACTTCATCTTCAAATACTATTTACCTCAAATAGGAGGATGAGAAGGAAAACTTGTAAACACCTGAAAACTTCCTGGATTAAGGCTGTATCACTAGCCCTACTACGATCATTAAGTAGAATGATGTTCCCAACAGTCTGCACAGAAGTGATTTCAATCAGGTGGTTTTTTTGCTTTTGTTTTTGTTCTTCTCTTTTCCAGATGTATGTCTGGGTTGGTTTCAAGCACAACTGCTCAATCCAAAGTTAAGTGAAATCATTTTTACAATAGAAAACACACAACAGGATCTCTGAGCAATCATTTTTAAGTGGGGTCACCAAGTCTGGCTTTCTAATGTCATGACTAGCCTCTTGCAAAGCCTGTAACACAGAACGTGGGCTTCAGAGGAAAGCAAATCAAGCTTCCAGAGAAGCCTCCCCTCCCCCACACCCTCCTCTCACTCCCTTTGAGCTGTGTCCTCAGGAGCACCAGAGCGAGCAGAAAAAAAGAGAGAAAAAAAAAAGAGCTTTCCAGGTTAGAACCAATGGAAAGAGACCGCAACAGTGACTATGAACGCTCTCAGAAAAACCCATCTCTGCAACACTGAGTGGGTTGAACAGTGAGCAGGTCATCATTACACAACCAGCATGAGCTGCTGATTCAAAAATAGCAACCTGCAGCTCCACACCGCACACCCGGCCAGGCAAGCCCCAAGCCCCTGGCTGCCCCGACCAGACCCCTAGCCATTTTCATACTCCTGGATCCAAAATAATTTTTTAGAGCTCTACCAAACACCTCCTCACTCAGTGTTCACGTCCGCAAATGTGGTCAGCATTTTTCAAGGCTAAATGACTCCCGTCGTTTAAGCAACCTTACACAAAATCCTCAGCTACTTATGCAAAAGACCCAGAAATTAGAACATTCTTGACCAGACCTACCTGTTTCTCACATCCAGAGCATTTTACTCGCCCACACTGAGGAAGCTCTTACAGCGCCTACCTCTCCGCGTCCCAGGAAGTGCGTTCCCAGTGAGCCACACCGGAGGCTTCTGGGACTCGTAGTCAGGTTCCCTAAACCAGCATGTCCTGGATGACTGGGAGACTACAATTCCCAAAATCCACTGGGCCGGCAGTCCCAGGCAATATCCTGGGACCACCTCCCGCCCTCTGCTCCGCTTCCCACCTCCACCATTCCTCTAGCACCTTCAGTTCCGTCCAGATTTGTTACAGGTCTAAAAAACAGTTAAAGGAAACAAAACTAAAAATAGTTTTGAGTTGGGTCCCCAAGTAAATATTTCCCACTAAATGATTTATTTACCACTTTCAGTGGGAAAGGGGGAGGGAGGGTCAGTGTTTTTTTGTTTTTATTTCATTTTTTTTTCCACCTGCTGTTTCTCAAGTAACTTTAATTCAAAACAATCAATATGCCATTGAGGCATATTTGGAGGTGGCCTTGCCCTGGGCAGATGCTGAAGTGTCATGATCACACATACACATAAATGGAGATAAAGTAAATGTGGTAAATATTGATAATCGTTAAATCTAGAGAGAGTAAGTATACGGGTGTTCATTGTACTATTCAATGTACCTTTGAACATTTTCAAAATAAAAAGTTTGAGAGAAAGCATCATAATTTTAAATGAAAGTAAAAGATGGCATCCATCCCTATCCCACTCTGCCGCTGTATGACCTTGGGCAAGTTAAATAACCTCTTTGTAGCTCAGGATCTCATCTGTAATAATAATGTATTTATATCAGAAACTATGGTGAGGATTAAATGAGTTACTATACATAGACAGTATACGTGTCTAACACACAATAAGGACTTTACATATTTGCTATTTCCATTTGACATTTTTGTGTTGCTCTAGTAACAGGACTATGTGTTAGTAATGAAAAAGGCTACTATCTGCACTGCTACCACTTTCTCATCTTCCATACTGCTTCAGAGGATGTAAGGTGATTTAAGGCCAGAAGCAATCCGATCCCAAAGCCAGACCTAGAGATGTAACAATGAGAAAGAGGGACAGCATTGGGTGAAAAGGATCTCTGGGTACAAAAAGGCTCTGGGCTCCAAGCCAGCTCTGGCAATAGCAGATGCATGATGACGATATGACACAGGATTCTTTGCTCTGAACTTCAGTTCTCTAATCTATAAAACTGAATTGAATCAAATAACTGTGTACAAAATCATTTTATAATTTATTTCCCAGTCACTGATGACTACCTTGTTAGCAGACTTTAGCTGAGATGTATATGTAGTTGATAATATGTTTTTTTAAAGCTATAAAAGGAAGGGAAGACAACCCTATTTTTAGACTTATTGATCAAGTTCAGGTCTATGTTTAGCCTGCCTTTGGTATGGAAAAGATGAAGTGAAATACTTACATGCCCTAGTGGGACTAGAATGTTGGAATATCATTCTCAGAAGTACTTTAGGTAAGACTTTGAGCAATTAACAATCCTGGCTTCCAAGTTCACTGCAATATACCGTTCATCACCAAAATTCTACGAAGATTCTCGTTTACTCTATTAGTTTCCTATTGCTGCTTCAACAAGTTACCACAAACTCAGTGGCTTATAAAACGCCACAAATTTATTATCTTACAGTTCTGGAGGTCAGAAATCTGACAGGGTCTCCCTGGGCTAGAATCAAGGTATCAGCTGTGTTTTTTTCTGGAAGCAAGAGCTGTGTTTTTTTCTGGAAGCTCCAGGGAAATCTCCTTTTCTTTCTACTTCTCCAGTTCCTGAGGACACCTTCATTCCTTAGCTTGTGGCCCCCTTCCATCTTCAAACCCAGCAATACTGGTTGAGTCTTTCAATATCTAAATCATTTCACCCTACATTCTTCTGCCTCCCTCTTGTAGCTTTTAAGAAACTTGTGATTAAAATTGACCCATCTGGACTACCCAGGATAATTTTTCTATTTTATGGTCATCTGACTTGCAACCTTAATTCTGTAACAGAGCATTTTCAGATTCCAGAGAGGAGAAGAAGGACATCTTTAGGGGACTATTATTCTCCCTACAGTCACTAATAACCTCTTTCTGCTTGAATTCAAAGGCTTCTTTTTGGTCCTAATTCTCTTCCACCGGCTTCAGGTCCACATTACACAATTCAGACCACCTTTTTTCCCTAAACTTTTCTTCCTTGGATATGGAAACATCAACATTTCTACCTTTCTTCTAGTTTATCTGATTAATTCACTGTCCACCAGCTGCTTTCACTTCTTCACATAAAGATATTTTAACAGTTTCCTTACATATATTATCAATTAAAAAAATAATAGATAACACTGAATATATACCAAGCACTTTTTCATGGACTCTCTAATTTAATTACCATAACCTCATATTAATGACAAAGAAATTGAGATGCAGAAAGGTTAAATAATTTGCCCAAAGTCAAGAAGTGGTTAAGTGGCAGATCTTCCTAAAAGATGGCTGTCACTATTCAGAATTCTCCAGACTCAGGACAGTTTCCTATTTTTGGATTTCTGCCTCTAAGATCTAACTGCTCATTGAAGCTATTCCTGAACTTGAAATGACCTCATACTATCCTCTTTGCTCACTCAAATCCTACCTACCTCCCCGCTGCTCTGAATATTTGTATCTTCACTAAACTACATAGTAAACTACACAGTTCAACCTCAAATTGTAAATTAACTTGCACACACTGTTCCTTTTCCATGTTAGTCATATTTCACCATAGTATTTCTCCAACTCCACGACTGAAATTCAGCAAACTTAGATTAATGAAAAAACCCATAAACTTGTTTTTAGACGAGACTGTCAAATAAAAATAATAGATAACATTATAATTGGGAAGTTGGCAAGTATAGTTGGGAAGTAAATTTTTACTATTAGTTGGGAAGTGTAGAAAGAAAAGAAGGGAAGCCTTGTGGGTTGAATATGTCCCTCAAAAATTCATCTACTGAGGTCTTAACTCCCTCAGCATACATCAGGATATAACGTTATTTGGAGATAGGGTCTTTACAGAGGTAATCAAGTTAAAAAGAGGTCCTTAGTATTAGCCTTAATCCAATATGACTGGTTTCCTTAGGAAGAGGGGAAATCTGAAGACAACCTCACACAGAATGCCATGCAAAGATGAAGGCAGAAATTGGGGTGATGCTTCTATAGGCCAAGGAATGCCAAAGATTGCCAGCTAATCACTACATGCTAGGTGAATGGCATGGAAGATTCTCTCTCCACAGCTCTCTGAAGGAATTAATCCTGTTGGCACCTTTATCTCCAACTTCCAGCTTCTAGAACTGGAAGAGACAGAAGATTTCTGCTGTTTAAGTCCTCAGTTTGTGGTACTTTGTTATGGCAGCCTTAGCAAACTAATACAGGAAATAAGGGAAGAAGGTTCTGGATAAATCAAGCAGTGAGATGTCACTTTAAAAATTGTTAGGCGAGCGAGCAAGGGCACCTCTTTCTTTTCGGTTCCTCGTGCTGCAGCAGCACACAGAATGAGCTCCCCCCTGCTTGAAAAAAAAACTGTTAGGAATGTGTCCTCTACTATAACATAGCTAGGACTACAGCACTTGTTCCTGACCTTTAATAAAGTTACTAGTGAAGAGGGGAGGGAGCCGGAAGGGGACGGGACTGTACAACAGAATTGGCTTAAAGTACAATAACTGAAGGCTTTTTCCTGGAATTGCTTGCAGGTGTTTTAAATCGTTTGTCTTTTACCATGCCTATTACCCCTCCTCCCACCACCACTATTTTTTGTATGGATTTTTTTTAACATCTTTATTGGAGTATAATTGCTTTACAATGGTGTGTTAGTTTCTGCTTTATGGGAAGCCCATATACCCCATTTTTAAAGAGAAACCTGTATGTTAAACATCTGATGAACATGTTGCAAATTTGGGATTATGACATTAATGGTTCTTTTAAGTCTGTGAGTTTTCTGGTTCATATTTTTATAGGAAAGGCCATGTGTGCTCAGTATTGTTCTTACTATTTCTCTTGACCCTGGGAGTAGTACCAGTTCACAGAAAGATTTGTTTTTGAAGCTGAGGCTCAATTATTATGCAGTACTCTTATTTCCCTCCATTAGGGTTTGGTTGACCAGAGGCTTTTATTTACTCTATCATTTAATCATGCTTCAAATCCATCCAAAGCCATAAGCTTTTACTCAATGTCTGCTCTTGATTTAAGATATTTTCAATCTCCCTCAATTTGTAGCAAACCATAAACAAATAAAACTGAAGGTATGTTTTAGCTTTATAATCATATCCTTTTTCTTAATATAAGAATATTACACCATGGCCTTTCTAAAGCCTTTTATATAGAAATAATACCAATAACAATGTTTGACAACAAATCAGAAAATGAAGGCACTGGTCAGAAGATACTGACAATTTCAGAAAAATATATTGAAATATGTGCCATGAACAAAGGAAGCTCTTGTCCTTTGCTTTCAATTTTCAATGCACTCAGAGTTTACAAAATAAATAGGAAAAAACTGCCTTGCTATATTTGCTCCAGAATTAGTTGTAATATAAATTGCATATGCTGTTCTTCAAATTCCAAGTATTTCAAAGGAAAGGACATGATTCAGATAACACCTATGCTTCACATAGCTTGGTATCTGGGTACCCCAAAAGATTTCATTTCTATTATGAACACATTAATAATATACACAAAGGAGATTACTTCCTTTGAAGTCTTCCAAATACCCAACAACTATTAATTAAGCAACTGTCTTACAATGAGAAACAGAAAATTTTTTTTAAAATTAGGACACCCTAAAATTAGTGGTTATAGTCAGAAAAGGTAGTTGAAATTGCCGCTGGCTTCTCATCCAACTGAGACAATGAGCCCATCTTTTACTCCTAAGTTATCCACAAGGAAATACTCCAACTTTCCAACAAACATACTTTTCTTTCTCCTTTTCTCATTTCTATTAGCTATTTGATTTTGCTTTTCCTTCAGCTGGCTTGTGACACTCACTAAAAAGCTAAAAAGAGTCCACTGATACTTTCCCTGTACTTGCTACCTCCAATCACAAAACAGAAAATAAATAGAACGCTTCCCTGAAATATCTCTTTAAGAAAAAAAAATAGATATTTTTCATCATTAAACTCTGCAGTAAAGATTGTAGCATGTTGTCTGCCAATATTTATCAACTAGGTTTACCTCTTAATTCCCAAGGTATATAAACTTTTGTAAGGCAAATACTTTTTTGTAATTATAAAATATTTTAGATCACAAAAAGGTCAAAAAAACCCCCAAAACACTCATGTACCTACCATCCAACTTAATGATTTGGACTTCAAAAAAAATGTTGCCATATTTTTAAATTGTCTTTTGTATAAAGTTTACCAATTTATATTATTCCCCATTTTCATTTTGTTTTTTAAGCTATAACTTGTAAGTATATTTCTATGCTGTTGGTTTGAAACATTATTTTTTATTTTTTTTTTTTGCGGTACGTGGGCCTCTCACTGTTGTGGCCTCTCTCGTTGCGGAGCACAGGCTCCGGACGCGCAGGCTCAGCAGCCATGGCTCACGGGCCCAGCGGCTCCACGGCATGTGGGATCTTCCTGGACCAGGGCACGAACCCGTGTACCCTGTATCAGCAGGCGGACTCTCAACCACTGCGCCACCAGGGAAGCCCTGAAACATTATTTTTAATGTACCTCAATGGTATTACAAATTTCTTGATGGAACTTAACTTTGTTAACTGAATATTTTATCTGAACTTTGCAAAAACCCTGTGAAACTACTTGGAAAATACTCCATGTCTTTGTGTACATTTTTAGCAAGAAAACCAAATCTGTAGTTTTCATTAACTTTCTCTGACCTCTATCCTCACAAAGCAAATGAACACTGAGCTAAAAAAAAACATAACTTTACAGGAAAACTAACTGGATAAATCCTGAAATAAAATACCCTTGACCTAATTTTGCCCATTATGAAAGCAAATTTCCCCCCTTGATTATATAATACATGTTTACCACTTAAAAGAAAACATTTATTTTACAAAAAGGTCATTTCGCTATGATAAATAATATGGATATATATTACAAAAAGAACAATAGGTTTCTGAATTTTTTTTTTTCATAGGTGAAATCTTCAGAGCACAGATCCAACCTCACAGTTGGATACTTGACAGTGTCTGGTAGCATAAATTTGTAATTTATGATGGTAAATGACTCTGAAATAGCAAGCTCTGCAAGAATGACTGGGACTTGGTAAAAATTTGTTAAACACAGTGTATTGATACCCTGGCCATTCAGTACTACAACAATTAAGGATCCAATTAAGGATTCAGTATTATAACAATACTTTTTAACAAAAAAGTATTAAGGACAAAATAAATGGCAGTTAAAATATATATTTCAAAATAAATCTTTAAGTGTTTAAAATTTATTTTTTATTTTATAAAAAAGGAATTCAGATTTTCTTCTTTCATTTAGAATAAAAATCAACCATCAGAAAAAGGTACATAGAGTACACTTTTGGTAAGAAGAAAATACAAATAATGGAACATTTTAGTGAGTTACATAAACTGTTTCAGTTAGTCGTGGAGTGGTAACCTGGGCAATACAGACACAACAAATAAGCTACAATTCCTCTTAGTCCTCAACACACATCTACTATCCTTTGCCACAGCAAAAAATAAGATTATGGTGTCAGAACTTCAGAAATTCACCTGATCAAACTGTCATCACACTGCTACTTGTTCATACTTAGGAAACAATAGAAGTGAAAAAGAGAAAAATGACACTCAAGTTATAAATGTAAAACGTACCCAATATGAAACATGGTCACTGTGATCAGTAAAGATGTTCAAATTCCAAACGCTTTCCTCACTCTTACTCCTTTGCTGTAAAGTGCTCTAATCCCCTGCAGCTTCTGATGTTGAACGTGAGATCCATGAGGGCAGCAGGTCCTGTCTATTCTCCTTAACATTGGACATGCAGCGCCCCGCACAGTGCCTGGCACAGGGGAGACACTCAATAAATAGCCATGCAATGAAAAGAAACACAAGAAAAGCCAGTGATCTGGGGACTGGGATGGGAGGTGGGAGTGGGGAATAGAAAACAGAACAAATAAAAGTGAAATAACAATTGTAAGAAGTCACTCACATTGTCACATCAGAAGAAATTTAAGTAGAATGATAGTGCCATTTTTATTTAACACTTACAGCCACATGTTAAGGCTTCACTTAGCCTTAAATTCCAAAACAATTCCTAATAGTTTAAAAGTAGCACTGAAGAATAATTTTTAGAAGCTCATTAACTTGCTACTATTTTGTAAAAACCAAAAAACCTTGGAAAGTCTTATATAATGAACTCATTTAGGCAAAAAGATATATGCATTAAAAAATTCTGCAAGAACATGTGGTTTTCTCTGAGAACTGGAGAGCCTGATGCAGAAAGATGGGAACTTTTCTTTTTTACTTTATATGCTTTTGCACTGTTTAAATTTTATTTTATTTCACAATTAACATGTATATTTTATAATAAAATGCATTAAGAGAAAATGTATAATATGTAAGTATTTTTGAAAGTCAGGCAGAAATTTAGAAATTATAATCTCCTGAGAATATACTGATGATGGATAATACTGCTTAATATTGTACTTCCTATTTATTCTCCTTACTAAAATATGAAAGTAGACAGTGAAACGACTAGGACACAATAAAATGAGATATACATCAGTGTGTCCAAAGCAAGAAAAAAATACTTTTTTTTTTTTTTTTTGGCAGTACGTGGGCCTCTCACTGTTGTGGCCTCTCCCGGCCATGGCTCACGGGCCCAGCGGCTCCGCGGCATGTGGGATCCTCTCGGACCTGGGCACGAACCCGTGTCCCCTGCATCCGCAGGCGGACTGTCAACCACTGCGCCACCAGGGAAGCCCAAAAGGTTCGTGCCCAGGTCCGAGAGGATCCCACATGCCGCGGAGCCGCTGGGCCCGTGAGCCATGGCCGCTGAGCCTGCGCGTCCGGAGCACGCAACGGGAGAGGCCAAAACAGTGAGAGGCCCGCATACCGCAAAAAAAAAAAAAAAAATAATCTTATACTTAAGAAAGAAAAATTTCCAAAAGCTGAAATCACAAAGATATATCTACTGATTATCAATGGTCTTTATTATCACTGAATATGTTCAAATTTAGGGTTTGAGGTTTTCCAAAAAAGAGAACTATTATATATTTAGTAGAACCAGGTACATGACAGACTTAAAGACAAACAAACAAAACCTAATTGCTCATAAGGAATCCTTTATATAATTAAAAAAATGATCTCACTAGAGACATATGTACAGGAATATTATAGGATTTTATTATAGGTGAATTGGCCATAAAATAATAAACTGTCATTTTTAACCCTCAGTTACTTTTTTTTACTGTTGATAGACTTAACTACAAAACATCTTTAAAAAGTATGGTTCTTGAATGATGGCATATACACCAGGTTAGTAACAACTAACATTCTAAAAAGTATGTCTGTGGAAAAGCTTCCAAATGAACGCAATTTCAGTATCACTTTTAACATATTCAAGTTATATCTATTCTGGCACTAGTAACAGCATTCTTTGATGGTAGCTCACTATAAGATATTGTATTGGAAATATGTAAATTAAGCAACTGCTTCTTATGATATGCATCATTTTCCTGGTTGGTGTGTTCATCCAGAGATTTCCTTATACAATTCTTTAGTTCACCAATTCCTTCTCCAGTAACTGCAGAGATGGGGATGATGTGTTGGAACTCCACAGTCCTCTCTGGAATCATGTTTTTTTCAAATAAATGCAAAAAATCTGAAACAAAGAACACAAAACTAGGCTGATTTTCACTGTCTCTGTAAGTAAGTCAAAACTATGCTAGAGGTTTGATTTGTGAACCAGTGAACCGAAAACTAAGCATTTTAAATTTCTTTTTTCCTTCTCTTTCTAATAAGGTCTCAGAACCTTTGGTTTTTACTAGTGACAATGGTAAGGTTCTTGGCACATGACAGGTACTTAATAAATATTTGTTGCATGAATATATTTTAAACAAAATTAAGTGTAAGTAAAAGATGAATCACAGAAGATGATTTACTTACAGAAGCAATAAATTTTGTTTTGGGGCGGTTCAATAAAGTAAGACAACATAGATTTTCTGAAAGAACTTTCCTATAACATAACATCATTTGTGATTTGGGATATTCTAGCTTGCTTCAGCACACAGGTGGCCTTTAATTGTCCTAATGGCTTATCATCACTGGTGCTATGAGCCATACTAAAATTGAAAAGAGTTCAAGGAGTTCAATTCATCATTTTAGATGAATCCAATCTATCACCCCACAGGGGCTGACAGCCATTATATAACTTTTCGTTCTTCCCTGCCACCAAGGCAACAGAAGTAGGGATGCCATACTGATGGGATGGATCAACACTGACATGAACTGGAAAGGCTGCCTAAAAGAGGTTAGCCAAACCAACACAGAGCTTGGATTCTGAGATTCATTTACCCCCAAGGAAGTCTGAGAGGCTAACTCAGGAATTATCACTGAGGGGACTACATTGTTTTATGATGGTCCAAAATAGCCACAAACTCCTGAATTACCCTCCCTTGTGGTACCTCCTCTGAAAGTTCCCTTTTCTGCAAGACCAGCCAGCAAATAGATCTAATGACCTCATAAAGCAAATGACATTAAGGAATAAAGGTTTATTTATAAATATTCCAGAGAATATTTACATCCCAAAGTAACTTATTAACTCAAGGACAGCCCAATATGTAAATTATACGGGGTGTGGGGTAGATTTTGAGAGGGGAGAGAGGATCTTCTGGTGCTGCCTGATAGTCCTAGTACATTATAATTTAGTTTCCCCAATTTTTATCCCAAGGATAAAAAGAGAGATTAGGTCTATTTAAAAACATGTTAACTACTTACCTTCCACCCTACTTTCCTCATTTGTGCAAAAGGTCCTCTACTAGGCTCAGAAAAATGAAAGTGTCATCACTGTACGATAGAGAGTGTTCTGCAAAGGTCAATACTCAAAACTATGGAGAATCCCTTTAAATTTCTTTACACATAATGGTCTATTTAGGAACAAATTTCAAACAAATCCTTTTGGAGTAACAGCATCTATTATTCTGTACCACACATACATAGTGACTCAAGTTCTTTTTAGAAGATTAGTACTCTTCGGAGATCTACAGACCTGGCACTGCAAAGATACATACCTCTTTTTTTTTTTTGCAGTACGCGGGCCTCTCACTTTTGTGGCCTCTCCCGTTGCGGAGCACAGGCTCAGGCTGTGCAGGCTCAGCGGCCATGGCTCACGGGCCCAGCTGCTCCGTGGCATGTGGGATCTTCCCAGACTGGGGCACGAACCTGTGTCCCCTGCATCAGCAGGCGGACTCTCAACCACTGCGCCACCAAGGAAGCCCCATACCTCTTTTTAGAACTACTAGCTCTGTTTTAAAATTCATGATGTACTAGGGGAATGAAGTTCTAGAACTGGTGAAATATGTTAACAGACTTCACAGGTAGATGCTGACTTTATTCTCTTCTGATCCAAATTCCATTAACTCTTTAAGAGCCCACTTTAAGTTTTACTTCTTGATGATGCCTGACATTTTCAGCTCAAATTAATCTTTCTTTCCTTCTGTCTCCTCTAACTTATTGTCCATATCACACATTCTGAAATGGGATATTATTTTTTACAGTGTTATTTAGAAGTTTCATATGGTATGTGTTCTTTCTTCAAACATACTTTTTTTTAAGAGTAGCAACTTTCAGTTTTCTTTTCCACTGATTATAGTACCTAGCACTCTCTGCAAATAGCAGGTATTCATTAAATTGGCACTAAATGAATGAATGGGTTTACCTTTAGGATTCTGGAGTTGGTTCATCAGTACATGGAATTTATCTTGGGCATCTGGCAAGTCCATTTTATTAACTGCCAGGAGCGCAGGTTTTGTCTGAAGTTCCTCTCTGTACAACTCCAACTCCTTTAAGCCAAAGAGAAAAACCAAATAATTTTATTACAATATCTATATAAATGACCTATTTGGTAATGTCTTTCTTTACTTTATAGGCCTGGGTAATCTAGGGCCCATTCTCACCTCTGAAATGCAGTAAGTCCCAATACCCACAAAACTAATTAACAAAGGAAATGCAGAAAATGCTTACTAGTTAAGTCATATGTTAATACATTTTAGCTCATATGACATCCTAGAGACAGTTGTGATTTTGTGCCTAGAGCCAAATACAGATATCTGGACGTCTAGTAAGCACATAAATAAAATTCAGAACTAGATAGTGACAGCTTAATGCTATACCTGTATTATTCTTGGAAAAAGTTAAGTATGCTTAGAAGTAAATCTTTGTGACTATGGATTACGCAGTGGTTTCGTATATCTGATGAAAAGCATGAGCAAAAGAAAAAATAAACAAAGGGGACTTCATTAAAATTTAAAATTCTGTACTTCAAAAGACAACCTAAAGAAAGTGAAAAGACAACTGAAAGAATAGGAGAAAATATTTGCAAATCATATATCTGATAAGGGATTTGTATCTAAATTATAAAGATCTCCTACAACTCAACAATTAAAAGACCACCCATTTTAAAAATGGGCAAAGAATGTGAATAGATATTTCTCCAAAGACATACAAATGTCTAATGAACACATAAAAAGATGCTCAACATCATTAGTCACATTTCTCAACATCACTTCTCATTAAAGAAATGCAGGGCTTCCCTGGTGGCGCAGTGGTTGAGAGTCCGCCTGCAGATGCAGGGGATGTGGGTTCGTGCTACGGACTGGGAGGATCCCACATGCCGCGGAGCGGCTGGGCCCGTGAGCCATGGCCGCTGAGCCTGCGCGTCTGGAGCCTGTGCTCCACAACAGGAGAGGGCACAACAGTGAGAGGCCCGCGTACCGCAAAAAAAATAAATAAATAAAAAGGTAGAGGCAGACTATATATTTATTCGAATTATCATACGTTATTCCATACAGTCCTATGTGCCTACGTATTAGACCAGATATAAAACAGAAAACCTACTTTTGAAAGCAGTAGTATGGTTTCAAAGGCAGTTCTGTACTGAGTTTGGGAAGAAAGCTGAAATCCAGAAACATCAACCTAAAAAAAAAAAGGGAAAAAGACTGCTTTTAACATAAGAACAACAGCTATACAATTCTGTTTTGAAATGTTTTACTCGCTCAAGCTAAAAATAATTTCTTAATCTATACTCTACTGGTAATTTAGTAATTCGAAATGAGAGAAACTGACGTTTTAAGATAATTATAATTATTCTGATAAAACCACAATCATTAATGAGAAACTAGTACAGATTCAACAATTTATACCAATACAGACAATCTCATATATAACTGAACACCAGAAATGAAGTAGGAAATTGATCCTATATAATTTAGTAGTATATTGAAAATCTTAATGAATTAAGCCTGACAAGTATGGCCAAACTTTAATCTGACATAGTAAACAATGCCACTTCCATCCCCATATTATAAATAAAGATTACTAACTGTATCTGACCCCTATCTAAATAGATTTAGTGGAATAATATATGCTGCTACTTTATCTTTAAATGTTATTATAAAAAATTTCTAGGAAAACTAAATTCACTGGTTCTCACATTCATTTAAACATTACATTGATATGCATATGACTTACAACAAAAAGTAGTTGTTTAGTTCTTTCTATATGCTTGAGGAATTTGTGGCCCATTCCTTTGTTCATGTGTGCTCCTTCTATTAAACCAGGAAGGTCAGCTACTGATATCTAACACAAAATTAAATGGTATGATAATAAAAAAAAAATGAAAACCACAAATACAATTACATCCAACAATTTTCATGATATTTCAATTATAAACAGTTCTTAATTTGTGATTACCACTGCATCTCTATAAAGTCAGGATACCTTTATAACAAAATAAATGTATTAAGAATCAAAGTCCTTTGTTATCAGAAATTAGTCCCATTTTTTACTTTAACAATCTAGGAATTTTATGGCTTAGTTTAACAATTACTAATCACATAAATTCTCTTTAGAATTCCATAAATTATATTGTTCAGTATGAACTTTTCAAAGAATTTCAATTTTCTAAATTCTTAAATATATACAAGGATATTAATTCAGCAGAAATTGACTTAGTATAGCTTTGTAGTTTTAAGTTTTATTCTATATGTAAATGGTTATTTGGTACCATTGTTTCTTTATTGTTCATATTCTACCAGAACTATTAACCACTCTTAAAAAGTAAGGGAAATAGTGTTACTGTACTCCTTTTGGAGGTTATAAGAGTTACTAACCATTATTCTACACTTGTGGTTTTCAAACCTCACTGCACACCATAATTATCTAAGAAACTTTTCTAAACTACAGGTGCTCAAGCCCTATCCCCAAGGGGTTTGGTTTCAAATCACGGGGGCCCAGGCTTCATTTATCATTGTTATTCTTAAGCTACCCAGATGATTCTGATGTACAGTAAGGGATGAGAAACACTGCTCTACACACACTGCCTGTGTGGTTAAAAATTTCAGTTTTAAAGAAAGTTGGAGCTATGTGACAAAGCAATGTACATGTAGGTCTCATGTCCTGAAATTCTCTTCAGAGGTTTTCTACTGATTTCCCTTAAAAATTACCAATAATGTTGTCTTTTCCTCTAAATATTGTTCTCTAAATTCATATTATCCTGTACTTAAAATTTTAATTATTATTTAACATTCTATATAATTGTTGAAGTTTTAAAAAATTTTTACTGTTATACCACTATTATAAATATATATCTTCTATGTCTTTTGAATTATGTCAATGGATTGTATGAAAGTATACTGATACATCATCACTTTAAGCCCATACTTTACATTAGGGTTCACCCTTGGTTTTACACATTCCATGGGTTTTGACAAATGTATGACATGTATCTAGTATCATACAGAATAGTTTCGCTGCCCTAAAAATCCTGTGTGCTGCTTGTTCAACCTTTCTTTCCTCCTAATCCTTGGCAACCACTGACCTTTCTGCTATTTCCATAGTATTGCCTTTTTCCAGAATGACATATAGTTGAAATCATACAGTATGTAGCCTTTACAAATTGGCTTCTTTCACTTAGTAATACACATTGGAGGTTCCTTTGTGTCCTTTCATGGCTTGATGGCTCATTTCTTTTTAGTGTGAATGACATTCCATTATTGAGATGTACACAGTTTATTTATCCATTCACCTACTGAAGAACATCTTGGTTGTTTCCAAGTTTTGGCAATTATGAACAAAGCTGCTGCAAACATCTGTGTGCGGGCTTTTGAGTGGACGTAAGTTTTCAGTTTATTTGGGTAAATACCAAGGGATGCACCTGCTGATCACACATTAAACATTTAAAAATTTTTGTTACTTTCCTTTTTAATTTGTTTTTATTCTAATTATTCAAAAGTTCTTCCGTAGCAGGGAAAAATAAATTTTAAATAGCTAGTTAAGACGAGGATCCCATTCAATTAAAAAAAAAATTTTTTTAAACAGTAAGTTGGAGTAAAATTACATCCATGAACTTTAGAAAATGTTTTTAGGAAATGAAAATCAGTAATCAAATATGGCAGTAAAATATGGACTTGCAATGAGGACAAACTGATTAAGGCAATGAAGATACAATAAATGTTGAAACGACAAACTAGACCCAAACTTTAGATGAACAAGAAATTATATTCTAATACAATATTTTTACTCTGATAGTGGTCAGCAGAATTGATTTGATCATGGCTTCACTTATCAAAAACAAAATCCTGCTACTTTTTCCCCCTAACACCACAGAAACTCCCAAATATTATAAAATCTAAGCACTAAGGCAAGTACTTTCATTACTAACCAAGTGTCTTATTTTAAAAATACCCACCTGCTTGAAATCATTATACATAATTTTTCCGAGTTCAGGCTTTAATGTTGTAACTAAAAGAAAAACAATAATAAATTGAGGCTAGAATAAAGGTTTATACTCTCAAAATTGTCTTAGCGTCATGTATAAAATAAATAATATTTTGTTTCTGTGAACAACCTAATTCAGATTATGTTCTCATTTGTTGAAATTAAAGGTATAATTATCTTTGCTATTTATCATATACTTGGAAAAGGACAAAATACAGATTTTTATAATCTTCGAAAGCACAGGTGTAATTTAATTAGTGGGCCTCAAAGTGCCTGTCTCAAACTTTAAGGAGCATGGTAAAGGTGCTGAGGATGGGGGCAGAATTTAGGTTTCTATCACTTGGGCTGTGGGTGAAATCTCTCTATGGTCGTTTCTCATTTAGTTATCCTCACGCTTCATCAATCCTGCCCTAGCCTCCTTCCTAGGACTTTTTGCTTTTCTTCTTCTTTCCTTCTCAAGAATCCCCTGTATTGTAACAATAAATATTGGCCATGTGATTTATAGCAGTTAGTACAAAATTAACTCTACTTTATCAATTTTAGAACGGTTTAATTTTATTTTCCATGTTAATGTCAATCTGTGCCATTTTGTTTAATGATGGCAAAGATCCTATCACATTCATTCACTACTCTTAGTCTAAGCTTCCATTATATCTCATCCAGCTACTGCAACAGCCAGTTCTACTAACTGTTCTTTCCAGATCCATTTATGTCCCACACCACTCCATGTTCTACATTACACGCCAATAGATCTTTTTTGAAAAGCATATCTAATCACTGTTTTCCCTTGTTAAAAAGCTATCAACTACTCTTAAGCCACAGAGATCAAATACAGCCTATATGGCCTATATCACAGGTCTCCACCTGCATCTCTAGCCTCATCTTGATTCCCTCTTCCCCTTACTACATGTTCTCTAGACAAACAAATCTACTCTCTGCCACCAGAGTCTTTGTGTACATGCTATTTCCTTTGACTGAAAGACTCTCACCTCCATTGTCTGTCACCAATTAACTCATATTTATTGCTCATATCTCAGCCCCATCATCACACTTCCCCAAAGAAATCTAAAGCAGTCACCTACACTCTTTCATAGAACCATATCACATTCTCTTATATTCATTAGTGAGATATGCGCCTTCCCCCACTTGTCTGTAAGTTCAATAAAAATCAAAACAAAAGAAGTATTCACTTCTGCTTACCAGCCTTTGTAACTCCAGAACTTATTGTTACTGATAGTTCCTAGAAATAAATACTTGCTAAATGAATGAAGGAATTGATCTCTGCCTTCGTAGCATTTATCGGTGTTTGATAAAGGGTAGGTGCTCATAAAATTGTTAACTAAACTGAATAATGATTATACAACAGACAAATAAATGCAACAAAGTGTCTAATAGGCAGTACTAGGAACTTTGCTGAGAGCTTTAAAGGTTTCAAAGATTAATGGGAAATACATGTACTCTGTCTGCCAAGAGTTTTCAAACTAAGGCTACCCCAGTTATCATTTTTTTCATACTCGAAGATTAGTCTTTAAAAATTTGCCTCTACACATTAAAAAAACAAAGCAAATTATACTTACATGCATAATCTGCAATTGCAGGTTTTGCATGAGAAATCTTACTTAGCAAAGAGGATTTTCCAGCATTTGGGAATCTGAAACAAGAAAATAAATTTATACATTACAACAAATATCAGCATTATAAATACTTGCTTATCTCTGAATTCCTAACATTTCAAGAAGCAGACTTCTTGAATATTGCTGGGATTAAAAGTAGAGTATAAATTTAAAATAATCTTGAAAAACTTGAGGAACAAAATATACTTATAGAAAAGGTAAAGATAAATTTATGGTGAACACTAAAGATGTTTCAGTATTGACAGTAAATCAAATAATGTTAAAAAAAACAGCTTGTAAATCATAGAAAAACATAAAGAAACTAATAAAAATACCTGCAATTCACTATCTCTAGCCAAATACTGACAAAATATTTCTTATATTGTTTTTTGTATTTTTAAAAAAAAACATTTTATATGGACATTTCACTAGCAAAGTAATGAATCCTATTTAGCCATCACCTAGCTTAAACAAATATTAATACATTCTTAATAATTTTTCTAAAGTTGGTTTCTTTAAACAGAGACCCAAATAAGGTCTGCATATTACAGTTGGTTGATGTGCCTTTGAAATTTCTTTTGGTACAGGCTCCCTCTCCAGGTTTTTCCCCTTTGCAATTTTATTTTTAAAGAAACTGGGCCATTTGTCCTGTAGTTTCTTTGCCATAGTCTGGATTTTTCTGCTGATGCCCATGATGTCAGTTAACATGCTCCTATAAATTGGTAGATATGAAGCTTTGATCAGATTCAGCTTTGATTCCTTTTTTGGCTGAAAAACTATTCACAGTTGGTCAGCCTCCTTTCAAACTGAATTATATAAGGTGAATGCATTTCAAGGGTGTAGTGTAATTTACTTAACTAATTTCTTATTGTTAGGCATTTAGGTGGTCTCAAATTTTTTACTGTTATAAATAACTCTGCAAAAAATACGCATACGGCTAGAAAGACATACACCAATGTTAAGTCACCTTAACATCAAATGGTGCGATAAACATTCAACTCTTTTATTCTTTCTGCAAATGAGCACTAATTATTTGTCAAGCTTTTTTTTTTTTTTTTTTTTTGCCGTATGTGGGCCTCTCACTGTTGTGGCCTCTCCCGTTGCGTGCTCCGGACGCGTAGGCTCAGCGGCCATGGCTCATGGGCCCAGCCGCTCCGCAGCATGTGGGATCTTCCCAGACCGGGGCACGAACCCATGTCCCCTGCATTGGCAGGCGGGCTCTCAACCACTGCGCCACCAGGGAAGCCCTGTCAAGCTTTTTTAAAAAAACTTTAAACGCTGAAGTGAACCTTTACATATACCTTTAATTTCTTTCTTGAGGTAAATTTCTAGATAAGGAAATACTAGATTAAACTACATGGCTGTTTTAAAGGCCTTGATTTTATTGCTATATATCCCTCAAGAAAGGCCCACAATGGATGAAAGAAAGTACTAGGAATGGGGGCCACTTAAGAGATGATTTCCTAAATTTCATTCAGATATTTTCATTAAATTTATTCAACCAATGGGAATGTAAATTGGTGCAGCCACTATGGAAAACAGTATGGAGGTTCCTCAAAAAATTAAAAATAGAACTACCATATGATCCAGCAATTACACTTCTGGATGTTTATCCAAAAAGAATAAAAACCAAAAACACTAACTCAAAAAGATATATGCACCTCATGTTTACTGCAGCATTATTTACAATAACCAAGATGTGAAA